>NC_045784.1:93924752-94549752 GCF_008692025.1 Phocoena sinus
CTTCAACCTTCTGGTTGGTGGCTAGCACTGAGGGGACCCCTCCTGAAACAAATTTCCTTGCATTCTTCCAGTACTGGTTTGTCCGGTTACCCCATTTTCTCCAGGAGGTCTCAGCAGTCTGAGTGCAGAAGCAGAACATCTGGCTTGAGGGATCCATTCAAGGTTGGGGCTTTGGAAGTAAGGTCAGTGGTGTTGAAGACCCAGAAGGCAAGGGATGTTCGGGACAGAGTTTTGGTAACCATGCCTTTGGGTTTCCAACCAAGGGTGGGTCCCCCAAGGAACAGTAAGAATGAGAAACAGAGTGCCGCTTTCATATTAGCTGAGCAGGCACCCAGGACCTCAGTGTAGGCAGGGCTGGGCTAGAGCTTGCAGCTTTGGTCTGGACACCTAAGTAAGCTTCCTCCTCTGGATCCTAAGAATCTAAGGTGGCCAGATCTGTAGAGCAGGCCTCAACTTATTTCCCACCCAGTCAAAGGAGCTGAGAAGCTAGGGTAGAGAGGAAGGTGAACAGGCCTGGGTGCCCAGAGAGACAGGTTCTTCTGAGATGCGCATGATGAAAAGTACGTGCTGCCCATTATGAAGCTAGACTACGTGGTCTCAAATCTTGGTTCTGTCGCTTAGTAGCTGTGTGACCTTGACGAAGTTCCTTAACTTCTCTGTGCTTCAGTCTCCTCATCTGTAAAATAAGAATACTAGTACAGGTGACTCCTGAACGACGCGGAGGTTAGGGGTGCCGATGCCCTGCACAGTCAAGTGTATAACTTTTGACTCCCCCCCATACTTTAACTGCTAATTGCCTGCTGTTGACCAGAAGCCTTACCGATAGCATAAACAGTCTATTAACACATATTTTATATGTTATATATGTGATATACTGTATTCTTACAATAAAGGAAGCTAGAGAAGAGAAAATGTTATTAAGAAAATCATCAGGGAAGAGAAAATACATTTACAGTACGTATATACGTATTTATTGAACAAATCCACGTGTTAGTGGATCTGCACAGTTCAAACCCGTGTTGTTTCCGGTTCGGCTGTACTTCCTCAGAGGGTTGTAATGCGCATTAAATGTCTTAATGTATGTAAAGCGCTTCTAAGAGTGCCTGCCCCTTAGTTCGCCCTACATAAGTTTGCTGTTGTTAGCATGATTTCTTCTTGCTAATGTGTCAGGACTCAGCCTATAAACCTATGAAACGTGGTCTGCGTGGTTTCGTCTCACGTTAGCAAGCTAGGGGATGAGCTAGTGAGTGGGGAGGTAGAAGTGTGGGGCGGGAGGAATGAAGAGTGCCCTATGCCCACCAGGGAAGAAATCCTTGTGGGGAGGAAAGGGGCACCAGGGGGTCGGAGGTCACGAGGAAGTCCACGGGCACATGCACGGTAGGAATGAGGATGTGAAAGCTGAAAGTCTGGGCAGCTGTGGTCAGATGCTCCTGTGTGAGGTGGGGCAGTTGGCAGTGCTGACCGAAGCCAGTTGTGGGGAGTGAGGTTTAGTAGAGGCGCAGATCGGCAGGCAGAGTCGACAAGGTTCACCGGACCATGAGGTTAGGGTGTTGGAAGTGGCGCCCGCGTGGATGTTGAAATCACCCAGGATGCTGGCAGCAAAAGGCCTAATGTGGAAAAGGAAGACTGGGATGAATCTGATAGTGACCTGGAGGATAACGGGCGACAACGTTGAAGGAGAGAGGCTGAAGCTTGAAAGACGGAGAAAAGAGAAAACATCTAGAAGCAATAATGGGGGCTTAGAGGACCTCCCCAACACTCAACCCCATACCCCGCCCCCCCCCCCCGCCAAAAAAAAGCTTGCTGTGAGAAAGAATTGCTCAGAACAGCCAGAGGGAGAAGCAGTGTCCTCAGAGGAGAGCCAGGTCTCCTTAGGGTGAGGAGGGAGGTGGAAGGGCCATTCCGTGCAAGGGCAGCAGGTACAGAGGGATTTGTTGCTGGTAGGGTCGCCATCGTGGGTTTCCATGGGTTTCCAACGGGGATGGCTTGGAAGGCAGCCAACTTGAGGACCTGCAGGGCTGGTGGTGCAACTCCCCACTCTGGGAACTCCCTTTTCTCCATCCCTGTGGGGTTTTTTTGGTTGGTTTTTATTTAAGCACGGTTTCTTAACCTGGGGTCCACAAATAGGAATTAAGGGGTCCATTAACTTGGGCGAGAAAAATAATCGCATGTTTGTTTTCACTAACCTCTAGCAGAAACGTAGCACATGAATGTAGGTATGAGCCATACCTGCGGATTTGTTGTCAGTAGCAATCGCAGATGGCTTCCTATCACGTTACAGTCGTGGCAGACAGCTCAGAATACTGTTTATGCTCATCACTGCTTTGAAATTACGGTAGTTGCCTAGCTCTTATTATTAAACACATTAATAAAGAAACGTACGTACTATATTACAAATCTGTTTAAATATTTTGATAACCGTGTTTTAACGTCATTGGCTTCATTTATAACCCTTTGCCTCTTATTTTATGCATATAAAACCTTGTTCTAAGAAGGGATTCACCAGTGTCCTCATGTTTCCTGAGGGGTCCCTGCCAGGCACAGGAAGGCTAACAAGCCCCACCTCCAGGCTGCTTGGAAACCCCTTTAGGTTTCACTAGAGGGCGCTCTTGTTTCAGACTTGGAGAACAGTGGCCTCTCAGGCTTGACCCAGGTGACAAGGTTGTTTTGAAGTCCAAGCAAATCATATGTCCTCTGGGGACACCTCAGGAAACTGGGGTGTAAGAACCCCAGTGTTGTTTTGATCCAGGCAAGCCACTTCTCTCTTGAGTGGGCTCTGCACTTATCTCCTGCAGGATGAGGGCTGGGACACAGCCCCCGTGCTAGCTTCTAGGGCAGCTAAAGCCAGAGCACTTTGGCCTGTGATGTCCCCAAGTTTTCATACCGACCTCAGTTCCAGGTGGTGCCCCCTGTTTCTCTCCCACCCAATGTTAGCCCACTGCCCCACTTGTCTGTCTAGCTTTAGGATGCCGGGAAGGTTCTCTTTCACTGGCTTCCCAGTTCCACTTTGCTGGTCAGGCGAGGGGCAGGAGAAAGGATAAGGGACTCAGGTAGATTCTGAAGGCTCCTGATGGGTTAGGGGCTTAGAGGGAAAAGCTAGGGAATTTGAGAAATTGGCCCAGGGCTGATCCTTGTGCAGGAGGGTGGGTAGGTGAGCTTCTGAAGACTGTGGGATTTTTCGCTGCTGAAGAGGAAGTATTTGGAGCTCAGGAGTGCTTTGTGGGAGCAGGGAATTAATTAATTCAAGGAGCAGTATCTGCCCCTGTACCGGCAGCTTTCCCCGGACCTCTTGGTACCCCTTGCAACTCCAGAATTCCCCCTAAGGCAGTGTGGTTGGTTGGAGGACCTAGCATCAATCACCTGAGGTGCTTGTTACTAAGATGGAAATTCCGGGGTCCACCCAGATCTCCTGGATTCTAGTCTCTGGTGCAAGGCCCAGGAATCTACATTTTCCGTAGGTTCTCTAGGGCAAGGGTTCTCAAAGTCTGGTCCTTGGACCAGCGACAGCAGCCTAACCGGGGAACCTGTTAGAAACGCAAATTCTCAGATTCCTGATTCTAGGCCCCCCTTCAGACTTACTGAATCAGAAACTCTTGGGTGGGACCCAGCAAAGATGCCTTTTAACAAGCCCTCCAGGGGATTCTGATGCCAGCTCATGCTTGAGAGCCACCCGCCAGGGGATTCTGATACAGACTGAAGGTTTAGCCTCACTGCCTCAAACGATCCAAGAGCTGGTTCCCCCTTGCTGAAAGCTCACCAGAGACCCAGCAAGTACTAACTGTAGAACGTGTGTGAGGCACGGGGCGGGTTATGTTTAGTAGCACTTTTCCCTAGAGTATCTCTGTGCTCCTTTAGCTCTTCTATCCCTACAATGCTCCTGCAAGGAGCAGAGAGCCTGAGAATTCCCTGCCAGCAGGACTCTGACGCTTAGAGGGGTTTTGATCCACACAGGTGGTCACACAGCAACTTGAGAAGAGCAGAAGCTGGGACCAGGGTCTCTGGACTCCAGTGCTTGTTTGCTAGGCCAGGTCTACCTCTTGGAGTCTTTGCGAGCTCAGGGTCCTCACTCTGTGTGCTTTTGGCAGAGGGCTGGCTCTCTGATCCTCATGGATGAAGGTGGGTCTTTACGTTGCCTTAGACGTAGGCTGGGTGGCCCAGTCAGCCTCCACTAGGCAGTTTGAGGGTGAAGCCTGGCCTGAGTGGGCTCTCCAGCCCCTCAGGATAGAAGGTCAACCAGGTGGACCTTGCACATGGACACCCAACTTGAGACAGCCTTGTACATTAAGCAGACTAGAGGGTACGGTTCATTTGATCCAATGCCTGGATGAAAAGCAGCCTGACTTGGGCCTGCACTCAACAGCTGAGGATGGGAAATCACACATCTGTGGTCATGTTGGGCTTGCACCACCCAGAGCTCTGTCTTCCGGGTAAATGAGGGCATTTAGAGGGCACCAAAGATGGGATGGCATTGTTGTCAGGAACTAGACTTGTCATTTTCCCCCCATACCCAACCCTGCACCTTCTCCGATGCTCCCCATTCCCGCTGAGTGGTACCACCACTCACTCATTACCCAGGCCAGAAATCTTAAGATAACCACTGGCTCTTCACCACTCCCACCGCATCCAGTCAATCTGACCTCCTGATCATTTCTCGAATTCATTCCTACCACTCCTATTTTATTTAGTTCACATCTGATCATCCCTGACTTGGTCTACTACGAGAGCCGCAACACTGGTCTCCCTGCCTCTAGTCTTGCCCTATTTCGATCAGCAGCCAGATGGGGAGCTCTATCCCTTACAGTGTGAAGTGTGGTCGGAGGACCAGCAGCACCTGGGAGCTAGTTAGAAATGCAGATGCTCTGGCCCCCACCCCAGACCTACTGCATCAGAACCCACCTTTTAACAAGATCTCAAGATGATTTGTAAAGTCCAAAGTATCTAATATCGCAAACAGTCTTCTTAAAGAACTGGCCCTCGTCTCTTGTTTATCCCTTTCTCCCACATGACAGTCCACTGCTACTGAACTGTATAAAGTTCTCGAACATACTGGGCTGCTCAATTCATTCTTTCAACAAATGTGTATTGAACCCCTCCTTTGTGTCCGGCACTTGCTGGGGATAAAGCAGCGAGTAAAGCGGATACATATTTTTGCTTTCATGGAGCTTACATTCTTTTGTGGCAGGAGACAGTAAAGAAATAAGTACACAGAAATAAGTAAAATATAGAGTAAGTCAGATGATGTTAAGTGTAGGAAGAGAAAAGACAGGGCAACGGGTATAGCGTTGCTGAATCGGGGGAGAGAGTAAAGGAAGGCCTCACTGAGAATGTGACATCTGAGCGAAGGCTTGTCGGCTTCTGGATATCTGGGGGAAGAATATGCCAAGCAGAGAAAATAACGAGTGTAAAGACCCTGAGACAAGTGTTTCTAGAATGTTCTAGCAATAGCAAGTATGTCAGTGTGTCTAGAGCCATGTGAAGGAAGGGGAAAGTGGTAGCCGATGAAGTCAGAGAGGTGATATAGGTGAGGGGCAGCTCATATATAGGGCCTCATAGACCATTGTAAGCACTTGACATTTTCTTTTTGGGGAGATGGGAGGCCATTGGAGGCTTTTGGGCAGAGGACTGACATGATCTGAGTTAATCTTTCAAGGGATCACCCAGTTGCTATGCTGAAATTAGACTGTACGGGCACAGGATAGAAATAGGGACACCTATAAGTAATGTTTGCAATAAAAGAGGAAGGAGATGCTAGCGGCTTGGGCTTGGGTACTAACAGTAGCGGCAGAGAAATGCCATTGGATTCTGGATACATGCTGAAGGCACAGCCAGCAGGATTTGCTGATGGATCAGATGTGGGATGTGACAGAGAGGAGTCAGGGATGACTCTAAGGTTTTTGACCTTAGTAACTTAAATGAATTACCATTTATTGAGATAAGGAAGACTAGGAGAAGGGGTTTTGTGCTTGTTTATTGCTTTTTTGGAGGGTCGGGGGAGGAAGTGCTCTTTCAGTTATCTAATGTTGTATAACATCCCCAAAACTCAGTAGCTTAAAACAATGACTTATTATTTTTCACAGTTGTGTCGGTTGACTGGGTCATTCTTTGTCATGGACTGAATGTTTGTCTCCTCCCCTGAAATTCCTACGTTGAAGTCCTAACCACCACCACCACCACCCATGTGATGATGTTTGGAGGTGGGGTCTTTGGAACGTAATTAGGGTTGGATGAGGTCATGGGGGTGGGGCTTTTGTGGATGGGGTTAGTGCCCTTATAAGAAGAGACCATAGAGTTCCCTAGCCCGTTCTACCATGTGAGAACACGGCAAAAAGATGTCTGTCTGTGGACAAGGACGTGAGTTCTCACCCAACACCAGGTCTACCAGTACCTTGATCTTGGACTTCCCAGCCTCCAGAACTATGAAAAATAAGTTTCTGTTGTTTAAGCCACCCAGCTTATGGTATTTTGTTATGGCTGCCTGAGCTAAGACATTTGTTTTTCTACTTACTGGTCCTGCCTGGGTTCAACTGGGACAGCTGGGATAGCCGGGCCTCTCTGTCCACAGGGCCTTTCATGGCATGGGGATCTCAGGGCAGCATTCCAAGAGGGCAAGCCCCAATTCATAAGAGCTTATGAAGCCTCTGATTGCATCTTTTTGATGAAGTCCCATTGACCAAAGCAAGTTCCCTGGCTGAGCCAGATGGGCCACATGGCCAAATCATCGTGGGAGAGGAATACATAAGGGTGTGGATACTGGGAAGGTGTGATTCACTGGGAACCAGTACTCTAACAATCTACCATAGGAGCCAAAATCAAAAGCTGGGTTTAAGAATGAGATGCCTGCTTAGATATCCAAGTGCAGATACTGAGTAGACTGTGAGCTGTGTGAGCCTGGAGTTCAAGGCAGAGGTCCAGGCTGAGATGTAAATGTTGGAGTCATCAGCACGCCGATTGTGTTAAAGCCATGAGATTGGTTGAAATCACCTAGGGAATGAAAGTATTTAGAGAGGAGAAAAGCTCTGAGTTCTGCAGCCTGATCCTCTCCATCATTTAGCGGTCAAGGAGATGAGGAGGAAGCAGTAAAGGAGACCGAGAAGGAGAACTAAGACAGCAGCATCCCAGAAGCCAAGTGAAGAGCGTTTCAAGACAGAAAGGGTGCATAAGATGAGACCTGGGAATTGGCCACTGGATTTAGCAATGAAAAGGTTATTTGTGACCTTGATGGGAGCTGATTTGGTGGAGGGAGGGGTGGGGAGGTAGGCACGGAAGCCTGATTAGCTCGTGTTGAGAGAGAATGGGAAGAGAGGAATTGTAGACAGCGGAATATAGACAAGTGCTGTCCAATAAAAACATGTAAGCCACATATGTAATTTCAAATGTCCTGGTGGTCACACTAAAAAAATGGTAAAAGAAATGGGTGAAATTAATTTTAATAATATATCTGATATTTAACCCACTATATGTAAAATATTATCACCCCCAAATAATTAATATCAAATTATTACCAGGATACTTTATATCCTTTGAAATACAGTAGTGTAGTTTACACTAGTAGCACATCTCAATGTTAAACAGCCACGTATGGAGGTGGCTACCACGTTAGACAGGGCAGGTATAGACATTTCTCTCAAGGAGTTTTGCGCAGAGGATGAGGTGCTTGCAGGGGCGAAGTGAGGTCAAGTGTGTGTGTGTTTGTTTTAGAATGGAAGCTGTTACAGTTTGTTTAGTTTATATGCTAATGGGAATAATCCAGTAGAGGAGAAGAACTCCTCGACGTAAGAGAAAGAGGAAACCGTTTCTGGAGTGATACTGAGTAGGTGAGAGCGGATGGGATTGGGATACAAAGGGGAAGGCCTGCCTTGGCTGGGGTCCTGGGCAGTTCATCCATGGGAACAGGGTGAAGGCAGAGCACATTGGGCACCGATGCAGATAAGTGGTTAGATGTGATCATGAGAGCTCCTGGAAGTTTTTGATTCCTTTTTTCTCAGTGAAGTAGGAATCAGGGTCATCATCTGAGAGTGAGGATGGGATAGAAGTGTCGAAGATCTGAGAAGACAGAAGACAATATTAAATTGTGGCCTGAGAGAGCGAACGGGCTGGGGAAGTGTAGTATGACTGTCTGGCAACATGAAAGATGCACTTGAGGTTTGTGATCACGAACCTGATGTGAGAACAGTCAGCACAGATGTTTTTCTGCAGCCGTGTTCAACTGTGTAGGTGCAAGCAAGGCGGGGGAGGAGATTGGGACTTAACCAGAGCCGGGGTTTTTTTCAAGATAAGTGCGGGGCTGATGAGAGATGCCATGAAGTCCAAGGTGTATGCCAGGGATAATTCGAGTAATGGGCGATGGAATTGAAGGAGAGAAGAGGGAGCCATGAGGGACAGCAAGAAAGGTGGGAGGACCAGTGGATCACAGATTCCAGGGGGGGGGTCAAAGAAGTGTTGGGGTCAGGGTTAGAGGGGGTCAGCTGGAAAGATAGAAGTGGTGGGTGAAGAGGGAATGCTTGACTTAACGAGGGGCTGCAGATATTCATAATTATAAGGTCTCAAGCACAAGCTTGAGAACGACTGGCTGAAGTGAGACGGGGACGAAATCATTGAGGAGAGGAGGCCAGGGAGCTGAGAGGCCAGGGTACTGGAGGGTTCATGTTAGGCATATGTTGAAAAGATCAAGAGATAAGATGGGGGTATTTTTGGAGAGAAAGGTACCGAGCCAGGTACTAATAGCCCTGAGGAATATTAAGGACCATGACCCATAGTCTGTAGACAACTGTGAAATGGAAGGGTAGTGGGTTGGAAATAGCAATGCAAAGAAAGAAGTTCCCTACTCTCCCTGGGCCCAGGGGGAAAATAAACCAGTGACTGCTTCAGAGGGCTAGAGATGAAGCAGGTTCCCTGTGGGGAGAGGTAGGTCAGGGAAGAGCATAGAGGATGAAGGGAACGTTCAGAGAAGTGATCGAAACATTGGGAATTTGGCTGACGATTTCTCTGTGACTTTGCATATCCTGTTCCCTTTTCCTGGCATTCCCTTCCTTACCTTGTGCACCTGGAAAGTTTTCTTCAGTTGTTTACAACCCAGCTCCTGCATCGCTACTTTCCTGGAATCGCTACAGCAAAGATCACCAGTGGCCAGCATGTTACCAAACCCAGTGGAAGTATTTGTCTTTACCGTACCTCTACAAAGAAGCGTGTTCCCGGTGGAGTTTTCCGTGACGATGGGAAGTGTTATTTCTCCGCCCTGTCCAATATGGTAGCCACTAGCTGTGTGTGGTTATCGAGCATTTGAAACGTGATGGGCTACTGAGGAACCAGATTTCTAATTTTATTTCATCTTAACCAGTTTAAATGTAAATTGCCACGTGTGGCTCGTGGCAGTCTTTAACCTTGTCTTTCTCCTGGCAATATTTCTGTTTTCCAGGCTCCGTCCTTGGTCCTTTAATCTCATTCTGTGGACTCTTCCGTGTTCATCTTATCCACACCCCAAGCTCTGTTTCTGGGACATCTCCCTCTTCTGAGCTCTAGACCTGGACTTGCACAGCCAATTGGAGACGTCCGTGTGGGTATCCTATAGGCATTCAGTGTCAGCACACCCCCAACCTCTCAGTCACTGAACTCATAGACCTGGGAGTCAACCTAGGTGCCTCCTCTGTGCCCTACGAATTGCCAAGTCATCCATTTCTGCAGCAGCATCCGAACTGGTGTTCAACCATATCCCTCTCCTGTCCGTCACCCACACTGCTGCCAGAGCAGTCGAGCTAGCTGAAACAGAAACCTGACCTTGCACTCCCCTGTTCCAAACCTCTCAATGGTTTCTCGTTGTGAAGAGGATAAAGGCCAAGGTCCCGGGCACGGCAGACAAGGCTCTTCATGACCTGAGCCGGTCTCTCCAGCTTCATCTCTGGTCACGTGTCCCCTCCCACTTGATGCTCCAGTTACACAGACCTGCTTGGGATTACATGCAAATGGCATGCTGTTTCATGCCTCCACATCTTTTCCCAGGCTGTACTCTGCCGCCCGGAATGTCCTTTCCTTCCTTTAAGCTCCTGCTGCCATCTCCTTCTTATTCTTCAAAACTCACCCAAACTGTCACGTTCTTCAGCTCCCCTTCCTCAGTGTCTCCATTACTTAGTGCGCTTACCTCATCACACCATCTCATTGCTCACGGGTAAGCTGCAGGGTAGTTCTGAAGGGCACGGCCTGTCTTGGCCTCCGTCTCCCCACTGTCTAGCATGGAGTCTGCCCAGCGTGCAGCCAGTCCGTGTTGAATGAATGGGTAATATGTAAAAGTGAATGACTTGAAGGGAGCAGGAAGGAGATTGGAGACTAGGATGCCGTCCTGCCCAGTCTCATGTCCTCAGTGTAAGCCCTTCCTGGGTGGGATTAGAGGATGAGAGAAAGGGCCCTTGGGAGAGGCCTCTGGGGATCGGTCTTGGCTGCTGGTGGCACAGTTGATGTCTCTCCCAGCACTCATAAAACTTCCTTCTGGCAGAAATCAATTTCAGAAAAAGCTATTATCTCGGTTTCCCCCTACCTTTAGAGCTGAAATGCTTCTATCCTCCTGGGGTAGAAGATGCTAGCAGAAAATGTCACATTTATTTTTTTCTTAAAGTAAAAAAGAAAAGTTTTATGTGTTTAATTTTTCTGAACGTGCTTAAGTTTCTCTTTTCTCTTAAAAGAAAACTGGTTTTTCACTGACATTTTCCCAAGGGCCACATCCAGGTATATAAAAAAAGAAAGATGTGCGTTTGCATACAATTTGCATATATCTGTGTAGACTGGGTCATCTGTTCTCATGGTGCTTTCTTTTTTGTCTCTGTTTTTTCAAAGAGATTGAATATTTGATCACCTTTGCAATGAAAAGAACCAACAGCAGTGAAAAGGCAGAGGAAACCACAAAGTCCCCCTTCACAGAAAAAGATCACCTCTTTACGAGATTCCTTGTCGTCTTCCAGTCTTCTATGAGATTTTGGATGGCTGTGGTTGCCATGATAAAAATAGCTACCATCTGTATGGCAGGCTAGCTGGTGTATTTACTTTTTTTATATCTCTTATTCCACTCAGCAGCCCCGAGAGATAGACGTTGCTACAGGAAACAGGCTTAGAGGGGTGGCACAATTTGCCCAAGGTCACCCCTCTAGGCAGTGGCAGAGGCAGGACTCAAACCCAAGGCTGTCTGACCCCAAGGCCTTCGTTTTAAACCGCTAAGCTGTATTTTCCATCACTGATGTACTGTTTGGTGTTCTGTCATTTACACTCGCCATCACGGGCCAGGGACTTTGCCACACAGGTATATAGTTTGTCTGGTTGTTATTTGAATGGCGGTGGACTGTTGCACAATACTGAGGTACCAGTATTATCTCCCCAGTTGGTTTGTTTCCAGTGTTTCAATATAGTAGGTAGTGCAGGTGTAAATATCTCTGTGCAAATAAGGGCCATGTGTTGGGTGTTTGAGGTATTGGACGGTAGTCCTCAAAGTAGCGTTGTCGAGTCAAAGGGTTATAGTGTTATAGATGCTCCAGAAAGCCTGTCCCATTCATTTCCCAAGCAGTGATGATTTTTTGAGTGTCTACCGTGCATCCGGTGCTGGAGGTGAAGAGGTGATTCAGAAACGGCCCCTCCCTCAGAGAACTAATCGTCTTGACGTGGGACAGGTGATGTAACACAGAATGAATGGTCCTGAGGTTGCAGTGAGAGCACTGAGCGCCCCTTGGCAGTGCCTGAGCGTTCCTTTCCCCCCATATTTAGGGCAGGACGGGGTTCAGGGGCTTTAGGGGAGGGTGGGGGAGGGCTGCTGAAGTCTGGCTGAGGATACTTCCCCCTCTGGTCCTTTTTTCCCCCCCTGCAGCCACCACCAGGCCCATGGGGTCTGTCACTACTGCCCTGCCGCCACCAGGGGGAGCCAAGCAGAGGCTGGAGGGAAGGGACACCTGGGGAAAACTGCTCAGGGCTCTAAGCACCTGTCGCTCCTCCAGGTGCCCTCTTCCCCTTTACGTCCCCAGCAGTCAGGGTGACAACATGGTACCCAATTCCCACTCATCCAGCAGACAGGAAAGTGCACACGGTATAAGCGCATTCCAAGTTCTGTGCCAGGTATCTGCTAGGAGCACAGAAACGAATCCCACGCAGTCCTCGACCCGAGGCACTCGTCTAGACGGGTAGATAAAGAGCTGGTACAACGTGGTGTGCTGGAGGTCTGTGACAAGTGGCAGCGGGGGCATTGAGCAGTGAGTCCTTGGGCATTGTGTCTGAGAGCCCAGTGCTCTGCTGTTGACTTTGGCTGTGGCACTGCCCATCTCCCAGCCTCGGTTTGTCCATCTACAAAGTGGACGGATGAGTCCAATCCCTGCAAAGGGCCATCTGACTCAGATGTGTGGTGAGCCTGCCTCTTGTTCACAGAGCAAGCCTGAGCTTCTCCCCCAGAAGACCCAGGGGGGCTTCAGTCACCGCCATCTCACTCCTCTCCTTCCCTCGACACTCCCCACCATTATGTTCCTCGTTCTGCCTCTGACCTTCTTCCTCACTCGGTCTGCATATGCTCCTGTGATTTCAGTTACTGTCCTGTGCTGATGACACCCATATATGGACGCTCAGCCCCGTCCTTTTCACTGAGTTTGTGATTCATATAATAATGAAAATAATCAGCATCTCTTAGATCCCAGATATGGCACTCCAGTCATGGCTTAAATGATCTTATCCACCCGACGACCTTGTGAAGTAGGCGGCGGCACCCCATTCTGCAGATGAGTGAAACTGAGTTCAAGAGATACTGAGGCTTGCCCAAGGCCCTGAGGTCGATAAGCGACAAGAGCCAGGATTTGAGAACCTGTGTCTGCCCGGCTCCAGTGCCCACACTGTCACTGTCACGCTGCATTTCCCAGAGTGCAGGCAGCCACCTAAGAGACAATTCTACTTGGATATTTCACGGACACCTCAACTTCAACATGTCTAAAATTGGCCTCCTTTCTCCACCTTCTGTCCCAAATCTGCCTTTTCCTCTTCTCCGTCTCAGTAAATGGCACCATCCACCCAGTGATGCAAAGCTAGAACCCAGGGCCACCACCGTTGTCTTCAAAGCTATCCATCCTCCTCTGTCATCGGGTTCCTGAAGCAGTCTCTGTCTCAGTCCCCCACCTCGACTCTCTCTGCTCCAGCCCGCACCCCGCACCCCGGCCAGGCAGATCTTTCTCAAGCACACGTCTGATCGCCTCGCTTTCCCGCTTCAGACCCCTCCGCCGCTTGCTGTGGCTCTGCGGCAGAGCTCGAAGCTGGCCACCGATGAGCTGAAAGCCATCCAAGAAGACATGTTTCGTGTGGTCCGTTGAGCGTTCTTAAAACAATCTGAATTATTTGCCAACGTTTAAAAATCAGGAAATTCCGTGTGAAAGTTCCCATTTCTGGCTTCTCTTGCAAAAGTGAAAACACTGGCAACTCTGGGCCCACGTCCCCGTAGGGCAGTGATTGGGTGGAACTGAGTGGTGGCTGGCCTCTTCGGAAGGGGCCTGGGCTTCCCGGTTGGCCCATCTCCAGCATCCCTGTTGTCTGGTCACCCCCCTGCTCCCAGTTACCTGCCTGCCTGAGGTTTGAGGCACCTAGGGTCATGACCCTGTGGCACAAGATGAAGCCCAAAGCCCTCAGCCTGGCTCCTAAGGTCCTACCTGGCCCAGCTGGGAGCAGCCTAGCCCTGCCAACCTCTGAGTCCTATTCCCCTGTGGTCTCAACTCTTCCCCATAGTTCTGTGAATTGGCTCGTTCCCACGGATGTCTGCCTTCCTGCAGGCTGCTGCTCTGGAATGCCTAGGCCTCCCTTTTAGTCCCATTTGTCCTTTAGGACTCTGCTCGGTGCCCCCTCCACCAAAAATCAGTCTCCCCGCCCGCCCCCCAAGCTGAGTTCCGTCCTCCCCTAATACGTGGCACAAACCTGGTCTTTATGTTGTTCTCATTGTTAGCAGCTTGTCTGCGTCCTCTGCCAGATTGCGCATCTGAGGCTGCAGGGAGCCCGTCTTCTTTATGTTCCTTTCCCCGAAGTTTGGCGCAGGGCTTGGAATATAATAGGTGCCTAATAACTGGTGAATGAATGGATGAATCTGTGAAAGACTGACTTGGGAAAACACTACTCCAGGATGTCCTGTTGCCGCCTACTTGCTTGCGGTAGAGGGTTCCAGGTTCCTTCCATTCCGGAGCACCCGCATTGATGCATGCATCCATAGCATCCTATAGGCCACGCCCCTGCTCTGCAGGGTCCTGAATACATCCAAGCCTACTGGGATAGGAGTTCCTGAGTGGCGATAGAGGGAAAATACATCATTCTTGCTGTTCCAAGGGGGAGAGAGTTGTCTAATGGTTGGGAAATGGCACAACAACTGGATATGGCACATTCTTTAGTTACTTGAGTGATGATAGCGCTGCGGTGACGACAGTACCTGACACGCATTGAACACTTTGATTGTACCAGATCCCGTACTAAGAGTTCTCAATACACTCTTTCCTTTACTCCTCACAACAACTCAGAAGTAGCCCCATTTTACAGACAAGTAAGCTGAGGTTCAGGGAGTTGAAACAACTCTTCCAGGGTCACACACAGCCAGTAAGTGGTAGAATCCAGGTTTGAAACCAAATCTGTGTGACATCTCAACCACCATGCCATACTTCCTCAGTGACGTTTCTCTTTAGACACGTGAGGGAATGATTAAAATAAATGTGGACATGAAGGCTATACAGTTACATATACAGTAAAATTCCAATTAGTAATCAAAAGAAGAAAGAAAAGAAGCTCCCAAGGCATACAGGAACCGAGGAGACACACCCACGTGCTAGCAGTGGTCACATTCAGCTAGGAGAGCGCCGGGGGTGTTTTTCTTTGTCTCCTCCATCTCATTTCTACCTTTTAACATTTTCTAAGTTTCCTTTAGGGAGCACGTGCAGTCATCCCTCAGTGTCCGAGGGGGACTGGTTCCAGGACCCCTGCGGGTAACCAAAATCCGAGGCTGATCAAGCCCCTTACAGAAAACCGTGTAGTACAGTCGGCCGTCCGGATCCGTGGATTCCGCATCCACAAGTTCAACTAACCGTGGACCGATCCGGTTAGTGGAACCCGTGGATGTGGAACCTGCAGATACAGAGGGCCGACTGTATTACTTTTATAATAACAGTTAAAAAAAAAAATCCCTCTTTGTAATGGCCCCAGCATTACGTGGCAGAACAGACTTTGGAAGGGGTGATAGGAGTACCCAGCTAATCGGTTTGGGCTGTCTCTCGAGCAGCCATCGCAGGGCAGCAGAAGGGGGGAAACAGCAGGCGGTAGCTGTGGCCGCAGCGCCCGCACCCTCGTGGGACAAGGGAGGAGAAGAGGGTCACCAAAATGTGCTGTCTCACTGTCTCCACTTTCCCCCCAGGTGCTTATACCCCGGAGCCCCTCAGCAGTTTCCGCTGGGCCCTTCTCTCGACTGGCCTCATGTTCTTTTATCACTTCAGCGTCTTGCAGATCCTGGGCCTGGTAAGTTTGGTTCTATCCCCTTCTATCCCTTCTGTTTGGCGTTCTTCATAAATCTTGATAATCCTGGTTGGCGCTGGTGTATCGTTTTGTTTTGAAAATACAAGATGCCAAAGGCCAGGCTGTCAGAGTGTTGTGTCTGGGCTCTTGATTTACGATCCACAGCCTTGGCCTCTCCAAAGGGTTTTCTGAATCCTTCAGTAATGACTGTTTCTTTCACCCCTGGGGAGGCAAGGAGGCCCTTCACGCACGGCCGCTTGGATCGGAGATAGAGAGCTGCGCTTTGAAAGTGGTTTGCTGTGGACCCCATGCGAGGCAGGATGCTAGCCCTGGCCCTGGGCCTGGGGGAGGCTTCTGACCTTGGGTCCATTCTGGGTCTACTACCGGGCCCTGAGCTGTGTGTCCAGTGAAAGTGTGGTGTCGGGTGACCCCCGTGGCATTCTGGGATGTTCAGTAGTCGAGTTATCCAGAGCCCAGGATTGCTGAGTGCGTGGGCGGTGTGTCTAGTGGTGGCGAAGTGAGTAGCAAGAGCTTGGGGCTGGGGCTGGGGTCGGGAGACCCAAGTTCAAGTCCTGGCCTTGCCACTGCTCTGGGTGAGTCACCTCATTCTCGAGTGCAGTGCGCTCTCCCCCCTCCGTGACGTGGCACAGGCCCGCAACCCCGACCCTGAGAGGTGGTGAGGACTTGTCTTTAAGGAGAACGTGCTTGAAGGGCTTTGGAAGGCAGGGGCCGTGGCCGTGGCCGTGTTCGAGGCTGGAGCGGCATGCCGGGTTTTGTGTGCGAGCGGCACTAATGTAGCGTTAGCCGCGTGGACCTGGCAGGACTAGGGCGTGTAACCGATGTCACCAGCGCCTTTGTCGAAGTACTCAGTCATTTTGTCTTCCCCATCCCGGCGTGTTGCTCTGCTCTGGTTGGCCTAGGGGCTGGTTTGAGCTCCTTGCCAATAGCGTGAATGCTTCCTGTTCTCTAGGGAGGAAGCAGTATGACCTTCACACCTGCTCTCCACTGGGACTCCTCGATTCCAGAGGAGCCAGTGTGCTCACGTCACCATACGTACCGTGCTCGGTGTCACCTCTGGGCCTCCTACAAGGAAGGCTCCGTTCACTCCATTTCTCGCCATGACCCCCATCCATCCTTCATGAGTCCATTCAGGTGTCACTGCCCTCGTGAAATCTTCTCTGAGAACTCAGCCCCCGTCCTGTACACCCCTCAGATCCCGTGGTGGGCAAGAGCTGGTGAGCACCGTCTGTCTGCTTTGAGGTCACACGTGGTAGACCGATCACCCCACCTTGATGCAGGCAGGGGCCGTGCCGCGGACTGCCTTTATCCCATGACACCCCTCCGGGTCTAGGCACCTAGTAAATGCTTAGGAATGGCAACGGGCACTGGGCCCAACTGGAAGGCAAGACTGAGCAAAACCGACCAGCTTTTCCACTGGACGGCCTCCCCCGTCACCTCCAAAGGGCTCTAGCCTTGACCCACTCAGAAAACCTAGGGGAGAAAGATCCCACTATGAACAGGTGGGGATTTGTCAATCCCTCCTTGTCTAGTCCCCATTAGGTAGACACGGCTGAACTGGCAGAAGCCAGAGAAAGCCTAAGGATGGTGAACGCTCACTCTACCTCCCTTGTCCCTGCAGGTCACCGAAGTGAATTTGAACAACATGCTGTGTCCGGCCATCTCAGACCCATTCTACGGCCCCTGGTATCGCATCTGGGCCTCGGGACACCAGACTCTCATGACCATGACCCACGGGAAGCTGGTCATCCTGTTCTCATACATGGCTGGGCCCTTGTGTAAATATCTGCTGGATTTGCTCCGGCTTCCAGCCAAGAAAATAGACTGAAGGTGCTTGTGTTTTTTTGTTTTGTTTTGTTTTGGGGTTTTTTTTTTCTTCTGCCCCTGAGGAAACAAGTCCTGACTCCACTTGGAGGACACCCAGCTCTTGATGGCATCATGGGAGAGGGCAGGAGGACGTTTGGTGTGTTTCTTTTTCCTTCCTCTCTGTCCCTTTCTTCCACCACTCTTCCTTCCCCGGCTCTTCCCCCAGGACGGCTCCTGGAGCCTGGGCTGTAGTGCTGGAGCCTGGGCTGTAGTGCTGGAGCCTGGGCTGTAGTCCTGGAGCCTGGGCTGTATTGCTGGAGCCTGGGCTGTAGTCCTGGAGCCTGGGTGGTAGTGCTGGATCCTGGGCTGTAGTCCTGGAGCCAGGGCTGTAGTGCTGGAGCATGGGCTGTAGTGCTGGAGCCTGGGCGGTAGTGCTGGAGCCTGGGCTGTAGTGCTGGAGCATGGGCTGTAGTGCTGGAGCCTCGGCGGTAGTCCTGGAGCCTGGGCTGTAGTGCTGGAGCCTGGGCTGTAGTGCTGGAGCCTGGGCGGTAGTCCTGGAGCCTGGGCGGTAGTGCTGGAGCCTGGGCTGTAGTCCTGGAGCCTGGGCTGTAGTGCAGAGGGCTGCACGTTTCCTCCTTCCCTTTGCCGCTCTCTCCCTGCTCCTCGTGGCCTTAAATGGCGAGACAGTAGTCAGTGGCTTTCACTCTGCTAGTTGCTGCTTTAACAACATCTGGTTGAGGAGAAAGGGAACAACAAGCAGTAGTTCTTTTGGCATCGAAGCGATGAGATTGGGCTGTGTTTCGTTTCTCCACTGCCAGGGACCTCCAGGCTTATGCTGGGGTCCCCTTTTGTCTCCAGCACAGCCCTCACCATAAGGGGACTGAGGCCTTGTTTCTATACCAGCGGCAAGCCGAGAGCCAAGGGATTTCCCAGCTCATGGCCAAAAGAGAGCTGGCCAGACTCTTCCCACTGGTGTCCCATGACTCAAAGCAAGCAGCCAACCAGCCACTCCCTCCAGGATGCTGCCAGAGGTGGGAGGTGTGGGGCGCTACCCAGCCCAGGGGCTAGATTCCACTATTGCAATGGCAAATCCAAAGTGCACAAGGTTGAAATGTCCACAGCTAACGTTAGGCAGGACCTTGGGTAAATTCTGCTTGAGAGCTGAGAACTGACCCATATCCCAATCAGAAGTGAGCATAGAAATTAGTCAAAAGCCGTGGTAACTTGAGAAAACTGTGATTTGAATCATATGCTTTGCTTTTAGTTTAATGTTGATAATAGATGGCATTTTAATTTTGAGTGCCCCTTAAATGTTCTCTCTCTCTTTTTTAAAGGCAGCTTCAGGGAAGGATGAGCTAGAGTTGGGTTTTCTGGCTCTTGAAGTTTTGTGTATTCGTCTGTCCATTTGCTTTTGGATGTTTGAGTTCGGAGAATCCTTGAATTAGGGCCTGTCTCTGGAGGGACACCTGTCGATCCGTCTTGTGGTTTTACAGCACGTATCGGCATCCTAGGTCTGGGAAGATACAGATCCTACAGTGCTGTTTCCCTAGGGCCAGGTGTCGTCACTGCGGCCAGACTCAGAGACGAATTGTTTAGCATGGGGGGCGGGGGCATCACATGCTCCCCAGCCCGAAAGCCCACGTCTGGGTTGAAAGGGAGGTACCAAAAAATCAGGTCCCCGTGGGTGGAGGTTCAAGTGCTCTGAAAGGGAGACCTTTTGTTGCAAGGCAGCCTCAGTCATACATGGACCTCAAGAAGGAGGTGGTGCCATTTGCTGGCTCCTTGTTGGCTCTTACTAAGAATAGATTACTTAATAACAGAAAAGATATTTCTGTGACCTCCTCTGATGAGCCCCCCTCTCTCTCCCACTCTAGGCCACCCAGTCGCCCTGGGCCCATTCAATATTTCAGGTGTTACTGTATCAGACCTAGATTGAGTTTCAGTGACTCAGTGGTCATGATTTTAGCAAGTGGACCTACAGGAGGCAGCAGGATGGAGAAGTCTCTCCTAGCAAGGCGAGGCCCAGGGAAGCAACCACGGCGGGGCCCATCCCTTTGCAGAGGTACGCTGGCAGTGAGGTCATCAATCCCCAGGGTGTGGGGTTGCAGGAAGGGGGAACACCGAATGCTCTGGCTCCCCGTGAGCTCCTCAAGACGCGTGACCTTCATTTTCTGCCATCTTTGAGGGTTTGGCCGAATTTTTCTTAGTGCCTCTCAGCCCTGGGTTGCCCTCCGGAAGAGGCAAGACCTCAGTGCCCCTTGGCCTCTTTGCAAAAGGAAAGGGGCTCTCTTCCTCCCTGTCTCCATGGCCTGGTGCGGGGTGCCAGTCAGCTCGAGCTTACCTTGCACTGGCGTGCCTCTAAAAGTTCGCCACGCTGGCTGGCACCTTTCTGCTGCTTAGAGGGAAAGAAGAAAGTGGAAGCTATGTGCCTGGCTTGGCCAGGCCAGAGGCAGGTGCACCTGTCCGGGGGAGGGGGATGAGAAGGGGAGATGCAGGGCTTCTGGTTGGCTCAGAAACATGTAGGGGGAAGGAACAGAGAGCAAGTCCCGTCCCAGGTTGCACAGGGAGTCATGGCCTGCGTTGGAGGTGTTGGGCAGCAGCGGGCGTCTGAATTGGTCTCTACCTGACTCTTTCCTTGGGCCAGGCCCATGCGGAGAGGTTACCTGGCCAGACCCTCGGCGGCCTGCCTTGGAGGGTGGCCCCTGCAGCAGTGGGCCCGGGCTGCCCGGCACGTCCCCTGTGCTTTCCTGTCAGTGCCAAGGGGCTTCCCCAGCCATCCTGGCCAAGTTTCTATGTGCCATTGGCCAGCAAAGTGTTCCGTGGTATTTGCTTCTGTACACCAAAGATGATCTGGCCTATCTTCTTCCCGGAGGCCCAGTGATGTGTTCCTCTGTCAGCTTGTGAGGAAGCCACAGCTTCTGTCCCCCTAAGTCAACCTTCTCTCTTCCTCCTGGGACTTCTCAGCATTCACGGAAGCTGCTTGCAGCGTGGCCAGGGTGTGTGGGGCGTCGGGGCCCAGTGTTTAGCGGAGCGGGCACAGCTGCCCACGGAGAGCAGGTTGTCAGCACGTCTCTGCGTGCTGGTGTTAGGGGGAGGCTGGCAGAAGACCCTTCCTCCCCCTCCCTTGGCCAAAAAAAGACTTCCATGGATGTGTACGTGTTGATCCCGAGTCATCTGAAGGGGAGATGGGGAGGCGGGCGAGGGGAGAAGAAGGGCCAGTGTGGCCCCTACAAGACAAGACACCGGTGCTGGTTTTGGTAAATCGGGAGCCAGGCATAAGGGAGGACGTCTGTCCTGCAGGCCCTCGCATGCTCCTTGGACTACCGGGAAGGGGCGTCCTCACTGCACACCCTGCCCCGCCCTCTGGGGGGTGGGGGTGGGTAGGGTCCATGAGAGGGAGCGAACCTTCCTCTTCTGTATA
Organism: Phocoena sinus; assembly: GCF_008692025.1. NCBI lineage: Eukaryota > Metazoa > Chordata > Mammalia > Artiodactyla > Phocoenidae > Phocoena > Phocoena sinus. The sequence continues at coordinate 93,945,484 of NC_045784.1, forward strand.
TAGAGTGAGCCACTTGTGCTCAGGAAAGCCTAGTCGCTGCTCTTGTGACATTTTTGTACACTGGTTTGCTACTCGTGGCACAAAACAAACACAACAAGAAAAGTCATTTCAAGCTGAGCTGTTGTTTTGGAAACCTGCTTTCTTTCAGTGTCAGTGTCGTATTGTATTTGGAGGAATTCTTCATCTCTATTGGTGTTACTGTGATAGAGAGAATGAGACAGTCCGACTTGTAATTCTTTCTGCCGGGAAATTGGCAGTGCCTCTGTCGTCGCCCCGACCCCGGTCCTTCCTCATTCCCAGGGTGGGATTGCTATGCGCTGGGCACACCCCTCCCTGGCCCCTGCCCCCGCAGCGGCTCCCTTTAGAACCGGTCTTTGTGATCCCCCTAAACAGCTGCAGAATGAGTATTTTTGCCAAGCTGGTTCTTGGGTGCTCTGTGCCCCTACCAGTTTGCTTGCCTCTTGGGGCATTTTGTAATGTTTTCTCTGTTTTGTAAAACCTTTGATTGTACCACAGTGGTTTCTGCAGTCACCTTTGGAAATAAATGGTCATTAATTTGTGTACTTAGCACTCTGAATTTTAGTCTGAGGTGTTTCTGTTGCTGAAGATCCTTGAATGAAAAGGAACCCTCACCATGGGACTCACTGTTAAATGTTTCCTTCATTTACTGCTATTAAAAGGTTTATGAGAACCCAGGAGTCTTGGCCTTGCTTCTCAGAACCCTCTCAGTAGGGCTTCTGCTTTGAAAAGTAAACAAAAGGGGCCGATGGTCGTCCAGGCCGTGGAGGACCACCAAGGGGCAGCTGGCGCACTCAGCACAGCTCTGCCCTGGGAGTCGCGTGGCCGGACGTGCGGCCTCGAATCCCCCCACGCTGCTGCCTGCTTCCACTAGTGCTGCCAGGGACCGAGCAGGCCTTGTGCTCTTAGCAGGGCTTGTCTGCTGGGGGCATCTGCTGGGCTCGCGGGGCCCCACGTGCGCTGGGCCGGGCTGGAGGACTGAGCTAGGGGTGGCAGCTCTAAAACCAGACGTGATCAGGCTCCCTCATCCCAGGTTTCCTGAGGGCGGGCTCTGTTCAGCAGAGGTGTGAGGCTGACACAGGTCAGACCGTCCCATGTGGAGGTAACCCTGCCCCTGGGGAACAGTCAGACCCGGCTGTCCAGGGCTCCCCACTGAGCAGCCCGTGGTGACTGTGATCAGCCCAGCCCGCCTTTACACCAGACAGAGGCCCTACTCAGACTTTTGCCGCTTCTAGAAGGGACACAGCTAGGCATAGCGGTCCCCAGTGCAGGTGGATTTCCTCATTGGCCAGTAGTTGGGCACCCAGGCTATCGGAGAGGCTGGGCCCTGCCATCCTGGGCCACAAAACCACCAGCTTGGGCAAGTCACCCGTTGGCTTGTGACCCCAGCTTCTCCATCAGTAAAGCTATAGCTACAGCCGTGTGCCAGGAACAGGCAGAAACTGAGAGAGCTGAGGCTCAGATCTAGTCAGTGGAAGAGCTGGCCTGGGAAGCCAGTTTGGTGAGACTTCAGAGCCTCGGTGCTCAGCGCTCTCCCCTCGACTCTGCTGCCTGTCTGGGTGCTGGCATGACCGGGCAGACCCTCGCCCAGGGCCCCCAGGCCTGAGGGGAACGGGAGGAGAACCGGGCAGTGAGGTGGAAGGCGAGAGAGAGGAGGGCGGGCCCCACGACTGCCGAGGCAGGGGGTCAAGGCCATCTTTTCTTCCGTGGCCAGCAAACCTGACCCTGGTGAGCCGCAGAGCAGAGCACGGCTGAAAGGCCTACAAGTAAACGGGATGGGGCTACAAGGGGCCAGGCAAAGGCTGGCCCTGGGGTGAGAGCCTGCCGGAAGGATGTGCGGCAAGTTGGTCCCGTGGCCTTTCTGTGTGTCTCCCATTTCAGAAAGAGCTAAACACCCGTGACCTAGGCCAAGGCCCCCCGTCCCCTGGGCTCGTGCACTGCCCCTGCTGAAGGTCTCTGCTCCAGTCTGTACCCTCTACTGCAGGCAGTAGTTTCCAGTGGAGACCTGACTGCCTCACTCCCGCGGGGGCTTGTAAACATCTTCTCACCCTCACGTCCCACAAAGACCCATCCATAGCAGACCCTTTGCCCCAGCCATATTGAGCTCCACTTGTTCATGCCCTGCCGTTTCTCGCTTCTTTGTCTCGTTCTTCGCGCTGTTTTCTCGGCTACCCCGCTCTCCCTGCTTGTCCGGAGGCCTCAGCTCAAGTGTCAGCTCCTGCACGCAGTCTTCCCTGGGCCCCAGTGTGCATTAGGTACCCCTCCACTCGGCTCCCCGGTGCTCACTCCGGGGCCCCCATTTGCCTCCTAGGAAGTCATCAGGGCGCTGTCTCCCTCTGTAGACGTTGAGCTCTTTGAGGGCAGAGAGGGGTCTGATGCATCCTTTAGCCCCTGGCCCAGGACCTGGCCGTTGGAAGGTGTTTGGTGAACGGTGCCCTTATCCCAGAGTCCTGCAAAATGGTGGGAGGCCACACAAGCTGTCGCTCATCCCCTGAGTTCTCCTGCATGGGGCCCCGTGCCTTTGATGGCCCGGGCACCTCGAGCTCCAGCCGGTGGGCCTCCATCCTCCTTCTCTGCAGGACCCTGGGTAGCTGGGATCCAGGGTGAGGAGGCGTGTTGTGAGGAAAGAGAACAGAGACGGCATCTGTTCCGCCTGCCCCTTCGCTAGACCTCTGGGCGGGGTGTGGGTGAGGCAGCCAGCTGCTTTTCTGCATCCCTGGTAGCTGTTTGTCCGCTCCAGGGTCCCCCTTCCACTCCCCGGGGCACACAGGCAGAGTTGGTGTTCACATGGCAAAAGCCCCACCAGCCCATGGAATGTGTCACCTACCCCTCTGAGGCGTAGGGAGCAGCTGATGCTTACAACCTGATCCCCCAGTGAGTTTTCCCCTTGTCCCGCTTTGCCAAGGCCAGTGGGGGGACAGAGATCCACAGAGGTCAGGCTGACAAATGCAGTGGCTTACTCAAAGGCCACGTGGTTTACTAACCTTGGCAACCAGGAAGGCCGGCCTAGTCCAAAGTCAAGGACTCTCTGTTACCGCCTGTACCTGCCTCTCTCCCAGTCAGCGTTCGCCTAGCATCTACACTGCATATCTGGGGTGTCTGAGCTGTGCGACGGAGGGGCTGAAGCGTCTCCCAGGAAGGCAGTAGCGAAGGCTACTCCTCTTGCTGATGGATGACCCAAAGGGCTCTGCCCTCCACAGCTGGCTTCCTAGCTTCAGTGGGGCTCTGCCTGCATCGCAGCCGGCCGGTGGCCTCGGAGTCTCACTACACAGCAGGTCATAGCAAGGAGGGTAGATGCTTCCTTAACAAAGCTCTGATAGGCGACAGAGCCAATAGCGTGGGCCGCGTCGGTTTTCTCCTTTCCAACGACCCATCCCCAGCTGTAGCACTGCTCCAGCCGCTGGTTCTCCCTGGTCTCCGCCGCCTTTCCGCTCCCCCTTCCCTCTCCATCCAGGGACCAGTAAGAGGTGCTGCCTGCTGTACTGTCCCTTCAGCTGCTCCTTCCCTAGTCGCCAAGAGTCCCCAGTCTCCTTACATTTTTAGAAAGACCCTGGGCTCTCCAGTTTTTCTCCCTCTGAGAATGGAGGGGCCTCCCTCAGATTTCCAGAGCGTTGGAGATGACAGGATGCCGCTGATACAGGGGCTTGTAAATTTTCCTGCGTATTAGAATCACCTGAGGAGCTTTACAAAGACTCCCAGTGCCCAGGCCTCACCCCAGCTCATAATTCAAAGCAAACTTCTTGCTTGATTTTGTTTTGACTTTAAGCTTCCAGGTTGGAAGTCATCTCTTTGACGTGCCCATCTACACCAAGTGCCGTTTTTTCATGAAAATTTTAAGACATACCCAAAGGTATGAAGAATAGTATCTAAGTCCAGCTTTGAGAAAAGAATGTTACCAAGAGAGTTGAAGGCCCCTTACTCCAGATTGTTCCTCAGAGCTTCAGGGAGTCTGGGGAGGTGTCTGAGCTGTAAACCAGCCAGGTCTCCTTAGGGTGAGGAGGGAGGTGGAAGGGCCTCCTTCCGTGCAAGGGCGGCAGGTACAGAGGGATTTGTTGCTGGTAGGGTCGCCATCGTGGGTTTCCATGGGTTTCCAACGGGATGGCTTGGATGGCAGCCAACTCGAGGACCTGCAGGGCTGGTGGTGCAGAGTGGGTGAGGTTCCAGCCTTTCCCCTTGCTTCACCCAAAACAACTCCAATTTTATTCCACTTTGTACACTGAGGCTCTGTAAATAGTTTCATTGGGAAAAGGGTTTAAAAGCCACTTAATTCCACCCTCACTAGTCTGTCTCTACCCTCTCTGAGATAGTGGTCCTGTAGTCGTTGGAAAAGCCTTGCGGTAGGACTCAGCAGACGGGGCCCGTGGTCCCGGCTCTCCGTCCGCTCTTAGGTCCCGGGTGTGCTTGACGAAGTCAGACCTCTCTGAACTCCGGGGCAGTGGGAGACATCCAGTGAGATAAACGGGTGTGAGAGGGCTTTATAAACTGCGAGGTCCTATCCAACGTAAGGGGGTCCTATTTCCAGAGAGCGTGGTTACTAGGCTTGTTCTCCGAGCACAGGAGTTGGTCGGGGTTTTGACTACACTCACACACTGCGCCTTCCTGTACCCTGTGTGGTTGAGGTGTGTGAGAGAGGTGCTAACCTCAGATTTAAGGCATTTTTCTGTATTTCATTGACTCTAAGACACTTTTTAAAGAAGATTTTAATATCTCCAAATTTGGATAGCGAGGGTGGGAGGGAGACGCAAGAGGGAGGAGATATGTGCATAGCTGATTCACTTTGTTCTAAAGCAGAAACTAACACACCACTGTAAAGCAATTCTACTCCAACGAAGGTGTTAAAAAAAATCTCCAAATTTGAGAGGCACCTTACCAGTCAGTGGCATGACAATTGAATCGGCAACTTATTTTTTTTCTTTTTCAGCAGTACATAAAATAACAGACATCTTCCAATCTGAGGTGTCTTAGAGTCACTGAAGGGCCGTCATTGTTAACTTTGATTCTTCCTCTTCTCCACGAGAGTCACCCTCCTGGTAGAGAACAGCCATTCGAAAAAACTTCTAAACTTTTAGCATGTAGTCTCCTTCTAACACTCCATCCTCTCTTTCTTCCCTGCCGGCATCCACCCAGGCCAGGCAAGCGTTCTGCTTCCTGACCAGAGGGAGCCCCCTTTGTTGGACCGTCTCTTGGGGCAGATGTTCCGTGGGACGTGAGAGAAAGGAAGCCGAGTGCACCTGCGCAGGGAAGCCCACCGTGCCAACTGACAGGGAGGGAGCCACACGAGCCAGGCCAGCTGCCCCCGGCAGCTCTGGTTTCTTTATTTCCCAATCAGAGCCTGGCCAGAAGGCTTAGCCTGCTGCCCTGGGGAGCTCCCGGGGCTGCTCATTGCCAGAGATGAGCTGGTAGGGCTGGGGCAGGGGAAGGGAGCGCAGCCTGTCCTGAGCTCCCTGGGTTGACGTAAGTGGCTGTCTGGCCCACGCAGAGGGAGACGATGACTTCCTCACCTCGTCTAACAAGGTGGAACAAGAGTTAGGCGGTGGGCCTTTCGGGGAAAAGCAGCACCTAGGGTAGCCTAAGCCATGCACATTCACTGTGGTTGGAAATTGCCACCAACCTTCCCTCAAGTCCTGGCAGCCACTCTAATTAAGCTCGGCCCTTGTAGCCTTGAGGCCAGGCTCTTCCAGAAGGGAAAGCAGTGTCTGCAGTGAGATCCAGGGATACTTGGGCACAGGAAGCAGTTTTGGGACATTCCCATCCCGCACCACCCCCCGAGGGAGCTTAGCAAGACATGATCAGCCCGGATTACAGCCGCCCTCACGTAACTGGGTTAAAGTGTTGGCCTACTTAGGCCCCTCCTGCAGTGGCCTCCTTCAAAGCTGACGAGGCCGATTAGGGGGCTATTTCTGAGCCCTAGTTGTGCACCCAGAAGCCTGGGGTCAGTCCTCCTGTGACAAGAAAGACAATAACTAAGGCTGGACAGCCAAGGGGAGAGTCTGCCCTGCCCACGGGAGAGCAGTGCTGTCAGACCTCATGCGTCCTTGGAAAAGAAAGAGCCCAGGAACGTCAAGTCTAAGTCCCTGGATTTTGAACTTCAAAGACCAAGCCAGCCAATTTTCTGGGAAAGACCTTGTCCTATGTTTTTGCCATCTTCAGCCCTAGAGAGAGATGGCGGATAGGCAAAACGAAGTCTTCAGTCACAGTCACTAGCCTCTACTTAGTAGGTTCTGTGCATTTGAGGGAGATTGCTATCTAACCTGAGCCTCAGTTTGCTCGTCTATAAAATGGCAATAATAATAAATATAATAACTACTTCACAGAGCAGGTGTGAAGAGTGAATAGATAAGACACTTGGCATGGTGCCTGGCACACTGTAAGCACTACTTCCATAAATGTTAGATGCCATCATTGCTACCATTTCCACCACTACTGCCACCACCATTGTCATCATCATCTTCATCTTCATTAAGACAGCAGAGTGAATGATGGAGAGCTGTCTCTGGAGCCTGAAAAACACAGTCTGAATCCTGGCTCTGCCACTTTGTAGCTAGGTGGCCTTGGGTAACTGATAACTTCTTTGATCTAGAGTCTGTGAAATCGAAAATTCATAAGGCTGTTGAAAAGTGTACAGCCTGGTCCTTTTTGTGCAGTAAGCATTCCATAAATATTGGCTATTATAATTGTTAAAAAGGGGTGATCAAGATCAGTGGTTACCAGGAGGAGTTGGGGGGAGGGATGAATATGTGAAGCACAGAGGATTTTTAGGACAGTGGAACTACTCTGTATGATACTATAATGGTAGATACATTTCATTAGACATTTGTCAAAACCCATAGAATTTACGGCATCAAGAGTGAACCCTAGGGCTTCCCTGGTGACGCAGTGGCTGAGAGTCCGCCTGCCGATGCAGGGGACATGGGTTCGTGCCCCGGTCTGGGAGGATCCCCCATGCCGCGGAGCGGCTGGGCCCGTGAGCCATGGCCGCTGAGCCTGCGCGTCCGGAGCCTGTGCTCCGCAACGGGAGAGGCCGCAACAGTGAGAGGCCTGCGTACCGCAAAAAAAAAAAAAAAAAAAAAAAAAAAGAGTGAACCCTAATGTAAACTCTGGACTTTGGTATCAATGTAGGTTCATCAGTTGCAACCAATGTACCACCCTGGTGCGGGATGCTGATAGTAGGAGAGGCTGTGTGTGTCTGAGGCAGAGGAGGTGGGGCAGGCAGTATATGGGTGTTCTCTGTACTTTCTGCTCAACTTTGCTGTGAACCTAAAACTGCTCTCAAATTATAGTCTATTTAAAAGGAAAAGAAAAAGTTGATCAAACTAGATTGTCATAAATTTAGGATGTTAACTCTATCGCCATGGTAACCACTAAGAAAATAAAAGATACAGAAAAGGAAATGAAGAGGGAATCAACATGGTACACTAGAAAATAGTCCATCAAACACAAATGAAAGCTGTCCTGGAGGAATTGAGGAAAAAAAGAGATATGACATGTAGAAAACAAATAGCACAATGGAAGGAAAAGAATTCTTCATTATCAGTAATCACTTTACATGTAAATGGGTTAAACTCACCAATTACAAGACAGATACTGGCAAAATGGATTTTAAAAAGACATGATCTAACTATATGCTGCTTACAAGAGACTCAATTTAGACCCAGAGACAAATAAAATTGATAAAAGGATCAGTTCATCAAGAAGCTATAACAATTATATACATATACACACCAAACAACAGAGCTCCGTAAGATATGAAGGAAACATTGACAGAATTGAAAAGAGAAACAGGCAGTCCTACAATAATAGGTGGAGACTTCTATACCCCACTTTAAATAACGGATAAAGCACTTAGACAATACGTATGTAAGAAATAGAAGACTTGAACAACACTATAAACCAGTTAGACCTAAAAGACATATACAGAGTATTCTACCCAACAAGAGCAGAACACACATTCTTCTCAAGTGTACGTGGAACATTCTGCAGGATAGATCATATTTTAGGCCATAAAACAATTATCACTAAATTTTTAAAGATTGGAATTAAACAAAGTATCTTCTTTGACCAAATGGAATAAAGCTAGAAATCAAAAACAGAAGAAAAACTGATAATATTGCAAGTATGTGGAAATCGAACAACACACTTAACCAATGGGCTAAAGAAGAAATCACTAGGGAGATTAGAAAATGCTTTGGGATGAATGAAAAGGGAAATACAGTGTACCATTTAATTTTTTTTTCTGCATATATTTCTTGTGATATGCTTTTTTTATTTTTTATTAATTTTTATCAGAGTATAGTGGATTTACGATGTTGTGTTAGTTTCTGCTGTCCAGCAAAGTGAATTAGTTATACATATCCACTGTTTCCTGGATTCCGTTCCCATGTAGGTCATTACAGAGTATTGAGTAGAGTTCCCTTACAGTAGGTTCTTAGTAGTTATCTGTTTTATATATAGTAGTGCGTATGTGTCAATCCCAATCTCCCCAACGTACCAACCCTTTGGGATACAGTGAGAGCAGTGGTCAGAGTTAAGTTTATAGCTTTAAACACCTGTATTAAAAAGGGATCTCTGAAATCAACATCCTAACTTTACACCTGGAGGAACTAGAAAAAGGAACAAACTACACCTAAAGCCAACAGAAGGAAAGAAATAATAAAGGTTGGAGCAGAGTTAAATGAAATAGAGAATAGAAAAAAAAAATAGAATCAATGAAACCAATAGTTGGTTCTTTAAAAAGATCAACAAAATTGGCAAATCTTTAGCTAGACTCATTAAGAAAAAACAGACGTAACTAAAATTGGAAATGAAAGCAAGGATGTTACCACCAACCTTACAAAAATTTAAAGGGTTATAAGAGAATGCTATAAGCAGTTGTATGCCAACAAATTAGTCTTGATGAAATGGAAAAGTTCCTCGAAACATGGAAATTACCAAAACTGACTCAAGAAGAAATAGAAAACATGAACAGATCTAGAACAAGTAAAGAGATGATTGAATCAGTAATCAAAAACCTCCCAACTTAAAAAAAAGAAAAAAAAAAAAAAACCAGGCCTCATTGGTGAATTCTACCAAACATTTAAAGCTTTAACACTCATCCTATACAAACTCTTTCAAACAATAGAAGAGGAAGGAACACTTCCTGACACATTCTATAAGGCCAACATTACCCTGATACCAAAGCAAGCAAAGATACCACAAGAAAACCACAGACCAGTATCCTTATGAATACAGACACAAAAATCCTCAGCAAAATACCAGCAAGCCAAATCCAATGACACACTGAGAGGATTATACACCATGACCAAGCGGGATTTACCCCAGGAATGCAAGGGTGGTTCAACATAAGAAAATCAACCATTGGAGTACACCACCATGTAGGAAAATGAACTCAAAAGAGACCAACAACCTAAATATAAGGGCTAAAATTGTTAGAAGAAAACATAGGGATAAATCTTCATGACATAGGATTTGGCAGTGGATTCATAGATTTGTCACCAAAAGCATAAGCAACAAAATTAAAATAAAAATAGATAAATTGGACTTTATAAAAATTTAAAAAATTTTGTCCACCAAAGGGCACTATCAAGAATGTGAAAAAGACAACCTACAAAATGGGAGAAAATATTTTCAAATCATATATCCGATAAGGGTTTAATATCCTGAATACATGAAAAACTCTTAAAGACAACACAATTACAAATTGGGCGAAGGACTCGAATAGACATTTCTCCAAAGAACATACACAAATGACCAATAAGCACATGAAAAGGTGTTCAACATCACTGGTCATTAAGGAAATGCAAATCAAGACCACAGTGATATACTACTTCATACCCGCTAGAGTGGCTGTAATCAAAAAGATAATAACAGGTATTGGTGAGGATGTGGAGAAATTGGAACCTTCATACTGGTGGGAATGTAAAATGGTACAGCCACTGTGGAAAACAGTTTGTTTCTCAAAAAGCTTAACGTAGAATTACCACATGACCTGGCGATTCCATCCTTAAGTATCTACCCAAGAGAAATGAAAACATAATGTCCACACAGAAACTTAGACACACGTGTTTGTAGCAGCTTTATTTTTAAGAGCCAAATGACTGAAACAGCCCAGATGTCCATCAGTGGACGAATGGATAAACAAATTGTGGTCTGTACATACAATGAGATATTACTCAGCCATCAAAAGAAACGAAGTACTGAAACAGGCAACAACTTGGATTAACCTCGAAAACATTATGCTAAGTAAAAGAAGATAGTGACAAAAGGTCACACGTTGTATGACTCCATTTATATGATATGTGCGGAATAAGCAAATTCAGAGAGACAGAAGACTAGAGGTTACTCAGGTGATGGCCAAAGGAGAATGGGGAGTGACCTCTTAATAGAGACGGGGCGTTTTATGGAGTGATGAAAAAATTTTAAAACTAGAGAGAGCCGGTGTTTGCACAACATCGCGAATACAGTAAATACCACTGAACTGTGTGCTTTCGAGTGGTTAATTGTGTCATGTGGATTTCACCGCAATTAAAAAAAAGTCAACAAAAGGAGGTGAAAAGAAAGGAATTTCTGTTTAACTCTCAAGTGCAGTGTGCACCCTGCTCACAGGACTCACTGGGTAACCTTCCCAAGAGCAAATGTGTTGCCTGCACTTTCCCAGCCTAGGGCTGACCATTAGCAGTTTCTATTTGATCTTCTCCAAGGCCACAGATTCTTCTGGAGTGGTACAAACCCAAAGGGGGGAGGAGGGGCCCAACGTACCCTGCAGGAGCAGTCCCAACCTGCTTGAACGACTGGATTAACCCCGTGTTCCTCTTCCCAATCCCATGATTCATGAGCACCATGGACCACATAGGCTAGGCACTGAGGGGCATGGCTTCCTGTACAGAGGTCACTATGGCCAGCCACCACAATTCTGGGAAAGGGGCCATTGCTGAGGCCTGTTCCAGCGGGGCGGCAATATCTCCATGCAGAGTTCCTGGAATTCACGTGAATGTTTAAGTAGAGAAAGTTTAGGGAAACGTTTGCGTTACTCACACTAGTACCGTCCTTCAAACAAGATGGGGGTTTTCCGCTCTTTCCAATCCAAGACCCCCCTTTCTACCCTGCCAGGCTGTGTGCGAGTGGGGACTTTGATTGCCCCATCCAACGGTCCGGCCAGCCCCCGTCTCCTGTGCTGATGCACGCAAATCTATTTACACATGTTGACACATACGCTGACGTTGGATCATTCCAGAATATGGTGGGGATGGAAATTCTAGTTTGATGAAAAGTGACGATAGCAGCTCCTAGTTTCAAATCTGCCTGGTGTTCAGGCAATGACTGCGACTCTCCGCAGCTTCCTGTCAGTTAAAATGTGATTTAAACATTCTATTGTGTACCAGTTGTGTTTCCTGTTTTATAATATCCAAATTTAATATTGCCTTCCTGCCCTTTCTGTGTAGCGGGTGATTCAGAAAGTGACTCTGATTTCCCTCTCTGGGTGGGTTACCCTCACTATCTTATCTCTCCTCCTGCCTCATGAATGGGTTTTTCCATTAGTCAGCATACTATAACCTCCTTCAGGCCTCAGGGCAGCCTCGTAGAGCAAACAGCGTAGTTTCTCTCTGTGCTGCTCTCTCTCTCCTGGTCATGGGAAGGGCCTGATACCTTTCAGAGGGCAGATCTGTGGTAAAAACAAAACTTTGAGCCACCAAATGCCACTCTGCAGGGGTACACAGACCCGTCTCTTATACGGTCATGTATTGATAATTTCTCTCCCAACCACCGTGGCATTCCTGCTAGGGAGCAAGATAGCCTCACTGTGGGAACAAATCCTCTCCTCCGCTCAAGGAACCATGACCGTGCCCGGTTTCTGGGTGGTCTCTGCTGCTAACACGTTGGAGGGCCAAAGAAATGCCATTTCCCAACAGGGCCGCTACAACTCTGCTCATTAATGCCACTCTGAGGTGGGAGCCATTTAAGGGAAACACTGTAAATCCAGCCCAATGTCACCTGGGCCCCAGTCTGAATGACTTTTGCCGGCTAGACCAAACTTGTATGCCACTCACAACTCTTAGCTCAGAGTGAACTGTTAATTTGTCTTACAGAATGATACTATCTTTATTCCGAAACCAAGCACGGTGCCATGCCTCTGGGGGGGCGGGGCGGGCACTCAGTAAATATTGATGGCTCACGTTGAGCCTGACATTTGGGAGGAAAAGGCCAAATGGAAAAGGAGATGAAATGACGCTTTGCCAAAGGCTCTCAAAATAACTGGGCACGTTGGGGCAGCAGCAGCGGTTTTCAGATTGTCCCGCGGGACCGGGACCCGGCATTCTGTTGGAACTGATCGAAGTTTCCATAAACATTTGATTCAAAGAACGTGTGTGCGTTTAAATGTATAATATTTAAACACTGTAATAAAAACCGAAAAAAACAAACAAAACCCAAACACCTAACCAAAACATCTAATGTGTTACATTCAGAATGGCAATTGAAGACCACCCAGTGGGTCAGCAGGAACCATCAAGTTGACACATTCTGTTCAAACCTCAGGCCCGATGCTTCTCCTGCCTGAACTTCTTGCAGGCCTCCCTTGTCAGGCCTGGTTCAGAAGGTTGCGACTGCACCGGGGTTTTATAATTTAGGCCAATATGTACTCACTTTCATGAAACTATATTAAGATACCACCTGTTTCTCTTTGCAAATCAGGACCTTCTTGCTGCTGTACAGCCAAAACAATATAGAAATCAGTGGAGCGCCGGGACTCTAACTACAACTGTCATCTGTCACCCCAATTACAAATTTGTATAGTCACCCAAACAGCCTCGTCGTTCTCATTAACTTTATAAGTAACTGGTATGCACTCGTACTTTATAACAGTGAAATACTGTTTTTAGTCTCGTACTTGTAACTTAATGAGGTGCCAGCTAAGATTCTGATTAAAAAGCAAAGAGGTTCTTCCAGCATGGAGGGAGACTAAAGGCTAAACAAATTACCGGCCCCTTGTGACTTGGCTGCATCCTTTTAGAGTGGGAGCAGGAACTCAAGGACGCCAGGGCAGTTGTGAGCACAGAGACACGCAATGCAGCCACCGCCCAGCGCGCGCTCCCGACTTAGCGCGTCCTACACCTAACCTCTGTCGAGCTAATGTGATCGTCCGTCATGATGGAAATCTGCAAGTGCAGGTCAGTGTTTCTTCATATAACGCGTATGCCCTCACCAGCCCTCTGGGTGGGTCCACTGAAACCATTTGAGATACATAGTCCATCTACTCGGGACATAATATATTAAGTGTCACTTTAAACATGGTTATAACCAAGTTCTTGGGATGAGGAGGGTCCAACTGGCTTGGACCCTAAGGCAGTTTTTTTCCGATTCTTGAAAAGATTTCTTCCGACAGGCCGGGGGTTCGGAACAGGGGATTGTACCATGCGCTAAAGGGATCAAGGAAGGCCGCTGAATATAGGAGCCAAAGCAGTATACCCAGGGCCTGCCTCAGTTGCATCCTCCCATTCAGCTATTCCTCTGGCCGGTGAAAAGCCTGGGCAGACAGATGGGAAGCCATCAGAGCTTGGTCCAAACTCACACTTGTCTCGGCTCATGCGGTCAGAGCTGCAGAAAGTGGGAGAAGCCGTTCTCTGAATGGCAGTCATTCACTGAGCGCTCCTGACTGGCAGCTCTGAGACCAGGTGTGGTTTCCTCACAGCAGACTTCCCCCCCAGCTCACAGTGATGGTACCCCTCGGATATGACAGTGTTTTCCATCAGCAGAGAGGAACTGCCGCGACTCACACAGTCACACTTGCCCTCTGAAGCAGTGGAGCAATTTAAAAGGTGCCCAGTGGGGCATGAAGTCTAAAGAGGAAATGCTGAAACTCTGGGGAGAATTTAGGTAGGTGGAGTGTGATTCCTGAAGTTGAAATCTGTCCAGACCACTGAGTTAACCACTAATGCTATAAAGAGAGAATGCTGTGGGCTCATTAAATTACTTCATTCTACCTGAACCTATTAATATCGTCTAAATCATTAAAAAAATCCTGTGTACCATTAAACATGAATGATGAAACTGGCCCTGAGCAGATGGCTGCCTTAATGGAGCACTAGTCCAAACCACAATAGTCCTCTAGAGCCGAGATGGCTGTTTTTAGCCGCTGTGATTGACATGAACACGTGTCATCAAATTCACATGGGGTGTGGGGTTTTGGGGCAGCGTAACAGAAAATTGTCCTGCATATATTCATTAGAAATTAATCCTGAAATATGCATGATGAAACTGAGACAGCAAATGATTTAGAAAGAGCCAGAGGTATGTCAGCAATGTCCCTGATGGCCTTCCCATAGAGGAAGAGATAAGGCAACAGCTGATAGAGGTAGCACACCGAGAGATCCCTTGCTTGAAGCAGGCTCCCATCTGGCCCTTGGAAGGCAGTAGCACTAGCTGCCCTGCCCGATACTCAAGACATTTTCCCCAAGCTCAAGTGGCGAATAGGGTTCATCTCATACCACTCTGGAACTGGAAAACTGGAAATACGTTTACGTGTGTGATGTGCCCAGCGTGTGTATGAGGAGGGTGGACAAGCTCCGAGCGGCCACATCTTGGGCATGTTTAGTTTCTGTCCTGTACTGAGAAAATGGCAAAGGCTTGATGGCAGAAGAAAGCCTTCCCACCTCACCAGATTGTGCTGGATGGCACTGCTACTGCCCCCTACCAGCTCACAAAGGGAAACACCCAGTAATACACTGATCTGGAAGAAATCTGGAGCGGGCTTAAGTATAGCCATGCCGCCGCTGCGATTCAAGTCTGCTGCTTGCCTCAGATCCGTGGCCAGGGTAGGGTGCCCAATAAAGGCCAGACTACTGTATCACCAGGCCAGGATTCACGGCTGGGTAAAAGAATGACTGACTGACATAGGTAAATCGTACGGTAGGGAGCAACTGTAGGCAGATGAGGTTTCCCAAAGTGCCAGTTGTTTGGAAAGAAATCCGTATCAGTTCCTAAGTATATTATTTCAAAGGCTTCAACTGTTCGTTTGTTTGTTAGCTTTTAGTAAGAAGGACCCATGAGCCCCAAATCCTCTGACGAGGCCGGTTAAAGAAAGAAACCACAAATGGTAACTCAGTTTTAACATTTTATTGGGTAAATGATTTTAAAGGTAATAACAATAGTGTCAAAACTACTACAATATCTTTCCACAGCCATACCTTACAGACCCACAGAAACCTTCCCATTTTTCTTTTTCTTCATTTGTAATATTTTAAAGCCATACGTGTCATATAAAATGCCCATTTCCAATAGTTTCTTCAAACTATTAAGCAATTAAATGTGGAAGGAAGGAGGATCTAGTTATACTGGAAGGGGTTTCAGGTAATCTGTGATGTCTTACTGTAATCAAAAAACAGGGTGCTAAGAAAGGGACGAGGAGAAGAGCTACTCCAGGTAGCTTTGCTCATTACAAGTCTCAACCACTGCATCACCAAGAATTCATTATGCTGGTGACCGATTCAAAGTAATTTTGGGGAACATATAAAACACAAAAATAACTTAGAAACTAGATCCAAATATTTCAAAAGTAATCAACTTTCATATACAAAAACAGTCAGAGGTGGTTACAAAAGTTTGTTTTCTCAGTGCGTCTATGTACCAGCGCAGTTACTGGGTCCAGAGCAAAATAAAAGGTTTATTTTCTTCTGAAACAGTAATAAAAAACAAGGAAAACATATCTTTGTATATAAAGGATCAATGCTGGTCTTAAGAATAACGTAATCAGAAACCCTTAAATCGAGAGGCACACAACGGGTTTCTGCTTTTATAAAATAAAAGGAAAGTCACCAGTTTATTTAAATGGAGGAGGTGCTCACACCCCTCAAATAAACTTAATTCAATTTAACATCACTAGCAAAAATCACTTAGAAACTGTACAAAAATAAAAAAGTTAACACATTTAATCCTGCAAGGTTTTTGTAAGGACTGGAAGGCAGGCTTTTGGAGCAGCATTTGGGCATGGCTGGGGGCTTCTTTGGTTTGATCTAACACACACAAGAGATGGAGCCTATTCCAGATGACAGTTTCGGATTTCCTGCACATTTGAAGACATGAACAGAGGCCAGTATACAAACTTCCGGTGTGCTGCACACTGGGGCTGTATGCTCTGGACTGAAACTCTTATAACTGCCTTAAGTGGGGCGGGGGTGGGGGGTGGGTAAAGAGCAAGCCTTGCACTTCCTCCATCAATCACACCGGAGACTGGAGCGGGCAGGGCAGTAGCACATATTCTCGTGCAGTCAGAAGGCCACTTAATGGGGGGGCGGGGGGGAGGGGCAATTGTTCTTCTAGAATCTGGTACCTGGCTGACCTTTTCTAAGAACAAAAAAACCCTTCCAGAAATGGAAGCCTTTTGCTACATACCAAAGTAAAATACGTACTATTTTCCAAGAGGAAAAAAATACCCAGTTGCATCTGAAAACGGAAAACATAAATGGAACTAATTAACATTTAAAAAAGGGGGGCTATGTAAACTTTGTGCTACTCAAATGAAGTTCAAGTATTACTTCTGAGCTGTTTAGAGATCACTGAACTTACACAATATTCTGGTGACAAGAGTGCAATTCACATTTGTGTTTCTGCACAAATAAACCACAACTGGCTAGAACACAACCTGTGCAGTCAGAATCTTCGTCTGAGTTAAAAACACATGCTACATATTTCAACATGTTCAAAGTTAATTCAAACTACGTATTTAACAGCTTTGTAATATACGACAAAGGTGAAAGGGTCTAGCATTTGTCTGAAGCACACCATTACAAGTTTGTATAACACCCTTTACACTACAAAGTCTTTTAGTCAACAGCTACTTAGACACAAAAATGCACTGTGCGTTAATTTGAACACAAAAGGAGACAAAACTATCCTTTTCCCCCAAGCCACGGTGGGAAATATTGCTGACCTCGTCCTCTGAAGCCTGCAGGATGGTTATTTCTTCAGTATAACATTATTACACTGGTAAGAAAATCTGTATAACATCTGCATATATCAAGAATTTTTAAAAATCTGATATGATTTTAGAGTCCGCATGACCAGTCACGTGACCTGCTCAAAATTGATTAGCACCGTTAAATACATAAACACACACATATGTATGTATTGTAAGTATACACACACACGTATGGGATAGATCTTTTCTTTAAAAACAAAAAAACTTCTAACCATGAGCTCACCCAGGACGAGGAGCCTGTTGAACTGATGAGATGATAGATAAGATGGATCAATATTGGTCTATTTTGTCTCTCTTCGGTTTGCTTGCTTTATTTACTTTTTTTTTTTTTTTTCTTGCAGCAGACAATATCATTCAGCTTGTGCTCAGTTTCCCTATAAGGGCAAGAAAAAATTTCCATCAGGTAGCCACTTGTTTTTATACTGAAAGACTAATCTGCTCCAAAGTGCTCCCAAGTAGAAATGAAAGGACTCAAAATCCCTTTCTAAAGCCCAGCAGCTAGCTTTCTCTGACTAATCTCTAGGTTCAGTGGAACTGGCTACCGAGATTCCATTTCAGGCTAACAATTGGCTTCTTGGTTAAGGCATCACGACTGAAAATGGTTATTCCAACAACAGATGCTGCGGACGAAGGAATACCAACAAACTTCTGAGAACTCTCATCGAAAACAAAAGCAGTTTGCTTCGCCATAAGGACAAGCAGAAGGAATTCAGCCGATTAATCTCACAAACTAGAAAAGGGTTTTCAAATTCTGAACTAGCAGTCTGTCACTTGTCACAGCAACTACATGTATAAGCTATGCCATCTTGATATTCAGTGACATCTCATAGTTTTAGACTATATATTCTGAACCACACTTATATTCATCACTTGAAATAGTTGTTTCCTGTTTGAAAAAAATTTTACACACACACACACACACACACACACACACACACACACACACACACACACATATATATATATTTACTACCATAAAATGAAGGTAATCTTTCTCCAGAATCATCTGTCATTTTTCCTGGGGATATACATATAGACCTCCCGTTGACATTAGGAAGTTCTTCTCTGCATATGCATCATGGGAAGACTAGCCCTGCAAATGAGCTGGGCTCTTAACAACTATATCGTATCTAAGTGCCAACTCCGTTTTTACAGGGGTAACATAACATCTTATCGATATAGTAGATGTGTTTCTATCAGAAGTATGTAGTGCAGAAAGAGATTCAAGCAATTTTATAGTATTTCTAAAACTCCAGTATTGTCCCCATGACAAACATGTCTGAAATCACGACATGTATTAACTTCTGTTTCACTAGATTATCTTTACTATTTCTTTAAATGGTAGCTAAAATTGTCTCTGGCCAATCATGATTATTGAAACCTAAAGCTAACAAATTTAAATTAACATATAATAGACACATGTCTCTTTTTGGTTATTTGCTCAAAATAATTTTCTTTTCAGCTTAAAAAAATACTTAAGAGTAAGCAATTTGTCTAATCTGTTGTTTCACATAATAGAAACAATAAAATTTTTAAGAATATTTCTCTAAATTGCCTTTCTTCTAACCCCTCTTAATTCCACATAATTATATTCTTCTCAAAGGCACTAAATTCTGTATCTGCTCTCTTCCTGATATTCGCTGCTTTTCAAAATAATTTCTGTAGCATATTTCAAAGGTAGCTTGTACTTTCTTAAAACAGTGTTTTAGTTTGTAAGTTGGTTCTGTAAAGTGATGAGGCAGTTTTTCCTGTGATAACCAGCACAATAGGCATAAATGATTTCTCACTCTCTGTGACAAGTCCTATCATGGACCTTCGAATGTTCTACACTAGAACGAAAGTTCATCTATTCTAACCATGGGAAAAACATATACTTAAACAGTGAAGACCCACATACTAAGCTCTCATAGCAAAATGAATTTCAGACAAATTCAAGAGTCATATACAAATACCTGAATTTGATATGAATTACTCCCAAACACAGCTATCAAAAATCACCTATCTTACTGAGGAAAATGAAAGAAACACCTAAATGAAATCCTTAGAAACTGCATGAATTCTTCCATCCACAGTCAACAGAAGGAAGGAAGAGAAGAAGGAAGGAAGGAAAGAAGACAGGAAGGAAGGCAAGAAGGACAGAAAGACAAACCTGACCGAGACAGCAAAGCAAAATTCCATATAATATTGTAAGGAAAGAAAACCCCAAAATTCATATATGCTGCAAAAAAAAAAAAAAAAATCAATGACCTAATATAATAAAACAGGATCATCTTAATAAATGCCATTTTCCTACCCGTTACCATGATGATCTTAACTGACGATGTCGAAGCTTCACCATGGCAACGGAAACTATCATCATAAAATGGTACAGTAAAAGAGATAGCTAGACCAAGAAGGGGTAGGGTCTCCTGGGAAGAGGTCTGCAGAGAGGCCCAGTGACTGGTTGTGTGGCTCAGTGTCAGGAATAATGGTTGTATGGCGGAAGGGGATGCCCAATGCCATTTTGGAAATGATGATGCTGGCGATGAGCAAGGTATTCAGCATAGCTCAAGGTCATCTTTTCACTACGGTACCTGAAAGAAAGTTAGGGAAGAGACAAAGTTAACATCACGAAATAGGTGACATGTGAATGTCAGAGCTAGGAGGGACCCTTAGGGATAATTCTCTAGATGAGGAAACAGAGGCCTAGAGAGAAGAAGTGACTTGCCCACTGTCACACAGCTAATAAGCAGCAAAGCTGAGATCAGAACCCAGGAATCCAGAGTCTGAGTCCGGTGCTCTTTGCACTCTACTACTCCTTGTTTAAATCGTTCTAGAAATTGTATTGCCCTCCTCAGCTCCGGTTTGCTAACAGGAAAGAACGGAGGAAAGCCAGCCTATTACCGTCACGTATGCATTTCATTCACTTGACTACTTTTTCTTCCGGGATCTTCCGTTGCTTCCTCTTTAACCATTCCTTTCCTTCTGTCCACATGTCTCAGGTCTTGCCGTTAAGGGAAAACAGTAGCAACAAAAAACTCGTCTTGATCGTGGTATCTCAACCCTCTTTCCCCCCATCTTCAGGTTTCTTTTCATTGCCACACTTCTCAGAAGAGTAACGTGTATTTTCTACCTCATCTCACACCGCTCCTCGGCCCTGTGCCTCTTGGCTTCTGCTGCCACGCTTCCGCAGAAACTGCTCTTTCAGAAGCCACCCCTCATCATGCCTGACCTCTCCATTAGGATACCGCGCAGCACTCCCTTTCGGAAGCTCTTTTGTGCCTTGTGTTCCACAACTCCATACTCCCTTGGTTCTCCCCCTGCCTCTCGGACTGCTCCCTCTCTCTCTGACTACTCATCCTACCCTCGCCTTGCAGGAGTTTCCTACATTTCTACCTTCAGTTCTTCTGCCCCTACGCTCTGTCCCAGCTCAGTGAACTCTTACTTCACAGCTTCCACTATGTCCTCTTTACAGATGATCCCAAATCACCATCTCTAGCCATGAGCTCTACACACGTACATTTTCAGTGACCTATTGGACATTTCTATACAGATAGCCTAGGAAGCACTTCAAATCCAGAATCAATACGTTAATGTAACTCTCCCCGACGTGGTCCCTCTCTTGGTGAAAGGGACTGCCTTGGTCCCTTTTATTGAGATGAAAGCCTTGACTGGCTCCTCTTCCCTACTTCCGAATGATGACCAAGTCCTTTCATTTTCCCCACAATATTTTTTTTTCCTTCCTTTCTTCCCATCCCACTGCCACAGCTCGTGTTAAGGCTCCCATTTCACCTTCTTTGGATTGCTGCCACAGATTCTTAGATAATAACAGTGTCTCCTAATTATTTTTCCTGTTTCCGATTCTAATCTTACACTTCCCCAAATCCATCTGTTCAGAACCCTTCAATGGCTACCAATTGACTATAGCATCAGGTTTAAACTTCTTACACTCTACCTTCTGGGCCATATTTTCCCCAGTGACCACCTTCTCTATGTACACTGAGAGACCAACCAAATCAGACTATTGAGAAGATTCCTTAGAACTTGCCCCATACTTCGCCACCTACATGCCTTGACTCACCAAGTTCTGTTTAAGTTAATCCCTTTGCTCCCCCACTCTCCACCTGTCAAATGTTCTACTCATTCTTCCAGCCCAGCCTCACATCTACCTCCTCTTTGAAATTTTCTGTTATCCTCAGCCCCCTCCTGGAATTCCTCTTTCCCTACTCTATGATCTCATATCATCTATCACATTCTGCTGTATATTAATAATTATTTTTGTACATGCCCTTCTATTCTCCTAGAATATGAACTCAGAGAGAGCAGCAGTGCAGGCATTTTCAAATTTGTAACTCCTCAGAGCTGAGAATAGTCCATTTTTAGACTATAGGCATTCAATGTGGTTTTGTGGAATTAAAAGAAATGGAAACAGCAACTCATTTTCCCAAAATGTTTGATAGTTTCCTTTTTAAATAAGTACCCCTACGAGCCCATGCAGAAATACATTTAGCATTTGTCAATTGTGTTTTTCAGCAAGCTTTCTGTCACTGCCAAAATTCTGAGGTGAAATTCAAATTTGCGGACTACTTATGAGGATCCCGGGGTTCTGCTAAGCAATGTCAAAAGCTGGCCAATTTCTAAATTCAGGTAACTTTCTTCAATGATGTACTCTAAAGGCTCAGAGGGCTTTCTTTAACAAAGCCAGAGTAAGCCCACAGAGCTGTGATGCGAAGGATGGGCTCATACATCATATGGGCTTTACTGCCAAGCGGAGTTCATTGTATTCACCCTCAGTACAGCCCTGCCATTCATTTCCACTCTGTTTCAGAAAGGAGAAGCAAGTATAGTTAGAGAGACCAAAGAAATCAAAAGGTTACAGGTATACGCATCAAAATGTACTGGTCAGCCTTGCACTAGGAAATGCCTTCTGTACCTGGTCAGTTTTATGGTCTTCCTGAATTCATTAGTAATCGGAGCTTTGTATCCTCCTTTCCTCAGTAAGGAGTCTATGGTCTGAATATGGTCCCATCCTGTGGAGAGCAGACCAGATAAAATACCAGTCAAGCACATGTAATAAGCACTTTTGGTTAAATACAAAATGACTGTAGAGGTCAGCTATCACTGTCACCGACCCCTTTGGTCCTAAAAACAGTCACACAGAAGAGCTAAGATTTCATCCTGTACAGAAGCAGGGACACCACGGGACACCTTAAATTCTAGCTATCCCTGCTGGCTAGCAACACTGGCTTCTTTATCTCAACTGCATTCGAAGGCAAGGAGCCTAAGAGGCTGGCGGGCAGTAACTGCTCGGTCGTGTCTCAGTAACAAGCCACAAACATTGTACTCTCCTCTAACGGTGACATCTTTAAAAAGGGAGGAAAAGCCTCACTGAGCCAACTCAGTAGTACTTAGAACTCCCACACTAACTCTTGGTAATCGCCATTTCTCACCGTATCTTCTGCAGGCTATCAAGTGCATCTGTGTGCAGCGTTCAAAGGCATTTTTATGGGTTCTGACACGGGATGCACACTCATACCCGAGGCCCTCGACCTCTTATGTATGTTTTACAGAGTCAGTGGAACTACAGAATTAAGAAATTTTCGAAAGCAACCCCAATAAATCTGCAGATAGCGCTCTCATTTGGGGGGTTAATGATATCAAATTTTGTAGTTATAGATCATATTTATATGAAACAGATATGGGAAAACCAAATTACCAATGCTTTCTGATGAGAAGAAAAGCTCCATGAGATAAAGAAGAGGTATTCATTTCAACTAACATGAAACTATAATTTAGCAGTGGCTAGAAAGGACAAGACACTACAGAGTGAAACGTTATTTTGTGTTACACTGGTCGTTCATAAAGGTTTGTGCTATATCTGTAAAATCGAAAAACGTTTGTTGATTAGGGACATATAAAACACTAATAGTTCATGTATTCTCAATGCTCCTTTTCTTCATGGGACACTTACAATCTTAATAACAGCAGAAGGAGTAATGGCAACCACCTAAGAAGGAAACATTTGATACTGACAATGAACGGTGTGGCTGATCGTCAAACGAAAGGCTTGTTTATGCCACAAGGCTACAGCCCAGTGGAATATGGGAAAATGGCGCTTAAAATTCATAGCAAACCATCGCCTAAAATAAAGCCCAACTTTTACAAATCTATGCTCTTTTTGAAAGTATACTTTTATATGTTTTCGCTGCCAAACTTCAGTGCAGAGATTCAACTTCTGTGTAATTCACCGATTTCATACAGACATTGCAGTGGCAGCGATGGAAGAGTCATTTCTTATCATCTAACAGTGATCAATTACCAGATATAACTGCAAGGTCAGATAGCGCATTTCAATATGTATTATTTGTTTAAATTCTTCACTAGGTCATATGAAATAAAGTACAACAGTGACCTTGCTCCTTTGCAACCTCCGGTAGGTAGGTGGCGGTGCGTTTTGATCCTTTTTCGTTGATGAATTCTATTCTAATGCCATGTACACCCACCTGAAAGAAATTGGCAGTTTTATTAGTACAGTCTTCTTTACAGAGACAGAAAGAAAAAGTTATAATTTAACTTTCAGAGAATGCAGTTCTTCCCTTCCCCTTGCTTTTGGAAGGGCATATCTGTTTTCTCTTTCCGAAACACTGACTTTGAGGATTGAAGGCCATTATGATGGCCATGGAGACTTGAAAACACTGATTTTTGCATGTGCCCAGCATGCACCGGGCTATGCCATTCTGTTTGGAACCAGGACCACCATTCTGGGGCTGTGTGTAGAATAAGACAATCGATGATGGCAAGAGTCCTGCCCCCACCCCCAAATTGTGGCTCATGACAATAAGGAACTAGACCAAGGGAACCGACTTCAGAGAGATAGCAAGCAACCATCCTGCTTTCAGGGATAATCACCATTTCAGATTGAGTTTCAAATCAATCTGGGACTGGTGACTCTCTTCCCAAACTGTCTAGTCTCTTTGAAACCTTGAATTATATGTAGATAAACAAACACAGATAAGACCGAAAAAAATCTAACGATCAGATCCTGCATCGTCACCCATTACGGCATTTCTAAAAAAATGTATTATGGCTTAGAGTGCGCAGGTGGCAAACCCTCACTGTATATCTACAACACCGCTGCCAAATCCGAGAGCAATAAAGATTTCGAATGACTTTGGGGCAGGGCATTTTTACACAGTTTCTTATATACTAACCCAGAGACCACTATAACTTTTATTATGTGAAAGACAAACTTTTGATGGTACCCTAAAAAAGGTGGTCTCCTAAGTAAGTGTGGGCAATTTCTTGCTAATGTTTTAAGAAAGTAATCTACTTTTTCTTTGATTAGCATTCAATCAAAAGGAATCTGTCCTTTCCCGTCATGTCTCACACAGAATAGTGTATAGTGCTAAAGATCACAAAAAGTTCTTATCTTCTTTATATACACTGATAACAAAAGTGACATTTCAAAAGTATAACAACTCCATTCTGCTCTCCCAAATCCATGGTTGCTTTAGATCAAGGGTTCCCAGGTGGAGTTTAAGGTGGTCCAAGGTCCAGGAGGGTAAACATTTTTACCAGAGAAAGGGGCTTCTTTTCAGAGCAGGTGGCTACATCCATTCATCTGTATGGAGGTAATAAAGGTCTAGAAGAGGAAAAGGGGTCCATGAAAACTTCTTTTGTTTCTTCTGCGCTTAGCCTGAAACTTCCCAGTTTTTCAGGGAATAAGAAGTCCTCTGGAAAATCCATTTTATTTTTTCCCCAGGTCTTCACACATCCATCCATTAGAGTCTGTCAGACCTTATGAGCAGTTGATGTTTTTTTTATTAAAGCCTATCTCTGTGGCTATTTCTTCTACCTAATATCAGTATTCTTATGAATATCCTTCTGCTGAAAATGCAATCAGGGCAGCTGTTTAAAAACTAACACAGTGAGGCCTCTCATACCCTGTGGGAAATGACTACGGACAGCTGAGAAGAAATATGAGTGCTTAGCTATCAGGCATTTCCAGGATAAAGGACATCTACTAATCTCCCTAGTGCCTGACACGTTACGGAGACAATGACAAATTTGCAACAGTTTCTGTATACTGACTTTCTGATCAGTGACTTTGAAATTTTTTCCTTCAACAATATTAGATCCTTCATAATTTGTTTTTAAAAACATACGGCATAAATAATTTATGCTACCATCATTCACTGAGGTGAATTCTGCAGCTTCAACTCAATGTATCAAAAATCTGTCATGTTAAAATTGAAAAGAGTTCTGGTGTTTATTAAGGTGTCTCATCTAAACTGTGAGAGGAAGACTGTTTCCCTATCTGTGAGATGAGAATGTTAGACTCAATCAGTGCTGTTTAATTGGTATGGGGTCGGGGTGCGGGCTGTGAAGGTTATCAGAATTTCAGGTTTCCTACTTCAGCAAGTATAGTTTGTAAAAAGAATAACTCCCCAGGTGATCTTTATTCCGGGTTAACTAGATAACCTCTAATAATCAGTCGAGCTCCGACAAACTGTGGCTAAGTATCGGGGGGGAAAAAAGTGATTTAGGCAAATTGGAGGTGATTTAGACATAAATCCTTTCTTCATAGGAGTGCATTCTGTGCTAGTCAACAAAAATGACAGAGATTTTGAAGCCTAGTAATTTAAAAATGAAAAGAGGTAAGACCAGTTGCATGGTATGCAAATAATATCTTAATAAAGATATATGCATATGAAGAGGTTAAGACCAAACTGGAAGGACATGTTGACCAAAATAAAAATTACTCATGGATAAAACTGATTTACTGTTGTATTTTGAGAAGGCCCCGCCATCAAATCTGACATGAAAAAAATTACCCAAATTCCCCCATTTTGAATTAGTACCACATTTACAATTTTTAATTCTTTTCTGTGTTCCTACGATTCTGAACAATCGAAAGCCCCTGTAAATTGCACTGTAGGTATGGTGATGTCCAAGTGATTCCTTTGTGAGAAATAACTTATTTCTTAGGTCAAAAATATACTCCACAGAGATATAAAGCCAAAGCCAGAGTGACTCATTTTTTTTTCAACTAGTGGAATCAGGAGAATGGTAATAACGTTCTGAACAGAATCAAAGTATAATATAGCCTTTTGTCACCTGTTGAGTAACAGCATCTCGCTCCCAGAACCACAGACGCCACCAAGTAGTCATACTGCACAATCAAAACAGGAGAGTGGAAAATGGCCTGCTGTGGAGACTGACCCAATCTGGCCAACTTGTGGTAATCACTGGCTTTGCAAATTAAGTCATCTCCACCGAAATGAGCACCAAAACTAATTCTGTACTGTTGGAGGGAGGCATCTGTCACAGCTGCAACTCCAAAATGGAACCCTCATGTATAATAATTGAATCCTCCCTTCAACAGACTGGAGAATCCTTCAGGCCAGCAGCATCCCAAGAGACAAAGGCTCTAGCTGCAATGATCAGCTAGATAAGAGATCAGCTAACCAGGGGTCTGGGATCCCTTGAGGCAAACTTGCTAGAAAACTCTACCGCAGTAACTTTCCATTTCTCAGGATGGATAAGGAGTTAGCATATGGGAAAACTATGTCACCAAACACCCCTAGCCACCACTGCCCAAAGTACAGCCAGGTGAGCAAAAGCTGGAGACGTGCAAATCTAGCCTTATCGGAGTCTTCAGGTCATTTTCAAAATTATTAGAAGGTCTGGGGAGAAAAATGCTTTCAAGGTCCATCAGCTGTGATAATGTCCTTTTAATCAAGACTGTACTTTTGCTAAGCAAAGCTATAAATCAACTCGAATGGTAGCAAATTAAATGTAGGACTTATAGATAAGAGGATATGGAATTAAACAGAGCTGTATCTGTGTGTGCTGTGAGCGAACATTAAGAGCAGTTCAACAGATTCCTATTTCATGTTAAAAAGAAAGCCATATTTATTCCGAACCTTTCCAAAGCAAGTGATTTTTATTAATGCTATTATACAATCTTTTGCTTTTAACATCACCCAGAATGATTAAATATCAAGATTAATGTTAGGACCCTAAAATATATCTTGATTATTCTGGAGTTGCTTATTCAGTGTGGGGATTATGCATCCCCAACTCCCCCTGGCCTCGGCCTCATCCTCTTTCCTCTCTTGTCCCTCTCTCTATTTGTTCACTGCTCTATCAGAGAGCACGTGGGCACAGGGAAAAGAGATACACGCAAATTAATCAATTTTGCTACATAGTAAAAAGGTTTGGTAGGAGAAGAGATTATAAATAATGGCTAAAATGAAGCTTCTAGACTGTCTGCAGATTTCATTTATCCTTGTTATCTGGTCCCTTGTTAGAAATGTGGCTTCATTTAAAACTATTACCCCCTAATGCAGTGACTCTCAATGCAGGAACATTAAAAATAAGTGCCCTCTCCCTCCTCAGTATAATACATAGTCCATATTATGCTCTGCTCAATTGCACAAAGTTTAAAACACCCTAGCCTGTCTATAAGGCAAGTGTTAGTGCTATAATTCACTAGCCGCACTACAAAAGGGTCTCGCTTTTACTTGTGAGCCTAATCAGCAAGCCAACAATCTGGATATGCTGAAACATGAAAAAGTCATCTGGCTAAAAGCATCAGTGAGTATAAAATGTGCTCTGGTGAAGTGGAGTAGGCTCCACGCAAGCCTTGGACCATTTGGGTCCCCAATTACCTACACGGTCCTGACCCTCAAAGCTAAATCTGCCCCTGATCACATCCTGGCCAATAAAACCAATTTACTTCCTCAGGTTCATCCTGTTTTAGCAATGTCACAGTTAGTCCCACTCGTCCCCATTTTCAGAACCAAATGTTGGGTTTCCCTGTAACGCTATGGCCATAGCTCACTCCACTGATTTTCAGTGGGTTCACCTTGAATAAAATAAAAAATATCAGGAGGCCAAAGAATCAAACGTTTGTCTGACATGGCTTTGTTGCTGATATCATTTGGCAAAATAGGCTTTGCAATTAACACAGCAGCCAGTCGCTGGTCATTCATGTAAGACTGACCTGCCAGGCTCAGTATGCCAGTTCCATTGAATTGAATGGAAGGACTCTGTTTCTAAGGAGAGGGCACCCCCTAACTTCTAGAGGCTGGCATCATAGGAGACACACATGCTCTCTCTCACAAAACAGCCGGTGGTACCACGGACAGAAACAAACACTGCATTGGACAACCCATGGGTCTGACCCAGAGTCTGGTGTTTCTAATATTTGTAGGAGGACAAAGCCACAAGTGATATTTTTGCCTGAAAGCACAAAACCCATAACGCAGCACCTTCAACTCATTCACTCATAGCCCCACGGTACCTTTTGCCCCATCCCCAGTTCAGCCTTCTGCAGACTGACTCTTCCTCTTCCCAATGAAAGCAAATTCCACATAAAAGAAGAAAATACTCCAAACTTGGGTCTCCACCAAGAATAGTTCTTATTTGAGCAAGTAAAATTAGCATTTTCATCATAAAGGCTGATGACAATTTGCACAGATCCTAATGAAACACTTCCCCCAATCCTGATAATGTCGACCACACAAAAATAATGTCGACTACGTATTGATTGTCCAGATCTGCCCATCAAATCCTCAAAGTTGTGATTCCTCATCGCTTTAATCCACCCATCAACTTCAGAAGTAAGTCTGAAGTTTTGAAAGTGCCCATCTGATTAACAATTAACACTTAACAATTAACAATGGTTAACAATTAACACTTCAGAATCTGGCCAAATAATAAATTTTAAAAACAGTGTTGCTGCAATTCAGGGTTTCTTTCTCAGTAATTTTTACTTTTGTAAACCTTAAAAATTATAAACATGGATTTTTTTTTTGTTTATAAAAATAGTACGTGTATATTACCAAAAGAAAAAAATCCCTTTTGAAAAGTACGAAGGAGAAAATAAAGATGACATGTAATCCTAGTACCACCTAGAGACAACTCTTGCCTTCGTGACTTAAAAAATAATCTTCTCTTGAACCAAATGAGATGTCAACAAGGACTATATTGTTAGGCTGTTTTTATCCATTATCTGACCAGTTCCTGTAGCTGTGCTTGCTTTCAAATCTCCTTCAAGTGAGAAGCTCTTAAAAGCACAAGAAATACTACACAAATAAATCAAAAAGGGTAATTGACTGCAAAACCATCACTTGGGCACAAGTAACCTTTTAATATAGTCTACTATAAAAACTCCACTTCACCATCTACCTCAGCTGAGGTTCGTTTTTTTTTTTCCCCCTGTTGTTATTTTGTGAAAACAACTGCAAAGGTCTCCTTGACCAAAATACATATAAGCTGCTCTTCTCTAAAATCCCTGCAAATCGGACACCTTTAGCTTAGAAATTAGTTTGGTCTCCGTGGACCAATTCTTGGCTTTTGCAGAGCTTACCAAAACACCAATTAGTGCCAATTTTGATTCATGTAGGAGATGTAGGAGACTTAGACATCTTGTCTATCAGGAACATAAAGCTGCCAATTTATTTCACAAAGGCCACTGAACAACAATCTGAAAACTTGTATTTTAACTAATATATGTGCAGCTCTAAAATACCTGGACTAGCTAATAATCACCCCCATGAACTCTGAAAGAATTAGTTTAAGATTTTAAAATAAAGCATGGCTAATGAAGAGGTGCTCTGAAAAGCTATGATGCCAAACATGTTTATATATCATTTGCAGTGAAAGAAACTGTTCTTACTCTAAGGTTTTGCAGGGAACAAGAGACAGCTCAGAATGCAATTAAGGGAAAAAAAACCCTACTCTCTGTAATGATTAATTATAATGAGCATTCCTTAAAAATTGAACAACCTGAAGCTTTCCAAGGAAAGTTCAGGCAACCCAGATGACCTTTAAATAAAAAGCCTGCTTCTTGTCAAAAGTTAGAGAAGTGCATTCCTACCATTTTTTAAAAGGGAATGAGGAAGGGGGTGACTTTACAGACAAGGAAACTAAAGTAATAAAATAATTTTCTTAAAACCTAGAGATGTGATTTAGTTTGCTTTTCAAAGGCTGAGGGGAAAACACCTCTTGCAAATGTACCCAATATAAAAATAATGTTTGCCTGATAAGAAACTGAGAACAATCTTACACACATTACAACTGTACATTGAGTACTGACTCAATACGGTGTCACTCAGTCTACAAAAGAGATTTGTTCCTAAAAAGTTCCATATGGGTTGAACTTATGTGAATGAATTAATCTTCAAGTCATGAGGAGGACAGTAAAGAAACCCTATAGTGTGTCCTTCTGCAAAGGAAAATATCTATTTGTAAAGTGAATAATCACTCCCTAATATGTTTGCTTAATTTAGATTTATACATATAATATTGACTTAGAGGATGATGCAGTAATATAATAGAAGCATATATGGTTTAGAATAGAGTATTTTTCTTCCTAAAGGAAATCCTTTTGTGAAAAAGAAATCTAGAATGTAAAATGTTTAAAACTTGACTATCTTTCACTTTGTTGCCTACATTTAAGTTGGCAACGGCCATTTTAAAAGTTAGGGACCTCTTATGACTTCTAAATGGCTAGCAGTGATTGACTCCCTGGAAGTAAAACGAAACAAGCCATTTTTAAAACGGGAGTCACAGCGTCACACTGTGTCAGCATCCAGAGAAACCTTAGGAATTATCTAGTCCAACTTTTCCAGCTTCCTGGTGAGGAAACGGAGATCCAGAAAGGTCACCAAGCTGGGTAGTGGCCGTTAGGAAGAGAACCCGAGTCCCCTCGTTCCCACAATTCGGTACTCTCTTTTTATCAAATGCCAGGGATACACACACAGAGTCAAACTGTACAGGAAAGAGTAGACTGGAATGCAACTACTAGGGAAAGGGGTGGAAGAGTTTATGGATTTGGGGGAAGAAGCAGGAAAACGTTCCCACCACCAAACAACACACTGGGAGGGAAGCAGGAAGCGACTGGAGGAGGCCTGAGAATGGACTACAGCAGCCCATTTCACTAAGAGTACCAATAGCCAATGGAAATTTTTATGCATTAAATCACCTTCTAGAAGTCACTTTACTTTGTTCGGCTTGCTTCCTCACTAGGCTTCTGATACATTGAATTGTTGATTCACAGCAAATTCTTTCTAGATGGCCAGGAAGCGTGAAGCATTCCTTTCCCAATGTTCCACAGCACTTGAAAAAACATTTGAAGTAGAGCATCAGGACAAAGACTAAATTATCATAATGGTAGTGACATCTTATACAACAACCTCAAGGTCCCTGAGAAAATACTGTGAAAAACATTTTCTTGGATACATGAAGCCTATGTATTTTTTTTTAAAAAGGCAGAAATCTTCAGTTAGAGGAGAAGCAAAACATAGTGTATATCACAGTTGGGAAAAAATAACCAAGGGCTGGGGGTTGACAGAACATGTACCACTAGAAGTCATTTCACTTGGTGACTTTGTGAGTCATGCTAATCATCTGTGTATGAATGGGAACACTGTTTTCAGTGGAACATTAAGAGGAGCTAGAAAAAGGTAAACCTTTAAGTGGGGAGAGAGGGTGAAAAGAACATGAACTTCTAAAATACGTGTGAGATAATGATGGCAGCTGATTTATTCATCTCATCTGTTTACTCACGAAGGTTGCTACAAAAGCGCCCTATTATTAACTGCAACTGACCACGTCAGAAATCAGCTGTGATCATTCAAGGGGTGTGCTTTCAAAGTGAAGTGCAGCTCTCTGAGTACCAGCAGTCCAGCAAGCTTGGGTGCTTTAGGGACAGAGTGAGACTAGGGGCTTGAGGTCTAGCTTTATAGTCTGGGGACAGATTTTTGGCATCACATAAGGATCATGCTGGCCAGCCCCACCCAGCATGGGTTTATTCCACGTAAGTGTTGGGTGCTAAAAAGGAACCGTCTGCCTTAGGACCACAAGTGACAGCTGTATACACAGGTGAGATCTCAGTGATTTGGGGAGCTAGATATAGCAAAAAGTACCTTATGGTTTGTGAAAATGTCAGTAATCTACTGAAATATGATCTGAAGGTCTACTTCAGGATACAAAAAATATTTCTTCCTCATACCTTCAAAATAATCTTGTCACTAAAGCAGAGATAAAAGATGCCTGACTACAATTTATAAAATATTTTGACGTCTGTCAGCAAATTGCTACATCGGTTCCCCACAGGATCACCGGTAGCATACTTGCTATACAAGTTCTTCTACAAACAAAAAGCTTATTCATTTATATCATCTCCCTGAAAATGAGCAGCTAGTAGATGATACATCTAGAATCATCCCACGAGTCAAGCTCCAGGGATTGTGATGTCATTGGTTTTATCTTTTCAGATCTTTAAAAGGAAACATGGCTCCCAAATAGTGTAACTATACAAGTTCTAGGCTCTGTATCATTTTAGAGGACTCCAACATGCTGCATGAGCTTTTCTTTCTTTCTAAAGCGCCATGTCTGTCAGCCATGCTGCCATTCAGAATTAAGAGAGTGCTGTCGATCGAAGAACACAGAACAATGGTGATACGTTTCTGTGTTCAAACACAAGGCAGACCACTTCAGATTTCTCCCTAGGGGAGCAATTTTCCTCATTTAACAATCATTTTAGTCTTGCAGGTAGATATTTCTACTTAGCAGCAATGAATTTTTTTTCCCCAGTTCAATCACTCCTCATTCTTCTCATGCCTACCAGGGCAATAAGTAGATCATGATGCGGGCAATGATAAGGGAGGGACCGCTGTTCCAATTTGTCTTTACAGCCTTTTGTGGCTGGCTTTGTTGTTTTTAACGACTACCCAGGTTCCTTGAGGGGCTACCTACAGATACTCATTTTAAATGTATAATTACTACTTTGAGGAAATATAACAGAAGGAAGCATTACTGATCATTCTGTCAATTCGACAGTGACTTGAAATTAATTACATCCACTTGTGAAACCACTTATCAAACATTCTTCACATTATCAGATAGAAGCATTCTAGCCTCTAAGTCTGATGTAGATCCTATTTTCCTACTAACTGCCGTCATAAAATTAGAGACATGTTACCAGAAGACAGCTCCCAAACAGGCTGAGTTAAAAACCTTGGATGGAGAGTAACTTCCAGCCCTGTGGCAGTTCACTTGTCATTTGAAAATTAGGTGTCTATTACCACTGGTCACGTCCCTCATCCTCATGACCACAGGGATGTCTTTCTTGTTGCTGAAGTTACCTAACTCTACCCTTGGAGACTTCTAGACTTTGCCCTCTCCCTGCATTGATCTGGGCATTTTTGTCCCTTTAATTAGGAATTCTACTGTAGGAACACGCTGCACCGGTGGGGGTCAACTCTCAAACTGTACTTCCACCAGAAAAGCCCCACGTTAGAGGCTTCTGCTCATATAAAACATACTCATTACCAATCCCTGACTTAAAAATTCTCTATTGAAATTCTGTAATCATCTCCTGTTTCCCCCTCTGGCATAAACATATATAGCACCTTGCATTTCCGGTTAAAGCGAGACACTTATGGTGAAAAGGATAGTTCATTCTTGGAAGAAAAGGTGTACCTATTCGGCAGTGTGAAATTTCTCAAAGTGAAACGTATACCTTCATAATATAGACTGACTCCTCATAAAGGAAATCCACAATATAAATAATTAACTTATATACAAAGGTAAACCATAAACGAAGACTTCCCCATAGTCCTCTTTTTAATAGTGACTGTAAATTTAATATGATCTCAGTTACATAAACAAATATGCAGTTTTATTGATACAAAGACACAGCAAAAGAAGAGAAATAATTCCAAACTATTAACAGTGGTTATCTCAGAATGGTGCGACCGCAAATGGCTTGCATTTCTTTCTTTATATTTTGTGAATTTTTAAAGTTTTCTTCTTCTTAGAATTACTGTATTATTATGCACAGTAGGTTTAAATACATACATATATATGCATATGTTCCTTTTTATTGTGGTAAAATACACATAACATAAAATTTACCATTTTAACCACTTTAAAGTGTACAATTCAGTGGCATTAAGTACATTCACAACGTTATACAACCATCACTACTATCCAGTTCCAGAACACTGTCATCACCCCCAATGGAAACCCTGTACCCATTAAGCAGTCACTTCCCATTTCACCCTGGCAACCACTAATCTGCTGTCTATCTTTATGGATTTGCCTACTCTGGATATTTCATATAAATAGAATCATACAGTATGTGGCCTTTGTGTCTGGCTCTTTTCACTTAGCATAATGTTTTCAAGGCTCATTCCTATTGTAGCATGTATCAGTACTTCATTTCTTTTTATGGCTGAATAATACTCAATTGTATGGCTATAATGCATTTTGTTTATCCAGTCATCTGTTGATAGACATTTGGGTTGTTTCCACCTTTTGGCTATTGTGAATAGTGCTGTTATGAACATTCATGTATAAGTTTTTGTTTCAACATCTGTTTTCATTTCTTTGGGGTATATACCTAGGAGTGGAATGTTATTGACATATGCTTTTTTTAAAATGTCTTTAATTCTACTTTGGCATTCTGTGTTTAAAGTAGCAATGCTTT
Organism: Phocoena sinus; assembly: GCF_008692025.1. NCBI lineage: Eukaryota > Metazoa > Chordata > Mammalia > Artiodactyla > Phocoenidae > Phocoena > Phocoena sinus. Next base: position 93,979,953 of record NC_045784.1, read on the forward strand.
TTCAGAATTATTAAGGATAACCCTAATAATATCATTCTTACAATAATACCATTCCATTTTCAATCACTGATTATGGTACATTTTTTTTTAAAGGCCAAATCACGTTCTTTTCAAAAATGTAATTTTCATCCTTATTCTTTGGGAACAAATTTCTTTTATGCTAAACACTTTAAACTATGATGAACTAACTGAAAAGGACAGTCTTTTCCTCTTAGCATAGCCATTCTAGCAGTACCTAAATCACTTTCAAATGCTTATATATTAAAAGTACAAAAATATATGCATTTTGTTGTTGTTTCTTTAAAAGAAAAGCATCACTAAATAGACATCAATATTTAAAGCTTAAGGGATGTATTAAATATACAACACCAAGTAGAAGCATACAGAATCTTCCAGAAATTCAAATGGTGATCAGAGAGGATAAATACATCCTCAAAGAGTACACAGTACCAATTCTCAGATGTTCTACCTCCCACCCTCCCAACAGAAAGATGATACGTCTCATGAACATAAAAGCCCAATAATATCAAGGTTCATTTTAGCTGTAGACAGTACTTGATGTGGGCTAAAGAAGATGATGGTGCGCTTACCCACACCTACTTAAGAACTTTCCCCAGAACACATGCACACACGTTTATGCAATAAACATTCATGTACATGCCACACGTGCACACTTATGCACACACGAATGCACGCCCTCCCCCCAGAACCATACTTCCAACTCAGTGGCTGCAAGTAAGGGAAGAAGTGTTTTTGTAGCTCAATCATCCCTTAGGTCTCAGGCTTTTTCTGTTATTATCACTCCCATCCCCACCAATACACACACAGCACCCTGCAATTCAGAAAGCAGAAATAAAATTCTAGCTGGAGAAGAGGGAGTAGTCCCCTTAAAACAGTCAAAGAACCACCCAAACTGTAATGTTTGTTAATAAGTAAGGGATATGATTTGGGATCATTTAAAAATAAAGTACTGGGAATATTTCTATAATATCGGTGGACTTCTCTTTAAGAAAAATTCAAATAGGAACAGTAAAACTTATAGAAAACAATCAGTTAGGAAATTTTAATCCCATAAAAGATTTTACACACTCCAACTTTCCCAGGATCAACACTATCAACAAATTTTATTTTTTCCTTTAGAAAAAAATCTTAAGATGCTTTCGTATTCTAATAATGCTCCCAAAAAACCCTACCACAAAATGCAGAAAGGAAATCTTTCATCCTACTCTCTGCAGAATTTTTTTAAATAGCTCTGGCATAACAACAATGTTTATATCACAGAGATTTTTTTCAATGAATATTACGAACTTTATAAATGTCTTTTTCTCTGTGTGGAAAAACTGAATCGCAATGGAGTAAGTTGTCCGAAGTCTCACAAGGAATGAGGGGAAAGCCAAAAATAAAATTAACTGTCAAGAAAGCGGTCTGTCCACAAAGCAAAATATCTCAGTTATCATGGGGGACAGTCATTCTAAAAAGGCAGTAGAATTAAACACGTTATATATCATGATGATACAGTCGTGTCATTTACGAGTATGTGTATGCACAAGAATGCCCTGTATATCACTGAATTCCCATTGTTTAATTCTTACAGCACTTACTTCTTCGTGATTGTGTATACTCCTTTTCTCTGCTATTAGACTCTAAGATGTTTATGGCAGGGACCAAATTTTAACACTTTTGTACATGTAGCACATGCCTTGAAGTACAGTAAGCAGTCAGGTAACATGGGTATGTTTGCGTGTAAAATTTCATAGACATACACTCAACTAACTCCCCCCAACCGCCAAAACAAATCATGGTGAGAATCTTTGAACTTCCTTAACAACTCAACCCCACATACTAACGAAGAACAAAAATATGATCAATATAGGATACTCTGATAATCCCAACGCACAGAGACACCCTAGATATATATACCCTTACGTGTTAGTGTGTGTAAATACACAGATTAAGGTAGCCAAGAGTGAATTAGCATGGTTTACCTGTAGTTAACTAACACCCTGTTATTATCCATGAGCTGACTTCCCCAAGTGATGTATCATCCTAACCCTTTTGCTCCTTGTTTCTGTGATGTATCCTCTGACTACCTTAACTGCTTGGTGGCAGTCACACCAGAGTGCATCGGAATGGAAAAAAGAGGAGAAATAAATTCCAATCAGTCCTGCCTACTACTTGTTAACAGCTTTTATGAGGTGCTGTAGTGAAGTAATAGGATAAAAATGAAGAGCAAATTCAGTTTGGAGGATTAAAACAACACAGGGTACTTTGCCTTTAAAAAAAGAAAGAAAGAAAAACTCCTTTGCTTACAATTTCATTGATCAGCTGTGAGGTTTATCCACGTTACTCTCCACCTCCATTACAACAGGAAATGGGCTGAAAGAGTTATTTTCTGGGCCTAATTTTTAAACAATTACTCAGGAGTTACTTTCATTTTTCTTTAAAAATTCTCTATAGCCTTACCTCCCAGTCCAAATAATCACAGACGTCTTCGAAGTTAGTGAGCAGAGACACTGAGCAGAACAGCCGCGGCAGCTCATCCCTTGTCATTGGGGGAAAACGGCTATCTTTAAGGGCGCTGTTGAAAACAAAGCAAATATTAAAGCAATCACTAGATATGGGAGTTCTTAGTTTCAAAGGCAGGCAATCATTTGAAAAAGGTATGAGATTAAAAAAAAAATCTCAGGTGAGAAAGGTGCCCAAATCTTCAAATGTATTCACGGGCTCCAAAGATTTTAGAAGTCGTTATTTTTGTTCATTCAGTAGATTGTGTTTACTAGCCAATTCTGTGACCAATTCAGTTGTAAAAAGTGAATGATCAATTATATTTCCTGTACAGTTATTTCCTTGTATGTTTCCCTGTTACTTGTAGAACCTGACAATGTTTTATTTTACTTTTGAGGAGAATAAAAACCAGAGTAGTGGAAACTTGTGGGAAGATTTCTGGATCTAGCACTGTTGGAAAAAATATATACATATTTCATGTTGTTAAAAAAAAAAAGGTTCATACTAGGTTGACCAGTTACCATAGAACAGCATCTAAAGAGTTCAAAAAAAGATAAAAATTTTATTTTCTTCAAGCAAAAGAAATCAAAGAAAATGAAAATAATCATGCAAATTACACACTAAAAATACAAGGATTTCAGTCCCCTATAAAGGATAATTCAAGATATGACTCAAAAATTGTGAAACTTCAGGAAATAGCACTAATCTTAGGAAATAAAATTATGATTAGGAGACCATTAATCACATCAATGGATTTCTGAGTACATCAAGTCTGACTGGACCCTGTAATCAAGGGTAGTGTACCACAGTGCCTAACTCTAGAAAAACCCAACTGTAAAGGACAAAAACGTTGGAAGATCGTAATTCTTCCTGCAACAGAACAGGCAGAAAATACAAAGACATCCACACACCACACACAGACACACACACACACACACAGGCACTGTGTGTTCCTTGTACTTTTAAAAGAAACCACTTCCTGGTCAAGAAAACAAACACACCTCTGATTACACACTATATTAATGGTACTGCTGGCATTTGCGCTGTCGCTCTTCAAATGTCCTATAAAGCAGAGCCAGGCATGGAAAATGTTTTCACAGATTAATCCTTAAGAGGTTAAAAACTTAGAGCCTACAAACTGCTTGGGTCATAACAAAGTTCCATGACCTTCGGAAATAATTCCTTTTTCAGTGAGTTCCTCATTGTTGGATTTTCTTTTTTCCATCCCTTCCTTTGCATTCAGAAACTCACTCACTCTACTGTACAAATATACCCCTATGTTTGTAAGTATTTTCAATACATTTTGGTGTTCATTCTATCCTGCTATACAGAGGAAAATGCTTACAGAAAGATAGAGATGTTATATATAAAGCATACATGTTTTTCCCCATTCGAGGAGCCAAGATTAACCAAGAAAATCAGGAAATCTGTGATAATTCATACTCTGAGAACAGCACTTCACTACTTTATAATTTAACAACATAAATTTCCTATGGCTTGGCTTCTTTTATTTTCCAACTGGCAAATAAAGTTTAAAAAAATATTTTCAAGTTCTCATTCAAAGCCAAGATAAAGACATATATGGTGTGTGTGTAACGTCCCCCCAGCCCCAGACCTGCCACAGGAGAGAAGTTCTAAAACACAGACCAGAAGAATCCCATGCATAAAAACCCAAAGGCCAATCACACTTTCAGTTTTCCTTGTGAAAAGCAAAAAAGGGGAAAAGAGCCTTATACATTAGAATAACATAAAATATAATTTTTAGGGTTATAGATTTTTATTGTGGCAATATACATAACATAAAAATTACCGTTTTAACCATTTTTAAGTGTACATTTCTGTGGGATTAAATATATTCACATTGCTGTACAACCACCATCACCAACCATCTCCAGAACGTTTTTTATCTTGCCCAACTGAAACACGGTACCCACTACACACCAGCTCCCCATTCCTCCCTCCTCCCAGCCCTTGGCAAAAATGTTGTAATTTAAATACACTTTTATAATTTCAAATAATTATAGTAATATAGTCGCAAATGTTTTTCATATATAACAGCTTTATTGACGTATAATTCACATACCATAAAATTCACCCTTTTAATGTACACAATTCAGTGGTTTTTTAGTATATTCAGAATTGTACAATCATTACCCCATCCAATTTTAAAACATTTCATCACACCAAAAAGAAACCCTATACCCATTAGGAGTCAGTCCCTATTCTCCCCTCCCCCCAGCTCCTGGCAAGCACTAATCTCCTTTCTGTCTCTATGGATCTGCCTGTTCTGGACATTTTATGTAAGTGGAGTCATACAATATGTGGCCATTTGTGTCTGGCTTCTTTCATAATGTTTCTGAGATTTTATCCATGTTGTAGCATGTATCAGTACTTCATCCTTTTTTAATATATTTTTTTCTGTTTGATAAATTTGACAGGTTACATTTTGTAAAAGTACATCATCTTTTTAATTACCCAATAATATTCAATTCTATGGATATATCACATTTTGTTATCCATTTATCTGTTGAAGGACATCTGAGTTATTTCCACTTTGGGGCTACTACGAATAACGCTGCTATGAACATTCATGTATGTGTTTTTGTGTGGACAACAATGTTTTCATTTCTCTTGGATAGATACCTAGGAGTGGAATTGCTGGGTCATGTGGTAATTCTATGTTTAACTTTTTGAGGAACCATCAAACAGTTTCCCATAGTAGCTGTACCATTCTACATTCCCACCAGCAATGTACGAGGGTTCCAATTTCCCTACATCCTTGCCAACACCTGTTACTGTCTCGTTTTTTTCATTATAGTGCTAGGCCTCCTTTAATGAAAAGGTTTTTGTATCTAGCTCTAGCTTTTACATTAAAAAAATACACATGTTGAGGTTGCCATGCAGTTAATTTCTCAACACTTTGAGGCAAGTTATTATTTTGTTTATTTCCTAGCAAATCAGTGAAAGGTATATTTTAGCTCAGTGCAATTCAAACTATTATTTCAAATCAATGAAATTTTCAAGTACCTAAAACGTAACTGAGGATCAGGCTAGCAAGCTTTCCTCGTGATATGGAGCTGGTTGCTCAATCATTTGGGGCTTTTAAAAAAAGAATGTTTAGAACAAAGAGTGAGTGGGAGAGGGCTAGTATGGCTAATAACATAAATAACAATCATGCCTCGCCATACCAACACTCAAGTGTTTTAACTTCAAAACTCTGAAATAGTGAAGGTACATTAATCGTGATGCAAACAGTCTGATTTTACAGAAACACTCATTCAAACAAGACTTTTAATTCTTGCGTTTTTCATCAACTCTAAGTAACTTTTCATTAAATTCATGAACACAGACAAATTCTAAAAGGCAGGAAGCCCTCAATATCTCTAAATGCAAATTCCTAGGGAAAAGAACTAGCAATGAAAGCCTAGCAAGGATTTAAGGGATTATAAGAAAAAGATGAAAAATGTGGCTGGAGACTGACCTCAGAGCTGCTAGGCTGGTGTGGATGGCTGATAAACGAGAGGATTCAGCTTCCCTCAGCCCCGTTCTCTTTAGTATATAGAATATGTGATGTGGAAGCTTAGCCTTTAGAGAGGCTATGCTGTCTGGAGTCGGGCAGTGACTTGCTCAAGGTGACCCAGCTAGTTAGTGACACAGGTAGGGGTACAACCCAGATTCTCTGACTCAAGTCCACAATTCTTTCTAGTATCTGTACCTTAGTTGCCACCTTTGACTGGATTATGGGTTTCTTTTTTAATTTTAAAATGAAATGCTTGCTTTACTAGGCAATTCTGATCTCATACCTGCAGTGCCTCTGCCTAAAGAAGATAAATAATAATTTAATAGCATTCATTAGTAGCCGAAGGGTAGATAGAGCTAGACTTCCTGTCTACTGGAAATCTGCAGGAGCAAAAAGGACCTTAAAATATTAATATTGTCCATGGAAAGCATTTTATACCAAGTAGTGTCTGCCAATTTAAATTCTAGACAGTCTAAGGAACTGACAAAGAAAGAGATCTTGTAATAACCTCGTATGAAGTTCTCTTTGCTACAATAGGAAGCCATTTCCTAGTGTTTAAATATTGCTAGGAAAAAAAGAACACTTATGTACAAAAACCTGCGGGCTGCTCCATCACCCATATGATGGATGGCTAAGGCTTAAACAACAGTTTAATTCAATACCAAATTCAAATATATTCAAATTCAAATTGGCATCCTCCCAAGAATATATTTCACCTAATTGAGAAGCAGCATTAACATCTGTCAAAGTTAATATCTAATGTTAAATAGCACTTTAATGAAAATGAACATTAAAAAAAGGAATTAGCTATCAAAGAATCAAAGGGTTTGTGACAGTACCTGGAAACTATGAGGGGAAAAAAAACAGCTGAAAAGAGACAAAGCCTTAGATATTGTAAGGCTCATCACAAACAATAGAGCATGCAACAGAAATTATTTAAGAATCTAGCCAGCTAGCCATTCACTCACTCATCCATTCATTCCTTTGCTTTCTAAAACACTGATGACCTTAATTGGTTAAACAGTGGAAAGTTACCAAACTGCCGAAGGGCTTCATAATTACAGGCAATCATTTTTCAGGACAAGGAAGTAATTAAAACCAAAATTAAAAATCCCTGTTTGGATAGGTGAAGAAAAGCAAATCAAGCATACATTAATCTAAAATTAAGACCAAAAAAAACCCCCCAAAACAGCTTTTTCACGAGGGGTTTCAATCATCTGGAAATTCTGCCATTCCTCATGTGACATGTCTGAATTCCAGGAACTTAGAATACTAGAATCCTAAACCCAAATCTGAAAAGTTTTCTATATCCTCTCTTTCACATTAAGTAGCAATGTTAGCTTCTCACTGTTAAAAAAATAATAGACACAAAACAGAATGCAAAAAAGTTAAGTGACTGTTCATCATACCTAAGGGTAGAGAGGAGCAACAAAGGACATGGTCATGGTTAAGGAGGGAGGAAGGGAACCTCATTTTGGTGAGAGCTGTGACCCAAAAAGGGGAAATTTTCAATTGTAAGCCATACGTAAAGTGTTACTTAATTGGGAGATGTTTTTCCCCTTTAGAGTAATGAGTACAACCTACCTGCTGCTTGATGAACATTAACATTAAAATGTATTCATTGGAATATATATTTTTAAACATGATATGATGGGTAATTAACAGGGAATAGAGGAAAGAACTAAGGCATGGAACAAAAGGAAGAGAAAGTAGGAAGGTGGGAAAGAAAAAGAAAAAGGAAATATATGCAAGGAAAGATGGATAGGGAGAGAGAACAAGAAGCAGGAAAATGAAGTGGGAAGCAAAGAAACAAACAAATAGAGACACACAAAGGGGCAGAGAGAGAACACAAGGAAGGAAGACTGGAAGGGTAAAAGAGGGAGACGGAAATCCAGTGGGATGGGTGCTGGAGGTTTTCATATGTTATTTGGCTCCTATCCTGCAGGATTCCCTTAGGCTTTAGAGTGTTATCACCTGTTGCCCTCCGATTGGCTTAAAGTACTTGAATTGCTCTAATCTCGAATTCTTAAAAGCCTCTACTCTCTGAGATGGCTACAGCTGCCCACCAGGAGGGAAAAATACTCTGTGGGCTGCACGCTCTGATGACCAGAGCAATAGTGTCAAGAATCTGCCTCCCAGCCACAAGTTCCTCACCTTTAAATTAGGAGACGAGGTTGTGAATTTGATTTCGTGGAGTGGAACTACAACTGGAAAATACAAGATACATGAAGAAACATACGGCTAAATGTTTGGTGTATATGGCGGGTATTCCTCATCTCCCTCCATGTAACATCCACGTAATGCTTTCCCTGCAGAGTTTCTGGATTTACTTGATACGGTTTTTAGAAACGAACTGCTAGAAACTGGTTTTTGTTTTCATTCTTTTTCTGACGAAATCTTTTAAAATATATTCTACCAGAGTGTAATGGACATAATGACTCAGGTTCATCTTTAAGACTCAATATGACTTGAGTCATTCATTACTATACGGTATTGAAACAGTGCTCTCAATATAGTCTTGGCAATAAAAAAAAATCTGTGGGTATGGAAAACAGATTAACAGTATGACCACCAGCAAGTTCCATCTTGGGAAATCTGAAAGCGTGAGATAATCCCTACTTTTAAGAGAATGTAACACAAAAAAAACCTGTCGTAGACTTTCAAAGTTTCTAAGGATCTTGTTTCTGTGTTCTCTAAGTTAGGATACTATAAAACTGAACTACCTCTCGAATTGGATTAAATGTAAATTTTATTGCCTTTCTCGTAGAATCTAGAGAAACTTCCACAACGCTGAACAAGTATTATTTCCCCAGGGTCATCAAAAGCACTTCTCCAAGGTGTAATAACTGTGACTTACTGCCAATAAATGTAGCTCCTAAAAATGAAAACCTGAAGTCATTATTAATACATGAGCCTTATTTCACAGTCCTATAGAACCCAGCAGAGGAGAATGGCTAAGAGCTTGGATTCTAGAGTCAGACATAACTACGTCTGGATCCTGGCTCCACTGCACACTAACTGTGTGACATCTGGGCAAGTCTCCTAACCTGTGCCAGCCTCCATGTCCTCACCTATAATATAGCACCTCACAGAGCTACTGTGGCAAGTGGACAAAATAATAATACCTGCAGAAGTGCCTTACATACACCAGGTGCTCAATAAGCAGTGGCTGTCAAAGAACTTTGGTCATCGGCATATTTGTTAAGTTTATGCCCACAGGGCTGCCTCCATATCATGGTTCTGGTGAAAGGAATGGAGCCCCAGGACTAAGATTGACCCTTCAACCTTATGATGAGAAGGTCTAAGCAAGTTATCTGCTCTAGGAATTTACTGTGACCATCTAAAGGGGATAATGGCTACCCTTTCAGGTTCTGGTGTTTCTGAGAAGCCTTCATCTCATTTTCTTTCATTTTCAAAATATTTATTAAGGCTATACGCCTTTTATTAAGTGAAGAGCCACAGAGGATATAAGAACAGATTACAAAATAATATATGAATATATGTAAAAGACATCGACAGGAAGGCTGAGAGGAATGGTCAGACAAGGTTAGCGTCTTTCCTGGAAGGACCTGTTTTACACTCTCTGCTACTGGTTTACTTGTTACCAAGTGACCCAGAATTGCAGGTAAATTTACAGAAATTAAATGTATACACATTTTTTTTCTAGTAAGAAATCTACTACATCAAGCGAGGTACTTCATCAAGAATTTCCATTATCCTGCAGCCATGCATTCACATGTTGCTTTGTAATGTAACTCTTAGATTTCCTGAGCTAGGTTTTAAAAAATCTCCAGGGCACGGATTGGCTTTTTACTTCCATACAAAAAAAAAAAAATGTTTACCAAGAGATGTAGTTCCCTGAACGGTACTCAATTTGTCTTCAATGGGTTTAGGTATGTTATTCTCTATCCTACTGGTTATGCTCCAGCAAAATCCTTAGGAAAAACAAAACAAAATACTCTGTAAGCAGCAGACAGAGAACGAGAGCTGAGAAGCTCCATGCTTTCCTCATCTAACCCAAAGGTCTCCAAACTGTTGACTGAGCATTCTTATCAGTAGAAGTCTGAGCACACATCCTCAATATGTATATTTATTTATAAAATACATACATGTACTACTGTCATGTATAGCTAATATATCCAAAGCATAGTACAGACTTAGAATAAGCATTGTTGTTTAAAAAAACCAGTGGGTATAAATACATATTTCAAATAATGTTCTTGATAATTTCCTTCTTATTTGGGGGCTGACATCTTGTCAGGTCTGATTAGATTATCTTCATTTTTACTTGACGACTTGGCCGACCAAGTTACAAAGTGACTTGCAGGAGAAGTGGCAGCTAGCTCCCCCTTTTTCTTGTCCTTGCCTTGTGCTTGTAGTATGACTATTATCATCACTCCATTGTTCCTTTGCAGGAATCTTCTTAAGCCACTTGTCCATCCTGAGTGGCTTTATCTAGCTTTAGCTAACCTATGCACAATGGTCAAATGGTTTAAGAAGATTCCTGCAAAGAAACCACAAGTTGAAAATAATACTACTTCAGTCCCTTCTTATATTTTAGATAAAAAGATCATAAATAGAATTTCTAATCTTTTCTTCCTGCCCCACAATGGATCATCTGGGTGCACCCCTCTTAGGAGACTGCTAATCTAAAGCTCTTAATCAAGTTCTAAGACACTGGTCCTCCTAAAATACTTAGACATGACGCTATGAGCAAAAAGAGCTTTAAATACAAAAGAGCCAGTACCTATGGAGCGCCCGCCGTGAGCCAGGTGTTAGACGTGTATTATCTTGTTGAGTCCTCAAAACAACCCCATTTTGTAGATCAGGAAACCGAGGTTCAGTGAGTTCAGCGAGATTAAGCAACTTGCCCAAGGTCACAAAAACAGGTAAGAGAGTTGACATTTGAACTCTGGGCTGCCTGCCTCTATGGCTCATTCTCTTTTCACAGCAGCGCCTCTAGAATGTTAGCAGATCAACTTCAGTATACGCACATTCAGTCAGTTTTAAGGAATTTTCCCCCCAATTAATGCTGCTTCTCCTGGGGTTTAACTGGATGCTTTAGGTTATAAGTGTGGGCAAGTTCTGCAACGGAGATAAATGGCACTTTTTTAGTGAAAGTTTTGGCTTGTTTTTGTTCTCTTCTTTCTCCATTTTGATCTTGGTGACTCAGAGCTGCTGTCATTGAAAAACATCTGTTTTATCTAAATTTAATAAGCCCTATTAGTGGGACACTAAGCCTTCCCTTATTCTGAAGCCTTTCCACAATTTGAAATTTAATCTACTGGAAGTCATAACAGCGTTACCAAAGTACTAGTTTCGGACATATCTAGGCTGGCGGGCCTGTTTCTGATTTTTAACTTTGCTTTTCCAACGTGAATGAATAAGCCCTCTCATACTCACCACAAGAGTCATGCAATTTTTTTTTCCTTCCCTCTTTCCATGGTAATCAAATCTATAAATTAAACTCTGTAAACTGCAAAACATATGGTGTCACTCTAACTTGTGTGCCGTGTGAAGGTGGCTTGGTCTTACCCACGGGTTTACTGTCGTTTCTTAAACTCGTGTCAGTCCTAGATGGTGCAGGCCTGCTGAGAGCTAGCACGCTGGCTCTTACTGTGGGGCCTGTCTCTGATTTTCTCAGATGTCTCTGACAGGGGACTAAAGGTAACAAAGGAAAAGGGTTAAGTCAGTCTTGAAGATGAGGTCCAAAATCAACTTATCAACTCGGTCCTGCTGAGGAAGGGGGAACGAAGGACTCCAGTCCTCTCCACTGCCTCAACCGAGATGTTTTTCATCTTTATTTTCCTTCTCTTCTTCCCCTCCCCCACCTTCTGGATGTTTTCCTCCTTTTCTTCCTCTTCTTCCTCTACCAAGGAAAGGAAGAAAGAATTGTAAAATGTCACAAGAAGGAGATGAAAGAGAAGAACGGGGGTGCGGGAAGGGATGGGAACATTAAGTAAGGCAGCTGCCATTGGGTCAAGATGACCCATTCCATTCCGTACTGGTTTTAATGTTCTATTTCAGCCTTCGGGGAGTAGATGAGTGATGGTGACAGAGGAAGGTACACAATCCACTGCCTGTTTCTTTCTGGGGTTTATAGGATACCCTTGAAGAGCAGAAGGATGGGGGTTGGGATGAAAAGTCAAGGGCCTCACCCCCAGAAGCCTAGCTGCTTAACCACACAAGGTTACAGAATCAGTTTCTTTGATCTGTGTAATTTCCAACGACATATATCTCTACAATGAAGCATAACTACACGCCTGTTTTTAAGGCCTCTGTAACTTTCCTTACATTCGTTTAAATGGAACTACCTTAATTTTTATCATATCACCTTTGTTTTATATGATTCTTCATAGCATTTCTAAAGGGTCTTCACATCTTCTATCCTAGCTGACGCTCAAAACAGCCTCATGAAGTTGACAAGCTAATGCTACATTATATTAGAAACCATAATAGGTGTTCCTCCAAGAACAAGACCCCTATAGTCATAGAGTCACGAAATGTCAGAGCTACAAGCACTTAGAGACCATCTGGTCCACACCCTTCACTTGACATCTGGGGGAACTGGAGCAGAAAGTGATGTGCCCAAAGTCACACAGCTACTGAGTAGTGGAGTCGGGACTCATCTGCTGCATCTCCCGACTTCCCTTGTCCCCCCGCCCCCCCGCCATCCATTCATCTTTCACGTGTTTGTTGACCAACTCTGTCCTAATCCAATAATACTCTACCAGGGATGTATGGAGTAGGAAGAAGAAAATGATGCCAAAGGCACCGGGGAACAGCTAGAACAATAAAGCAGTGAGCTTCCCAACACTGCCAGGCCCCTGGGACTTGCCAGCATGCTGAAGTCACGCAGAATCTACAAACTGAGCAGATATGGGTGAGGGAGCAGCAGACCGCAAATGCTGTGCTGTGAGGGCAGCGAACACAGTCATCACTACTGCCCTCCTCTGCGTTTCTAATCCATTCCCTCCTCACCTCTCTTTATAGTAGGTGTTGCTCTCTCCTTGTTGTGCTTTCCCCTTGTTCTTTTCGCCCTTGCAGTCCGGGCCATCCATTCTGGCCTGTCATTTCTCCCTAGCTGCTGAGCTACATAGAAGAATCGCACAACAGAAAAGTTATACATTTTTAAAATAAGGTATTTAATTCCCTTTTATCAAGCTCTCGCAACTAGAGAATCTGTCCTTGTTGTAAATGCCACGCTGTGTTCTGATTGTGTGTATATAAGTATGTCAGACTATAAGCTCGTCAGGGCAAGGTAACCTCAATGCCCATTTTCCAGTAAATAGCACACCACCATGCATGGATCTGGCACAGGAGAAATATGTCGTTCTTCATGTACTGCTAAAGCCCTCGGACTTTAATCCAACCTACCTTCCTGTCTCTTAACTTGGAACAGATTTTTACTTTATTCCTTTCAACAAATGTTTAAAGTGAGCCTGGTCGAAGAGAAAAGGATATTTTAATGCTTCATCTCTTGTTTGGTTTATATCTTGATAAATCTAATTTTCAAAGGCAAAGAAAAATTTCACATGTATAGTTTCCCATTCTATTACCATTAAAAATTACTTAATTCTCCCACTGAAGAGGTCCTACTTTGATTTTGTTTCCATGAGACAAGCACATGGGGTAATGAAATATGTTGGAAAAGCTTCGCAAGATGCTGCTGAAATAACAACAATTGCTGATTCTGTACTGCAGTACATATTAGGAAAACCACAATAGATACTAAAAGGAAACTGCATCATTTGGGGATGGAAAAAATGCAATGGATAAAAGCCATGCAATTTAAATTACAGTCATGTGACAATAGCTCCGTCCCCCACAGCAGCAAAACTTGTAGTGAATAAGTGGCAGTCCTAATGATTACTGATGGAAGAGAATATCTATGACCGTGAACTAATTAATGCAGCAAATATTTATTGAGTGCTTGCTATATGCCAAGTACAAGTCTACACACAGGGGCATAGTCTGTTCGACTGCAGTCCTGTGGAACACCTTCCCTCATAGAAGTTTCGCTATGGCGGTAACTGGTGTTTTGAGTCTTTAGTTAGATTACTGTGCATTCACAGTGCAGCACAGTTTGGTGACATTTTTCAATCTAGAGCTCATAGGCTGCTATAAATAGATAATAATCTACTTCCATGATAGAGTTACAGAGTTGCTTTGATCTCACAGGCCTTCCCTCCCCCCCCCACACCCCACCCCACCCCACCCCCCGCAGAAAACACAGATGCTTTGCAACCTGGAAGAGCTCAGTGGCCTCTTATGTTTGTGCAGTGATTATTACTACTATTTGGCTGTAGTTTGGAACATACAGGGGCCCATATTACTCATCTATTTTTTTATGCCTTTCACACCTTCTTATAAAGGAAAATCTTATGAACTGGATGAATCACAAGTCAGCAAGGGCAGGCATAGAAAAAAGAAGCACAAGATAACAGTCTCTCTAAATGAACGTGGGTCTAAAAGAAATCAGATGTCAGTTCACAAATTTTTTTTTAAAAATCCTTAAAAATATCCTCTGCCTACTCTTCCGGTTCTCTGTGGGATTTCAGGTGAGTAAGCGTCTAAGGGGGAAAGGGGGCTTGTTGGAAATCAACCCTCAGAGGCAATGAGAATGATCTAGAGGGAGAAGAGCTGACTCAGGAGAAGATGGGTGGACCTGTGATGCCCCCCTGGTGGGGCTGGCAGAATGCTCGTCAACTGAGACGTTCTGACAACCCACGGGGCTTATGGGGGTTAAAGAAGTAGTACGCACCAGCACAGATTCCCTCAATCACATTAGACTTTAACATTCCCAGGTCTGGTTTGCCTTTTACAAGAAATAATGGTTTAGAATGCTGCTCAGAGCCTGCTCCACACATCTGAGAGGCCAGGTTGTAGCACCTCATTTTCCTTAGCTCTCCCTCCCCCATGTAACTAAAAGCCGCTTCTTAGACTTTGGTAAACAAAGTGAAGGAAACTGAGAGAATATTTTCTGTGGACTTAACTTTCCTGGAAATAATTATCAGTGATGGAAAACAAACTCTTCGTAGCAGAATAAAACGTCATTAATTTGAACTCCACTAATTCAAAATCTGTGTTAATTCAAACAGACCTAGGCTGACAGGAAAAGAAGGGTCTGCTCCGCTAAGCAAATCAACTTTGTAATTAAGGTTGGAAGAGAAGTACAGGACTTGCTGAAAGAGAAACTATTTTCAGAACTGTAGAATTAACCATCTACGTGCACTGTAACCTCATAATTACACGTGTGTGTGTGTGTGTGTGTATGAAAAAGCAGATCTCTGGAAGACTTCTATTTAAAAACACTCAGCCCACTTGGAGTTACCTGTGTCACTAAACCAAGCAGAACTATTTTTAAAAGAAATATTGCCTTCATTCTTTATTGATCATTCTGGACTTCCTGCAATTATTTTGAATTTGGGAGCTGAGCTCTGACTTCTACTTTGGTGTTGCTAGGCTACTCGCCTACAGTTGTGGTCACACTCAAAGACCTCTGAGTACGAGCCTTACGGGAGATCACTAGTAACTGAATCAGAAATATGGCCCAAGCCTCCTGACTGAGTTCAATCACTTCCTTACTGTCTGACCTAAAGAAGTCACAAACGTTTAATACCTTGGGTTATATCTAGCTATAAAACAGGGGGCAGAGAGAACAACAACAAAAAGAAGGCTTATAGCCCTTAGATTAGAGGCCTACACACCAGAACGAACAAAATCAAAGGGAAAGCAACAAAGTCCTTGGGAAACCTAAATATTCAGTCATTATGAAACAAATATCAAATGAAAGTCCAACAAAGTAGCATCACTCTCCAAAGGAAGTACTCCTGAGGCTGTTACTCCTCACACCTCCATACTGGCTCTGACTTCACTAGCACAGGGCAGACTTCCAGCTCCCTCTGTGAACATGGCTCACTGCCTGAGAGGCCTGGTTACCTTGTCACAAGTTTAGGTATGACCACTCTAATAATATTGTAAGCTCCTGGATTCCTACCAGTTTCCCTTAAGCACAAGACACACAGGACTAGCACATCATGGGTGGCTACACTACTAATTTCGCTTGAGTTGAGGTGATAAGACTCCCTCTTTTCATATACAGAACTGTAAATCAGAGCAGTAGCTTTTTTTTTTAAAAAAAGGTTCCCAAATTTCTAGTTTCTATAGAAACTCTGAAAATACCAGAACCACGAAATGTGTTTGCTTAAGAAAATTTGGGACACTAAAATTGATAGGTGTCCCACAAGAATACCGAATAAAATAATCATAGGTCAATGTTCCAACAAAAGTGAAATGCTAGCCAGTAAATTTTATAGGGAAAAAAGTTCTTTGAAATGGTTTTGGGCAAGAAAGTCTATACTCTCTTTTTTAAAACAAATTTTATTTTATGTTAGAGTATAGTTGATTTACAATGTTGTGTTAGTTTTAGGTGTACAGCAAAGTGATTCAGTTATACATATACATATATCCATTCTTTCTCAGATTCTTTTCCCATATAGGTTATTGCAGAATACTGAGTTCCCTGTGCTACACAGTAGGTCCTTGCTGATTATCTATTTTTTATATAGTAGTCTGTATATGTTAATCCCAAACTCCTAATTTATATACTCTCTTTTAAAACACAGGTCTCTTAATGCAAATCAAAACTACAATGAGGTTTCACCTCACTCTGGTCAGAATGGCCATCATTACAAATGGCCATTACAGAATGGCCATCTACAAATAACAAATGCTGGAGAGGGTGTGGAGAAAAGGGAACCCTCCTACACTGCTGGTGGGAATGTAAATTGGTGCGGCTACTATGGAAAATAGTATGGAGGTTCCTTTAAAAACTAAAAATAGAGTTGCCATATGATCCTGCAATCCCACTCCTGGGTATATATCCAGAGAAAACTGTAATTTGAAAAGATACATGCACCCCAATGTTCATAGCAGCACTATTTACAATAGCCAAGACATGGAAGCAACCTAAATGTCCATCAACAGAGGAATGGATAAAGAAGATGTGGTATATATATACAATGGAATACTACTCAGCCATAAAAAAGAATGAAATAATGCCATTTGCAGCAACATGGATGGCCCTAGAGATGATCATACTAAGTGAAGCAAGTCAGACAGAGGAAGATAAATATCATATATCACTTATATGTGGAATCTAAAAAAATGATACAAATGAACTTATTTACAAAACAGAAACAGACTCACAGACATAGAAAACAAACTTTTGGTTACCAAAGGGGAAAGGGGATGGGGAGGGATAAATTAGGAATTTGGGATTTGCAAATACAAACTACTATATATGAAATAAACAACAAGGTCCTACGGTATAGCACAAGGAACTATATTCAATATCTGGTAATAAGCCATAATGGAAAAGAATACGAAGAAGAATATGTATATATATGTATAAGTGAATCACTCTGCTGTACACCAGAAACACAACATTGTAATCAACTATACTTCAATTTAAACAAAAAACAAACAGTCAAACAAACAAAAAACCATAGGTCTCATTATCTACTGGGCTGATCATCTGTGTCAATCTCTGTATCAGTGTTAAAATGAGAGCTAAGAGAGGGTTCACAGTCTCAAAATCATCAACATCTGGACACCATAAGCTTGTGACTCTTTCTTTTTCTATTTATAAAATCAATTTATTCGTATACAGGTTTTCTTGGTAACATCTTTATTGGAGTATAATTGCTTTACATTGTTGTGTTAGTTTCTGCTTTATAACAAAGTGAATCAGCTATACGTACACATATATCCCCATATCTCTTCCCTCTTGCATCTCCCTCCCTCCCACCCTCCCTATCCCACCCCTCTAGGTGGTCACAAAGCACCGAGCTGATCTCCCTGTGCTATGCGGCTGCTTCCCACTAGCTATCTATTTTACGTTTGGTAGTGTATATATGTCCATGCCACTCTCTCACTTCGTCCCAGCTTACCCTTCCCCCTCCCCGTGTCCTCAAGTCCATTCTCTATGTCTGCGTCTTTAGTCCTGTCCTGCCCCTAGGTTCTTCAGAACCATTTTTTTTTCAGATGGGAATTTTACTTTTGAAATTATGCCTAGTATAGGCAAATATTTAAGGTGGTCAGCAAACACAAGACACAGGCCAACTGCTGGGCCGAGAGGTAGCTCCGAGTTGTTCTGGTCTGGGAGGTCTTTTCCGTGGAAGATCATAGAAGGCATAATCCATACCCAGATAAAACTAAGCACTGGCGATTAATTTTCTAAAGAAATATTAAGAAATAAATGTAGTCATAATACAGATTGGACACTTGTCTAAGATTGTTTCACTGCTTAATGCTGGACTATTATAATGCATTAGCATTAAAATTAATGTTTGCAATCTTTTATTTGAAGATGGTTCTTTTAACCATGTATACAACAGCAACCATCCTGTGATTTTCACTACATTTCAGGGCTTCTCTTCCTTTTGGAATACACAAGTCGACATTTGTACCTAAGGAACCATCTAAATAATCTTGTGGGATTAGCTGTTCATGTTCACTGTACTATACGAACACTGCTCAAAACTCAGTGACCCTGGATGATACCTGGAAATGATATTTTCTTTGTTAATGGAAATTACTGCAATAGGGGCTGGATTCATTGACTCCAGGAAACTGCCCCTATAGGCAGCTCTGACAGTCTAGGCCAGTCGAGGAAGCCGAAGCGTCACAGGGCACTCCTACACATACTGCAGAGGAACACTTGGATAGAATTACACCAGTCTAAGAGTTTCAGAGTTAGGACATCAGTCAGCTACAATATAAAAACAATTCTTCTAAATTGGAATCATGTTCACAAAACATCTGGAAAGTTCCCCAAAGGAGAAAAGATTACCCAGAAGTATTGCTAAATAGATGGAAGAGAAGATGCTGACTTTTATCATAATACAAAATTCAGTCAGTTTCCATCGTCCTAGACAAATTAACAGATGTGCTGTTTACCTTTAAGGAAGCCTGGAATCTATTTTAATTCAGCCTTGAAACCCAGACATTCTTAGGTAATAAGTACAGATATTTAAATTCCATAACAACCATCCAGTGTTTACTAACATTTATTTCTTTATAGATTTCTCATCCACAAAATGTATATTTAGTTAGAAAAGGAATTTTGAGGGTTTAGTTGTACATTAACAAATGTTTCAACATCAATGTTTTTTCAAGCAAGTGTAGCCTATAAAAATTATCTTTTATTTTCTGAGTTTTGCTTTGTGGCATGGGCTAAAAGAAAATAATGATATCAAGGATCTTGTTCCCCTATTTTCCTTATTATGCCTTTATATAAAATAATATATTAAATAATAATACTATCTGATAAAATAATATATATATATTTTTTAAGTGAAGGAGATTAAGAAGTATCAATACAAACTTCCAGTTGCAAAATAAACGAGTCACGGGAATGAAATGTACGGTGTGGGGAATATAGTCAATAATTACCTAATATCTTTGCATGGTGACAGATGGTAACTAGAGTTATCACGGTGATCATTTTGAAATGTACAGAAATATCAAATCACTATGTTGTGCAACAGGAACTGACACACTGTTGTAGGACAACTGTACTTCAAAAACAAACTCATAGGAAAGGAGATGAGATTTGTGGCTACCAGAGGTGGGGGTGAGGGGAGGGGGAACTGGATGAAGGCAGTCAAAGGCACAAACTTCCAGTTATAAGATAAATAAGGACCAGGGATGTAATGTACAACATGATAAAGATAATTAGCACTGCTGTATGTTACATATGAAAGTTGTTAAGAGAGTAAATCCTAAGAGTTCTCGTCACAAGGAAAAACTTCTTTTTCTTTTCCTTTTATCTATATGAGATGATGGATGTTTGCTAAACTTACTGTGGTCACCATTTCATGATATGTGTAAGTCAAGTCATGACGCTGCACACCTTAAACTTAAAAAGTGCTGTATGGCAACTATACCTCAGCAAAACTGGAGGAAAACAGAAGTGAAATAAGACAATAATACATTAAAGAGGATACTTCACTCTCACTACCGTTGAAAGGAAACAATTTTCAATAAAATTTTAATTTAAAAAATCTTCAAGGCTCAAATTCAGAAAAAAAGATAACCTAAGATTAAAGCCAAAATTACTTTGACATTAAAAATGACTCTTCTACAAGCAATGTGTCAAAAGTGTACCTCTTCCCGTGTTGCCTATCACTTGTAATTGTGCCATCTCCCCGTCACAAAAGAAAGAACCTTTGGAGCCATCGTCAACTCTTCCCTTTACCTTACTCCCCACATACAGTCTCATCTTGTTCTCTAACTACCATGTCTCTGTTATACGTCTCTTTACATCCTTCCTGCTACTAATCTAATTCAGGCCTGTAGCATCTCTCATTTGGAATATTTAAAATTAGCCTCTGCACTGTTCTGTCTCTCACCTCTATCCTTTTCACTCCATCCGATGTACAAGCAGCCGGAGTCATCCCTAATGATCTTCTTACTCTGCTGAAAATCTTTCAACAGCAACTTAATGCCGTTAGAAAAAAAAATCCAGCCCCAGTCTATCATTTTCTCTCCCACTGTTCTCACTGGAGCTCAAGCCACACAGGGTTACTCACTGCTCTCCCCCAAACAACATACACTGTTCCGCCTCCTCGCATTTGGCTCAGGAAGTTTTTTGGACACATAATGCATACCCTCTCCACATCCTCACTTTTAAATGTTGAAATGGAGTCATAAATGTCCACAGAGGTTCAGCTTAAATGTCAGTTCTTCTGTAAAACCTTCTACAGTCTGTCCAACCACAGCTAATTCCTCTAACTTCCAGTAGTGTTGTTTATACATCTAAATAGCACTTATGCTTTCTTCCTCATTGTTCTTTTGTGTGTCCATCCATCTCTCTTACAAGACTACAAGCTCATGGAGGGTAGATATCATGCATTGTTCATCTTTGTAGCTCCACAGTACCTGGTACAGTATCACGCTGAGTTAAGTGCTCAATAAATGTGGAATCGAACTGAATAAACTTTATTTCAGCCTGGTGTAATTGAGAAGCAAGACTGCCGGGATTCATAATAAATTCTATCTTTAACTACAGCTGTGCTGTTATAATTGCTGCTTATTTAGAGAAAATACTGAATGCATCTTTCAATCAAGCTTTGAAACTACAGTAACTATTCTAAGTTTGAATTACCTTATTAAGAAAATAAGTAGAACAGTAAGAACACTGAAATCTGTAGTAAAATAACGCCAATGAAGAAAGACCTTTTACTGTAGATTCAGCTGTACAAGTTCAACCAGTAAACCACAAAGGCAGTCTTTTTTTTTTTTTTTTACCCAGAATATAAAAAGGGCAATATTAAGCATTGCCCTTAATAGCATGAAAACTAGCGAAGAGACACTGGGTACAGCCTTAGTTCTTAATCAGTAAACTGCTCCTTGCTGCAGCTGGATTTGGATCTTCTCCCACTGAAGGGCTGAGTAGATTTGATCCCACTTAATTTCCAAGTCTGACAAACTCACAACTTGGAAGTGGCCTGACTACTGGCAATTGTTAAGCACAGTAAATCCCTTCTCCTTCCACAACTCCCTCAGATGTCCTGCATTCACAACTTTTTTTTATACCAGATGTTTTGTTGAAATTAACACATTCCTATCAAATGCATATCAAAAGGACTTCTTTTTTTCCACTGCATTCTATTTAATCCCCAAACTGTTTATTTGTTACACAGACAAGTATTGCATAGTATTTATTGCAGGGGGAATGACAAGGAAAGTCGGGCTCACAGTAGGGTAGGATCCACTCCCTGAGCGAATATTCCCACAGATAATCACAAAGGGGAGCCCTTGAGGCATCTCTCAAGGGGACTTTCTTGAACTTGCTAATAAATACAATGATCAAAATGTTGTCGCAATCCCTAGCCCAAATCTTCTTCATTGGGAAAGAGGGGGTGAAGTACTGTTTTGTTTGTTGAATTCAAGTTTTATTTCTATGTCAACACAGCCTTTCTGTGTGGTTTCATCCATTAACAGATTCAAGCATAGTTAACTAGACACTAATAAATGGCACAACATGAAGACATTACCTGGGATTGCTCACACCTCAAACTTTGATCCCCGCAAGGTGTCTGGCCATCACAGAAAGATCATTTCTGACAAACCATCACCCACTAACCCAAACCTTTTTAAGACTGGGAAGTACATGTAAAACTTCCCAGAAATGGCCATCTCCGAGGACTTAAAAAAAATACCTGGACAGTAGTGCCACTGTGAATAAAATGTCCCTCGTGAAACAATTCTAATAATCAGCCTTGTGGCACCAAATGCTTATAAGTTGCAATTGTGCACTACAGGTAACATATAGGACGTTAAATATCACTCTCATTTCCTTTTTTCAGGCTATTTCTGTTTCTCATTCATCACATTTGTAGAATTAGTATATATGGAAGCACATGTTAAACTTTTATTTCAGTTGTTTCACTTTATAATAGCAAAACTTAGCAGCTGCAACTAGGATACTGAAATATTTTGTCAACCTTGAAAAGCCTCCCATAAGAACTGTGTTCCCATCCTTCACTAAATGACAACTGATGCAACTGTAAAGCAAATAAGGTGTCAAAAAACTCCTTGAGTTAAAATTATAAATAGAGAACAAAATACAGGTATGTCTCACCTTAGGTTATATCTAGGTTCCTAAAAATGAAAGTAAATTGCTTTTGTAAAATAATTTTATTGTCCTATGGTTTACATGTTCAGAGATGCTTTAATCTTCATTTCCCGCTTCCCTTGCATAGGGTCCTAACATTTTCTTTAATTACCTTATGTACCTAAGTAAACAATTATTTCAGTATACTAAGGGAACTCTCTTATTCAAACATTTATTTTGATCTATGCCTAATCCCCCACAGCTACTTAAGGGGTGCAAAGATGTGAAAAATTTAGCCCAGGTCCTCAAGGGACTATCCATCTAGGTAGGGGAAGACAATCATGTAAGAAACTAAGGACACTGCAAGGCAAGACAAAGCAAGTGCTGTAACAGAGGCACCAAGCAGTGTGTAATGAGCACACACAAAAAAGCAGCAGTAACTCTGGGGGTTTGGGGAAAACCCTGGGTGAATCCTTTGGGAAACAGAAGATGGAATCTGCAACGTGAAACTTGACAGCCATGAGCGTTTACTAATTTATTTGCTTTGAAATTTTTCAATTTTCTTTCTGAAAGGTTTTCTTAGTCTTGAACTTAAAATGGGATACACCTAAGGCAAGAGACAGAACAGCAGCAATCAACTCTGACATTAAACAATTCCACAGAATTTCTGCTCTACCAGGCCCCCATCACCCTTTCTTCCCACCTCTTTGGCCTATGACGTAAGCCTACAAATAACACTTAAGTGCCTTGTTTTAGCCTCACTGGCATCCCAAAGACTAAATATGTTACTAATTTCTGGGCTAGCATCCCCAAGCCATCTGCTGGTTTCTCCTCCACTGCATCATTAATTTGCCATGTTGCCATGATTGAGTCTCTGGTATGTTGGACCTTGAATATATGAAATGACTTCTTATACTGGCAAAATTCTTGAAAGCCTATTAAAAAACATGTGACATGGACAATGTACCAACCAACACTGCTATTAAGTTTACAATAATTAACAGGCAGTATATGAATATAAATTTTGAAGGGTATTTTCCTGTCAGATTTTAAAATAACCCTCCTGAAAATAGACTTCCAACGATGTATTACTTGTTTTAGACATAGAAAAATTTTTAAATGGATCGGGGCAAAAACAGAAGATATTCACAAAGCCTATTGTTCTAAAGTTTTTATCACCATTCACCTCAAAATTTAAAAAAGATAATGCACCCATAAAAGACTTGCATACGATTTTAAAAAATACATTTAAAAAATCTTCCCTGTCTTCCAAATACTCAGATCCCCGAATCCCAGCTGCAGTAAGAGAGAGACAAAAACTGGATCGTTTTATTTTTTTTAAACCCTACGATTGTAAGAAATCTAAGTTTGGTAAAACTGACATAGTCCATGACCAAATACATACAATTCTTTCCTGAAATTCCTTTTTTATTACTATAAGAAAAATGTCCATCATGGATATATTTGTCCTTCATTTACATAGCTGTTTCTTGTTTTATAAGTTGCCCTAAGGAACTTCAAGTTGTAAAAATGAAAACTAAGGCAATAAATTTGGCCTGAATCACCTAGATATTTGGAATATGTTTCCTTAATTATAATTTCCAAGGGACAGACTTATTTCTGAGCCCCGAAATGATGTCTCCCTTTTGACTGACTGTTGAGGAGAGCAGAGCCCCTGAAAAGTCACAGATTTCAGTGGGTTATGCCTGACCAGAAACCTAAAGGCTGAACTAGTATTCCATGGAAACTTGCTGATATTAAGTGCGAAAACTGCACAGAGAGAGATCAAAGCTTGGGAAGTGTGTACCCCTGAGAGACTGCTCAATTCTGATGGGACTATGGGAGTTCAGAACACCAAACTGGACTGACAGGATAGCTGTGAAGAAAAAAGGCACATGAGGGAGATATTGCACTGCAGGATGCTAAAAGGAAAGAGAACTCAGGAGAAGTTGAGTAAGACTGGAATGAACAGGCTGACGGTGTAAGGGAGATTTCTGGATTCCTGAGTTAAGAAACTGAGTCCCTGAATGAAAAGTTATTCAATGTTTGTTTGTTCTTCCTGTGAGCTGAGACCAGGGGATACCAGTTGAGTTAGCAGAACAAACAGCTATAAGAAGCTTTCACGGGAGAAGCGGGAGCGATGTTACTGGAGGGGAACAGTATAGCAATGTGGTTGGGAGCACAGACTTTGACAGAATCAGGTTCAAATTCAGGTACTGTCATGTAAATATTAGCTGTCATTCAGCAAGTCACTCAACCTCTCTAAGCCTCGGTTTTCCCTAACTGTAATATGTGAAATACCTTCAACTTCACGTTGTTGAAAAGATTAAATGAGGTAACTTATATAAAATACTTAGGCCAGGTCCAGCACACCCACAAAAATAGAAGTTATTATTGTGCTTAGGAAATATAACTAGTAGTATGTTGGAGGCATGTTTGGAAAAAAATGGAAATCTAAGATATGAGCAAACTTCATATATATATGAGTTTGTGTGTGTGTGTGTGTGTGTGTGTGTGTGTGTGTGTGTGTGTGTGTGTATGTTTTGCTTCGGGCTTCTCAATACACATATCCTACTACACCTGTAGTTTTGGTTGAATAGCTCCAAGGGCATTCTTCACTTTACAGAAATATGCCAAAAACCTGACCCAAGGCAGATAACTTGACGGTGAGATGTTACATTACAAAATGATTATTTTATTACAGGGTGCCTTGAAACTGTATGCTTCTTAACATAAAACTAAAATAAATAAATTTACATACTTTTATGGATCCCTTCTATTGTGGAAATTGTAGTGACAGTCTCCCTGGTGATGTCAGAGGACCTGTGTTCTAACTCCAACACAATTTTGTGTGATAAACTGTTGGGGGTACTAAAAGTTCTAGTGCCAGTTCTATCTCAGAATCTGTGGACTCTCTGGCCCAGCCAATTCCAGAAGTCTAATGTAGGCAGTGAGAGAAGATGCGGTGGCAGCAGCTTCAAAGGTTTCAATAAGGGGCCAGTTAAAATTGTTAAAATTGTTATGAGTGGGTGGATGGGAGTAGAGCTGTGTATCTTACCACTCCTAAACTTCTAAAGACTCAGCCATTACTCAGAGGGCAAGTTTAACCACTGCTGGTTAATGTGGCTTTCTATAAAGGATAAAGTGCTAAATACAGGCAATCTTTGACTCCTGGCACTTCAACTACAGCTATGTGGTAACTGGAGCTGTGGTGGTGGGTTTAGAGGTGTTTGAGAATGAAATGACTACTTAACTGGTAGTGAGTTCCAAGTCAGTGGAGAGATTCAGATAGAAGCTAGATGCTCATTTCTTGGGATACTTTAAAGTACCTGATAGGGGTTGGACTAAGATGACTTCTAAGGATGTCTTCCAGCTATATGGTTCCATGGTGAGCATCAATTCAATCACTTACAGCACTTATAACAAGAGATTGACCTTATGTTAACCTGCTTTCTAAAGTGTACTGGGTACACTGTCCCCTGGCTCAGTCTAACTCCAAGTGGCCTTAAACTACCCCTCTCACTACCAATCAGCATCGGCAACTCCTACCAGCTCAAGCACACTGGCAGCGAGAGAAGTTGACAAAGCTAAGCTAACAGAAGTAGACAGAAAGGGAAAAGAGTAAAAATGGTTCTCAGGATCGAGGAAAGTTGCTACAAAGTCATGAGCCTGGTTTCTGTTGACCTGCTTTGATGTGGCTTGCTAAACTACTGCTGAGAGCAATTTCAAAAGGGAGAGACAAACATGTAAAGCTAATCATTACAATCCAATATATTAAGTGTTATAATAGAGGCCTGAACAAAGTGCTATGAGAACACAGAGACGGACCAGCTTTGCTGGGGAGTGTCTAGGAAATCTCAGAGGAAGTAATGGGCAAGCTGAGTCTTGAAGGATGAGTAGGAGTTGACTGGCTGGAAATGGAGAGAGGTGTGGTTGGCAGAGAAAAAAAAATGTTCAAAGCCAGAGAGACACAAAAGACTACACTTGGCAAGTGGCGAATAACTGTGCATGGCTGGAGTGTGAGGTTAGGGTCTCTGATGCTCTGCTTTTTAAGAAGGATGGGAATAGGAGATGGGGGGAGAGGCAGGGGCAGACAAAGGATGGTGGCACTTCAGAACATTAACTTTATTCTGAGTGAAACACAGGCTTTGAAATGACTCTAATTTTACTCTAGACAAGGGGGGTAGACAGAGGGGGCGCTTCTTGTCTCGGGTATAAGGATTAACAGTAACTGAGGAGAGTTTAGTCATGCCAGTGGGTACGTCTGTGCCCATATCGGCTGATGGGGTAAGTGAGCTGCTCTGAGCAGTAACAAAAGCTATGAAGAGGACGATGCAACAGCATGGGAGGGCACAGATGCTTAGACAGTAGACACACACCTTAGTGAGCTGATACATGAGGCACAGGAACATCTCAATACACCAGAGATGACAACCTTAAAAGGCAGCCTTTACAAAGCAATGTCTTTTAAGAAGAGCAATTACATTTTATAACATGTCTTTATAACCTTATGAATTTAACAGTCATCCTTTCACCACTGATGTGCTTAGGAGTTGCTTCAGCTGAAATCCACTGTTATCTGGGATGACTCCCATCCCTAGCCACTACTCTTTATTAGAGGTGGAAATTCAGGAAAAAGGAACTAATACACAACTTCTCCAGGCTGCTCTGAGGCCAGGGATCCAACCAGAGATCTCCCCTTTTGTCCACAGCAATTTTCAGGCCTGTTGAAACCCAACCTGTGTTCTCAGTCCCACCGCTACTCCAAAGAGCTCTTTTTCCAATGTCACATTGGCTCTCTTCGGAGAGCTTGTGAAAAGAAACTAACATTTTTAACATTCTCTTAGTTTTCTTTGAGATTCAAAGCAATTATTATTAGACTTACTATTAACTACTTCTGAGACAGCTCAGTTTGGGGTACTCCAAATGTAGCATGTTTCATATGCTGAGACAATGCTGAGGTTTGGGGTGTGGTACTGGATCATCCACATGCTCTTACCTGAGGCCCCTTATAATCCACTGCCCAGGGTCTAGGGTGCAGGCTGTGAGTCAGAGCAAAACAAAGCGAAGTGGTCCAAATGGGGATTAAACCTGTGACCTCATTAGCAGTGGAAGTCTAACCACAGTGTATGGTTATTTACTGCTCTTCATAATATTGCAATGCAGCTCCACTCATTTAAGAGGCTTATTAGCAGCCTTCTCCCTACCTAGGTAAGCAAATCAATCCCCCTTAGCCAAAGAGCAACAGAAGGCCATCTTAGAAGAATGGCTTAGGTTTAAAGCAGCCTGAAGAATTTTTTTTTTGTGTGGTACGCGGGCCTCTCACTGCTGTGGCCTCTCCCGCTGCGGAGCACAGGCTCCGGACGCGCAGGCTGTGGCCATGGCTCACGGGCCCAGCCACTCCGCGGCATGTGGGATCTTCCCGGACCGGGGCACGAACCCGTGTCCCCTGCATCGGCAGGTGGACTCTCAACCACTGCACCACCAGGGAAGCCCAGCCTGAAGAATTTTTAAGAGAGATCCTCTTTCCTCCCATCTTTAGTGAAGTGGTAACCTTTTAAATCAGCTTTGTGGAACATATAAGTCAGTCCTGAAAGTAGCCGGGTATAGGAACGGGAAGTTGAGTTCTGGGCAATCCCTTTAATTAAAGCTTCTGAAGGATTTATTTTATGGCTTTTTCTGATCTTCTCTTTCACCACTAGAAACGACACAAGAGTTGGCACTTCAGTGAATAAATGTTAAAAATGAGGCTTAAATATGGGATATAACCTGCTAACCTAATTTGAATGATGGAGCCTATACTTTCGATATATTTATTTACAAGATAGCTTCGTGAGCTGAAGTAAAATTGTAAAACTAACAGAAAAGTTTTCTGAACATGAGACCAACTGTAAATCTATACTTTATGAATCTAATGTACTCTCTTCACTTTTAAATTTTAAACATACTAAAAATGTACATTTGATATTAACAATAATTAGAGCTACATTCTCAATAGAAGGTGTTAAATACCAATTTTCACCTTTAAAAATCCTTAGCACCTATGAAATTCTTATTCCAGTAGAACTTTTTTTAAGTTACCATTTGTCCATGCCTACTTTATTTGTTATATAGTATGGGTGTTTTAATTTACTTTGTTAACAAGAAGCAGCTCAGAAAATGTAGCTCTTTAGAACAAGACATACTGAATGTTTACTCTTTATTTAAAAAGTGAGAGAGAATATAAAAAAATCTGGAAATTGTTTCTAAGACAAATATATTTATAATGCAAGATAAAAGGCTAACAAGTGTTTAGGCTTTAAAGGACACCAAATTGTTATCAATAATGAAAAGGAAATGTTTTCCAAAGTCTACTACTTTGGATATCCACGTATGAGGTAGTTGAAAGTTTTGGGGAAGGGCAAAGATCACAGAGGAGGGCTGTTTCTTTTGCCTTTTAAGGAAATCTTTTAAAAAGCATTTGCTCATGCTCATAAAATAATAGCTGAAAATTTAATATTAAACTGCTGCACAAAAACCTCAACATTCAATTATTTTAGAGTACTCAAATTACTAGCAACATTGTCCCCTAGAGTGGTAAGAGTATATTATTTGCATGATATTCTAGAATGAACAGCCGCCTTGAGCATACATTGGTGTGAGCATCTTATTCTTCCAGAACACTAAGATACAAATCTGTTCTCTTGTTCGTTCAGGCCCTAATGACTCAAATACTTCAGACATTTATAAGTAGACCCAATATTTATTTTTTAAATGTTCAGACAAAAGTAAATATATTGTTAAATGCCTATGGTATGATTTTAGACCACATCTAATATGATAATAATTTCATACAATATTTGTGCTCTAACTTATCTTTACCACTTCATCCTTCATCAGAAAAAATGAAGAATATCTCAATCAATGATTCTCAGGAAAGGAAGTAGATATCAGTTTACTGGACTGACACAAAATATGAATTTATTTTAATGGGACAAGAGGAAAGTGGAATCTAAACTGTTAACTTTTAATTTTCTTCATTTGCGAGGCATCAGGCTATAATCCAACTGGTTCTAGATATTCTTTGGTGAAGAGTGTGTGTGTGGGTACTCTGTTTCTGAGGTTTTATTTTTTTCCATAGCAAGTTCATTCCCCCTCCCTTCAAAATATGTGTTAGTAAAATCTCTCAAAACACCCAATACCTTATATGTGGTCACTTTGATAATAATAATTTACACACATCCCTGTAATCTGGACTTTTTTTTTGTCCACATAGGATGAAAACAAACCAAAAAGTGGTATAAAGTGTTCTGCTTTTACTCAAAGTGAAGTAGGGATGGACCAAATAAAATAATTTCATAAATTGCTTTAAATACATTTCTGCTTTTATTACAGATGTAGAATATCTGTTCATCCATTATCACCACCTCTGACTTTTTGGCAAAAGTCACTCTCTACCTAGGACTGTAATTATTTATATAGCTTATCTCTCCTACTACATCATAAACTCCTAAGGCAAAATTTAGACTAGATTTACAGGATGAACTGTTTAAACATAATTAAAGGGAGAAAGAGCAAAGGGGTAAGGTTTAGAGTTAGATGTAAGAATAGGGTCGCAGCCGCATAGCACAGGGAGATCAGCTCGGTGCTTTGTGGTCGCCTGGAGGGGTGGGATGGGGAGGGTGGGAGGGTGGGAGATGCAAGAGGGAGGAGATATGGGAAAGTATGTGTATATACAGCTGATTCATTTTGTTGTAGGGTGGAAACCAGCACACCATTGTAAAGCAATTATACTCCAATAAAGATGTTAAAAAAAAAAAAAAGAATAGGGTCAATTTCCTGTAGTTTACCCTCTCCTTATGAAACACAGAAACCAAGAGCTCTGACAGGGCAAAAACCCATTTTCAGCTTCTCTCACACCTTCACCTTTTTCAGACGGCATTTTCGGATTTTCTACCCAAAGGCGTTGTGCCTGTGGCTCTTAATCAAAGCAGCATAGGGATTCCAAGTGGAGACTCTGAAAATCTGAAAGATGTGATAAGGAACTAGAATCTGATATACTCACTACACTTAATTTCTGTGGCAGTAGGTGCTATATGAATTCAGATAATTCTCTGTAACTCAGGAGTCATCACCCATACTGGGAATGGTTCTTGCTCTTTGGTTTCTCCTGGCCAGTTTTTGGCCACATCTCTGCACATTAGCACAACCACGGCATAATGAAGGAGTGCATTAACTAGCGGCTGAAATCAAGATTCCAGGACTCCACAGATTATATATTTAGCTGTGCTATTCTATGGATAATTTCGAGTAAAAGGCATGTAACAATCTAGGTTCCAAACTACACCTCAAATTAAATGCTTATGAAATCTGACAAACACTTAATTTCTCATTTGGTAATTTATACACTGAAACTAACAAATTAGGTATACCTTTTAGGACTCAAGCCATGCCACCTTTTGTAAAAGGCAACAAAATGTAGATTGTAAATTAAGATAAATAATTTTGCATAGTGTTTTTGATAGATCTAATTTCTCTCTCCAAAAAGCATATTTTAGCCAGGAGCCTTGCCGCAGACACTTGCCAAAAACAGTCTGGCCTTAACATCTCCAGAATGAGCTTCGCTGACAAGAGTGTACAGTCAGAAGTGAGTGACTCATGTACAGCTTTTCTTTTCATAAGAAAAATCAATCCGGCTGATATTACCGTGAGGAGTAGGGGGAGCTGGCTTAAACTAATTATTCACAGTGAGCCAAGTCTGGTTACCTAAAATAATCAAGAAAAAGAATAATCACAAAATAGTCCACCCTGAGGCGGAAAATATAATTATGCTGCTTTCGGTGGTTTTAAACTCATACTGCTTTAGAAAAATGCCAGATTACAACACCAAAATATAAAAGCAAACCTGGTTTACAATGAATCTAGTTACCCAAAAGTACCCCTAGCCAGGACCTTTGAAAGTAATAAAGTAGGTCTGTTAGCTATTTGCAGTATCCCAAAAAGCCTAATAGTAAGTGAACATTTGTAACATGTAAACAAACAATCATCCTCTCTCCCTCATCCCCCCCTACACACACACACACACACACACACACACACACACACACACACACCCTTACCTCACTCTCACACACACAAAAAAACACATCACCTTTTATGTGGTCACCCTATTCCCTAGAAAGAACAAACCTCCCTTACTATTTTCTCAGAATTAAGCAGTGTAACAAAGTGGCATAGCTCCGAATCAAGCTCCAGACACTGCCTGCACCTGCATAATTATTTCACTGCCAAGACGGCTAAGAACAACCAAGTAAAGGGGGAAGAAAGGAAAGGCAGTCTTTTAAGCGTGATGATAGGCCATATTCCTGTTTGATGAAATAAGAAGACATCTATCAATCACTTACATATTCTAGAAAAAGTACTATCAACTTGAATTTACATAAAGAAATAGACCTAATACAATGGAATATTACTCAGCCATAAAAAGAAACGAAATTGAGTTATTTGTAGTGAGGTGGATGGACCTAGAGTCTGTCACACAGAGTGAAGTAAGTCAGAAGGAGGAAAACAAATACCGTATGCTAACACATATACAGGGAATCTAAGAAAAGGTCATGAAGAACCTAGGGGTAAGATGGGAATAAAGACACAGATCTACTAGAGAATGGACTTGAGGATATGGGGAGGGGGAAGGGTAAGCTGGGACAAAGTGAGAGAGTGGCATGGACATATATACACTACCAAACGTAAAACAGATAGCTAGTGGGAAGCAGCCGCATAGCACAGGGAGATCAGCTCGGTGCTTTGTGACCACCTAGAGGGGTGGGATAGGGAGGGTGGGAGGGAGGGAGACGCAAGAAGGAAGAGATATGGGAACATATGTATATGTATAACTGATTCACTGTTATAAAGCAGAAACTAACACACCATTGTAAAGCAATCATACTCCAATAAAGATGTTAAAAAAAAAAGAGAAAGAAATAGACCTACACTTCACTGGAAAATTATTAACCAAGATTTTAAGGAATTTTCTTTGACTGAGATGTTTGTGTTCATCTATATTAATTGTAATTCTCCTCTTTATAAAACTATATAATCTAAGTACTAAAAAAGAGGAAACAAATTTGTCTTTGCTTTCTAACATGTAAAAGCCACTAATGCAACTAGCTTGATGAGTACTAGAAATTATTCTTTTTCAAGTGGGACAAAGAATATTTCTACCTTGAAGTTTTGACCACTAATAAATACACTAATCTGTGAACTTTAATTTCACCATGGATAAACTTCTATCAATAATTCTGAGCTCTCCATCCTGCTTCTTATTTGCTATAATCTTTCCTGCTTTTACTCAGGTCAAGGAAATAATAGTCTATTTAATAGTTCAATGTGGTAATTCTCACAAAGTTTTCCTCCTACCTACACAGAAACTATGTATTTTTACAATTGGGAGAAATCCTCAGCCCACTTATAAGGTCTTATTCCAGTCTACAATAAATCAAAATTTCAATTAGGAGAACATAAAACTTGACTATGACAAGTATTTTAATTTTAAAACAGTATATTTATACATAAAAACTTAATCCAGGATAGGCATTTCATTTAAAAAGTACCTGGTCATTTTTTACATTTAGGTTTTAGAGATTAAGGGACCACAAACAAACTAGATCGTTATCCTCTATAAAATGGTTAGCTTTTTAAAAAAGAAAGGGTACTCATACGGATTTTTGCGCGCCCATGTTCATAGTAGCATTATGTGCAACAGTCAAAAAGTAGAAGCCACCCAAGTTTCCATGCATGGATGAATGGACAAACAAAATGTGGTAGATACGTACAGTGGAATATTATTCAGCCTTAAAAAGGAAGGAAATTCTAACACATGCTACAACATGGATGCACCCTGAAGACATTATGCCAAATGAAAATGAGCCAGTCACAAAAGGACAAGTACTGTATGATTCCACTTTTGTGAAGCACCTAGAAGAGTTAAATTCATAGAGACAAAGTAGAATGATGGCTGTCAGGGGCTGGGGGAAGGGGAAATGGGGAGTTAGTGTTTAGTGGGTACAGAGTTTCGGTTGGGGAAAATGAAAAAGTCCTGGAGATTTATGGTGGATGGTTGCACATCAATGTGAATGTACTTAGGGCCACAGAATTATACACTTAAAATTGGTTAAAGTGGTAAATATTATGGTATGCATATTTTACAATAAAAAATAAAGAGTATAGCTGGGTAACATTATGAAAACGGAATAATAATCTATCTAGTCACAGATGAAGACAGTGAGTAACCAGATATCCTAATTTTTTTTAAAAAAGACACCTATACCTGATGAGTCTTTAATTTCACTGTTTATTTTTTGTTTTGCTCTCTCCTTCCCTTTTATCCCAAATACCCTAAGTTCATTTGATTCCATTTGTAAGTTTTATGATTTATAGGTTTTAAGACCAGACTCCAAGAATCACCAACTATTATGTTCGGAAGAATTGTATTCCTCTTGAAGTCTAATCCATTATTTACGTGTGGCCAAAGAACACAATTTCATACCATACAGTAGTACATTTCTGTAATAAGCATTGTCCTTTTCTACAGTATTAATCCAAGTCAATTTTCTTCTGACTAGTCTATGCAACCCTGAGTTATATACTTTTTATGATCCCATCTATGGATTTTCTGGAATTTAAAATAATGTTCTAAAATTTCAGTCTTAACTGCTAACTAGAATTTTTGAAGAATTATTGACCCATGATTAAACAATTTATAGGAACCTGCTTTCAAGTTCATTATTTTCACCATGAAGCTACAAAACATACATATATTCTCAGAAAATTTTATTTTATCTTATCTTAAATGTAGTAGTTAAGAGCTTGGACTTTGCAGTCAGATGGCCTGGGTTTGAATCCTGTTTCTACCACTAACTAGATGTGTGAGTGGGTGTATTAGTTAAATTATCTAAATCTCAGTTTCCTCATTTTTATAATGTGGATATTAATACCTAAGAGTTGTTGTGAGGACCATGCATATAAAGTCTCCTCTGCAGTGTCTGACGTGTAGTAACTTCTTAGTAAATGGTAGCTAGTAATACCACTAATAACAACAGCATGTAGAAATGATAAGCGCCCTATGGGACTGAAAAACATTATACTGCAACTTTTTAAAATGATGCCACAGTTTTGACTCTAAAATGAATCCAGAAAAAAGAGCAACTGTATATTTTAAGACTTGTTTTCTTTGTTCGTCTCTTCCAAATAACTTCATTCTTATTATCATATTAAGCAAAAGAAACGAAGCCAAACAAAAATGAGAAGACCAGGTACATATATGTGTATATACACACACAAACACACATACCTCTCTAATGTGCTGTATACAATTTCAGGAAATTGTAGAGAAACATGGGGAAAAAAGCTGAAAAGTAAACAGGAAGAGCCATAGACTGCACCTGTATATGTACAAATACAAATACAAATGTAGGCAAATTTCTAAGTCCAACTATTTGAATGATTCATTCAGAATCATATTATTGTCAGAAAAAATACACTATAATTCTTCTGGTAATTGCCCTAGGAGACAGATTCGCAAGTCCAGAAAAACTGGATATTTTCATCCCTTTTAATCAGTGTAGGCAAAAGAATTTCATATTTTAAGTAAAAACAAATTGCTACTATAGTTACCACTACTAAGGATTTCTAAAGTATATAATATTTGATACTGGGATTTCTGCCACAATTTCACTTGAAAGTACAAAGGTTTTCTATACTATCAATTCAGGCTCCCCAACTATAAAGAAAAATGGAAATTTTATAACATACTTCTGTTTCTGAAAATGTGCTCCTTGGAGCACTAATGGCATAAGACACGAGGGTGGGAGGATAAAAGGGTTCTGAAGTCAAAAAAGTCTGGGAAATGCTGCATTCCGTATCCCTCAGAGATTCACCACACTATTAACATAGAAGGTTCTGAGAAACCCTGCAGTGAGCAGAGCTGTTTAAATTTGTTTAACTCGTGTTCCCAAAATTTATTTGGCCATTGAACTCTTTTTTCAAGCAATACCAAGGAAGTGGTATTCCTCATAACAACTTATTTTAGGAAATATATAATAAATTGCCTTTGATTAGCTATTTAAAATGTAATTTCATATGCACCTGTCGTGGCAGAATTTGCTGAAGTCCCAAAATAAGTCCATGGTATTTCGTGTCAGGGAAAAAAAAATCTAACACGCCTAGACTTATAACCGTACTATCTTTAGTAAGTTGTAGCTATTTCCAGAATGTGTGTTTCAACCCCCTTTCTGCCTAATTATTATTTAATCAAGTCCAAACACCCCATTTCTAATACCTGTGAAAACCTAAGAATGAACATGACCCTCCAAGCCTTTCCTTTTCTTTCTGGGCTTCAGTGTAAGCTACGAAAATCCTGTGGCTGTGAGCTACATCTTCAAATATAAGAATACTAAACTCAGTTGCCAGCATTTTATTAACTGGTGCTATGAGCAGCATTTGTGCAATTCTATAGTAAAATAATGAATCTTCCACAACATTAATCCTGAAGCAAAGCAGTGACTGATTATTACTTCATTCTCCTGACATCTCCCTAATACTCCTATCAAGTCTGTAGAACAAAGTACTATAATTACTACTTTATCTATTGGAGATTGAGCAACTTGCCACAAGTACCAATAGTCAGCAGGGACCAATTTCTTGTTGGACAGACACTGTGCATATTACAACTATAGAAACTGTATCAGATAATCACCCTGAAATATGAACAAAAACAGGAAATTCCTTTGCTAATAGCTTATTATTTAAGGAATTTTCCTCTTTTGAAATAATTTTGGAACACAATTTGTTAGAAATCTAAACTTGAACCAAAAAAATCTGATGGCATGCTAGATAGCTTTTTGTGAGTTCAGAAATTAAGAACAAAGTCTTAACAACTGTAATGAGGCATTCATTACTTTGTCCTTGTGTTGGATGAAACAAAATAAGTAAGCTGCAATTAATTCTGGGTAAAGTGTGAATGTGAATGATTATGCTGCCAGGCTGTTGCATCACTTTCGTCTTAGGTTCTCCCTTCAATTCCAAAAGTACATAAAAGTGTAACAAAATGTGTGAGATGGAATAGACATCAACAATTTTTTTAAAGCCTAACAAAGAAGACACAATGACTATTATTATGGAAATAATACATTTAAGTAACCCATAGATATTTGGTCATTGATTTTCAAGTTATACAAAATAAGATGGCCACTGAAAGGAAAAAAAAACACTTTAAGACATCTATGGCAGAATACATGTAATCACAGTATTTTATGTTATGATAATATATATCAATAACATTTTATCAGAGACAAGGCAAATGGTCGAAGAGAAGAAAAAAGTCTGACATGAAAGGAGTCAAGAATGTTGACAGTTCAGGAAAGAAAAAGGAGTTAAAGTATCAGGTTCAAGTTTCTTAAGTTTTTTTTCTTTTTTTTTTTTAAATGTAGAAGCAGAGGTAACAAAAATTGGTCTTCACCTGGTAAGTGTGTACTCCCTGAGTCCTGAATGCAAATTCATGGCAGAAAAAGTACCTATGCATCCACGCAATCTTTTGTCTCGACCAATCTTCCATGTTACAAACAGTGGGCTGTAATGGAAGATAAAAATAGGGTAAATCAATCAATTCAATTAAAAGTTGTTGAATATTTACTATATCAAGGTTAGGTGCCTGAGCTATAAAGACCAGAAGACAGGCCCTCGGGGGCTTAGCATCTAGCCCAGTAGGACTGCATTTAGCAACAATTATAGCTATGCTGTATTGAATGTATTCTATATGTCAGAAAGCCCAATAAATGGTTTTAACAGATTATCTATGTTAATCCTCATCAACAACTCTAGGAGGCTGATACTATTACTAACATTCCTATCTCACAGATGAGGCAGTCCCACAGTTAATACATCATGAAGTAGGAACTCAAAACCTGGCCAATCTTGACTACAGAGCCATTACTACCTCATTCCTCATTTAAACCTCAAGTCACTGATTGATTCCTAAGTCTAGTCTAGAAAATCAGGGGAAAAAATAAACAGATTTAATAAATACTTACTGAATGTATGGGGGGGTGTACAAAGCACTGTGAAAGGTGCTACTGGAGATACACAGTTGCCTAAAACATAGTCTTTGCTCTCTGGGAGCCAGTACAGGAGGAGGGCATGTTCACAGCTAACTAACGTACAGGAGGAGGGCATGTTCACAGCTAACTAACCCAAGGCAAAAGGAAGTAAGTGCTATAAGCCATGTCCAAAATGCCATAAATTAAGCTGCTGGGATAGGAGAAAATTTCAGTGAGTTTGTTCATCTTCAGCTTGGCCTAGAAGAACGAGTAGGGTTTGGAGAGGTGAAGGACAACAGCAAATATTAACAAAGTCATACTCTGAAACCAGAAAGTTTATCTTAATTTTCAGATAAAATTATTGCCAATAAATACAATCATCAAACATCAAAATATCAATTATAATAAAATGGCAACAAGAAAATAATTTAGTTGTTTTGACTGTTGTTGTTTTAAGAAGGGTAATATAGTTTTAAATGAAGTTTAATACAGTAGATGTCTGGATTCTGCAGCAAAGCACTGATAGTCTCAATTAATGGTTACGTTTAAAAGCAATTCGTTTCTAAACTGAAGCAACTTTGTCAGATTTTATGAGATAAATTAATTTATACATTTTAGGACATTTTGTAAAAAGATTAATACCCTACAGTTGGGGATGGTTCCTGTTAATATGAGTATTCACAGTATTATTGGTGAAATATAATACATTTCTGCTTTCTAAAAATTAAAATTTTGGGGGGATATACCGTATGTCATATATCTCTTATAATATGCTGTTAAGTTGGAGAACACATTCTTTATTTAAAGTACTCTCTAATCAGTCATCAGCAGTTGGGGAAAAAGTTCAAGTACTTCAATCACCCACCTTGAACATTTAAATTATGCTGTGCTCTGACAAGTAACCACAATGGCAGACAGGTTCCCAAATAAATAATGCAAACCAGGGGACAGTACTAAGAATTACCTCCTTCCAAGAGCCAAATGCCCAGAGGCATTGAAAAAGATGACTAAGTACAAGGCCAAGCTTTGTCAATGTTAGTATTCACATGCTGGATGACCGACACTAAAGGCCCTAAAATAAAAAGCAAAAGGTAAATTCCAGGGTTTTTTGTTTTTGTTTTGCTTTCTACATCATATATACTATCTTATAACTTGAGACAAGATTCTAATGCTCCAGCTGAAATTTTTCTCTAAATGCTCCTGACTAGTAGTTGATCAGGAAGGTAAGTATTAGATGGGATCACTTTCTCACCAATTCTTCTATTACTCATACAAATACTAGTATCCTAAAATTCACACACGTTATCTTTAAAGATGAATTTCACCTCTTCATTTTTCACCTTCTGATTTGGTAGAGTCAACGTCAGCAACCAGTAAATGGACAGTAAGAGGTCAATCCTTGCCCATAGCAATGCCTATACAAAAGAGCTGTGTGTAAGACAGGTCCCTTGGCAGATTCAGAACAAAGTGAATCGTACTGTAACATATATATATATACATATATATATATATATATATATAAAACATGTCTTTAAAATACCATTGATGGTTTCTCAATAACACAGAACTAAGTTGTATATTCTCTTCCTCAGTGACTTGAGTGGAAACCTAAAA
The DNA here is from genome assembly GCF_008692025.1 of Phocoena sinus. Classification (NCBI taxonomy): domain Eukaryota; kingdom Metazoa; phylum Chordata; class Mammalia; order Artiodactyla; family Phocoenidae; genus Phocoena; species Phocoena sinus. Next base: position 94,019,287 of record NC_045784.1, read on the forward strand.
GTATGAGTGAATTCATTTCCTATCAAAAACATGGAAGTCATTTACAAGTACTTTACCTTCAATCCTCTCGTTTAGCCCACTAAAATAGATATGTATGCCATTCTTACTATAATCCTGTCTATTCAAGCGAACATTCAAAATTTGTAGAGTAAATTAAAAAAGAACACCATTAAACACTACACTATGAAATGTGTTGGAGGGCATTCAAACACATAGTGGGAGAAATTATACACAGTTTCTTATCAGGCTATGCTACGACTGATGAAGGGATGATTCACTCAGAGGGTAGGGTGCTAGAGGATAAGCTGCATTTTGCCAGGCACTCATGGCCTGCATCTTGCCAGGCACTCCATAATAAGATGTAAAAGTACACAACACTTTCAGGGACCAGGAAGTAGTCTGCCAGTCTTGATAACTTGTTATTGTCTCTTCCAGATTTAACATTCTATGAATTTTAGGCACTGTTGAGTATATGTTCTCAAGAGCCCTCATGAGAGGTAGAGCAGATACAGAATCATCTGTACTCTCCCTGTTCCTTACCTGCCCCAGGAAACATCCTCTTTGGGGGTTGGTATTGCAGGGAAGTATCTGTGTCAAAGATGGGAGGGATTGCTACTTGACAACCCCACTGTGTTTAGGACAGATGCCTGAAGATGGAAGAAATCAGACTTTTAGTAGACAGAATAAAACTATTCCTTCAAAATCTGGGACTCTAATTTTTCATTTGCAAATGCCCATCCAACGTCTTTTATAAAGAACATGTATATGGAAATTAAAAAAACCCAAAATATCTAAAAGCAATACTTAATGGGGAAAAGAACTTAGGAAGTTAAGCATTTTAAAGTAGACTGAAACAGAATAAACACCACGGAGCATGAGAGATTGTATCTTGTGTGTGATAACTACTTTACACAGGGCAATGATTATGGGAACATTCAATACATATCATCTAAACATAGCAACAAAGGTTTTTCTTTTCCCAACACACAGAGGGAAGAAATAGGCAATTTCACTCTTAAATGTTTTGTTATTAAAACATGTATGAGTTCACAAAAGGACATAAGACATCAGCATAATCAGAGACAGATCAAAGTAGAAAAAGGGATTTGAGCCTGTTGAGAGGAGCTGATTACTCAATGACAAGGAAATAAGGAAAACAGTTCATAGTAAGACAAAAAGTGAATGTTTTTGGAAAATACTTTTACCGTATGGTTTGAGGCTACCTATATATATTGAAGAAACACTACAAACCAGAAAGGGGCTCAAAATGAAATGAAATATTAATGGAAGTGTTTATCTGAAGGCAACCAGACATAGCTTTTTAAGGAATTTTCCCACTTCTGAACAGTTTGTGCCACTATGTTCTGAGAAATGTTTGGAGGAAAGTAAACTCTCTCCATTTTTCCAAGTCTGTAGACAGGAACAGGAAATAACCACCTAATCCAGGTAAATCTTCCCTGCCAACTGGCAGCCAGTACTATCAGGTCAATAGTAGCTCTCAGGGGAAATGTAGTTGCACGGAATCAGCAAAAGTCCAGAAAAGCAATGTAAATCTGAGCGGGATACTCCCCAGTCTAAGCTGCATGCCACTTCCTATGCCCCCCTTCTGAGACTATTCTATTGATGCAGACCAGGAAAGATTAGAAATATGTTTGCGGGAGAGGGGTACAACTATGAAAAAGGTGTATTTACTTAATTTTTTAACCATAACTCCTATCTCCCCTGCCATACCAAGGCAAATACAGGTTAAAAATACGCTTAGACATTAGCAAGCCCCTACTCCGGCAATTTGCTCTTCTTTAGAATGAGATTTGTAGGCGGTAACATTAACAACACAATGTCAATCCCCACCAATACACTAATTACTTTAACAGGGGTATTCAACAAAGTTATTTATATTGTAGGTAGATACAGGAAAAGAGAGAAGTCCTCTAGCTTCGTTCTTTTCTTCTGTCATCAAACAATGCTTGCTTTTCAACTGAACTCAGGTTCCTCACCAACTCTGTTCAAAAAATCCAACTGTATTACTCATAACATCCAACTCAATACCATAATTCCACAGTATCTAGAAGCTCAGAGAAACACAGAAATGGCAGAGTCTTCCCTCCACAGCCAGGTTAAAACCCTTCATGTCCTATTTCAACACAAACAAGCTATATATCTCATTTCCAGACTATATAAACAACTGATTCAATTTGTAAAAATATACTCAATTATGGTTAAATCCTGTATTAGTCTGTTCGAGCTGCCATAACAAAATACCACAGACAAGGTGGTTTAAACAACAGAAATTAATTTTCTCACAGTTCTGGAGGATAGGAAGTCGGAGATAAAGGTGCCAGTACGGCTCTGTTTCTGAGAGCTCTCTTCCTGGCTTGTAGATGGCTGCTTAGTCTTCGCATGGCCTTTCCTCTGAGCTTCGGAAGGAGAGCGAGCATCCACATGAGCTCTCTAGTATCTCTTAAAAGGACACTAATCCTACTGTATCACAGCCCCATCCTCATGACCTCATTTAACCTTAATTATCTCATTATTGGCCCTATCTCCAAATACAGTCACATTAGGGGTTAGGGTTTCAACATATGAATATTGTGGGGACACATTCAGTCCATAGCAAATCGCTAACAAAAACTTTAGCACATAGTTCAAGGTTTATGTAATAAGGTATCTAAGGTTATTAGCTGAAAGAGCTTTTAAGAGATTAAAAGAAGAGACTATTTCCTCTTCATTTTACAGGTGAAAACCAAAAAGCTATCTAGGCATAGTGTAGGGTCAACTGGTTAGTGTTAGAACCTGGCTAGTTCTCCAAAATTTCTTACTACTGATTTAATTTTTTAATTAAAATTGTGAGTAGCAAACCTAGATGTCTTCTAAAATAACAGTGAATAGGAATACCCCATGAACACTACACAGTACCACCTAGGTGAGCCTAAGCACAAATCTCCTTTTCCTCCTCCTCCTCCTCCTCTCAGAAGGGGAAAGAGAAATTAGCTGAGAAGATAACAGGACAAACTGGAAACACTGGATCGGCCTAGAAACACTAGACCCAGTTTGCAAGCTTCTATACCATTCCCATTAGAAGCCCATACCAAAATCTGACATTTTATCTTTGATGGCCTCCCAACACCCTTTCTCACTCCCTTGCAACCTTCATTTTTTCCTATTGCTTAGCCAGCCTTCATCAAACTCAGGTGTTCTAATATCTACAAATTTCCACCAAATCAAAATTCCCATTTACCATTGGTTAACAACTATTTAGCTAGGTGCCGATCTGATTGTTTAGGTAATTCGTATTATTTACTGAGGCTTTTGAATGAATGAATGAATGAATCATTAATGAATGAATGATGCTTAGCTCTTTCAGATAATTTGAAATTCAAAATGATAGGAAGCCCTGAAAGGAGAGGAATAGAAGGAGGTATACGGTTGGTGGGTGGGAAGAGAAGGTAAGGTTCCAAAACATTTTACATTTTCTCATCTACACCAGTCCTTTACTGCAGGTAAGGAAAATACATTATATCACCATTACAGCCTTATACCACACTCCTCCCTCCAACCTTTGTAACTAGCCTGTATCCCATGGGGCTCAGGAAAATAAGGAGACACTCCTTAAACAGACAGCATGAGTTGGTACAGAAGACCACAAACACCTGAAAGTGGGAATCAGGAATTACCAATCTTTCACTACTTTTCTCTGCCTGGTGTTCCCAGAAATTCTATCATAGCAGCGTTATATTTATATATATTATATATACAATGCTAATTTAACTGGCAAATGCCAGAGGAAGAGAGGCAGTCTAAAAGTCTTGCAGATGATTGGGAAGGTTGAGTGTGTGTGTGTCTTGTAAATCAAGGGTAATCACCACCGACACACAAACAGCCAAATCACAAGCATACTTTAAAGGATTACCTTGATTCTGCCAATTTTTGAACTGAAAGAACCATTTCTTCCTTTTAGCAAGACCAAATCAACAATTTTCAGTAAACTAAAAAAAAAAGTCAGTCTCAGGCTTGATAAATTGAGATAGTCTCATTATTATTTTCATTTTTAAAGTCCCAAATTAGATGAGAACGGCAGTGCATTGGGAAAAAAAATACATTTGCACATGTTTTCTCTTATTAGTTTACACTGCAGTGTGTATTAAATTTAATATCTGGTAGCACTTGAAGGATGAAATAACTATGTGCCTTCTGATAATAGGAACAAATCATAAATCTTTATTATCTGAAAATCTAACTCATAAAATAAATTTTAAATGACAAATTGCTATCGATTTCCAAAATGAAATAACTTCTATTTGGAATTCCTATTCTGAAACCATTTGTTCAAAGAGCTTTAAAGTTTGAGACTCAGCCTTAACTATGAAAAGAATTAATTATTTTAATATAAAACAGACCAGGCCGGGCTTTCCTGGTGGCGCAGTGGTTGAGAGTCCGCCTGCCGATGCAGGGGACACGGGTTCGTGCCCTGGTCCGGGAAGATCCCACATGCCGCAGAGCAGCTGGGCCCGTGAGCCATGGCCACTGAGCCTGCGCATCCGGAGCCTGTGCTCCGCAACGGGAGAGGCCACAACAGTGAGAGGCCCACGTACCGCAAAAAAAAAAAAAAAAAAAAAAAAAAAAAAAAACAGACCAGGCCAAAAAAGATGACCTTGTACTGAAGTCCTAAGATTTCTGAACTCAATATAAGCAAAAGTAAGAGAACTAGGGGAACTAGATCCAGGGGTTTTAGAATGAATGGTGATTGATACAGTCAACTTTCACTTTTTTTATGCCATTAAAAACTTCTGGAACTGTGTTTTGGTACTTCCATTTGATCATTTATATGCCGGATGATCAAGGAATTCATAACACTTAAAACAAAACAATGAAAACAACTAAGGATTTTGTTGTTGTTGTTGTTTTGGTTTGGTTTAGGTTTGTCCCTATATCTTACCTCCCCAGCTAATGACCCATCTTCTACCATCCTTTTGTAGGAAATAAATATGCTGATTGATTTAAACACTAATATAAAAACAGGACTCCCCTGGTGGCACAGTGGTTAAGAATCTGCCTGCCAATGCAGGGGACACGGGTTCGATCCCTGGTCCGCGAAGATCCCATGTGCTGCAGAGCAACTAAGCCTGCGTGCCACAACTCCTGAAGCCCGCGTGCCTAGAGCCCGTGCTCCACAATGAGAAGCCACCGCGATGAGAAGCCCACGCACCGCAACGAAGAGTAGCCCCCGCTCGCCGCAACTAGAGAAAGCCCACACGCAGCAACGAAGACCCAACACAGCCAAAAATAAATTAATTAATTAAAAGATAGAAATAAAAGTTACATTTACAAAAAAAAATAATATAAAAACAGCTGCAAAGTTATTCAGCTTCTTCATTCTAGATTTTTATCTTGTTTCCCATTCCAAGGAGATCTCATGTAATGTGCCAGCTTCATAAGTAAGACCAGCAATAAAACTGTGATGTATTTGTTTTTCACATGTTTTCTGAGTTTAGAAAGGTAACTGTTGATTTTAAGGTCCTTGTATTGGATTACTTGCTCCTTCGAGAGAAAGGAGCTGGATAGACTCAGCTTTGCAGCAGGAATTTGGCAAGCCTTTCTCATTTTAGGGGGAAGAAGAAACGCAGGATCTAGGGACAAAGTACTCAACTGAGACCAGTTGTATCAGGGCAACTTATGTTGCCTTTGCTGTCGTTCTTCCTCCTTCTCTTTTACCTTTTGGAAAACACTTCAACCTCTCAAGAACCTCTATCATGAAATAGCCAAGAGATTATGATTTTTTTAAACATGGAATTGACATCCTCACCTCCAAAGTGCTTCTTTTAAAAAATCACCTTTATTAAAGTATACTTTACATACAATAAAAGCAGCCTTTTAAGTGTAAAATTCAATGAATTCTGACAAACGTGTATATACAGGTAACCTAAACCACAATCAAGGTATAGAACATTTCCGTCACCCCAGAGAGTTCCCTTGTGTCTCTTTGCAATCAATCCCCCTCCCCACACTCCTGCACTGCGGCAAACACCGACCTGCTTTTGGTCACTATAGCTTTGCCTTTTCTAGAACTTCGTGTAAATGGAATCAACCAATATGCAGTCTTTCGTGTGTAGCTTCTTTTGCTTAGAACTATGCTTTTGATGTTCATTCATGTTGTTTGGTCCTTTTTATTTTTCAGTAATATTCCACTGAGTGGATATATCACAACTTGTCTATCTACTCACTCGCTGATGGATATTTGGGTTGCTTCCAGTTTGGGGCGATTATAAATAAAGCTGCTATGATAATATTTGCATTCAAGTTTTTGTGTGAACATAACTTTCCATTCCTCTTCGGTAATTACCTACAAAGAGGACTGCTGAGCCATGAGTAGGCATATGCTTAACTTTATAAGAAACTGTCAGATGATTTTCTAATTGGCTGTACTAATTTCCAGTGGCTGTACCAATTACCTTATACCGGTACTGTATGAGTGTGACAGTGGCTCCACAGCCTCACCAATACTCGGTATTGTCTTTTTTTTTAATTCAACTTAATGTGTAGGGATATCTCACTGTGGTTTTAATTTGTAGCTCTCTGATAACTAAGGATACTGAGAAACTCTTCAAGTGCTTAATATTCGTTCACATATCTTCTCTTGGGAAGTGCTTGTTCAACTCATTTACGCATTTTTTTAATTGGATTGTTTTTCTTCTTTTTATTGAGCTGCAGGTTTTAAAAAATATATTCTGGAAACCAATCTTTATCACATGTATGTATTGCAAATAGCTGTCTAGCCTGTGTTTTGCCTTTTCATTTTCTTAACGGTATCTTTTGAAGAGCATATGTTCTTAATTTTGATGAAGTTTATCAATTTTTCTCTTCTGGTTCATGTTTTTGTGTCCAATAAAAGAAATCTTTATCCAAAGGTCATGAAGATTTTCTCCTATTCTCTTCCAGGAGTTTTATAATTTTAGCTTCTACATTTAGGTTTATGATCCATTGTGAGTTACTTTTTGTATACACTGTAAGGCAAAGATTGACGTTCATTTTTTTGTTTGGTGATAGATTTTTGTGTATATGTACATAAGGAACATTGGCCTATGGTTTTTTTCTTCTAATATCTTTGTCAGTTTTTGATATCATGGTGATGTCAGCCTCATAGAATGAGTTGGGAAGAATTCTATCCTCTCTTTTCTACAAGGTTGGTTTGTTTCTTAAATATTTGATAAAATTCATCATTGAAGTCATTGGAGCCTAGATTTTAATTATGGGATGATTTTTAATTACAAATTTAATTTCTTTAATAGATATAAAGCTATTCAGACTTTTTTAGTTCTTTTTGAGTCAATTTTGGTAATCTGTGTTTTTCAAGGAATTCTTCCATTTCATCTAAGTTGTAGAATTTATTGGCGTAAAGTTATTCATAATATTCCCCTATTATCCTTTTCATGTCTGTAGGATCCGTAGTGATAGCCGTTCCTTCTTTCCTGATATTGGTAAGTTGTATTAATTTGTATCTTTTCTCTTTATTGTCTTTATCAATCTAGCTATAGGTTTATCAATTGTATTAATCTTTTCAAAGAGCTGGCTATTGGTTTCATTGATTTTTCTCTATTGTTAGTTTTCCATTTTATTGGTTTCTACTCTTCTAATATTTTATTCCTCTTATTTGGGGTTTAATTTGCTCTTCATTTTCTTGCTCCTTAGGTTGGAATCTTAGGCTACTGATTTTTAGATCTTCCTTATTTTAAAGCTATAAATTTCTCTCTAAGCACTGTTAGTTGCATCCTACAAGTTTTTTTAATTAATTTATTTATTTATTTTTGGCTGCATTGGGTCTTCGTTGCTGCACGTGGGCTTTCTCTAGTTGCAGCAAGCCAGAGCTACTCTTCGTTGTGGTGTGCGGGCTTCTCATTGCAGTGGCTTCTCTTGTTGCAGAGCACGGGCTCTAGGTGCGTGGGCTTCAGGAGTTGTGGCATGCAGGCTTAGCTGCTCTGCAGCACGTGGGATCTTCCCGGACCAGGGATCGAACCCATGTCCCCTGCATTGGCAGGCGGATTCTTAACCACTGCACCACCAGGGAAGTCATGCATCCTACAAGCTTTAATACATCGTGTTTTCATTATCATTCAGTTCAAATATTTCCTAATTTCCCTTACAATTTCTTCTTTGACCATGGTTTATTTAGAGGTATACTGCATAATTTCCTAATATTTAAGAATTTTCCAGATAGCCTTTTGTTATTGATTTCTAATTTAATTCCATTTTGATCACAGAACATACTCTGTATTATTTCAGTTGTTTTGAATGTATTGAGGTTTGTGTTATGGCCCAGAATGTGGTCTTAGCGAATGTAGTATGTGAATTTGAAAAGAAGATATTATTCTGGTAGTGTTAGGTCCAGTGTTTTATAAATATCAGTTAGTTACATTTGGTTGGTAGTGTTGGTCAGATTTTCTATCTTCTCACTGACTTTTCTACTTATTCTATCAGTTACTGAGTTAAGAGTGTTGAAATAGCCAATTCTAATTGTGGTTTTGTCTATTTATCCATTCAGTTATATCTGTTTTGTTTTTCCTTATGTGTTTTGAGGCTCTGTTAGGAGCATACACTTTTAGGATTGCTGCTTTTTTGATGAATTGACCACTTCATCATCATGAAATGTGCCCCCTGTCCCAAAGTCAAATTTGTCTCACAATAACATAGTCACTCCAGCTTTCTCATGATTAGTGCTTACATGATATATCTTTTTCCATCTTTTTATTTTTAAACTATCTGTGTCTTTATTCTTAAAGTAGGTTTCTTACAGACAGTAGTACATAGTTGGGTCTTGCATTTTCATGCAGTCTTTTCTTTTAATTGGACTATTTAGACTACTGATATTTAATGTAACTTTCATATTGCTGTGTTCTTTATATTTGATATTAGCTTTCTGTTTCCCATCTGTTCTCTGCTCCTCTTTTTCTGTCTTCTTTTGGATTAAATGAGTATCGTTTAGTATTCATTTTTATCGCCATTATTAACGTATTAGTTATACCATTTTTTGGTGGTTATTCCAGGTTGCAAATGATGCATCTTTAACTTATTGTTATCTACCTTCAAGTAACATTACATCACTATACATATAACGTAAGGACTTTAGCAGCATACTTCTATTTCACTCCTTCCGTGCCTTGGGGCTATTGTCATACCTTTTATATCTACATACATTATAAATTCCGTGACAGATTATTAATTTTGCTTTAAACAATCACTTAACTTTTTAAAAAATTTAAAAATGAGGAAAAAGTCTTTCATATCCATTCCACACTTACCGCACTTATCTGGAACTCTTCATTACTTTCAGAGATTCGAGTTTCCGTCTGGTATCATTTTCCTTCAGCCTGAAGAAATTCTTTTAATATTTCTTGTAGGTCACATCTGCTGGTGACAGTTTTTTGTCTGAAAAAAATATATTTCACCTTCATTTATTTTTGCTTTCATTTTTTTAAAGATTGTCATTGGAGATACGATTTGAGGTTGACAGTACTTTTTTTTTCTTTAGCACTTTAAAGATGTCATTCCATTGTCTTCTCACTTGTACTGTTTCTGATGAGATGTGTATGACTTTTTATCTTTGTTCTTCCATATGTACTGTTTCTTTTTTTCCCCCTCTAGCTTCTTTTCAATGATCCCTCTATCACTGGTTTTCAGCAATTTGATTGTAATAGTCTTAGAGTAGGTTCCTTTCGGTTTATCCCACTTAGGGTTCATTGAGCTTCTTGGATCTATATGTTTATAGTTTCCATAATAATTGGAAATTTTTAGCCATTATTTCTTCAACTATTTTTCTGCCTATTCCTCTTTCTCCTTTCCTTCTGGGACTCCAATTACATACATGTGAGTCTGCTTGATATTGTCCCACAGTTCACTGAGGCTTTCTCTTTTTTTTCCTCAGTTTTTTGCATTCTCTGTTTTAGATCAGACACTTTTATTGTTGTCTTCAAATGCATTGATCTTTTCTTCTGCAGTCTCATCTATTAATCTCATCCGGTGAATCTGTCACTTCATATAGTAATACTTTTCAGCTCCAGAAGTTCTGTTTGGTTCTTTATATGTCTTCAATTTTCCTCATTATATTCATGTTTTTCTTTCAATTGTTCACCATAGTGTCATAGCTGCTTTAAAGTCCTTGTCTGCTAATTCTGTAACTGTTATTTCTGGTTCAGTTTCTACTGACTGACTTCTTCTTGGTTATAGGTCACATGCTTCTTGGAATGTCTAGTAATTTTTTTGGATATCAGCTATTATAATCATTACATTCTTGAGTGTTTTGATTTTACTGTCTTCCTTCAAAGAGTACTGAAGTTTGTTTTGTTGTGCATCTAAATTTTTTGTGGATAATTATTTTTCAAGGCTTGCAAGGTTTTAAGTTTTGTTAGGTTGGGTTCAAAGTATGATTTATTCTAGGGCTACGTTAGCTCAACTACTAAGGAATGACCCTTCTGGAGTCTCTACTGAACGCTCTGGGTGTTCAACAAGGTCTCTCAACTCTTGCTGTAGGAACTGAAATATCTCTCAGTCCTATATGAGCTCTGTCAAAATTTCAGCTTATAGCTCCTGAGCAATAGTTTTTTGCCCAGCCCCATGGTGTTTCTCTCAACACATTCACAGATTCATAATTCAGCCGAAGATAAAGGGGACATTTATGCAGATTTCTGGAGCTATTTCTCTGACTAGCTCCCCCTGCCCCTTCCAGTACTCTGCTCTACAAATTCCTGCCATCTAGGTAGGCCTCCCTGAGTTCCTATCTCTGTCTCATCAATTCAACAAGACTGCAGGCTCTGCTTGGGTTCCCTCTCACAATGCTATGGGCCAGAAACTGCCTACAGACAGAAAGCCAGGGTGACTGTAGGGCTCCTTTTGTTTGTTCCCTTTTTCTCAGGGATCACAGTCCTGTGCTACTTGTTGCCCAATGTCTGAAAACATTGTTTCATATATTTTGTCCAGTTTCAAGTTGTTTATGGGGTATGAGAGGCAGAAAGGAACAAGTCTTATACCAGTTACTCCTTCATGGACCAAAGTGGAAGTCTCAAAGCCTTTCAACACTGAGTCACTTTAAGGGTCAAACTCTGTGGTAGGTTTCACATACTAAATGTGGAAAAAGCCTACCACAAATAGTAGACGACTACAGTAAGCAGGAAAATGGTTCAGGAAGCAGAAAGCAAAAGGGACAGATCTCTTCAGCTTTGACAGCTGGTGCACTTTTAGAAGAATATGAAGTGACTCAACCAATTTCAGGGGCAACACACTGCTCAGAACCAAAAGGTCAGAGATGTCACTCTTAAAAATATCAAATCAAGAACTCTAAAATCCAAAGTAATGAAATAAAAAAAAGTCAAAGCAGTCAAGTATAAACTGAACTTGACAAAAGTGTCAGTTACCAGTCACACTGATATTTCCTTCTTTAAGCCCATGCCCAAAATAGCTCACTCCTCTTATTCTCCCCCCGTACAAGTTCAAACAAACAAACAAATAAATAAATAAATGCAATCTGAACAACTTTATTTACAACACTTAAAAAAATCTTGAGGAAGTCATTAATAATTATGAATGATGTCTGATGTATGTATGTTTTGTTATTACTATTTTTAAAGGGCTGTTTTTTCAGCTATGACGACTGAAACAATCTTAGGGCTCAGCTATTTACCTCACTACTCTGCTAGATAACACTGCATTTATCATAGTCTTAATAGAATAAACCTTGCAATCACAATGCCACATCTATAGAAGGGCAGTCACCTAAGGACAGGAACTCCACATTAAGGAAATCAGATACGCAAAAATCTTTTATGATGGAACAAACAGGAAAAAATTCTGTGACATGTGCCATTAAATTATCATATCAAAATTATTTTTAAAAATTTCCCACCAACTCATCAGGCAACACCATGAAAGCTCAATGTTCAGAAAGTAAATTGAACCAGCTTCTAATCTGGGAGGCACAGAACAACATAAGTTTCCAAAGAAAATTAGGATAGCAGAAAATAAGCCAGAGCAGAACCTACGAGAAAAAAGTAGAATCCATGAATGACACTGACTGAGAAACCGAGGTAATAAGGTAGTGAAGTCAGAAGGATAATTGCTTACCTTCTCGCCTTACACTTCTCTTTAGTCAGTCCTATATAACTGCTTACTTCAAAGCCTATAACTTTGTAAACAAATGAAACAGAAGCTAAACAAAGGGACCAAACTCCCTGGGAAGATAAGAAAGAACACAGCAGCCCTACCAACAAGCACCAGTACAACAACTTCCTCTGTATATTTAAAGGCTCTGATTTAAAAAGCCTCCAGCTGAACTGCTAGGTACACAGCAGACTACAAATTAGCCAAAGGTGGTGTATAGGGTCTGGAAATGATGGTGACCTACTCGGCTTCATCACGTTAATACAACAAGAAAGCAAGATTTGCCACCTGAGCTATTGAACATGCTCATCCCTGAAAGCTACTTTTTTCCCTAGAGTTTACCTAGTCCTCTTCTTTAAAACCAACAAGAACATTCCCCAAACCTTTGCGTTTTAGATAAATCCCACAGATAAAAAATACTTTATTTTAAACTAGAGTGCTCTACTTCCAGATCTGAAATGCACACATGGAACTTCATATTCAGTCCAGGGTTTCTATATAGCTATAGAACCAAAGACCAGGGGAAATGTAATTTCGCATTGGGCCTACCTCTCCCACATTTTTCTTGGCATTAAACACTAAACAAATTTCCAGTTAAAGATGCAGATGTCTGGACTCTACTGGTCTCAGTTGAATACTACTAGACTGATGAAAAAATATCTTTTTATTAGAGTCTTTCAGTGACCAGCTTCATGCTTTCAAACTTGCCCAGCATCTTTCCTCATTTTGACAATGTAAACATACCACAAATGCACCTCTTCTTCGAGGAAGTGAAACTGAGCAATGACAAAATTATTGTAATTAGCTATAGAGAACAGGTAATCAGTTAAATCCAAATTGTTTTCCATAGAAACGTATTTTGTAATATAAGACAGAAAAATTGGCAAATGATTATTTTACTTATAATAAAATATTGGTAGTTCTCATATGGACTACAAAATTACATAATATACGTAAGTATAATATATATGTAATAGACAACATATTATAATGTATTTTATATGTAGTATGTATAGAACATATTATTTATTTATTTTACATATATATATGTAAAATATATGTAAGCCCAGTGCATGATTCACTAAAAGGTAGCTCTCTTTTCACCCCAAATCTGTCCGGGAAGATCAGTTTGAATTAGAGTAGTCACAGGGAATTCTACTCAATGCTCTGTGGTGACCTAAATGGGAAGGAAATCCAAAAAAGAGTGGATATATGTATACGTCCAGCTGATTCACTTTGCTGTACAGTAGAAACTAACACAACACTGTAAAGCAACTATACTCCAATAAAAATTAAAACAAAACAAAGAAAAAGAAAATGTGGTATAGAGGAAAGTGGGCAAGATGGCAGAGTAAAAAGACCTTGAGCTCACCTCCTCTCACAAGCGCACCAAAATCAAAAAAAAAAAAAAAAAAAAAAAGAAGAGAAGTCTGAATTACAGAGTTTAAAATGAAACAAGTGTAGTTTTATTACTCGCGGGTATACTCTCACTTACCTGCCCATCCCCTTCCTTCTCTACTAAAGTAGCACTTTAATAAATAAGGTAAATAATTTAATAGATGAGAATAACTGGCAATGAATACACTAACCATTTGTATATAAACAGAAATTCTTTTATACCTAGGACAAAGCCAACCTCCTTTCCACCCAGCCCACATGACTGAGCATCAATTCCAAATATGGAAAAAGAAAACATGATTGGAAAACAAATCAATAAGGTTTCTATTGTTGAAAATATAGTAACTTTAAAAAACAATTTCAAAGCGTGAAAGGAAAACTGACCAATTACCTGAGAATAAGACAAAAATCTTCATTTTAAAATTACAACTGTATAAAAGAATAAGACAGACAGAAAGGACCATTTTGCAAATGATCATGACAATATATGTATGTACGTGTATATATACTACTAAAAATACATAGCTAACTTTTATTGAATATTTCCTATGTGCCAGGCCTTTTTCAAGTGCTTAAATGTAATAACTCTTTTTTTTACATCTTTATTAGAGTATAATTGCTTTACAATGGTGTGTTAGTTTCTGCTTTATAACAAAGTGAAACATTTATACATATACATGTTCCCATATCTCTTCCCTCTCGCGTCTCCCTCCCTCCCACCCTCCCTATCCCACCCCTCTAGGTGGTCACAAAGCACCGAGCTGATCTCCCTGTGCTATGCGGCTGCTTCCCACTAGCTATCTGTTTTACGTTTGGTAGTGTATATATGTCCATGCCACTCTCTCGCTTTGTCCCAGCTTACCCTTCCCCCTCCCCATATCCTCAAGTCCATTCTCTAGTAGGTCTGTGTCTTTATTCCCGTCTTACCCCTAGGTTCTTCGTGACATTTTTTTCTTAAATTCCATATATATATGTCAGCATACGGTATTTGTCTTTCTCCTTCTGACTTACTTCACTCTGTATGACAGACTCTAGGTCTATCCACCTCATTACAAATAGCTCAGTTTCGTTTCTTTTTATGGCTGAGTAACATTCCATTGTATATATGTGCCACATCTTCTTTATCCATTCATCCGATGATGGACGCTTAGGTTGTTTCCATCTCCGGGCTATTGTAAATAGAGCTTCAATGAACATTTTGGTACATGACTCTTTTTGAATTATGGTTTTCTCAGGGTATATGCCCAGTAGTGGGATTGCTCGGTCATATGGTAGTTCTATTTGTGTACTAACTCTTTAAATTCCTACCACAACCCTATGAGGTAGATATTATTATTATCCCCATTTTACTGATAGGGAAACTGAGGATCAGAGAGGACAATTAACCTGTCAGTGGTCACATAGCTATTAAGTGGTAGGACCAAGATCTGGACCCAGGCATTGTGGCTCCAGGGCCAAGTCTCTTTACTACATACTATGAATGTACGTGTATTGTTTGATATAAACCACCTAAAAATTAGTATTCCAATGTGGAACTGAATTATTTGCTTTAAGGAAGAATACCTGGAAATTAGAGCAAGCATAAATAAAACTGTTGACACTGACTATGTATATCATAAAAATTAAAATAAACAGAAGATTAAAAACATAAAACTTCACTAGAAAGAATAAATGCTCTAAAGATGAAAATCTGGCAAAAATTATGTCATAATACTATAAATGGACTGGGTATTAATAAAAAGCATCCCATTGAAAGAAAGACTCAAAACACTTATATAATATTTTATTCACTGTAAATGTAATATATGTTCACTGTAAAAAGTGTTAAGAAAATACAGAAAAGTAGAAAGAAGAAAATAAAAATCACACAATCTCACAACGCAAAGAAAATGAAAACTTACAATGTTTCCTGACAGCCTTTTTCTATGAAAATATTTTCACATAGTTAAGATGATACTGCATGGTTTTGTCTAGTTTGTTTTTCAACTAAATTGCACAAACATTTTCCTACATGGTTAAGATTCTTCAAAAATACTTAAATGGTTCTATGATATTCCATCATATGGGTGTACCATAATTTAAGTAATGCTTTCTTTCTTATTAAAACTATGGGGAACATCTCTGTGCATTAAAGTTTATCCAGATCTCAGATTTATTTTCTAAGGATAGATTTTTCAGAAACATAATTTCCAGTTCAAAGTGTATGAACATTTTTTGAGCTCTTGATGCATTTTACCAAATTGCCTTCCAGAAAGACAGTGCCACTAAAAAACTAAAAAAAACAAAAACAAAACAAAAAGCAAAAAAGACTGACTTCACTGAGTTAAAACTTCAAGAATATTTCTTTACAACCAGTATTTCTGAATCATTTTAATTGGTGGCAGCTGCTTTAAATGTTCTCATTGTTAAACCGGTAAAACACCACAATGGAAACAGGCTGTCTTAATTTAAGGTCAAGCAGCAGTTATAGTTTAAAAATTAAACTCAAGTATATTTGCCTCATGGTAAGAATAGCTTCTTTCCAGCTTGCAGACTCCCTGTTCTTCAAAACTTTTAAAGCACTTATGTCAAAAAGAACTTACACAGTCTTATGCCATAAAACTAGAAGCATCTGAGGAGGCTGCTTTTTTATACTATGTCTTGTTACACATAGCATAGTTGAATCAATACTTTAAAATCCATTTATTTTCAATGTTCTTCATGTAACACACTATAAAGACATTACACTTAAAGAATAAAAGATAAACACAACTCTAAAGGTGTCTGTTGCAAGATTTTGTTTCTCCTCTTCAGTCTATCTTAAGTGCTTGGCTGTATCCTTACAATCCAATTCTGTCAGGGTTCCTCACAACCATACAAGAAAGCAAGGTTCTAGTCCAAAGAATGGAAAGGAAGGTAGGAACAGTTAAGGGCTGTCAGAGACAGTGTTCCTTTTCTGAGGCCATCTTCACAATAACTAGCTTTTTCATAAAGTCTACCAGGGGCTACTGATAGCTATTGCAATTTAGTTACCTCATGGTTTGAGCAAAAATTTTAAAGTGCTTCATTTTTCTTCATAGCACATACTACTACCTATTTGTTTACTGTCTACCCACCAGATTGTAAGCTCCAAGAGCTTACATGCCTTTTGCATCGCTGTATTCCTAGCCCCTAGCACACAGTAAGGGCTAAATGTATGTTTGTTGAATGAATAAAATAATTTAATCTAAAAGACAGGGAATCACACTAAGAGAGTTTTGTTGTGGGTCTAAACCCAATACTGCTTTTGAATGTGCAGTGGACGTCTAACTGTGGCACACAGAATTTATATCAAAAGCATAAACAGGGCTTCCCTGGTGGCCCAGTGGTTGAGAGTCCGCCTGCCGATGCAGGGGACCCGGGTTCGTGCCCCGGTCCGGGAAGATCCCACATGCCGCGGAGCGGCTGGGCCCGTGAGCCATGGCCGCTGAGCCTGCGCATCTGAAGCCTGTGCTCCACAACGGGCGAGGCCACAACAGTGAGAGGCCCGCGTACCGGGGGGGAAAAAAAAAAAGCATAAACAGCTTTCTCAGGCCCCTAGGAAGAGTGTAAAAGTTTTCACACTTTAGAGATATCTTTTAGGGAGATAAATGTCTCAGGGATAAAATCAGGGGGAAACCTAAAAGATGTTTTGTTCTTAGAATTCTAGTGATTGGGTCAATCATGTATCAGAACCTCAGAGTTCAAATCAATGTGGTACAGTAGGATAAAAGAGCTGGGATAGGGTGGGAAGGGAATGAATGGAAATAGGCATGGGGCGTCTGAAGACATAGGCCCAAGGCTCAACTCCACCATCCAAGTCAGAAGACCAAGAGTCATTCAATTCCCTTCATCTTCAGACATGGATACGCAAGAAGGGGAGCAAGTGCACTGTCTGCTTGATAGGCTGCTACGCTACAAGGATCCAAGGATGCTAGCCAGTTAAGAGGTTCTAGAAACTGCCAAGTATTATAATGCCATATCAGTAAAGGTATAATTATTAATGTTATCATCATTTTTGCCCAATGAAACCTCTAATAAGTAGCCCCTCAATAACTGTTAATTTCCTTCCTGGGATACCTGGGAGAAGTAGAGATACTTGAGTATTATGATTTAGTATTATAATTTCTTATAATAAGTATTATAATTTCACAGGTGGTTCTGAATGGATTCCATGTCTGGGGAAGTGTAAGATTCTGGTGCTGATAGGTGCACCATGAGAGACTGTGCCTTGCCCAGTCAAATGGGTCAGAACTTTAGGAACACTAAGGAAGGGGGCTTCCCCGGTGGCGCAGTGGTTGGGAGTCTGCCTACCAATGCAGGGGACACGGGTTCAGGCCCTGGTCCGGGAGAATCCCGCACGCCGCAGGGCAACCAACCCCCACAACTACTGAAGCCTGAGTGCCTACGGCCCATGCTCCACGGCAGGAGAGGCCACCGCAATGAGAAGCCCGCGCACCACAACAAAGAACAAAAGCAGCCAAAGTAAATAGATTAAATAAAATTTTTAAAAAACAACAACAAAAGAACACTAAGGAGAAAAGTGAGCGTTAACATTCAATGACAGCATACTTAGGAGTCAAGTACGATTAGGTGTTTTCATATGCATTTTACACTCCACAGCAACTCTATTTTTAAAAAGGTGTTATTATCCCCATTTACAGATGAGAAAACTGAGGCTGAGAGGTTGGTTACTTAAGCCTAAGACACCGCTAGTATGGGGAAGACCTTACGTTATCACCCAGGGCTATCTGACTCCAAAGCCACACAAAAAGTTTATCATCTCCAGATATGAGTGAGCTTGCACACCATTTCATTTTTTATTTCAGTCATTCTTGTGGTTGATATATGTGTTAACAAAAAATGCTGATCCACTCTATATCATTAGGAACCAGATTAACAGTAAGAAGATTCTGAATCCACAGGGAAAAGGCGATTCTCAATCTGGGTAAAGTAGTTAAATATGACTCAGGTATGTAGAAGAGACATCACAGCCCATGAAGCATGCACTGGATGACTGTTTAAAAGATTTCTTAAGTAAACTCAGGATATCCTCGGCAACCAGAAAAGTCAGTTTCCAGTATTCTGCATCTGATAAACATCCTTGGGTTCAGGGATTTATAGAGAGGTGACAAAGGAAGTCCGTTATCCCAAAGAAGTATACCTAGGCCAAAAGAAATGCTCTGCCTGAAAACACCCAGAGAAATATCTAGTAAGAGTCCCTTTACCTCTACAGGAACAGAATACCAGAGGAAATGTTTAATCAAAACAGAATAAAAGTGAACATCAAGGAAATGGTTCTAGAAGCGGTAGGGTTCCAAGCAAAAGCTAGTTAAATCAGGGCACAGTAGATCCAGAGCAAAAAAAAAAAGAATAAGTAATCAAACTAAAAATCTGAGTTGAAATCAGAGCTAAAAACCAGAGGCCTAGAGATAAGGGCAAATGGGACCAAAGTCATCTTCAAAGACCTAAAATTTTTTCCAGGTTTGGTCAACACAACTAAAAACAAGGTTTGGTTTTGTGTTGCTCTGATGCACTTTTGGAAAGCAGAAAGCGTCCTCTTAGAACACAAGAATCTGGGAATCTTCTTTAAAGAAACCCAACATCAGGGTAGCTAGGGAGTCACGTGGATTCCTATACTGACACCCCTTTCCGGGCAAATCTGCCAACTGGCAAATAAAACAGAATCTTAAAATGTCACTGATAAATAGTTACAAGGTGAAGGCAGTGGCCATGAATGGTAAGTTCACAGGCCCAGTCCCTTGGTATATATTCTTCCTAAGCCATTAGATACCAAGGAATGTGACCTAGATGGAGGCAGAAGACAAAATTAGCCTACCCTTCAAATTCCTCTGACCCCTGTATCTTTATTGGAGGGTGGGGGTTGAGGTAGAGGGAAGGGAAATAGTCATGGAAGAAGTATGCAGTCAAGCTTGGCCAAGGCCACAGAAAGTGCCAAGGAATGAATTGCCCAGAGGTCACTCTGAAATTCATGGAGTTCTCCCAAGGTAGTCATCACCAGTGACAGAAACAGAGGTTGAGCTGAAAAAAGCCAATGCTGAAAGCCTTAATGAGCTCTTCACATCCTTTAAGTCTTAGACTAAATAGCACCTCCTCAAAGAGACTTTCTCTCAGCCTATCTAAAGTAGAGGATAGCAACTGTGTTATTCTCCATGTCGATCCTGTTTACTTAGCCCCAAAAAAATTAGTTCAGTCGTCTATTTCTCCCACTAGACTATAAGCTCTAGGAGAACAAAGACCCTGTCTGCCCTTTTCACTCTTATATCCCCAGTGCTTAGCACAGGGCCCAGAACACAGCAAATGCTGAATAATAATTTGTTATAACAATGATTCTCAAAGTGTGGTCCCTAGACCAGCAGCATTGGGATCATCTGAGAACTTGTTAGAAATTCAATTCTCGGGCCCCACCCCCCAGACCTATTGAATCAGACACTCCGGGATTGGGGCCAACCACCTGCATTTTCACAAGCCCTCCAGGGAATTTTCATGCATATTCAAGTTTGAGGACCACTGGTATATAACAAGAGTACAGAAATATACATTTCCTGGTAGGGAGAAGTATAAAGGTAAAGGTTCTTTTCAAATATGGGGTTGGAATGCTTGGCCACATCATCCACAATTCTGAGCCTGGTATGCACACAAATAACATTTTACCTGGAATGTAGTAAGGATTTCCAAATGGAGGTTACTAAGTAGGGATCTTGCACAACTTATTTAACCTCTCTAAGCATGTTTCCTTATCTGTGAGAAGGGAATAATACCAACCTCACAGTTTGTAAGGATTAAATGAGATTTGTAAAGAATTTTACCTAAGTTCTAGAACATAGTAAACACTCAATAAATGATAGTGGTGGCTTCTTCTTATTGAATCTGTTCTGCAAGGCTATGAAGATGAGGATCTCCCAGGCTGGAGGATCTCACATTCTCAACCTCCAAGAATGCCCTGGGAAGAAAGAAAGTGTGCTAGTTTTCAAAGGGGTATCACCCAAATGCTAGGATACAAGTAGCTTTCTGAGAGTGTAAAGATATACCATTTGCTAGACTACTGAGCAAAGAGATGCCAAAGAAAAAAAGAGAAGTTAACCCATGAAGGGTTAAAGACAGGAAACAAGATGGGGACAGTACTAAGAGATTTCTTGTAGTGGGTGAGAGAATTGCTGGCAATGAAAATGGCAGGGTTGGAAGAGTAAGGCTAGGCCACGCTGAACTCTTCTCAGTGGGCAAGAAGGAAGTCCTTATATGTTTGGTGTCTATATTTTCCAAACCAAAAACTGGTACAGAGTCTGACGAATATGAGCATACTTAGGGACACAATGGGACAGACTGAAACCAGGGCTGTCCTGGGAATTTCAGACTATATGGTTACTGTCTGGAAATGGTCTATTTTTAAAAGAACCCAACACCAGTATGGCTAAAGAACTGCACAGTTTCACAATACCTCCATACAGGCTCTGGTTATGACTCACCCTGAATAATGAAGGCTGTATGGGCACATGACCCCTAAAAACTTAGAGCATTTATGAAAAATTACTCAGGGTCATCTTCTCTTTCTTCCCTTCCCACCAGACCCTTCTGGTTTTATAAATTCATTGGCCCAAACCTGGAGGCCTCAGTGGAGAGCGTCAGGCTTACCCCAAGTATCCTACATTAGCTACTACTGTATTTTAATATCAGCTTAAGGGTTCTTTTGGACTATTTCATTGCCCTTGATGGTAAGGAGGGACAAAAGGTCCTTCAATACTAAATCATGTTCAGGAGTTCATAGTTTCTTGAGATCCGATAGACAGTTAAGCGGAATTTTATAACCAGTGGTTATAAAAATTGGACTGCTTAGAGAATTAATTGCCTTACTGCCAGTGATTGCCTTACTCTGTCAATTATGAGACCTGCTGCTATCAAGTCAGCCACAGGTAGGTGAGTTTGAACAATTTACCTTCATGTGAAAGTAGCAGGTTTAAGAGAGACAAAATAATCCTATCTACTAGAATTCAAGAGTAGGATATCAAAAGAGTGGGATGAAGGATAAACCACCTCTTACTGTTGTGTTAATTTTCCTTCCCGGGATGCTTTTCCCAAATAGAAATCAAACTGCAGAGACACTGACTGGTGCAGTCATCTAGTGTGAATGAGACTGAGCAGGCGTTGTTGAATCAGGCTTCCACTTCAGGGAAATGGCTAGGCCTCCAGACCAAGTTGAGTAACAACTTTCAAATTGTTCTGGTTTCCTTTCCAACCCTGGAAAAGAGAGGCCACCTTGTCGTTGTAGTTGGAGAGAACACGTCCGATCAGTCAGAGTGACAGCAATTAGCATGACTTGATCTAATTTCAATCTGCAGTAGTTGACACCTCCTTAAGTAACCAAGGGCTCCCTGGTTTCCTGGGTATCATCACTCGGGGGAAGAAATTAGTGTGCATAACTATTACTCAGAATTCCTCACCTCGGTCTTCCCTGGTGGTGCAGTGGTTAAGAATCTGCCTGCCAATGCAGGGGACACAGGTTCGAGTCCTGGTCCGGGAAGATTCCACATGCAGCGGAGCAACTAAGCCCGTGCGCCACAACTGCTGAGCCTGCGCTCCAGAGCCCACACGCCACAACTCCTGAAGCCCGGGCGCCTAGAGCCCGTGCTCTGCAACAAGAGAAGCCGCGGCAAGGAGAAGCCCGTGCACCGCAAGGAGAAGCCCACGCACCACAAGGAGAAGCCCGCGCACCGCAACGAAGAGTAGCCCCCGCTCACCGCAACTAGAGAAAGCCCGCGCACAGCGACAAAGACCCAACGCAGCCAAACATAAATAAATTAAAAAATAAAAAAAAAAGAATTCCTCACCTCAACCACACCATGCAGTACGGGTTACAGCGGGGAATACTCGGCCCTTGGAGGATTCAGTCTGTTATCTGGAGGACATGCAGTTGTCTGGATTAAGAGAGACTACAAAGAAAGCTACGAGGTGCTCCTGGCCTCATTCTTTCTCAGCAGAGAGAATGGGTTAGAGAGTCATCATCCCACAAGGATAAACAAGATGAGAAACCAAACTGCAGTTGATAGGGTCAATTTAGTACAACCAACCATTGTGAAGCACCTTCTCTACTCTGTGCCATGTCCTAGGGATCAGAAATAACAAAGACCATCCCTCACTAGGAGCTCATTGTCTAGTAAGTGAAGAAGAGAAACCACATAAATTTAGAATTTAAACTAAAGCAGTAAATACAAAAACAGCTATGAATGAGAAGTAAGGGGGCACAAGAAAGGCCACTTAGTGTGGGAGTTCGGGGAAGCAAGAAAGGAGAGGATCATGACTAGGGAAAGTACTCTAGCTCAAGGTCTATGGCTTGAAGCCACCAGATAGCATAAATTGAAGGTAGAATAAAAGGAAGGGGGAAGGCTAGAAAGTTTCCGGTCAAAGAGCCAAAGGAGCACCATCATCTTTGGACTTTTTTAGGTGACAAAGGCTTTGACAGGGTGGGGAATTCTCTCTCAGCACGAGGCTTTCTCACCCACCTGCATATATACCCTTACAGAAGATTTGATTTGGTGGAGAAACAGGGTGGGAAAAAGCAAGTGTGTAAAACACCCAAAAGAGTGCATGGCACATAAGTTCTCAGCAAACATTATTGCTCTTGACGTCTCCCCACAAGTTCTACCAGAATTTCAGGAGTCAGATTCTGCCCTCAGAAGTGGGGAAAAAAACAGAGATCTCCGAAGTATACTTGGAGGCAAAAATACAGACCTTACTCTGCAGGGTTTCATTGGTGTATGGCTGACAGAGCTCTCCAAAATCCACTGGGTAGTAATGGTGCAGCCCTTCTCTGTGGATGAACAGTGAGAGCCCTAGCATGAATGTCTAGATTACCACCCATATTATTCAGTAAAATGCCAAACTATACCATTTCTTTCCTGTACTATGATTTGTACCTATTCTTTCCTCTCAAACCTAACTTCACAGCTAATCGTTATGCAGACCAGAGTCCTCTCTGAGCTAACTGTTCCAATGTTCCCTTCAACAATGGCTGTTTTAACTGTGACCAATCTCTCACACTGATTCAACCATATAACTCCTACACCGATAATTCCCAACAGGTCAGAAAAATCAAGTCAAAATGAATGAACAAATGCTTTAATTTCAAGCCTTTCCACTCTTCCCTCTCCTGACTCAAGGTTTCTCAAATACCCTCATTTCCTGATAGCTCCCTGAACAAAACTACTCAGTCAACTCTGTGATCCTCGCTGGTTGAAATGTCTAATGCCCTCCTCCCAAATCGAATTCTAAGTTCTTATGATTTGAAACATAATTCAAAATCTTCCATGAATCCTTTTCCAACAAATAAGTCCATTAACCTCAACATAACTAATATGCCTCCCCCATTCTCACGTATAATCGTGAATACCCAACTCCCATCATCCACCTGTGGCCGTTTCCCCTCTTTCAGTTACTGGCCTAGGGCATGGCCACTCCAGTGAAGTCACTGGAGCATGGTAGGGAAAGCACATACAGACAGCTCACAGAATGAGGGAGAAAGTCAAGAAAAGGAGGCAAGGAAATTACTGTTTGGCACTATTTGCATTAAGGTCCCTTACAGAAGCAGGGATAATGAGAGGTGATAACATATATATATGTATTGATAAACTTTAATTACATCAAGTTATATTATAAATTGAGACGTACCTCGTAGCCATAGAAATAGCCACCTGCTTAGTTAAGTAGAAAAGATGCTTACTTACATATGTCCCAGTGGAAAAGCAAGTTGGTAAATTATTCTATGAACTGTATACTGAAAGTTTCCAGGCTAAGATTAACATGAAATGTATGTGTGCATAAAAACACATACTTACCAAGTAAACATGCCCATTCTATTTGTCCCTTATAAGAAAGCTTGCCAAACCAAACCATTCTTTAAACTCCTATTTGTCCACAGTAAACTGTCAAGTACACAGAGGGCATTCAAGTGGTAGTTGACAGTGATCTTCAATACTAGCCGAATGAAAACCTATCCAGCCAAGTTCAGGAGGAAATGAATCTTTAATCATAAAAACACTCAAGAAAAGGATCCTGCATGTTACAGCATTCTTATAATTGTACTGGAAGATATACTGTAATTTACTTAGTATAGCCAAGAATTTATAGAACCATGATTCAGAGTCGAAAACAATCTGATTTTAGCACAAAAGCTGGAAAATAAAACCTACTGGAATCAATCCAACTTGCTTTGTTTCCTGGAATACAGGTAAAAACCCATTACAGTTAACATCAGGATAACAAAGCCTCGAGATAACAATGTTCTATCTCAAAATGAACCCACAGTAGTTTGTTGATATGGTTACAAAAAAATTATTTACAGCAAATAATCAAGGAAAACAAATGTTTTCTTCAATTCTCTTCTAGTAACAGTCACTCCCTATAATGAAAAAATATGTGCTGCTGGCAAAGCAATTCTCACTTGATACCTCACTGTGAGCATTTCCCCCCACTTTTATTCAGTACGACTTCCTCAACCCTCACCTCCTTAAATATTATACACAAGCATACATAACTGTCTAAAATGGATGTCAAGTCCATTCACTGCCTATGCCATGGGCTTAATCTTCGGAATCAAGTTATTCTGCAACTCCTATTATCTATTTTAACTTGTTACTTGTATAAGATTTATGCCAATTAGGTTGTATGGTTAGTCGGCTAAATTATATTTAGTTACATTGTGAATGTAAACTCTACACAATAGAAGATGGTTTAAAAAACAGTACATTTCCATTCTTCTTTGTATGTTTATAACGGTACTGATATGTACCACGTATGGTTCTAATGATGTAAGTTTTAATGAATACTTAATGTAATTAAAACTTCATAAAACATTTCTAGTGCTTGGGAGTAAAAAAAAGCCCGGTGGTAAAAATGGACAATTTTAATCCTAAATCAATGGCATACAAAGGTAAGACCTGATGACACTGCATATTTTTAGGGCACAAGATTTATGCAACTTCTCAGAACTGTACTTTTGAACATAAGCGTATAATACATATAAACTACTTCAGGTTCCTTGCGATAGAGCTTTAGAATGCTTTCTTTTATCTGTAATGGTATATAATTCTTTTGTACACATTATGAGTTCTTAAAGTGCCCTTATGAAGGATTATTCTTACTCCCACATTTCAATATTCGGTGGAACCAAAACCCAATAACTGGCTTAAAATTTCACAAGGACTTCAGTTACTTTATTTTCTTCCTTTTAATACTTTAATGCTTAATATTTTTGAAATTGCAGCACCCATTAGTTGATTGACTTAATGACACACTCTTTTTCTCTCCTGCAAATGCAGTATATGTGGGTATTTTCATTCGAAATAATTTTTATTTTAAAACTTCGTGACACCTCTTCAAGTACCGACAGGCAGATTAAAAAATTCACTGCTCTTAACTTCCTTGCCTTAAGAAAAAATTTAAACAAAAATTTACTCAACCCTTTTATATAAAACAATATTCTATCTATGTAGGTAATAATGGAGTGAGGAGGGAAAGGGAAGGAAGCTACAAAGATGAAGACATGAGGTCTCTGCTATCAAAGGAGCTTACCATTCAATGTGGGAGAAGGACACATATACAAATAATAGAAAATATTCAATGACTGAGATATTGGGGAGGGGTGATGAGGACGTGCCAAGTCGGAAGGAAGACAGCTTCAAAGTTTGAAATTGGACCACTGATGCCATATGCTGTAGATTTTCAATTACACTCCATTATCCCACATATGGATTCCCACTTAGGTGCAAAGAGATATACGTGCAGTGATGCTAAATGCAGTTACCCAGGTTATATTCTGCTTTCCAAGCCAGGCACCTATGGTGCTGCATCCACCCAGGGAGGGCACTTTTTTCAAATTCACACAAAGGCAACGTACGTGCTAGCAGTGGCCCTGAATACATGGATAATTATTGTCTCCTGTCTTTCCCGCTGCCAGCAATGCTACAATCTAAATGTTCACAGATAAAGGACTAATTAAATAAACTATGGTACATCCATACACCAGGATACCTTGCAGGCATTAAACAGAAACAGGCACTGGAGTCTACTTAATTATATTGTGGCGGTCAGTTTCTTGGTGTTGATAATACACTACAGTTAAGGACGATATCACCTGTGGGAGAAGCTGGGTGATGGGTACATGGGATCTCTCTGTAGTACGTTTGCAACATCCCGTGAGTCTATAATTATTTCAAAATAAAAAGCTAAAAGAAAAAAATAGAAGAACCAGGCATTTCTCAGTGTGCTGATGTAGAAGCATCTCCAAGACTGACTCTTAACTGCAAAAAAAGTGTAGAATAGTATGTATAGTATGCTACTCTTTGTGCAAAAAAAAAGGGTACGCATATGTACACAAATGCTAGTATATGCATAGACTATCTCTATAAAGGTACACAAGAAACTGGTGGCAGCAGAGGAGGGGAACTGGGCAGCTGAGAGGGGTGGGAAGGAGACGTACATCTTTTTTTTTTTTTTTTTTTTTTTTTTTGCGGTACGCGGTCCTCACACTGTCGTGGCCTCTCGCGTTGCAGAGCACAGGCTCCGGACGCGCAGGCTCAGCGGCCATGGCTCACGGGCCCAGCCGCTCCGCGGCATGTGGGATCCTCCCGGACCGGGGCACGAACCCGTGTCCCCTGCATCGGCAGGCGGACTCTCAACCACTGCGCCACCAGCGAAGCCCGGAGACGTACATCTTACTGTCCTCTTGTGATGTTTGAATTTCATACCATGTACACATACTACCTCTTCAAAAAAAGTTTATTCCAGGGACACAGTTTTCCTGCCAGAAGGTTTTAAAGTATCCCTTCCATCTGATGTATTCCCCCTCCACCCAGTTTAAAAGGCCCAGGGGTTATGGAATGGGATCTAGGGATAGGTTCTTCCATTGACCCAGCACTGCGTGCATCCTCCTGCTAGACTGTGAGCTAGCTCCTTCCGGGGCAAGGGACCACAGCATTAGCCGTTCCTGGCACAATGTCTGGCATATCTTGGGACACAGATTTTCTTGAATTAATTTGACCTTTTATCTTGGCCCTTCCTTTTGACTTACTCTTAAAACCCCACACCTAGACGGATTCTTTACCACTGATTCTGCCCCGGGAATGATGCTTAAAAAATTAGCTTCTCATTAGCATCAGTCATTCCCAGGTCAGCAACTGTTGACACCAATGCTCAAAAAGATGCAGGTTTATTCCAGTGAAGGCAAGATTTTTCGTGGAAATATGGGTGATTTATAAATTTCATTTTTATTTTAACATCTGTATGTCAATGAACAAGATGACACTTCAGCCATCTTAGCTAAAATCTCCCATCCAGGCTCCTCACTCCCTAACTTCTATAGGGTTTATTTGTCCCTCCCTCTATAAGGTAAGACTCATTTGTAGTACAGTTGTCTCAGTGCATAACTTAGCTCCCTTACTAGAGTATAAACTTCTTAAGGGCAGGGAAGCCTTATCTATCTCATTATTCCCACAGTAACTAATATCTAGGTCAGTCATCTTTGAAGACAGTTCATTTAATTAACATTTCATAATTTAAAAATTAAATAACTTTAAAAATACCATTTAATGTAAAACTAACTAATTTGCTTAAAATAGCACAGTGGGTTTGTTGTGAGGGCAAATAAAAAGACTTTTACAAGTCTGTCATAGAAAGAAATTATGCTATCATAACATCCTTGAGAATGTTGCTCTGACTTCATGGAGGTGGAACCAGCACCTTCTTGATCTGTATACTAGAACCGTATCCTTTCTCCCTTCCTCAACCATGTACAGCTTGCTTCTAAGCTGAAACATTACTATGAAATTGCTACGCTACTCGCTCTTTAAACTTGATAAACAATTGCTAAATATGGGGACTAAGATCCCTAAGGGGAGAGAGAAGAAGATGGTAGTCCCTTCCGAGAGCACCCATTCAATAGCTTCCTACTTACAAGGAATCTTGTTTTGCCTGCTGGACATCCTTGATCCTGACAGCCAGTCCCCAGAAGCAGTGCAGTGCTTGTTTCGTGTTACTTGCAGCAGGGTCAAGATCCATTCAAAACTGCTCAGAGCCTTTCATCATTTTGCCTGCCACATTACCTCTTCCTCAAATAAAGAGAACTGAAAGCAAGTCAAAATGAGAGCTGATTTTCTCCCCATAGGAACAAATCATTGATATTATAAGTTATAACGGGTTTTATTATCTGGAACTTTGTTAGTCTACTCTGTAATTCATTAGGTGAGTTAGGTTATGTTAAGTTCCAAAAGGTCAGGTTATACTAAAACTCTATTATAATTCTTATTTTTAAAGCAAGCATTAATATAAAAGGCAACTTTTTTTCATCATGTTACAATCCTTCATACTTGTCCTTAATAGTAAGCCTTGATGAGGGCAGGAACCACATTTTACTTCTCTTTGAATCTCCCACAGTGCCTTGGACATATAAAATTCTTAAGAAATATTTATTTGAATTAACTTTTTCAAGGATGCATTGAATCTGCCCATTGACAGATAATTCACTTCTAAAATTCAGACATTTCTATTAAAATGATTCAACTTTTTTATTGATGTGCCATACTTATTTCAGAAAAAGCGTAATTTTTCTCAAGTCTCTAAAGAGACTCCACCTGAGCTAAAACCAACTTTCTGGGCAATAGATATACATGGTTTTTGACAGATACTGCACATCAGATTGAAGGCCTCTGGGAATTAGTTCTCAAAGAGAGGCAAGCAAGCTTAGAGAGAGATTTTTTAATTGTCTCCAGTTCCCTGAGGGGTGTCATAAAATTATTAAACGTATTAATTTTAATATCAAAAATAAGTCAGAGAGAGAAAGACAAATACCGTATGCTAACACATATATATGGTATCTAAGGGAAAAAAATCTCATGAAGAACCTAGGGGTAAGACGGGAATAAAGACACAGACCTACTAGAGAATGGACTTGAGGATATGGGGAGGGGGAAGGGTAAGCTGTGACAAAGTGCGAGAGTGGCATGGACATATATACACTACCAAACATAAGGTAGATAGCTAGTGGGAAGCAGCCACATAGCACAGGGAGATCAGCTCGGTGCTTTGTGACCACCTAGAGGGGTGGGATAGGGAGGGTGGGAGGGAGGGAGACGCAAGAGGGAAGAGATATGGGAACATATGTATATGTATAACTGATTCACTTTGTTAGAAAGCAGAAACTAACACACAATTGTAAAGCAATTATACTCCAATAAAGATGTAAAAAAATTTTTTTAATAAATAAATATATGCCATTAAGCACTTTTAGGAGAGAGGAGGGATATGTTATAAAACCAATGCTTGAGTATTATAATTCTCACCATGTTAGAAATCATACTAAGAAGAAATAGGCAAGGCTTAAACACTCTGGTGTAGTTTTCTCATCTTAGAAACTGGAATAAGAACAAACTCCTAATTCATGGGAACGTTCTGAGAATGATCATTATGAAGTTCTTTTTAGTATTTTATTAAGGTCTTACAAAGAACCCAAAATATTCTACATAGATAATGTACTTGTTTACAGCATATAAAAGAAATTGTCAAATAAAACTTAACTTTGAAAATAATCTGTAATCTCTCTCCCAGAATCTAACCTGCATGTCAAAGCACTGAGATTTCTAAAATTAACTACCAAATTCTTACCTCCAGTTTGAGTCATTTTCTTAATGGCTGCCCTGGGAATCGTTTTAACATCTTAACTTTAAAAAATCTAGTTCAGGTTAATACCAGCCAATGTCAACAGTATACAAAATCTCTGTCCCTCCCCCTCTCCGTTAAGCTATTATTGTCATTCAGATTACCTCTTTATACGTGATAAACCCATCAACAATTTTAGAATTATTGCTTTATGCAGCTCTCTTAAATCAAATAGGAGAAGAGTTACAAAGATACCTTTACGCTGCCTTTTATGTTTATCTATGTAGTTATGTTTACCAGGGCTCTTTATTCCTTCATGTGCATTCAACTTACTATCTAGTGTCCTTTCATTTCAGCCTGAAGGACTCCTTTTAGTATTTCTTGAAGAGCAGATCTGTAGCAACAAATTCTCAGTTTCTATTTATCTGGGAGTATGCTAATTTTTCCTTCATTTATGTTGGATAGTTTTGCTAGATATAGGATTCTTGGCTGACAATCCATTTCTTTCAGCACTTAAATACCTCATCCCACTGCCCTTCTGGCCACCATGGTTTCTGATGATAAATCAGCTATTAATCTTATTGAGACTCCCTTGTCTGTGATATGTTCCTTACCTCTTGCTGCTTCTAAGATTCTCTTAGTTTTTGTCTTTCAACAATTTAACTATCGTGCATCCAGGTGTGGATCCTTGTGAATTTTTCCTACTTTAAGTTCATCTTACTTTGAGTTTGTTGAGCTTCTTGGATGTTGCAGATTAATGCTTTCATCAATTTGGGGAGTTTTCAGCCATTGTTCCTTCAAATACTCTTTCTGCTCCCCCACTTCTCATTCTGGGACTCCTATTATATGTATGCTGGTATATTTGATGGTGTCCCACAGGCCTCAGGGATCTGCTCATTTTTCTTCACCCTTTTTTTCTTTTTGTTCCTCAGACAGTATAATCTCAATCTATCATCAAGTTTGCTGATTCTTAATTCTGCCAGCTCATATCTGCTGTTGAACCACTTTAGTAAATTTTTTATTTCAGTTATTAAAATTTTCAACTCCAGATTTTCCATTTGGTTCTTTTAAAAATAATTTCTATCTATTGATATTCTTTATTTGGCAAGACATTCACAACGTTCCTTTAATTGTTCAGGCATGATTTCCTTTGAATATAAGGTTTGTTGTTGCTGTTGCTATTTGTTTGTTTGGGGACGTCCCTGGAAGAATTCTGTAAAGTCTGTATTCCCTGCCATATGTGGTCACTGGAAGTCTCTGCTCAGTTAGCTTAGAGGTCAGCTAATGATTGGACAGAGATTTTTCTAAAATGTCTTGAACCAATAGATCTTTCACCCCTTGCCAAGGGATCCTGTGTGTGTTGAGACATGCCTTCAATGCTCTGGCAGTTTACAACTCTGCCTTGGTCTTCATTTCCTACTTCTGCAGATTTTCAAGGTCAGCCAGAGGTGAGCAAACAGGGCCTCCTCAGATCTTTCCTGGGCATGCACCCAGCCCTGCACATGTGTATGGCCTTGTAGATACCCAGGAATATACTGGAGTTTTTTAAAGCTCCCTATTTCATCTCCAGATCCTTCTTTTGAGTTTTTTGACCAGCCCCTTCTTTGCCCCTCCTGGTATCACTACCTCAGGCAGATGCAATGTTAAACAATTGCCCCTAACTGTTTTAAACAAATGTCCTGAGGATAAGACTTTTCCACTAAGCAAGGATGAGTCACATCAAGTTAAGACAAGCCTTGTGAATGAGGCCTTTTCATGGAGCTGCCAGACAGGTCAAACAGTTACAGTTCTATGGGGACAGGGATATTTGGGGAGCTGGACCCTTCCAGTGGCTACTGGTTTTCATAGCTACTGTGTTTACAAGGTTGCTGGTTTCCTTATGGAACTGGGGAAAGTGAGGTAGGATTAGGACAAGTTAAAACACAATATTCACTGTTCTTACTGAAAATAGGCTGTTTTTAATGAATAAATAAATGCTCCTAAGGTTGTTAGAAGTCTTTGGTTAATTTCCAGAATTCCAAAGAAAGTTGATTTTGAAAATTTTTGCCAGTTTTCATGTCGCTTTTTTAGATGAGCAGATTTTCTGAGGTCCTTACTCCAATATTCCGAAATCCCTTCTTTGAGTTTGAAAATCTTTCTGGAACTGGTGTCTTCCAAAAAGACTGTAACCTTCAGCTCTTAAAACTGCCCAGCAAAACATGTGGGATCCCTGGTGATATCTACACATAAATTTCTAGGTTAAAGTATTCGTGAATATCTATAAAATTTGAAGAGGTAAAATATGACCAACCTATATTTACATTTCATTTTACCTGTGCCGACTACAAGGAAATATATGTTTTTTGATAACAGACATGAAAAAAATGCATTTACTGTTATAAACATTTGGCTACATTTAAGTATTTTTAAAATATTGCTTCTTTTTAAAGATTCACATATTTTAATTTTACATAACAGAACATGAGAGACTATGACTTATCCAAGTCATGGTGGGACTGAAGGCATAGCATCTAATTCAATGCCTAGAGTCATAACAGATGAAAGGTTACTAAGAAAAGGTCTCACTGTATTTCTTAGATGAAACGAGGAAGACAGTGATTACAAGCTCTAAATCTTGACTTTTATAAAGAAACATAAACACTTTAAAAACTCATTTTAATAGAACATTTACTATTTCATCACGTACAACTGACTATTCATTATCATGTTGCCAAACCAAATTACAAGTTGTGAAAGAGTCTGAGAACAATGATAGCATTATCCTAATACTAAATTAGGAGATATCAAACATATTATAAGCGCTTCTTCATTTGGAGAGTTCTGGGGGTCCTGAATGAGTTTAGCTGCAGAAAAACGACCTGCTCACACCCTTGTGTGTATTGTATATGTTGCGGGGGCATGGGGGCGGTGGTGCAGAGAATGAGAACCAACACATAAAGCTTTCCATATAACTTCCCTACCCCTCAAATTAGCACCTAGAATTTGTACATGAGACTCTGGGTTTGGGGGTCATGCTGCAGGGCAGAGAGGCATGTTGCTGGAAAAAAACTGTTGAGTATCACTGGCTTAATGTTTAAAACACAGTACAAGTGATTACAAAGTCATTAAGCTCTTCTCTGAGAAAAACAATTTAAATTGACCAAATCTTCAATATAGAGGAATTCACTCATAAAAATCAACAACAACAGTAGTCTCAGTGCTATTTACGATGCTATCATTCATTCATAGTTTCACTATTCTAGTCTATACATAGTTTTAAAAACCAGCATGAACATATGATAAAGGTATATAACATGATACGTTTTCACTACTATGTATCTTTAGAACTCATGGACTTAGAATCTGCAATTTTAGGAATTTATGAGCAAGCATTACAGTCCTTGATTAAATAATTTTTCATTTCGCTGACATTAATATAAATAATTTGAATCTTACGTACTTTAAGGCCAATATGTGTGAATGGGTTGCTAAGTTAGTAAGTCTATCCTATCATCCAACCCTGCGCTGGATGTTTTCTTTGCATTGTAAACTACGCAATAACTCAGGAAGTGATAAAAAATTGTTTTTGAAAATAAATGGTCCCCAAATAAAGCAAATTTCTACTGCTGATGATTAATATAAGGAAATGCTTTAAGAGTCGTAAAGCAGTGTTGGTTCTTAGCCAGAAGATATTAATTTTGGATAGAGACTAATGTGTTGAATTCAGCTTTGACTCAGTTCTATGACATAAACAAGTCTGCCATAAAACATTTTATGAGGGAAATTACATGTGAAAATATTATTTGTGCTTTCAGGATAACTCATAATCCCTTGGGTCAGGCTTCTTCAAACCTGCGTCTCTTCATCTAAATTATATTAATGGGAGAACAGACACATCAAGAATTTCCATAAAAACAAACAAAGGTATTCCTTTGGTTCACCAAATGTAGGATATTCAGTGTGTTTGCTGACTCCCCCCCAAAATGCATTCTTAGGCAATAGATTAAAAACTCCTGACTGCAGAAATACTAGGAAAGAAAGAAGCATTTATCTAAACATATGGAAACCTAGAGTTTAAAACAAAACAGTAGAAAAAAATAAGTAAATAGTACCAAATAGCCTTCCAAGCATTCCAATCTTCTATAAGAATGGAATCATAGGTAAAAGATAAGCAGGTGATTAAAGCCTGTGCCATACCTCCTTGAGAACAATAAACACATGTTCTTACCCTCCTGCGTACAGCTACATGTAGCCAGGTCAGTCTCCAAATAACAAACAATATCAAATAAATCCACAAAGATCTTATGATGTCAGTTATACACATAGAGAAAAAGATACCCACTTTCAGGTGAAGCACAGGAAGGAGCACAATGGAACATCTCGCTTATTCTCTGCTTTTAAACTGCCTGGAAAACCTAGAAATCTTTGAAATCTAGCACTGCCCTGAATTCAAAATCAGTCCAGTTAAACAGTGCTTATGTACTCCTTTAGATATTCAAATCCACTGTTTGAAAAAACTTGGAAGTCATAAATTCACAACCTCTCTACCACCATCACTCCACCACCTCCCCAAATTGGAAAACTAGCAGGACCAGTAAATAGCTTTCTAGATAATGCAGAGTGGTTAAACACTGCTAGGATTTAGGTGTTCAAAATTCTATATATTATGCAGTTGCTACCAAGCCTTCAGATATTCAAGACTACTGCTTTCAAAAATGATGAAGCTCCATAGAAAAATTATGTTGAGGAAGGGGAAGAGAAGGATCCTCCCAGATTTGTGCTTCAATTTTGGGGTGGGAGAGATTGGGAGACAAAAGTATTCAAATAAATATAACAACAATTCTGAGAACAGGAAAGCACCAGTGGCCCTGCTGGGCTCGTGTAAGTTATTTAAGTTAATAAAGGGTTAACGAATGGTTATTATGGGATGGCAAATAATTATAACTCTTCATGAAAGTGAAAGAAAGCTTCAAGGCTAAAATGCTCCTCTTCTGTAAAAATTGACCAGAATTTCTCTAGGTTGAACTGAAATAAACACAGCAAAGGTTCTAAGAACAGCCCATTGGAGACAGGAACCAGGACCCTTTGGACCTACACCCATTGTTTCACTTTAAAACGGGATTTGCTTGTTCTCTTGCCACAGCCAAAATGGAAAACCACTGACTTTTTTTTCCTCGATTGTGCTCTACACTATGGAGGCCACTGCCCATTTAATATGACTATTGTTTGAAGCCTGTGAAAAATGAAATTGGCATCTAAGTGGTTCAACCCTGTATAAACAAAATTACCTCTCTTTCCCCTGGCGTGGGCATGCACCTTTGTCAATAAAGATTTTAGGCATACTGAGAGTGATCAGGGACCTCTGTGTGGTCTGTCCTAAGAACCACTGGATTCCATTTGGCCTCCTACCCTACTTTGTGGCAGGGGTCTATGATCACCTATATAGGCCAAAATCCATCTCTTCTCCAAAAAAGTTGATTCAAAAATATTTCACTACCCCTATTTTCTTTTAACATCTGGTATATCTTCACCTCACTGTAGTAACAGATAATTCAAGTTACAGATTATTCATAATTCAAGGCTATGACATCAGGGAGAGCTGGTCTACTTATAAACATAAACTGACTACATAGAGAACACTGTTCATAAGCATTGTGCTAGTGTTGCTTTTTACTTCCTGAGTATGCTGGCACAACATTCATGCTTATGTGGCTAGAACCTGTCAGAGATCAGTCTCAGAGTTGTGAAATAATTTCCTTATATTCTGAAACATATTCTAGAGAACAAAAAAAGTGAGTTACTAAAATAAAATTTTACAGTGATCACTGAAGAAGAATTTGGGGGTTCTAAACTTATATCTTAATAACATTAAAGACAAATTATCAACAAAAGACTGAGAATTTTGCTCTTTTGTCTTCAAAGAGCAACTGTTCAACAAAAAATAAAAATATGCTGTTCTATTGTAATTCAGGAAACTATTTTAGAGTTTTGTTTCTAAATAATACTATAAAACCTTTAAAGATTTTGCTTATATAGTTTGTGTCTTAAGAGTTGTAGCACTCTCGAATAGGGTATGTTAAGAACCATAAGGAGGGGCTTCCCTGGTGGTGCAGTGGTTAAGAATCCACCTGCTAATGCAGGGGACACGGGTTCGAGTCCTGGTCTGGGAAGATCCCACATGCTGTGGAGCATCTAAACCTGTGCACCACAACTACTGAGCCTGCGCCCTAGAGCCCGCGAGCCACAACTACTGAAGCCCGCGTGCCTAGAGCCCATGCTCTGCAATGAGAAGCCTGCACACTGTAGCGAAGAGTAGCCCCCGCTCACCACGACTAGAGAAAGCCCACATGCAACAACGAAGACCCGACGCAGCCAAAAAAAAAAAAAAATTAAAAAAAGAACCATAAGGATACACCCACTAGACTAATCTAAAGCTAATTTAATAAATAACATCATTCAATAATTAGTACACAATTCTCCTATAATTATTATAATTCCCAGTACCTACCTTATGTGGGTTACATTTGCAACATCCAAGTAACATTTCTTCATTAATTTATGGAGGAAAAAAGTGGCTTAAAGCCATTTAATTCTATAATAATTAGGGTGGTTTATTTTTTCAATTACATAATCTTTGCAGCTATTCAATTTCCCCAGCTTTATGTTTGAGATACTGAAGTTTAGAAGAAAAAAAAAGAACACCGTACATAGAAGGCACTCAGCAAAGGGTGATAAAACCAATGTTAATCTAACTGACTTATGCTGAATGTCTACTGATGAATGAAAGTACTTTGTCTACACAGCAGACTCCTACTTGTGTTATTTCCCAGTCTCTTGTCCAGGCTTCATGACATTCGTGACATTAAAGAACCTGCTGAGGCATAATTAACTGGACAAAAGGGAAACTATACCAAGACAGAGGCAATTCACAAGCCATTAACAGTTAAAAATTGCCAACTGGCAGACCTTCATTTCCCAATGCCTGAATTACAGCAACAGTCCCGTGATGGATCCCCTTTCTTGCTAGGATCTCCCCCACTTCAAACTACCTTTGTGGCACCCATTGACTACTGTCTAATGCTCATTCTGACCTCTGTATCTTTAAGTTGTTTCCCTGTCTAGAATGCTTGATCTATCTATGAAAAAGGCCTATCCAGCCCGAATCCTACTTTGTCCACGAAGCCCTCCTATAACCCCAGCCCACATTAGTCTTTGTCCAAACTCCCTACAGACCTCGTTGTCTCCATCACTCACTTGGCCATTAAGTCATATGTGACCTCATTACTTGTTTCCTGAATCTTGTCTCCTCAATATGACTGCAAGCTTTTTTAAAGGCAGGAAGCATGGCTTATGTCTATTTTGTAGATCACTCGCCCGCACCCAAAAAGGAGCCTACCAGTGTTCTGCCCACAACAGTTATATCACTTGTTGAACTGAAATATCAGAATTAACCATAATATGAAGAGCAGTACTAGCTTAGAATAAGAGATAGGTTTCGAGGTAAAACACACTGTCTTAAGATAATGCTGGCAAATAAATCCTGAAGCTTGAACAAATATTCATTTTTAAATGTCTATAAGCAAAGGGATAATCATGGTGGAATTTCTGTTTTCTCCTTTAGAAGTGCAGAGGCATCTCTAAATGGAAGAAGTTAGAAACTGCTCCAAAATTCAAATTAATGCATTACAATTCAGTGCTATTACTTAAAAATGTCTGCACCTCTGCTAATGGTAAAGAACCTCATACTGGTTGCGTAGACAACAGGGCAAATAAACAACTTTCAAGACCCATGACTTTACCATACCTATTATTTCACAGATGCCACTACCACATTGAGATGTGAGCTCTCCATTAGAAACAAATGTGTACACTATAAGAAGCAATTTCAAAAAGTGCTTAACCAGTTTATATGCACACACATGGACTGAAAGGCCTTACTTATAATATCCCATGAGGCAAGGTGTCTTCCAATTTTCCATCTCTCTAGAAAACACATTTTCTCAGAAATATCAGGATTAACTGTCAAAACTAATGTTCTCCTTTAATGCTTTGGTCCCTCCTTCCACCTTTAAAAGTGGGTGAACAAGGGCCAAGCTCTGACCTGTCAAAGATGTTTCCTTATATTATTATTAGCTAATTCGTTAGAAAGCCCTGAAGAACAGAGGATGAGATAACGACCTAAAAGGAAAGCTAGAAAATCAAGCTCTGTTCAAATACAGGTAGTTGGTATTAAGTCGACTAACAAAGCAAATGATAAATGCCAGGTCAAATACTAACTGAAATGCTACTAGTTTGAAATGTTTTTTAAAAATGGTTGTTTCTGCCTCTAATGCCTTTAATCTAGTTTACTCATAAATTTCAGTAAGTTTGGAAAAATAATACTTCAAAGCCTAAATTAGGCTCTCCTGTAAGGGGGGAAGGGTAAGCTGGGACGAAGTGGGGATAGGCTTCATGCATCTCTAATGTGGGTTGGTAAGATCTTTAAAAGATTCTCAACATTCCTATGAAAACTTACTGGCTTGAGGTAGAGCCACCATTACGTACCTTTGAAAAGTAAGCTAAACATGGTGCTTATAGTTAACAGTACTGTACACTTACAAAACGTGTTAACAGGTTCGATCACACGTTAGGTGTTTTTTACCACAATAAAAATAAACTTGCTAAAATCAGTATACATCTATATGATTGAAGAGAAATTCATTAGCCAAAAATAGCTGATACCCCAGTTACCTCTGAGAGTGTAATTTGCAAATTAAATCGACCATAGTGGGTCCCGTTAAGAGACACTGGAGATAAGGTACAGAAGAGCCAAGTATACTCAGTAGGATGCCTTCCTATGACTGCATTCTGCAATCAGACATTACATCTGGCTCTCCTTTCATAGTATCTGTTCCATAATCTCTGTGATGGAGAATAACTATGAGCAGCAAGCTATGTAAAAGAAATGTCATACATCTAAGGAGAGGCTATTAATACCTAAATACACATGCCTAAAAATAAGACACATCTGAATACCTGAGGATTTATAACTATGTTCGAGGATAAATCAAGGAAAAAAAGGATAATGACCAGAGAGTGGCTACATTTATCCATTTGGACTATACTTAAGCTACTTGTCCCCCGGCTCCCAAACTTACCCAGAGGCCTCATTCTGAGGACACGATGTGAAGGGTTTTCAATGTGGTCTCTAGGAAGCACTCGGGGGACCCGTACGCAAGTCCTCTTATGTCATTAAACTTCATTCTGTGCATCTGTTGCTGATAGGAATCATTTCTTTTTAACCAGAGTGCCACGACTCTTGGTCCTAAGGGAGGGACACCTAGGTTTGTATCATGTAAAATACGCCTCTTGCAGCAGTCCTGCTCCAGACTCCACACTTGGTCTCTTTATCTGCCCTGAATCCAGGCATCACCTCACTTGACAACAATCTCATTTTTCTCCTTCACTGATTCCCACATGCCCCCTACTCCTGCCTCCAGCCCTGTGTGACTCTCTGTCTCCACAGAGCCATGCTTTCTGTGTGGAAGGGTGGATTTCTGCAAAACAACTTGCCCAACAGGGCAATGGTTAGAGGACTTCGTAGAGTAAAATACACCACAAACCACCTATCACCTCATCAGTGTCAGAGAAATAGAGGCAGTATCATTCCCATTTGTTCTTGTGGGGGTTTTTTTAATTGACAAGGGTGTGGGGTAGATGGATCCAGGAAATGAACAAACATTTTCAACCACTGACTGCCTAGCCCCCTACTTCTACCATCAAAGAGTTATTCCACAAAATCAAGTACCTGGCCAACCTACTGGCAAGTTTTTTGTTTCTAATGGAAACTAAGCGTGGGAGTTTGTTTGTTTTAATCATGGGGGACTTCATGAAATGCATCGAGAGCAATACTCTAACATAGAAAAAAGGCCAGAAGACTTCATGAGATTCTTCTTTAGTGAATAAATCACCAACACTGTCTTCCACTTACCACCTTAAAAAAAAAAAAGTGAAAAGAGCA
Organism: Phocoena sinus; assembly: GCF_008692025.1. Classification (NCBI taxonomy): domain Eukaryota; kingdom Metazoa; phylum Chordata; class Mammalia; order Artiodactyla; family Phocoenidae; genus Phocoena; species Phocoena sinus. The sequence goes on from NC_045784.1 coordinate 94,059,470, forward strand.
CCCAGCAGCTAAACACTTACCTCACTGTTGTTCAAAATCAGGATACAGAGGGTATTTGTCTTACTACAATGAGGTTTGTACTGAGGTCCAAGTTGTACCAGAGATGTAACTTATTTGTACCCAAACCACCTATACCTAACCACGTGGTCTTTAGGCTACATAAGCAATACTACTGTCACGGAGAAGAAACACACCAACGTGACTAGCACATGAGCATTTCTTTGAGGCAGACACAGTGCTGTGGCCGTTGGGCTGACAGCACCAAAACCGATTTTTCATAGATCCCATACTATGAGAACGACTCAAAGATCCACCAGTGCCTGAAGCAAAGCAGTGAATCTGGTGTCACCACCTTGCAGCAATCCAAGATCTCACTATAAGATATGTTACTAGAATTGTGTGTCATATGCTTACAGAAAGTATATGGAATGGCAAGGCGAGCTACATAGGCAGTTAAGTCAGTCTCACTACTTTCCATTACTAGAGAGCTGGTCAGCATCTTCTGGCAGGATATTGCATAATACAGTCAACTGTGCTCTCCCAGCATTGCATGTGGCTTTGGGTCACAGTGTGGATTATCTGTAAAATGAAACAGGGGAAAGGCAAGAATCATCAAGACTATCACAGACCTTATTTTAAAAACTAATATTAGCAGGCCTGGACTCAAGCAGAACTTTTCACATTTGCCTATCCACTGAAGATCGCAAAGATCACAAAGCAATATGGCTAATCCTGTCCACTGATAACATCTCCCTTTCACTGCTGGGCAAAGCTGCAAAACAGATCCAGCTTGATTATTTTCTAAGCTTGAGGACATAGGACCTAGAATCTAGTACCAGACAGTACTTTCAGTCCTTCACAAATTTCCTTTAATCCAAGGCCTGAAACTATTGGTTGGCCAAAAAGTTCGTTTGGGTTTTTCTGTACGATCATACGGAAAAACCTGAACGAACTTTTTGGCCAACCCAATACAAGTTTCTGAGATGGTCCTCCACAAGGCTCTATTTTGTTGACAACTGTGCTGTGATAAACACATAAGGAAATATAAGAGTCACTGAGTGTTTTCAAATTCATAAGCCCGAAGACTGAGAAAATGTAGGGAAACCCAACATTCTGTCAGGTATTTTTACTAGCAAGACAAAGCTTAAAACTATCACTGATCTCTACCCATTTCGGCAGTTCAAAGTCACTGACTGGGGAGACCGGGAGGCTGGAGAGATCCCAAGAGACCAACCAAACCAAATCATCACAATAGCTCTTTGCTGCTCTGTGGTTCTGTTAATTAAAAAAGAAATGACATTTGCTAACTGCCAACACTTGAAATATACATATTAAGAAATCTGATTTCATGTGACCAACTATTTGTTTCGTCCCATCCCCTCCCCCACCATGTTTTTAACTGACACCACCATCCTCCGGGTTCCTCAGACTTACAAACTCTGAATTATGTTCAAAGCCTCACTTGCCCCAGCAATGGGAATTTCGTAGATTTCTTTTTTTCTGCAATGCCTCTTTACTCACATGCAATCACCTGATTTCAGATCCTCATCCAAGAGCTCTCTCAGTTATCTTTATATGTGATCCAAACTCGATCAAACCAACATGTCTTCTCCTTTCTCTCAAATTAGATAACAGTTGGGAATAGGTGAAAGGTGGGCGGGGTAGGTTCTTACACTTGGGATCAAATTTCATCGCCATTCCAACAGAGCTGTTGAACAAACTTTTCCTGAGCACAAGAATAGCTAGGCACAGAGCCAAGAAAAGAAGAGGCAATGATGGAAACCAAAAAACAGGTGAGCTGCAATCTTTCCACTCCTACACAAAACCTGGTCCTAGGGTGCGAGTCTCTGCATACACCGACAACTTCTACTTCTTGATTTTTCAACATTCCTTTATTCACAAACTCTGTCCCTGGGGTGCATTCCCTACTTTTGCAACGCCAGTTTTCCTCCTGCCCTCATCACCTTAAGCCTCGCTGGGCTCCCCTACCTTGAGACTCTTCTCCTTCCAATTCATCCTACATTCTAGAGGGCTCGTCTGCAAATTCTGTTCCCTTCCTAACATGGGAAACTATAATCAGATCCAATATTTCTTATTCAGCATTCCCAGAGGGTTCCCAGGACAAAAGGCTACTTTCCATTTCCTTGAAGTTTTATGATCTTAGAGACCAGAGCAAGGGGATTGGTATGGCGAATGCTGAGTGTGCAAGTTGCTGACTGAAGACAGCTGCTGGGAATCCCCAAGTGCTCTGGCAAGGGGTGTGGCGGTGACAGCAACTGGTCTGAGAACAACCAAGTAAGACTTCCAGATTCACTGGTCATACCCACTCTTACCAAGTCTCTGTACTTCTGCCATTTAAAAGGTTGGCTCAAAAGTTGTCCTCTCCCAAAAGCCTTCTTCCTGACCACTCCTTTTACCCCATGTCATTACCATGCTTAGGTACAACATTTTTCATGTATCTAATTCACCTGTAATCATGTATACATTGCTCTGTAAGCATTTTAAGAAACTCTGATATCTGTATCATATCTTGAACAAGACTGTGAGTTCTGTGAGGATAGAACTATTTCTTCTATTTCTCTAGTTTCCATCCACGGAACTCAGCATAATGTACATGCTAAAAAAACAAACAAACAGAAAAAAAAACGGGTTTTTTCCCCAGTGACATATAATTTCCACTCAGCTACACAACACTAACATTTTTAAGGTTGAGCAAGTTTGAAAGTATGATACATTAAAAGCTGTAGAAAATACACCCACACTTGATAGAAAAGATGCCACTTACAGTTGGACCAAACATAAAATACGCCCCGCCCAACCAGCTATATTATTGCCCCATACTTTTTCCTATGGGCGTTTTTCTTTCTACTACATAAGCTTGTGTTTCATTTTTGCTCTTAGCAACACTAACTACAGAAGCTCAACTCTAAATAAGTTTACTGTTGGGAATCTACTCTTCCCACCTACACAACCACTGGCTTCCCACACTGTTTCCAGTGTCCTGTGAGCGACTGCCCAATTACTGATTGTGGAAAGACAGCTTACACACTGAAGGTCCATTCTTGGCAGTCCCTGGGTTTTACTGCTGGTCCTCACTCACTTAGCTTAATTGATTCAGAACAGTATCAAAAAGAGACATTATTACACAAGTTGGGGGAAAAAAAGACTATTTAAGAAAATTTAAATGCAAAAGCCCTGGTCATTGTGCTGCTTTAAAACAGGCAAGCATGTGTGACATGGAGAGAACAGAAAAACGCCTATTGAAATAGGGAACTTTGACTAATCTCATTGCACAAGTTTTAGTGTTTCACACATATACATTCTCAAAAAGATGTTCTGTTAATGGGAAGCACAACTGACTTCAAAATTATAATAAATTGCCGTAATAGGGTATAGTGTTTTAACGCAAATACAATTTCAAAAAGTGTATAGTCTTTTAAAGACAACAATGTGAATGTTAGTATGTTTCTGAGAAACACATACTAGAAAAAAGCAACTTATGCATGGGCTAACAGAGCATTTTTCTCTTTCTCAGTAGTGGTCCTTCTTCCCACTGGACTGAGAGATCCCAGCAGAAGTTCCTTCTTGGTTGCTACCCACTAACTGGGACCTGAACACAGCACAAACACAATACATAAGCAAGAAAAATCATGAGCTAGATTATCACTCCCTTTGGCCACATGGGGGAGAAGGTAAAATAAGCAATGAGTTTTCCTTTGTAACTAAATATACCTTGCCCTACGTACACCTTTATGCATGGATATAAAAATAATTTTGTAATTTATATTTCTACATCCTACCATTTCAGTCACTGATGGTTTTTACAGCATAAATGACAACTGGGGGCATGCCTGCTTTCTTTTCTATCAGTAAGATAGGACACCGGATTGCCTTCCAGTGGAAATCAACACTGTTGAAAAACAACCCATATAATACATCCAAAAATGCTCAACAATTTTTCAGACAATTTTTTTCTAAAAAGAATAACTATCCATTATGACCACTACACTAGCATAGATAAGGAAATCTGTAATGGCTTAGTAGCATCATCTGCAAGAAACATGTACACCTTCTGGCCATTCTGGTCAGTCTTCATCCAAAAAAGACATACTAGAAATATAATAGTTTGTGTTTAAAATGCTGATTTAATATCACTTTGACCTGAGCTGCATTATCAAATCATCTTTTTTACTAACATGCGATAGGATTGTTACTGTTCTGGTGAAACAAAGTGCCTACCTCTCACCTCCCTAGAGCAACCCAATTCCTCCCAAGCACACAGAAAAACAGTAATTTGACTACTGCGACAAGAAAAAGGTAATTGTTCAAACACCTGATCAGAGTCTCTCAAAATCTGCATGTCCAGGAGTGGATTTTTAAAAAATACATTTTGTTCACTGCAATGGAAAAACCACACTTATTGATGTTTAATAGTAAAACATATTTATGTGCTATGGTCTATACAGAATGTAGTACTGCATTAACTTCAAAGGTGGTAAGAAGATTAAAATTAAAAGTTCACGGGATGTGACATGCAACACAGCATTAAAGATATAAAGACTGAACAGTCCCAGTCCCTTAGCAGGATCCTTTTATATTTCTTTGTTAATGAGGGAAATTCTTAAAATGCAGTCTAGCAAGCGTAAGCATAAGTAAAAGCTTTCAAAATCTCATCACAACATGTTATTTAAGCGAACTAATCATCAAAGCATTTTTTATGGGAACAGAGGGGGACTTGACTTACTAAAATCAATACAACTCACTTAAAGATATACTTGAGCTGCTTTTAATTCCTAAAATGTGCCCCCCACATTTAACAATTTCTGAAAAAAAAAGACCTAAAATTGTACCGCAGGTTTCCAGGTGAGGGTTTCCTCCCTGCCAACCCCACCTCGGACTGAAACCAAACCAAGAACCTCAGACTCTTATGATGATCTTGGCAGCCTTCAATCTCCCTGGTGCTAAGTTAGAAAGACCACGATAAAATATACTAACACGGAAGCAGGAAGTTTTATATTGGAAACTGACAGTGAAAACTGCCCTTCCCTTACAGTTGCTCAACTGCTTTATTCAGGTCTTCACCACTCTCTAACCCAGTGGGTCTCAACTTGTGGTCCTGGGAACTGTAGCAGCAGCATCACCAGGGAGCTTGTTAGAAATGCAAATTCACGGCCCCACCCCAGACCGACTGAATCAGAAACTCTGGGAATGGGGCCCAGCAATTTGCGTTTTAACAAGCACTACAGGAGCTTATGATGTACCCTAAAGTTCGAGAACCACTCCTCCCCAAACTTTAATGTGCATAAGAATCACCTGCGGAGCTTGTTAAACTGCAGATTCAAATTCAGCAGGTCTGAGGTGGGGGTCTGTGAACCTACATTTCAAACAAGTTCCCAGGTGATGTCTTCTGCAGACCACACTGCAAGTGTTTCCCAAACTAGCTGTTTACCAAAAATCACCCAGGGTGCTCATAAAATCCGAGTACCCAGGAACCACCCCAGACCAAGTTAATCAGAATCTCAGGAGAAAGGCCTCGTCGAATACAACCACTGGTTCTCCTCTTCAGCTGCATGTTAAAATCACCTGGAGAGCTTTTAATAATCCTGATGCCCAGGCCCCGTCCAAGACCAATTAAATCAGAATCTCTGGGGTTGGGACCCTGGCGTCCATATTTTAAACAATTCTTCAGTGATTCGAATGTGCAGGTTGAGAGCGACGGTTCTGGAGTCTAACTGGCTCGACACCTGGCACAGTGGATCCCTTTATGGTAGCAAATGGTTTCCTATAACGTGGCTGTGTTCCCATCTATTCAATATAAATCTAAGAACTCTGACTTTGAACAGTAAAATGCACCTAAAGTCATTTTTTTTTATCACGTCTTGAATCTTAGTTCTGTGGGCAAGTGTGGCTGTGCAACTGAGACCAAGGATTCAGTAATTCATTCCTCACTTTGAACACAAATGTTACCTGTCTTCCACTAAACAGATTTCTACTGTCCTCCCAAGTCCCAGCTACTGCTACCTCTTCGCAATGAGGTAGGTACTCCAAGAAACAGCAGCAACAGTGAAGAATTTGTATCCACACAGCCTTTTCCTATAGTGACCTCCTCCCCGACAAACCTGAAACAGATAGATCACTGGAAATCTCTAATAACCTTCCAGAGTGGAAGGGTCACTGATGAAGCTAGAACTTCTAAGCCTATAAAAGGCAGATTTCACCAGTGACACACATTTTGACAGAAAGGTCCTGGGAAGGGATGAAAACGGTGTGCTTTCCCACGGGAGAATGTACCACTGTCGAAAGCACGTCTTCTGGTGGACAGAGACAGGACCTGAAACAGCACTGCTCATGACACCACGATCCTAATAACTCTGAGGAAAAAAAAGAAAAGCAATGTGCCTATTTCTGTCTTGTGACCCCCAGCACCAAGCCACACTAATAAGTACACAATGCTATTAAATATGTAAAACAGAAAGAAAATGGGTTCTGGTTACTAAGGCACTGTCAAGTGATTATAGTTATTTCACTTCCATAATCAAACACTGCTTTTAAGAAACTTTCCTGAATTTTTCCACCGTCCACCTCAAAAATGACTTTAAGATAAATGAAAATAAGATACAGTGCTCTTTCCACTTAAGTGAACTTTCATTCTCCCCTTGGTCATGTTCAGTGGCTCTTCTAAATTCATTGTTTGGTAGAATACATGACACAGCCAAGCCCTGCTAAATAATAGTTATTATTCTTCCACCATCATTTCAACATATCCACAATGGTCAAAAGGGTGTCTCATTTTTTCTGTTTAATTCCATGAAAAAGAAATCCAGTGGGTGGACTATTAGAGGAGAATCAATACCTAAACACGTGCACAAAGTAGCCACTTTTAAATGACATTTTCAAAAGCATTTCCTGTATGAGATGGTCAAGCTCACTTTCCTTTTAAAATTCTTGTTACAGTCATTCAGTTAACCCAAACTCACTTTAAAATGTGTGAAAATAGCACCTCCTGAAAGTGTGTTCGCATATGCTTTGGAGCAATGGAGCGTGAATAGTAAAACAGCCTTTGCCAAACTCATATAACTGAACAGGAGTGAATTTTTGCAGTCCCATGACTTTGCTGAGCCAACCTATGTATCATCCCCAGACTGGCTTTAATACATCATAGACATCCAAGAGAAGGCAGAAAAGTCACAAATAAGTGACTCAACCTAATAAATATTTCATAGATTTTTTTTTAACATGGCAGTCTTTTTCAAGATGAATTCTACTTCTTAACCAAAAACTAAATTGGCTAAGTACAGGTGTGGGTTTAGGATTTAAGCTTCTAGAATTAAAACTATGAAATTTATCAAGATATTTAATTTATTTGACAAAGTATCAGTCTCTATGCTCTTTCATGCATTTCTTATGAACCAATGCCCAAAGAGGAACCAAGTCTGAAAGAAAAAGCACAGACCACAGAAGAGTGGCAAAAATACATTTCAAGCATCAAAGCCAAAGAAAACAAACGAAGCAAATTTATAATTTCCAGGACACTTTATTGTAATTTCCACGTTACATATTAATTGAATGTTTTTAGTCTAGGCAGAAGTGTTTATACGTATCCAGTCACAGTCTAATCCCCTAATCTCACAAAATGAAAAGAAGCAGTTTAAAAAGAACATCAATTCAGGTATTTATGATATGGGGACAAGGGGCACTTGTCTTAGCTAGAAAAAGGGTTGATGCTTTTCAGTATAAGTTTCACTGAAATTTTTCTCTATTATTTTTCCTGTTGATGCTAAGTACTCATAATAAAAACAATCACCCTCTTTGTCATTCTGTCCTTCCTTGGGCTTTACATTCTGTCTAGCATTTAACTCAAAAAGTCAGTTTATACTCAGTTTACACATTAAAAAAAACAACATATGCCCCATCTCCCACACATCCAAGTGGACAGGGACTAGAATTAACCTGGCTTTTAGCTGTAACCGTGTTATTTTAAATAATTTCACCCACACACTTGAAGGGTAAAATAACTAAAAGTACAAAACCGAAGGAAACCGTAAAAATTCCTACACACTTACTGTTCAACTATTTCTCGAATTGTCGAGCCTAACATGGGTTTCTTAAAAGTGAAATCGACACAAAAGCGAACGTACGCTTAATGTACAAACTGACAGTGGCTCTATGGGGACAGCTCTCTTTGAATGAGCTATTACCCAGACGGTGAAATGAAAAAAAAAAAAAAAAAGTCTCACTCTTTAAATGTGAGAGAGCCGGCGGTGCGCTTCACTAGAAACACATTTTAATGGGTATGTTCGGATAAAAATAGGTACTAAGGGAAAATGTATTTTGAAAAAACCTCCTCCCTCCTCAGGACACGAGGAAACCCGAAAGAAAAAGATGGGTAAACTTCATTGGCTCCGGAGCTAAGTTCCATCACTAGCAGAACAGAAGTTGGGTAGTTGCTATTTTTCACGCTGCAATGGAAGAGTAACTCTCCATGTGCAAGGTACGCGGGGCGGGAATACCGGCGGGGCTTTCACAGGGGGTCAAGGAAACCCAAGCCAGGAGAAGTCAACATCGTGAGGGAACCAGAGCTCCCAAACCCGGGCGAACGAGACGCAGGGTGGCGAAGGAGAGGAGAGGGTCAAAACTCCTCGAAGTTATCTCAAAGAGAAAGTGAACACCTCTGGGAACCAGCGCGCCATCTCTCGCAGCAGCACCCCGCTCCAAGTGTGAGGCGCTTGCCTCTGAGGGCAGAAAGCGCGGGGTGCCCTTACTCAGAGCGAGCGGCTCCGGGGACCCGGGGCAGCGAGAGGGGCAGGGGCAGCGGCCGGCGGGGAGGCTGACTCGTACTTTGCCTCAACTCTGAGCCCCATCCCGAGCGCAAGGGAGAGGGCGGCGGTGGGCACGGTACTCACTAGGGCTCGTTGGTGAACCGGGGGGTCCGGGGCTGCTGGTATCCGTACAGGTGACAGTAGAGCACATCGAAGCAAAAGCAGCACATCTCCGCTGACACCACCATCTTCCGGGAGCTGGGCGATGAGGACGAGGCGGCGGACGGCAAGGAGGGCGAGGGTGAGGTGGCGGCGGCCGGGAGAGAAAGTAGGGTGCCCACTCCGCAGCTCGGAGGGGGCGACAGGGAGATTCCCCCGCCGCCGCCGCCGCAGCCCTGGGGGGGAGAGAGGGTACAGCCGCTGCCGCTACCTCCTCCGGCTAGACCTCCTAGACCGTTGAGCCGCGTACCGGCGCCTCCTAGTCCCAGCTCCCCGGCTCGGCACTGGCTCTCTCCGCTGCAGTGGGAGGAGGAGGAGGCGCCACCACCGCCACCCGAGCCAGAGGGGGGCGAACTGGACAGTTTCTGCTTCTTCACCCCGCAGCAACCCGCCGCCATCTTGGAACACTCTCCCCCACGCAGCGCTTCCGACCCATGAGTGAGGCGAGCTGGCGGCGGGGGCGAGCACGCTGCGGCCCCGGCCGCCGGGGGCGCGCCTGGGGCTCGTAGGCCACGCGCGCGCGCGCCGCTACCTGACCCGGACGCCCGGCCACGCGGTCAGCCCTCGCGCGCCCCCGCCCCGGCGCGCGCCCCGCGCTTTCGCGGCTCGGCACCTCGCGCCTGTCCCGCCGGCCTCGCGCCTCCTCCTCCGAGCCGAGCCTCAGCCTCCCTCCCCGCGGCTCTCGGAGGATGAAAGACGCGAAGCCTAGTAGGAAGGAAGGAGCAGGAAAGAAGAAAGCGGAGAGTGGGAGCAAAGGGAAGAGGTGGGCACGCCCCGGGTCAGAGGAGGGAAAGGGAAACTAGTGGGAGGGGAGTGGGGAGAAAGAAGAAAGTCCGAAGTAAGTGTCCAAGTCTCAAAGCCCAGCTCGATGACGGGCGCTGCACATAGTGTTAGTGACACTTGAGCTGAGTTACGTGGAACCTGAGCCACCGGCCTCAAATACGCTGGGTTCTGAACTGCCAGAGTGTGAGCAAGCAGGTGCTCAGAGCTCCACACCTGAGATCGCCCCTCTAAAGTCTGTACAAATCAGTCGGGGAAATGGCCACACGGCAGTGGCTCAATCTGAGCACGCACCAAAAGTTTTCCAAGATTATGGTAAAAGAGCAATACCCTTTCTATTCCTTATCAACAAATATTGCAGCCCGATTGAATCTATATATCCTCTGTTTGTTCCTCAACTTCCCCTCCTAGCCCCGTGAAGACGTTTAAAAGCAAAAAATAAAGTCCTAACCAACACCTCACTGGTTCACAGATGTTAATTGTGCTCTGGAACTTGCGGCGGTGGGTAATTGGGAGAAGGGGCTGGCTTGGAAACAAAGCAAATTAGAAATATATCTGTAGTCAGCATAGATCTTACAGGTAAATAGGGCAGGTAGTATACTTAGTCACAGTTGAAAGATTTTGTTTAGGCATATAATTAGATAGTCGTTAGTATTCATTTTAAAAATTTCTCAAAGAATGCTTGGATGGATGAGGTAGATGATTGAGTCAGTCCCATTCTGGGCACCCGAGACAATCATCAAATGTAAAAATTCATAGAAATTAACCTGATAGAAACGGAAAGGGTAAGTTTTTTTGCCTCGTGTCCACGCCATGCCAAAACATCTAGACAATCTAGAGGATTGATCAGATTTGTCACCTTTGAGCTAAAATGCATGGGATCTTGCAAATAGGTGAGGGCTGTTCATTCCACTTGGGGGAAAAATAAGTTTATTCATTCAACAAATATTGAGCCTCTGTGCCATAGTACGTGCATGACACTGTACTTATGTTAAAATCCAGGAAGTACACTTCCCACTCTCAAAGAGTTTATGAATTAAGTCAGATCTGTGTACCTAATCAGATAAATAGCTACTAGTTATTGAGCACTTTTTGGGTTCTGAGTACCATGCCTCATCCTACCCCATAACCCTTCAAATAATATGTTATGTCATTTGATCCTCACAGTAACCCTCTGAAGTTGCTCATTTACAGATGAGGAAATTGAACCTCAGTAGTAACTTGCCCAACATCACACACCTAGAAGGTGATGGAGTCAGGATTTGAACGCAGGCATGTCTGACTCCAAAAACCATGCCGTTGTGCTACACTGCCTCTCAATACCAGTGTATGATAGAAAGCTAGAGATGGATAAAAGATGGTGGCATTAAGCTACAGCAGGTGGAACAGAGGTTAAACAAAAATAAGAACTTAGTTTTTATGGAAAGATTGAGAAACACTGAAATATGTTACCAAGGAAAGATGAAGACTCTCCTTAAAGAGAGATTTTATGAAATAGACAGATCAATTGTCTAGGATGGTTAGATACAACCCGAAGACAAAAGAGATGGTTTAACTAGTTTGTGATATGTGATCACATCCTCTCAAACTTCATCATCCCTGTTAGAACTATCGTCCTGTTTGAGGCAAAATAACAACTTATTGTCAACCACTAGTGTAGTTTTGAAAAATGCATTAATTTGTTTGTCTGTGTTGCAGAAGAGAAGGCATACTGTTTTTTTAAAAATGCTCCACGACAACCGGTACACTGTTAGGGTGTTTTGTTTTGTTTTGTTTTGTTTTGTACTTTATCCTTAACTGTCAGAGCCTACCTTTTAATTTGTTTGAAACTAGGTCAAATACAATATCAGACAATAGGTACCAATTTATTAACCACTCCACTAAGAAGTGGTCACTTCTAGAGTAGAAAAGCAGTGCCATTTAATGACATCACACAACAGTTTAGCACAGGAAGCAAAGTAGGATACCATGGATGGCTGCTTCTGCTAGGGGAATTCAGGAAAGCAGAACGTAATCTCCCGATTTAGAAGTTGGCCAGTAGACAAGAGTCTAACGCCCCTACTCTTGTGAAAATAGCAAGGAATCTTTAATAAGCACCAGTAGTCATGTCCTTAGTTCTGCATTTCATCTAAAAGACAAAACACTATCATGGCTCTAGTACCAGGCTAGGGGACTGAAGCAATGGGAAACCCTAAGACAAGGACATCCCAGTTGAATTACAAAAATAGCTTTTCCCCCAAGGATTTAAAATTCCAATTACAAACCTCACAAGCATAAAGGAAATAGACAAACCCAAACATGATCATTGCAGAAAAGACATCATTATTTGACCACTAAGCATTACTATCTGAAGTACTTTGTTGAATTGGCTGGCTAAAAGGGGGAAAAACACTCTAACTTTTTTCTCTGTGCTAACTTCTTCTGAGCCTGGCTCGTCTCCCATACTAACCTTGAGCCTCAAGATGCTTTGCAAATCCCTTGGCAAGCAGTGGTGGTGGTAGTAATGCCTCCTTTTAGCCTTTGAGGAAATACCTCTCCTGGTCTTGTTTTCTTGCAAAGTCACCACCATAGAAATAAACATATTTCATTCAAACATAAATAAAATCCACAGATCAAATTCTGTGGGAAAAAAACTTTTTTTTACATCTCAGCAAAGTGCACACTGGATGGGGAAACTGACCTTGTTCAGGGTTCTCTTGACTTGAAGTGTAAAGGTCAAAGTATGATAAAGCAAATGTGTTTCTACCTGCCGCTGATACTGGAGTGATAATATCCTCCAGAGGAAACGTTAAGGTGCCTTCTGCTTTTTGTAACTGACTGTCAAGCTGGGAGCTAAAGATTCCACGTTTCTTTTAAATAAAAAAAAAGTAAATAGGCCATAGTCTCTTTGTCGACAAAGCACATTCAAACTGTAAGCATTTCTGCTTCTGCATCTGCCTCTAAATTGCCGTTAAGTAACTCTTGTCAAATGTTTTGTTATACAACTGTGAAAAGCTAACGCACATTATTTACTATGTGGTAAAACTGGGAATTGAATTACACCCAATAGATCCTGATTATTTTATCATTACCTCAATTTATTCTCATGCTCACAATATAGTTATTTTTCATTTCAGAAAAAGAGAATAATCGTAATTCGATGAGTAGTGAACACTTTTATGTTGCAAAGTTATTTTCTTAGGTTTCTGGCAGTGTGGGTGAGAAGAGGAACATTCACATAGTTCAATGAAAAAAACTTCCATTTATGCCCAAACAAGTGTTATTTTTATCCTCTGTCATCAAACTTTCTCAACTGTCATCCTTGAACAACTGCAGAATGTAATATTATTAGCTACCACTTTGATCTAACCTTGTACACATATGACACATGGTTCTGGTGGCGGAGGTGGTGATCAGTTCCCTTTTATACTTGAATGAATATATGAATAAATACTGAAATTCTTTACCTACTTTTCAATTCAAATGGATAAATCAGCTTTTGTTTTCTTGATTACAAATCAGCTCCTTCCCTCCTGAAACCTGTTTTTAATGAACACATTAATGAGACGAAGGACCATGGTCTACTTTTGACTGTTTTCTAAATAGTTGTTTCATTTATATCTTCTATTGTCAACTGGAATGCAAGCTAATTGAATGTTGTTTTGCTACCTATTTCCTTGAGACAAAGTTATATGAGCTCTTTAATAAGATTTAGGTATGCGAATATCTATACTGAATGTGGAAGTATTAACAAAGCTAGCTAACCGTGGATTGGAAAGGAAAGCTTTTTAGGGAGAAGATGATCAAAGCGAGTGTTATCTTGGGCAGTTAGGGGAGTTGTGAGCAACCAAAACGCGGTGTCTACTATAGCTTGGAGAAACCTTACTTGACTATTTCCCTCTTTTCTCTTTTCTTTAAAGACTTCATCTACTATCCTCTATGCATTTAATGGGGTGAGAAAATGTATATACCGCAAGTGTGCCCCACCTCCACATTTAATTATGAACATATAGTTGTTTTCCTATAACTAATCTCATCGTGTTCTGGAGCACCTATTCCAGTTGCCTGGAGGCACAGGTTGGGCACAGGTTGGACAGATTAAGGTTGTCAATTAGACTATAAAAATGTGTTCTGAATTAAAAGTCTCTTTTGTGCAAGCATTTGATTTACACTTCAAACACACTCATGGCAGTGAGTGAGTCCCATAATCTCTGCTGGATCCTAGCTGAAGTTTAGCTCATTTTGCCTCACCCTACTCACTTTGTAAATATCCATAATTGGGCTTCCCTGGTGGCGCAGTGGTTGAGAATCTGCCTGCTAATGCAGAGGACACAGGTTCGAGCCCTGGTCCAGGAAGACCCCACATGGCACGGAGCAACTCGGCCCGTGAGCCACAATTACTGAGCCTGCGCGTCTGGAGCCTGTGCTCCTCAACAAGAGAGGCCACGACAGCGAGAGGCCCACGCACCACGATGAAGAGCGGCCCCCGCTCACCGCAACTAGAGAAAGCCCTCGCACAGAAACGAAGACCCAACACAGCAAAAATAAATAAGTAGATTAATAAACTCCTACCCCCAACATAAAAAAATAAATGTCCATAATTTATGGCTTATTCTCTCACTATGCACCTTGCACAATGACTGGGTCAGGAAGCACATCTCTCTCTCCTTATATACTACTGCCCAGGATTCCTACCTCAGCTCCCAGTGGTCTGCTAGCCCTCTAAACTTCAGCCATATCCTCCATCCAGCCCCTGACTTTAGGGCTGTTCCCTAATGCCACAGCAACTGCCTGGCAACTATGCTGCCTCTTAATTCTCAGCTGCCTTCTGCATCCTCCACAGGTCCCCACAAGGAATTCTGGATTTCTTCCATGCCACTTGACAGGCTTCTCTCTAAAGAACCCCCCATGCTGCCATTTCTACTGCAGATGCTTCATGGTGGCTTGCGGCTTTTCTAAGGGGCTTGAAATTTCCCATGCTACACCCTGATCTATGAGTTCCCCAAACACCTCTGATTCTTTCTTTCTTTTTTTATTTTGAGATATAATTCTCAAAGCATGCAATCCACCCATTTAAATTCAATGGTTTTTCATATATTCACGGAGTTGTGCGATCAGCAACATAATTTCGGAACACTTTCATAATCCCAAAAAGAAGCTCCATACCCATTAGCAGTCACTCTCCATTCCCTCCCATCGACCTGCCCCCCTACCAGCCCCTGGCAACCAATAACCTACTTTTTGTTTCTATAGATTTGCCTATTCTGGACATTTCATATAAATGGAATAATACAATGTTTGCCATTTTGTGTCTGCCTTATTTCACTTAGCATCATATTTTCAAGGTTTCTCCATGTTGTAGCATCTATCAGTACTTCATTCTTATTTCTTCATTCTTCTGGCAGACTAATATTCCATTATATGGCTGTACTACAGTTTATCCATTCATCAATTGATTGGCATTTGGGTTGTTTCCACTTTTTGGTTATTATGAATAATGCTGCAATGAACATTCATGTACCTTATGTACATTATATGCTATATGTAATGGGTTACATGGTAACTCCATATTTAACCTTTTGAGGAACTGCCAGACTCTTTTTCAAACTAGCTGCACCATTTTCGAATTCCATCTGCAGTGTATGAGGGTTCCAATTTTTCCACATTCTTCCCAACACTTGTTTTTATCTTTAAAAGAAGTATTATTGTAGCCATCCTAATGGGTGTGACATAGTATTTCATTGTAGTTTTGATTTGCGTTTCTCTAATGACTAACATGTGCTTATCACCTATGTGTATATCTTTTTTGGAGAAATGTTTATTCAAATCCTTTACCCATTTTTAAACTGAGTTATTTGTCTTCTTATGATTAGGTTGCGAGAATTCTTTATATATTCATGATACCAGGATATATCATTTTCAAACATTTTCCTCCATTCTGTGGGTTGTCTTTTCACTTTTTAAATGGTGTCCAATTTATTTGTTGCTTGTACTTTTGATACTATACCTAAGAAACCATTGCCAAATACAAGGTCATGAAGATTCACACCTGTGTTTACTTTTAAGAGTTCCATAGTTTTAGCTCTTACAGTTCATCTTTGATCCATTATGAGTTAATTTTTATATACAGTGTGAGGAAGGAGTCCAAGTTAATTCTTTTGCATATGGGTATCCAGTCATCCCAGCCAATATTTGTTGAAAACACTCTTTGTTCCCCATTGAAATGTCTTAGCACTCTTGTCAAGAACCAATCAAAAATTACATAGGGGTTTATTTCTGGACCTTCAGTTCTATTCCGTTGAACTATATGTCTGCCCTTGGGTCAGCACTACACTGTCTTGATTACTGTAGCTTTGTAGCAAGTTTTGAAAATGGGAAGTGTGAATCCTCTAAATATGTTCTTCTTTTTCAAGATAAGTTTGGCTCTTCTGGGATGCTTGCATTTCAATATTAGTTTCATGATCATCTTATCAATTTCCGAAAAGAAGCTGGTTGGGATTTTGATAGGGGTTGCATTGAATGTAGATCGCTTTGAGGTGCATTGACATCTTAACAATATTTAGTTTTCCGATCCATGAACATGGGATTTCTCTCCATTTATTAAGGTCTACTTTAATTTCCTTCAACAATGTTTTGTAGTTTTCAGAGTATATTTTGCACTTCTATTGTTAAATTTATTTCTAAATATTTTATTCTTTTTGAAGTTATTGTAGATGGAATTGTTTTATTAATTTCAGTTTGGGGATTGTACATTACACAGAAACATAACTGATTTTTATATATTGATCTTTACTCCTACAACCCAGCTGAACTGTTTATTAGTTCTAATAATTTTTCTTGGATTTCTTAGTATTTTCTGTATACAAGATCATGTCATCTGCAAATAGATATTTTTACTTCTTCCTTTCCAATCTAGATGCCTTTTATTTCTTTTTCTTGTCTAATTGCTTTGGCTAAAATCTCCAGTACAATGTTGAATAAAACTGGCAAGAGAAGACATCCCTGTCTTGTTCCTGATCTTAGGGGGAAAGCTTTCAGTCTTTCACCATTAAGTATGATGTTAGCTGTGGGTTTTTCATAGATGCCCTTTATTACATAGAGGAAGTTCCCTCCTATTTCTAGTTTGTTGATTTTTTTTTTTTTTTTTTTTTTTGCGGTACGTGGGCCTCTCACTGCTGTGGCCTCTCGTGTTGCGGAGCACGGGCTCTGGACGTGCAGGCTCAGCGGCCATGGCTCACGGGCCCAGCCACTCCGCGGCATGTGGGATCTTCCCGGGCCGGGGCACGAACCTATGTCCCCTGAATTGGCAGGCGGACTCGCAACCACTGCGCCACGAGGGAAGCCCTGTTGAATTTTTTTTATCGTGAAAGGTTGGATTTTGTCAAATCCTTTTTCTGTATCTAACAAAAGCATCATGTGCTTTTTGTCCTTTATGCTGTTGATATGGTGTATTACATTAATTGATTTTTGGATGTTAAACCAACCTTCTAATCCTGGGATGAATCCTATTTGGTCATGGTGTATAATGCTTTTTTATATGTTGCTGGATCAATTTGCTTGTATTTTGTAGGGATTTTTGCATCTATATTTATAAGAAGTATTGGTCTGAGTTTTCATGTGATATCTCTGTCTGGTTTTTATATCAGGATAATACTGGCCTCATAGGATGAGTTGGGAAGTTTTCTTCCTCTTCTATATTTTGGGTGAGTTTGAAAAGAATTGGTATTAGTTCTTAAAAGTGTGGTCAAACTCGCCAGTGAAGAAGCCATCTCGTTCTGGCTTTTCTTTGTTGGGAGATTCTTTTTTAATTACTGACTCAATTTTGTTACTTGTTATAGGCCTATTAGATTTTCAGTTTCTTTTTGAATTAGTTTTTTTTTTACTTTTTTTGTCTTTTTGAATTAGTTTTGGTACTTTGTGCATTTCTAGGAATTTGTCCATTTCATCTAGGTTATCTAATTTGTTGGCATACAGTTGTTTATGGTATGCTTCTCTAATCCTTTTTATTTTCCCTGTAGGGTCTATAGTAACGGCCCCTCTTTCATATCTGATTTTAGTAATTTCAGTCTTCTCCCTTTTTTCTCTCTTGGGCAGTCTAACTGAAAGCTTGTCAATTTTGCTGTTCTTTTCAAACCAATTTTTGTTTCATTAATATCCTCTATTGTTTTTCCATTCTCCATTTCATGTATCTCTGTTCTAATCTTTACTATTTCCTTCCCTATGTTTGCCTTGGGTTTACTTTACCCTTTGTTCTAGTTTCTTTTCTTGGCCGCACCATCCGGCATGTGGGATCTCAGTTCCCCTTCCAGGGACTGAACCCACACCCCCCACAGTGGAAACACAGAGTCTTAACCACTGGACCACCAGGGAAGTCCCTGTTCTAGTTTCTTAAGGTGAGAGGTTAGGGTATTGATTTGAGATATTTCTGCTTTTTAAGTAAAGGTCTTACAGCTATCAGTTTCCCTCTAAGTGCTGCTTTAGCTGCATCCCACAAGCTTCGGTGTGTTGTAGTTTTGCTTTTGTTCATCTCAAACTATTTTCTAATTTCTCTTGTGATTTTTTTCTTTGACACATCAGTTATTTAGGAGTGTTTTATTTAATTTCCACATATTTGTGAATTTCCCAAATCTCTGCTATTTAGTTCTAATTTTATTCCTTTGAAGGTAGAGAATATACCTTGTATGATTTCAATCATTTTAAATGTTTTGAAGCTTGTTTTGTGGCCTAGCATATAGTCTATCCTGGAGAATATTCCACATGCACTTGAGAAGATTATGTATTCTACTGTTATTAGGTGGAATGCTCTATGGATGTATGTTAGGTTTAGTTGGTGTATAGTGTTGTCCAAGTCTTCTATTTACTTATTAAGGAGCAAGAGTGGCTCACATATAGCCATAATAAGGTTTTTGGGTTTTTATTCAAAAAGCCAAATGGGAAGCCATTGAAGGGTTCATTAAGATCAATTTTGCTGCCATGTGAAGAACTGTACTAGAGGAGAACAGAGAGGAGGAAGCAAGACTAGGCAGGAAACTTCCATAATCCAGGGTAGGCCTGGACCTAGGTGGTAGCAGTTATGATGAAATAAGGTGAGATATTCTACATAAATTTTGGAGTTAGAGTCAACAAGACTTACTGATAGATATGTTGTTGAGGTAAGGAAGAAGAAGGAATTAAGGATGATGCCTAGATTTCTTCTTTAAGTAACTGAATAAATGGTGGTGACATACTGAGATGGAGAAGATAGGAACAGGAGCTGTTTGGGAGAAATAGCAAGAGTTCTTGATGTAATAAGTTTAAGGTATCTGCCAGGTATCCAAATGGAGATGTCAAGCATATAGTCAAATATGCATGTTAGGAACTCAGAGTAGAGTCTTGAAATAAACTTGAGAGTTATCAGCATGTAGATGGTATTTGAAGCCATGATCTGGATGAGATAACATGGAGAAGGAATACAGTGGCCCTCTGTGTATCCATGGGTTTCACATCCACAGATTCAACCAACCACAGATTTTGATCCTCAACTGGTTGAATCTGCAGATGTGCAACCTGCTGATAAGGAGGACTGGCTGTATTCCTTGTCCTATGCCATTTTATATAAGGGACTTGAGCATCTGTGGATTTTGGTATGTGCGGGGCCTTCTAGAACCAATCCCCTGTGGATATTGAGGGTCAACTGTATAAAGAAAAAAGAGAAGAAAACCCAGGAGTGAGTCCTGAGGTACCACAATGTTAGGAGAAATCTGCAAGGGAGACTAAACAAGAGCATCCAGTGAGGTAGGGGGAAAGAATCATCAGTGTCGGGTCACAATATCCAAAGAAGAAAATGTTTTAACTTGGAGGGAAAGGTTAGCTATGTCAAATGCTGCAGGGAGTTCAAGTAAGATAAGGATAGAGAAGTGTCTATTGGATTTGGCAAGATGGAGGTTGCTTGTTGCAGTAATAGGAGTAGTTTCATTGGAGTGGAGGAGACTGAAGCCAGACTAGAGTGGGTTGAAAAGTGAATAGGGAGGTGAGGAACTGTTGATAGTGTGTATACAGATAACTCTGTTGAAAGTTGGCTCTGAAGAAGAGCGGAGAAATGAGGGGATAGCTAGAGAGGAACGTTGGGTCGAAGGAGGGCTTTCTTTTAATTATGGATAGTTTCTAGAGCTATTATAAGTAGTTGTTTTTATTATCATTATAAGTGTTATTTATTTCTTGGTCATCATTACAAAGTCTTCAGTGAAGTATACCTACAAGTAATTTTTGGGCAGATGAATTAATTCTGAAACACTTTTATCCTGAACAGCACAACTACTGAGATCTCAAAGCATCAATTATTATTCTATTCTTATTTCATAAATAGGGAGATGGATAAGATAGGGTTAGCCAGGAAAGATGGAGGACTGAGCTGGATGGAAATGATGAGCACAGGAGGAAGGCAGGCAATAAAATGCTTGGATTTGGATGATGGTGGGGTTCCAGTGAAAATTTTGATGGCATGATGTTTTTACTGCTTCAGCAAAATTTTGCTCTTCAGAATCACAGCAGGGCTTAGGGATTGCTTTGGGCATAGCTTGTCCGGGGCTGTAGTAAACATCTACTCTCAGGCCTTTAGCACAGTACCCGTTCATTCATTGTACAATTTTGAGAAAGTTACTTAACCTCACTTTCCTTCTCTCTTAAGTTGCGTATTAGTAGGTACCTCATAGAATTGTTGTAAGGATTAAATAAAAGAATGTGTGTAAAGTGCTTAGCATATTGCCTATATTAGTTAGGGTAGACAAGCATTTGTTGAGCATCTACTATGTGACAAACCCCATAACAGGGATGTAGAGATGAGTAAGGTGTTTCCAATCCTATAAGGTCTTACGAACCAAGGTAGAGTCAGAGAAAGACTTCTAAACAGATAATTAAGAGTACTCCACCTCATTTCAGCAGCCCGCTTATGTGGCCACATGCCATATATTTTCTTCATTTAGAACTGTTTCACATATAAAACCTTTAACTTTAAAATTCCACGCTAATCAAAAACTCCTGTGTATTCACCTCTAACTCCCTTACTCCCACTAAACTGCTTTGTGATCTCATGTCTTTGTGACCTCATGTCTCTAGACCTATCCCTATTCTCCAATCTTCCTGACATACCCTCCTTTACCACTTGCACTTCACCCCCTTTTCTGCCCACACTTTCACTAGCTTCCTCAATTCCCTCCTACTTATTACCTTCAACAACATCTTCTCAGCCAACCTCTAATCCTGGATTAACTTCATCATATGTTTTATTTCTGTCTATTTTCTTTGGGTTTATTTTGTTGTTCCTTTTCTGCTTCTTAAAATGGATGTCTAGTTTTTCATTTTCAGCCTTTACTTCTTTTGAAACATAAGCATTTCAGGCTATAGCTTTCCCTCTAAGTATTGCTTTGGTTGCATCCCACAGGCTTTGATAGGTAGTATTTTTTATTTTAGTTGAGTTCAAAATACTTTACAATTTTCAATATGATTTTTCTTTGACCCATGGTTTATTTAAAAGTATGATTTAAAATTTTCAAACGTATGTGGTTTTTGTAGTTATCACTTTGTTGTTGATTTCTGGCTTAATTGCACTGTGATCATTGGAAGTCATTTGTATTGTTTTAATCCTTTGCTTTATGACCCAGTATATGATCAATTTTGGTGAGTCTTCTATGTGGGCTTGAAAAAATGTGATTTCTGCAATTGTTGGGGTCAGTGTTCTTTGCACTATTAGATCAATTTTGTTAATTGTGTTATAAAAATCTTCTATGTACTTATTGATTATTTTTGTTCTATACTGACAGAGGTATGTTAAAAGCTCTTGTTATGACTGTGGACTTGTCCATTTCTCCTTGTAGTTTTGTTGATTTTTGCTTTGTTTATTTTAAGGGTATTATTAGGTTCATGCAAATTTAACATTTTTATATCTTCTCCTTAGATTGTATTTTTATAAAAACAACCCACTATATCTTTAGTAGTGCTTTCTTGCCTTAAAGTCTATTTTGTCTGATACTAATATAGCAGTACCAGCTTTCTTTTGGTTAGTATTTGTGTGAAATGTCTTTTTCCATCCTTTTACTGTCAATCTTTCTGTATCTTTCTGTTTTAATGTAACTATTATAAACAGCATATGGCTGGAATTTTTAAATTTAGTCTATCTTTTAACACAAGCATTTAGTCCATTTGTATTTAAATAAAACTACTTATATATTTGGATTCAAATCTATCTCATTTGAACTTCCTATTTCTCTTATGCATGGTGCCTTGTTTTGTTGTGTGCTTAGTGATTTTTAATTATGATTTCCTCATATCTTTGGAAAATTATTTGTGGGAATATTTTGAGGTATAGGATGAGGGTGGGTTCCTGCAGAGAGGATTTGCATTCTGCCAGGTGCCTGGTGGCACTACCAGTCTGGGTCCACTTTAAACTAAATTCAGAGCTTGAGGTTTTCTGGAGTCCCTGGGTAATGTGAATTTAAGCTGCGAATCTTTATTAGATGAGATTGTGTTTACCGCCTCTCAGGGCAGGTGCCTGAGAGGCGGTAAACACAATGTTTACAGCCTAATGTAATGCCAAGGCTGCTTTCCTCAAAGTCCCCTTATGTGTGTTGTGTTGTGTGTGTGTGTGTGTGTGTGTGTGTGTGTGTGTGTGTGTAGGCTTATTTCTGGTTCACTGGAACACTGATGGTTCAACCCCTTGTCATTCCAGTTTTATCTGGGGAGGAACCTTATTACACTCCCCACCTTGGGTAGGCTTTTGGTTTTAATATCACTTATGGCTTGTTCCTTGAAGTTTATATTAAGTTCAGCAAATGTTCTCAAAGAAGTAACTTCATCAGTCTGTCTTCGCTTAGATCTGGGCTAATAATTCCTTACTACCTTTCCAGCTTTGTGATACCTTTAAGAAGAAGTTTGTGGGACTTCCCTGGCAGTCCAGTGGTGAAGACTCCATGCTTCCACTGCAGGGGCACGGGTTCGATGCCTGGTTGGGGAACTAAGATCCCACATGCCGTGTGGCATGGCCAAAAACAATTAAATAAATAAATTCATGCTTAAAAAAAAAAAGAAGATGTTTGCTGCATTTTATCCAGCATTTTTAGTTGTTTTCCGTGGGAGAGTCAGTTTGCACTCCTAGCCCACCATATTACCAGAGCCCCACCATATGTTTCTCCACCCCTGCTCTGAGGCTGCAAAACTGCTAGAGAAAATCACAAAATTGGGCTGATTGGCTCCATAACAAATCTATGATTTCCAGTCTCAGTTGGGCCTTCTTTCTACTGTTTTGCAACACTTTTATTCATCTTTATTCAGTTACATTGCTCATTTCCCACAACAGCTGTTTCAACTCATTACTACAATCCTCCCACTCTATACCCTCTATCCTTTACTTACTCCATAAGGTCAAGACTTCCTACTTTACTACAAAAAAAAATTTCAGATGGGAATTCCCTCAACTCTCCTTCATTCCATTTCTAAGCATTCTCTCTATTCTCCCATTATTTCCCACTTCCTTCCTCTCTCTTGGAAGAAGTGGTGCTCTTTCCTTCCTCCTTTCCAGGTCCTGTGCTATCTACTTTGAATAGTGCTATTCAAAGTAGATAGTGGACCCAAAGAAGGTGATAGACCTCTTCCGATCCTCAAACTGTTTGATATTGATTTACAACAACATAAGCACTGAAATTGAGAGTAAGAATTCAGAAACTTTTTTAGCAATTTGATAAAGTAATTGTATATTCATTGGATCTAATAATGAAAAATTGGGGCTTATGTTTTGACTGTCTGTGCTTTTCACTGCATTTTTCTAGTAATTCATTTTTATTATATTTTACAAAAGTACCAGTCTGTGACAGATTGGAAATTTTAAAAGCTGATCCTTCACCACAGATAGTTTGAAAAGTACTGGGCTAGAACCCATCTCCCCTGACTTGTCTGAGACTCAACTCCATGCATTAGCCTTCTCCTCTCTCAGAGCTCCACTATCACTCTCACGGGCGTTCTCCCACATTAAACAATCTTTCTTTGAACTTTGCCTACTGTGGTGCCATCTTATTTCTCACTTTCCGTTTACTGCCAGCCTTCCTGACAGAATAAGCCTCATATACTGTTTCATCCTTCCTTATCTCCTCTTAAGCCCTCAAACCACAGTGGTCTGGCTTATGCCCCCGCTACTGCTCCAACAAAAGCCCACTGGTGACGTCCAAATTGTCCAATTCATAGTGGCCCTTCCAGTTCTTGTCCTATCTGACCTCTACTCTTTGTTTGTGACTTATGACCATCCTTTCCTTCCAGGACCTTTCTTCTCCTATATCTTCCATGACAGATTACTGCTTCCCTCAGTCTCTTTTGGGGTCTTTCTGTTACTCCAGATACCTGCACCTCAGGCCCCTATCCCCAGCCCTTTCTTTTGCTCTACATTTATTGCCATCAGGCTATTCAAACCCCATATTCTGATGACTCCCAAATCTCTAACTTCAACCCTGACTTCTCTAACCAAGCTGCAGGCTGGTATTTCAATTGGTTTATTAGATCGTTTCACCTGGTGTCCCAAAGACACCTGAAATTCAACATATCTAAAACAGAACTCATTATATACAACCCTGGCCCTCTTGGGTATTCCCTATTTTGGTTAATGTCATCTCCATCAACCCGATTACCCAGGCCTGGAAGCCATCTGTAACTCCCACTTATCTCTCACGTCTTACACTTAGTCCACCAATATTACCTCCAATCTATTTCTACCTCTATAGCCTATGTCATCAACTCTCACCAAGAGCCACCTGATTACTCTCTCTGTATCCAGTCTCACCCTCCTCTAGTCCATCCTTGGCAGCTCTATCAGAAGAAGCATTCAAAAAAATGCTGTTCTGCCTTTGTCACAACCCTACTTGAACCTTTGGTTAGTGTCTCATTGCCTTTAAGAAGAATCCCAAACTCTTTAACTTTGCATATAGGGACATTTTCAATCACACCGCAGACTAGCTCCCTAGCCTTGTCTTTCCCCATTATTCCCCACAGGCTTTTTACATCAGTCGGATTATTGATAGTTCCCTCAAGATGCTATGTTCTTTCACTTCCCTATTTTTATTTTAGGGAATTCTGTTCCCTTCTTTGTCCATGCTCTTAGTTCTTTCTGGAATTTCCCTCCTTTTTTAGGCCACTCTGATATTGTAGCTCTATTCTCTTCCTCCACCTAGTTTCTACTTCTTGAGGGCAAGGATAGTGCCATCTCTCTATATCCCTGGCCCCATGAGTAGCATATAATGTTTCTCGAGTGAATGCAAGGGGGGAAAAAGAAAGAAGATACCCTCCATAAAGGGCATACTTTTTTAAGAAAGAAATTCCTAGCCTCTTGCATAGTGGGATCTGAAACTTACCAGCAACAGATTATCGAAGAACACATTGTGGCTTCATTTCCTTACATTTCAAAAACAAAGACTATAGCTTTTTCTTCTTACATGCGCCATATAATACATAGTACAGTAATAGGAGCATTGTGTGTGTTCAATAAATATGCACAGAATTGAAATCAACTGCAAAAATGTAGATCCATGGTTACTACTGACTTACAAATAACATGCCTAAAATAAAAAAATAACCAATGAGAATTGTAATAAAGTTTGTGGTAGGATTATTTATTGAGATATTAATTTTTTATAATTTGTTTTTGCCTCTGCAGGTACTTTTCCTTCCCCCAAATCAAAACATAGCCAAGTCTTTCTGTACCCTTGTCTTGGGAGATTTTGTTTTGCAAGGTCTAAAGCAGAAGCTGTCAGCCACTCAGATGATCACCTGGTCTACAGCTTTTGATTTCAAAGGCCTAGGTTCATTGAGGGAAATTATGCTGGTTTGTTCCAGAGGGTTAAGAAGTGAGCTCTTTTGAGTAGAGGTGGCAGAAGCTGTCTGACCCAGAAATTCTAGAAGTCCAACACTAGAGAGGAGATGGGAGTCATGGCAGATTCCTTGAGCAGCAAGGACTACCGTTGCTCCCCTCTAGCGCCCCAAAGAAGGGGGCAAGTTCTCAAAGGACAATGACTGCATGGTACACTTCAGGGAGGCTGGATACTAGGCCACAGGGCTCCCAACCTCAGGAAAGACACCCTTCCCCCACCAATGTCCACGGGTGGCACAGAGGCAGCTGACACACCTACTTACAAGGGGCCTTGTGCATTTGCATAATAAACATATCAGTATGGACAACAGGCAGAGGGCCGGTCCTGAAATTTCTGGTCTGTGTATGATTTGCTAAGGCTTTCAGCAGCCTTGGCAGAGAGGAAGGGCCTCTCAAAACCATGAGTGAGATTGCAATTTTAGCCAGCTGATGAAAAGTGGAAGGCTCAGAGCAGATTTCATCTGTTGTCAGGTTATAAAGAAACGTAACACTTTTGCACCCTGGTGGTGTGGAACAAATTTCACTTCTTCAATTCCAATCTGGTGTTCTCGGTAACTTACTTGTCCACCTTGTATCTTAAATTTATACTTTTATAAAGCAAAGATAATATCTTCTCTCCTCTACCTTACAAAGTTTTTATGAGACCACAGTGAAATCAGGTAAGGAAAATTGCTTTGAAAAGGCATTAAACAAATGTATATATTTCAGTAAAATGCAGAATTAGTGTAAAAACAAAACATATTTTATAGCTTTTAGTTGTACATTGAACCTAAAGGATATATTATGATAAAACTGATAGCACAAAGATATTTATTATTTTAATCTGAGTTGCCTATATTGATATGGTTTTAATATTTTCTCTACAAATGCACTGTTTTCCTCAGCTTTTCTTTCTTTCTTTTTTTTTTTGTGGTACGCGGGCCTCTCACTGTTGTGGCCTCCCCCGTTGCGGAGCACAGGCTCCAGATGCGCAGGCTCAGCGGCCACGGCCCACGGGCCCAGCCGCTCCGCGGCATGTGGGATCTTCCCGGACCGGGGCACGAACCCATGTCCCCTGCATCGGCACGCGGACTCTCAACCACTGCACCACCAGGGAAGCCCTCAGCTTTTCTTTAATGGCTTTGTGTTTAATCATTTTCAAATGAAAGCAGTCCAGACATATACTGTTTTCCTCTTGAACTATATCTTCAATAATTTGATCTTTACTGAGTCAGTGTTATTCCTAGGGTGTAATGAACCATGGCAACTGCTCCATAACATATATCCACCGTATATATATGCCTCATGTTCTGAACCACACAGGCAGATCTTGAAACATTTCTACCTACCTCATTGCCAGCTCCCCAGGAAAACCCAATATCTGAGAGTGTCTGGATTGCCAGAATCTTCAGAAGGGAAGGGTGGCCATAGGTAATATAAGAGGCACCACTACACACTCATGGTTAAGGACAGTGACTCTGGGGGCACCCTGCCTAGCTTTGAATCCACTCCACCGCATAACAGCTACATGACATTGGGCAAGTCATTTTAATCTCAGTGAGCCTTGCTTTCCTCCTCTGTAAAATGGAGTTAATAATAGTACCTTCTTCATGGGGTTATTGGAAAGATTAATACATGTAATAATATGTATAAAGCCCTCAGCACAGTGCCTAACACATAATGCATACTCAATAAATGGATGGAAGCTGTTATAAATATTAGTGGCTCAGGGCCGATAAATCGCCTTGAGAGCAAAGATCTGGTTTTGCTAGACAGGTAAAGGACCACTGGGAAACACCACCTGGGAAAAAGAACTATATAAAGATGCATGCCTGGTCCTAATTTGGCCCTCACTAGAGGGCTGGAACTTTGTACTGCTTATTGCTGTATCCTAGCATAGAACAGTGCCTGACATGTAGTAGTCACTCAATAAACATGAATTACATGAATGCAACTGGGACTTACCAATGGCACAGGCCCCAGAGGTTAATAGTAGCCAGTTCACAGGGAACAGCTTAGCACAATGCCCTGAACACAGTAAGCGCTCAAGATGGAATGAGTGGTGTAAGTTCCTGTGATAGTTTTACACCTTCCCAGGTCATTGCCCACTTTACCTTGTTGGATAAATTGCATCACCCAAAGTTCAGCTTTCCTTATGTTCTCTCTGTTTCATCAGCTCCACAGCCCTACCCTAACTTTAGATTCCTTACTTCGTTCATTTGACAGATACCCCTTGAGCACTTACTACGTGCCAGGCATTGTGCTAAAATCCAGGGACCTCCTGGAGCTTATTATTTAGTAGGAGACTGGCCATATACAGGTCAACAAACAGGCAAGATGGTTTCAAATAGTGATAAGTGCTAAGAGAAAAATAAGACAGGCTAACATTATAGCGGGTTACTTCAGATTGGGTGGTGAGAGAAAGCTTCTCCAAGGATGTGAAACCTTAGCTGGAGGTTGAAGTTCAGTATTTGTGGAAATAGAAGCAGCTTGTTCCCTGGGAAGTGCCCAGTTTCTTCTGAAAAGCTGTGAAGAAATTCTCAGAAAATGGGAGGAAAGCAGAGACTGGAGACTTCAAGAGAGGAAAATGAGCAAGGATTGGCAAATTGCCATCTTACTCAAACTCATCTCATCCTTTTTGAATTATTTTTAGAGGTTAATTGTTTCATTGAATGTCAAGGTTAGAAGGTCACATAGAGATCATCCAGATCAGTACCGTCCTGTATGTGGTTATATGTCCCCCCGTGGTACATGAGATGATTTGGGGTGATCACAGATGTACATTATTTATTTTGATGTGCATTAAAAAGTACATCTAAACATCCCCTCTGTGATTTCATGATTATTATTGCTTAAGATTTTGAGGTTAAAGTAGGTAGAGCCATGGCAGTTCACTTTCCAGAGACGAACCTGGCTGGCCAAGAACGGATCCTAGGTAGGCTTATGGGGATGAGGCTAAGGTGGGGAAGGCTGCCACCTGCACCCTTAGGGAATGAGAGAGAGCACAGCATGCCTGAACACCCTGCGTGTAGTTTATGTTGTCTTTGGATATGGCAAAAATTGTGCGGGTCATACACAGATGGAAATACCGATTTGGCTCCTACCTTTGAATCCTTTCTGCAAAGAAATTATTTAGACCCTAAACATCTCAAGAGAATGTCAGGGCCCCTTGGTAGTCAAGAGAACCCCTTCACGGTTAGTCAGAACTGGATTTGAATCTCAGCTCTGCCATGTGATTACTATATGACCTTGGGCAAGTAGTCCAAACTTCACTATGCCTCAGTCTCCTCATATGCAGAGATGGGGATTCTAGGACCTACTTCTTAGGGTTTGTTGAAAGGATTAAAGGATTAAATGAGATGATATATGGGAAGGACTTTTCCCAGTGCCTGGTGTGCACATAGTAAGTACTCAAAATACACGATCGTTATAATTATCCAAGTTTTCTGGGGCAGTCCTGATTTCAGATATTCTGTTCCATTTCCAGACTATGTGTTCCCATTTGAAATTCCAAAATGTGGTCACCGTGCATTTCTCGTCAGCATATGAAGGAGGCTTTGTTTTTTCAGGCATCAAGACATAAAACTGCCTCCACTCCCTACACTTGATTTGAAACCCTCAGTTCTAGTCAGAGACATCTAATTAAGATCCAAAGCAGACTCGTGCCCTTGAAAAATTGTCGGGGTACCAGTGGGGGTGGGAGAAGAGGCGTGATCTTGAACCCAGAAGTAGTCAGTCAGTAAAGTTTTTAGCTTTCCATAGAAGTACACACAATGACTGGACAAACTAGAAGCCAGGGTAGCAGAGTCTTTTCACCAGGAGTGACCCTTCATTTCCAGTTCTGTTTCAAGGTTTTGCTCTAACACCAAGGGGGAGTTCAGATTGTAGATGGCCTGACCTTGCTCACGATCAGTCATTTTTCTAAATTATCCAAAGTTCATTATAATTATACATGTGTAATGCCCTGTAATAAAACTGCATTGTAATTACACAGCTGTCAGCATCAGTATTCAACCTGCAGGCTACAGCTGCCCTCTGACATTCATTATAATCAGGTTTTACCTGTTTACAAATAGCAGAGTGAGGAAACCCACCAAATGGGTTTTGCTCTGGAATCTATATGCCCATTAGGGGCAGCCAAAACTCATAGAAAATTGTCTTTTAATATTTGAATCAATATGCTTGTACCCAAACCATACCTTCCTTCTTCTTCAACTCTTGAGTTCTGTGTACCATTGTGAAAATCCAATTAGACCCATCGATTCCTCTGCAGCTTCCAGAGACAGGGAAGAAGATTCAGCCAAACAGCTGCCTGGGGTGCCAGTTTGAAAGGGGTGTTAGAAAATCTCTGGGATAAACCATAAATATGGTGCTGACCACTCTGGGTTTCTGCCAGTGTTTTCCAAAGTAATTGGTGAGATGGAAATTGGCTACCTCTCTTGCTAAAAGAGGTTGGAGGGCTTCCCTGGTGGCGCGGTGGTTGGGAGTCCGCCTGCCGATGCAGGGGATACGGGTTCGTGCCCCGGTCCGGGAAGATCCCACATGCCGCGGAGCGGCTGGGCCCGTGGGCCGTGGCCGCCGGGCCTGTGTGTCCGGAGCCTGTGCTCCGCAGCAGGAGAGTCCATGGCAGCGAGAGGCCCGCATACCGGAAAAAAAAAAAAAAAAAAGAGGTTGGGGCCCTTGAGTTAAAAAAAAAAAAAAAAAAAGCAAGAGCAAAAAAAGCCAGCAGTCCTCACTGGTGCCAACCATACCATTTTTGCCATGAGCACATGCAAGTTAGAGGGTGTGCCGCCAACTGTGAGATTAGCAAGCTGTTTATCAGGAATGAGGGGTTTATTTTCTTATCTGAGTTTTAAATCCTCTAATACACCTCCATGAAAGTTACCTGGTTGGAAAATTGCAAAAGGAAACTAAAGACAAAACAAGAACTAAAGGAAAATAGGAAACAGTTTGTTATCAAGAAAACCAAAAAAAAAAAAAACCCACACAAAAAACAAAAAAGGGTGGGATTCTAAAATGTTACACTAAATGTAATTTTATAACTATATCCATGTAAATTACCTCCATTGTATTCAGTTTTGAGTGACAAAAGAAAGAAATGAGTAGGTTAAAATGCTAATTTAGGATTTTTATTGTTGAAGTCAGTGAAACATAGTGGCTAAGCTCATAGGCTCAGGTGTCAGACTGCCTTAAGTTTAAATCCTGGCTTCCCTACTAACTGTATGACCTTGGCTAAGTTACTTAACCTCTTTGGGACTCACATATTGAACGGGGATGGGGATGGGGATGGTGACGATGATGATGATGCCAATCTCTTAGGATTAAAGGAGATAATCCATGTGAAGTGGTTCATCCCTGATGCATGGTAAGTGCTCAATAAATGGCATCTGTTATTGTGACAAGGATATGTGGTACATTCTCTATTTTGAACGTAATGAAAAAGGTATACAATTTTATTAAAAGGATCTCAGTCTCTCCCTACTCTCACTAAATAAATGTCGAGCACACATTTTAAAAATATTGAAGAGGGGGCTTCCCTGGTGGCGCAGTGGTTGAGAATCCGCCTGCTGATGCAGAAGACACGGGTTCGCGCCCCGGTCTGGGAGGATCCCACATGCCGCGGAGTGGCTGGGCTCTGGGTCCGTGAGCCATGGCCGCTGGGCCTGCACGTCCGGAGCCTGTGCTCCGCAACGGGAGAGGCAACAACAGTGAGAGGCCCGCGTACCACAAAAACAAAACAAAACAAAACAAAACAAAAAACAAACAAAAAATATTGAAGAGGTACCAGTACATAAGCCTGCCCGGGACATTCACATGTCCCATCCAGTCTTGCTGAGGAGGGCAGTTGCGTCACCATCAGAAGAACACTAGACTTAGACTTGGAAAATCTGGCTTCAAGTTCCATCTCTGCCACTTAATAGCTACGATGTGACCATGAACAAATCATGTAACCTCTCTGAGTTACAGTTTCCTCTTATGAACATGAGGATGCTGATATAATAGATTGGTGGCGAGGATCAGAAGAAAGATTGTGTGTAAAAGCACCTGGCACCTATTAAGACTCAGCAAATATTTACTGACTCTGAATCACAGAGAGAAAAGAATTCTATGGAAATTTTAATACGTATCTGTCATCAAGGATGATGGCTCAAGTTACTGAGCAGCTCTGGTATTGCCTCAAATTAGCTTCTGCCATTCCTGGTGAAAAGGTCAGTATTGCTCTCAAATCCGCAAATCTCCAGGACCTAATTGTGTATGCCTGCTAAGATTTTTTTAAAGCAGGGTGATACAGTGTGCCTTAGATGGCAGTGAAGTCCTTTCTAAATATACATAGCACTAAAAATGTGTTGAAATATTCCAAAGATGCTACTATTAATGCCAACTTCAAGTTGATGGTGGCAACTATAGTAACATCTTTGAGTTTTTTGTTTTGTTTTGTCGTAAATCACTGGCAAGATTATAGTCCAATTTCTTCTTTACTGACTACTGAACAATACTGCTTGTTGGACACTCCTGGAATCTGTTTAGCTATGGCATAACCTGGTTTAGTGTACATAAAATTAGATTATATGCAGAAACAGGAGAAGTGAACAGAATCACAATGACTTCAGGATACTCATAGACCTTATAAAAATATTTGACATTAGCTGACTTCAACTCTGATAGTTACTGAGCAAATTTGGTTGTCTCTGGAAACTCCCACTCAGACAGTAAGGTCAGACAGATGGCACGGTAATATGTAAAGAGCCTTTACAAATCAATAATAAAAAGACCAGTAGAAAAGTGGACATAGGCTGTGAACAGATTATTCAAAAGGTCAAATGACCATACAAATGGTCATATGAAAAAGTGTCCAATCTTACTAATATTCACAGAAATGGTAAACTACAGTAAGATGCTATTTTTACTAATATATTGCTAAAGATATTTTCTAATATGCTACCAAAAGAGCTTAGGAAAACAGACACTGCTATACATGGCTGATACAAACTTTCTATCAGGCAATGTGCGTATTAATACCTGGCATATAGCATGCTCTCAATAAACATTTCTTCAATGAATGAATGATTTTGTTGCTAGCACTGGAATATGTTTTTTAGACGTTCAGGAAATGCTTAAGGACAAAAATTATCCAAAACTTGGAGACAGAATTCATGGATGACTATTTGTGTAAAACATATAGAAAACACATGCATTTGCTTATAACAGTTTGATGATGTGCCTTGGTACAATGTTCTGAATTCATAAAAACTACCGCTAAATCTATAAAATATACCAGTCTTACCATCATTAGCTCCCAACCTTGTGGAATTTTATAACACATTGCTATTGTTAGCTTGATTTTATACCATCTCCCCTTTTTCCTGAAAATGCTGTACGGCATATAATTTTTTCAATTAAAGTGTCTCATATTTAATTTTGTTTTGAGACATTTTCTAAAGGCTCATGATGATCCACAGGATAACTGTAGACACCCTAGAGGGTGGCAAATTTAGGGCTGGGAATCACTGCTTTGCAGCCATCCATATGATACTTTTCAATAGCTGTTCACTAGCTCTGTAATGTACTCTTCTCGCAATGTGAACAAATCTTTTCTGTCAATAAGGAAAGCATAGTTTTGTTAATGATAGGTAAGCACCTTATTATTTGTATTTGGCAGGCTTCGACATTTTGCTCTCTTTTGGAGAAAAACAGCTGTTTCAAGATGTCATTAAGTCAGGCATTACCACTGACAAAGCTTTCTCACAAAGTATCTTACAACAGTTCTGTGTGCTGTCAGAGCTGCTTGTACCAAAAATTCTGTGGGAGTTAGGGCCTTGTACTTTCTAATTGCTAACTGCTTTGATTACAACCTCCTGCTCAGATATTACAATGAGTGACATTTCCGTGATTCCATCTGCACACATCTTCTTCTCTTATAACCACATTGCTTCAGTGCTATGACACTTCTGAACTTTGTGAATACTTGCCCAGAATTCTGACACCTCCATCAGCAGCACATAGACAGATTGGGGCTATTGGAAATTGACACAGTATATTCCGCTTATTCTGGCAGTATTAATTTTAATTTCTCCTTTATGGATTTATTTTTGTAAATGTAATTATTTTGAATACGTGGCTATCACTTTTTGGCATTTGTCAATTATTTGGGCTAGGTTCTTATCCGCAAGAGTAATTATTATGGTAACTTCTCAACACAAAAGGTTAATTATTATAGTTATTTCAGTGTTTTATCCTCCAGATGAACAGTAACTTTTGTATTTAGTAAGCGTCCCAAGGTCTGGTTTGAACTTACTGATTTTCCACTCCAGTCTTCTTTTTCATTTAGTCTCTCAATATTAGAACATGCCAGGAAAAAAAAATTCAAAAGCTGGTAATATTTTGAGTGACTTGTTTTTTCCTTCTGACTTATCTAAAGAAATTCCTTTCTGTCCAAATGCTTAGCTTTCCACTCTGTCCCTACAACTGAGAATTCAACAAAACACTCATCATCTATGCAAACTATGAATTTTCCTTAAACTGCACATTTACATACTACATTGTTAAATATAGGCTTTGAGAAAAAAGCACCCTGCAATTTGATACTCATGCTGCTATCCTGAGAGCAACGATGGAAGATTTTTTAAAGTAAATCACTGACACATCCATCCTATAGATGACTGAGTAGCCATTAAAAAGAATGAGGTAGATCTTTATGTACTCAAATGGAAAGATGTCAAAGGCATACTGTCTGTCAGTATGTCATACAGAGTGAAGTAAATCAGAAAGAGAAGAACAAATACCGTATGCTAACTCACACGCATGGAATCTAAAAACGGTACTTATGAACCTATGGCAGGGCAGGGATAAAGACGCAGTCGTAGAGAATGGACTTGAGGACACAGGGGGGAAGGGGAAGCTGGGATGAAGTGAGAGAGTAGCATTGATATATATATATATATATATATATATATATATATATATACTACCAAATGTAAAATGGATAGCTAGTGGGAAGCTGCTGCATAGCACAGGGAGATCAGCTCGATGCTCTGTGATGACCTAGAGGGGTGGGATAGGGAGGGTGGGAGGGAGGCTCAAGAGGGAGGGGCTACGGGGTTATATGTATACTTATAGCTGATTCACTTTGTGATACAGCAGAAACCAATACAACATTGTAAAGCAATTATACTCCAATAAAGATGTTTTTTAAAAAAAAGGCATACTGATGAGTAAAATTAGAAAGTCATAGACTAATATACATAGTAAGGTGTCATCTATGTAGAAATATATACACGTGCATGTATGTGTTCTTATGTGTATATTCATATGTATGTATATACATTGAAGAAGGTCTGGATGGATATACACCAAATTGTTGGTATTGTTATCTCTGAGAGGGGAAATGAAACGGGTGGGGGAATGGGTATGAAAACAGAGTTTTACTTTTCACTGTATACTTTTGAAAGTTTGATTTTTTTTACAAGTAATTTTAGAAATAATTTTTTTAAACCTAAAGCCCCCTATGGAATTTGCTTTTGCCATCCCCGGCCTGAACTATTAAATGAGCATGAGAAGTTCAGTGATAGGATCTCACTGGCCTTAAAATAGGAATATATGGGCTTCCCTGGTGGCACAGTGGTTGAGAGTCCGCCTGCCGATGCAGGGGACACGGGTTCGTGTCCCGGTCCGGGAAGATCCCACGTGCCGCGGAGCGGCTGGGTCCGTGAGCCATGGCCGCTGAGCCTGCGCGTCCGGAGCCCGTGCTCCGCGACGGGAGAGGCCACAACAGTGAGAGGCCCGCGTACCGCAAAAAAAAAAAAAAGGGAATATATAAGTAAAGCAGCATAGTAGTTGCAATTTGTTCAACAATTATTTTGTGCTAGGTATTTCACAGGAATTATCTAATTTGTTCCTTCTAATAACCCTGTAACGTAAGTTCTGTTTCCTATTCGGAATGAGAAAACCAAGGCTCGGAGAGATGAAGTAATTTGTCAGAGGCCACATAGATGGCAAAAGCAGTTGAGGAAGGATTTCAACTTGGATTTATCTGGCTCTTAAACCTACGTTTTTGTTTCTGAACACCACAGCCTAATTGCAAGTATATAAATAGAGTTCACTATAGTTTCAGGAACTGTTCTAAGTACTTTTATACACAGTAACTCATTTATTCCTCACAACGAGCATATAAGGTAGGTATTATTATTATCATCATCATTATTGTTTTTATCATCCCCATTTTTCAAATGAGGAAACTGAGACACATACAGATCACATAACTTGCCAAATGTGTAAGTGGCAGAGCAAGGATTTGAACCCAGGAGGTCTTGTCATACATGCCACTACTTTTCTAGATATCATGCATAATAGAGTCCTCCATGCTCTCCCTGCATTGCCATGCTCCCATCAAGGAGATTAAGGAAAAGATGAGATGTACTGGCAGAACCCGAATTTCACCAAACTAAATAAAGTCAGAGCTCAAAGAAAGCCTGCTATCTTATGTTTTACAAATTAATTATTAAGTATCTGTACAATTCTCAGTAGGCTGTATTTTTTTTTTTTTTTTTTTTTTTTGCGGTACGCGGGCCTCTCACTGTTGTGGCCTCTCCCACTGTGGAGCACAGGCTCCGGACGCGCTAGCACAGCGACCATGGCTCACGGGCCCAGACGCCCCACGGCACGTGGGATCCTCCCGGACCGGGGCACGAACCCATGTCCCCCGCATCGGCAGGCGGACTCCCAACCACTGCGCCACCAGGGAAGCCCCAGTAGGCTGTATTTTAAAGCACGTGCCTCTGAAACGAAACATTCCCAATTTGAAATTCAGAATAAAGTATAGGTCTGCCTTGTAAGGCCTTCTCCCTCTGTTTGGAGAATGTGAAACAGAAGAATTATACCAAACTAGAAGAGAGAAAATACAACTGGGCCTGAGAGTTTCATCACTGGTGATGGTCTTCCAGTTTCAAGTAAATTTCACCTTTTCCCTCAACCTGATAAAGGGTATCTATAAAACCCCCACAGCTGACATCATACTTAATAGCGAAATACTGAAAGCTTTCCTCCTAAAATCAGGAACAGGTCAAAGATGTCTGCTCTTACCGCTTCTATTCAACATTGTTCTAGAAGTTCTTGCCAGGGCAATTAGGCCAGAAAAAGAAATAAAATGCATCCAGGTTGGAAAGGAAGAAGTAAAACTTTATTTGCAGATGGCTTGATCTTGTATGTAGAAAACCCTAAAGAATTTACAAAATGAATATTAGAGCTAATAAAGGAGTTCAGCAAAGTTGCCTGACCAATATCAAAGAAGACATAAGTAAATGGAAAGAAATCCCATATTCATGACTCAGAAGACAATACTGTTAATATATCAGTGCTACCCTAACTGATCTATAGATTCAGCATAATCCCTATCAAAATCCCAGCTGGCGTCTGTGCAGAAATTGACATCATGATCCTAAAATTCACATGGAAATGCAAGGGACCCAGAATAGTCAAAACAATCTGGAAAAAGAACACACTTGGAGGACACACACTTCTCAACTTCAAAACTTACTACAAAGCTACAGCGATCAGTGTGGTATTGACATAAGTGTAGACGTATACATCAGTGGAATAGAATTCAGAATGTAGAAATAAACCCTTACATTTACGTTTGACTTATTTTCACTAAATGTGCCAAGACAATTCGATGAAGAAGGAAGAGTATTTTCAACAAATGGTGCTCAAACAATTGGCTATGCACATACAAAAGAATGAGTTTGGACCCCTACCTCATGCTATATACAAAATTAACTCAAAATAGATCAAAGACCCAAATGTAAGAGCTAATCTATAGAACTCTTAGGAAACACAGGTGTACATCTTCAAGATTTTGAATCAGGCAATATTTCTTAAATACAACACCAAAAATACGAACAACCAAAGAAAAAAAATTGGTAAGTGGACTACATCAAAATTACAAATTTTTGTGAATCAAAGGTAAACGAAGAGACAACCCACAGAATGGAGTAGGAGAAAATGTTTGCAAACTGTATGTCTGATAAGGGACTTGTATCCAGAATATCTAAACAACTCTTACAACTCAATAATAAAAAGACAAGTAACCCAATTGAAAATGGGCAGGGCAAAAGATCTGAATGCACATTTCTACAAAGAAGGTATACAAATGGCCAATAAGCACATAAAAAGATGGTCAACATAATTAGTCATTAGGGAAATGCAAATCAAAAACACAACAAGATACCACTTCCATTAGGATGGTTACAATCAAAAGAGAGATAATAATAACATGTTCACAAGTATGTGAAGAAAATGGTGCAGCTTCTGTGGAAAGTAGTCTGGCATTTCCTCAAAAAGTTAAACAGAGAATTACCATCTGACCCAGCAGATCCACTCTTAGGTATGTACCCAAGAGAAATAAAAACATGTCCACACGAAAACTTGTATGTGAATGTTCATAACAGCCTTATTCATAATAGCTAAAAAGTAGAAACAAGCACAATGCCCATCAACCAATGAATGGATAAACAGAACGTGGCGTATCCATATAACGGAATATTATTCAGCCATGAAAATGAATGAAGTACTGATACGTGCTACAACATGGATGAACCTTGAAAACACATTGTGCTAAATGAGAGAAGCCAGTCACAAAGGACCACTTGTTGTATGAGTCTATTTTTAAGAAATGTGCAGAACAGGCAAGTTCATAAAGGCAGAAAGTAGATTGGTGGTACCTTCGGGCTGCGGGGTGGTAGTGGAAGGGGTTGTGAGTTAATGGGGAGTGACTGTTAATGGGTATGGAGTTTCTTTTTGGGGTGACTATTATGTTCTGAAATTGACTGTGGTGATGGTTGCTCATCTCTGTGAATATGCTAAAAACCAACTGTACACTTTAAATGAGGGAATTATAACTCAATAAAGCTATTATAAAAAAATTCACCTTGAGTTACTTGTGCAGATTAGAAGCAATGGCACAATCAATAACCAGCTGCTACAGACCTTCATATAGCCGTCACATAAATGAATCCACCCAACAAATATTTACCGAGTACTCCCTATATGAGGCAATAGGAATCCAACAGAGAAGACAACGAGAAGGAAACTACCACTTACATTCTAGTAGAAATAATAACAAAATCTCAAAACAGCCATTAAACACCTACTACATGCCAGACAGTTTAAAAATTTTGTATATGAATTAGCTCACTTAATCTTCCCATCAACCCTCTGACATAGGTGCTATTATTATCCTTACTTTGCAGGTAAGAAAACTGAAGCTCAAAGAAGTGAAGTAACTTGCCCAAGGTCACATAGTTAGCAAGAGATTGGAAGGAAATGAGAATCAGTTTTACCTGATTTTTGAGTCTGTATGCTTAAGTACACTAAAAAATTTGCATCCTTGTATTGAAATATTGACACCAATAGCTCAATGAATTTAGCATTTCTTCTTGAAGTATTATTTCTCAAAAGTCTTTATTTCTTTGACTATATAGTTGACCCTTGAACAACAGGGGTTTGAATTGCACAGGTCTACTTATATGCGGATTTTGTTTCAATAGTAAATACTGCAGTGCTACACGATGTGCAGATGAATTCGAGGATGTGGAGGGTCAACTGTAAGTATAGATCTGTTACTATAGATCACACATATATATATATATGAAATATGAGGGCTTCCCTGGTGGCTCAGTGGTTAAGAATCCTCCTGTCAATGTAGTGGACACGTGTTCGATCCCTGGTCTGGAAGGATCCCACATACCACGGAGCAGCTGGGCCCGTGCAACACAACTACTGAGCCTACGCTCTGGAGCCCATGTGCCACAACTACTGAGCCCGCGTGCCGCAACTACTGAAGCCCGTGCACCTAGAGCCTGTGCTCCACAACAAGAGAAGCCACCGCAATGAGAAGCCCGCGCACC
This sequence comes from Phocoena sinus, assembly GCF_008692025.1. Classification (NCBI taxonomy): domain Eukaryota; kingdom Metazoa; phylum Chordata; class Mammalia; order Artiodactyla; family Phocoenidae; genus Phocoena; species Phocoena sinus. The sequence continues at coordinate 94,098,970 of NC_045784.1, forward strand.
GCAAGGAAGAGTAGCCCCCGCTCACCGCAACCAGAGAAAGCCCACGCGCAGCAACGAAGACCCAATGCAGGCAAAAAATAAAATTAAAAAATAAATAAATTTGACATTCTATTTATTTTTGAAAGATTTAAATGAAAATTTACTTAAAATTTTTCAGACATTTTATGGGAAACATCTAAGTTTTTGGTGGACCTCCAAAGTAACATAGGTGCATCTAACATATATATGTGTTACATATGTTATATATTAACATGTATTAATATCACGCACAGGGAGATCAGCTCGGTGCTTTGCGACCACTTAGAGGGGTGGGATAGGGAGGGTGGGAGGGAGGGAGACGCAAAAGGGAAGAGATATGGGAACATATGTATATGTATAACTGATTCACTTTGTTATAAAGCAGAAACTAACACACCATTGTAAAGCAATTATACTCCAATAAAGATGTTAAAAATATATATTATATATAATATATATTTATATATGTATGTATATATAATGTATATATTTGTATGTCATATAGTTATAATATATATTTATATAATGTATATCAACAGTTGCTATAAAATATGTTAGATGGTAAACTTAAAAATGCTCTTCAAATATAAACTATTTTTTAAAACATCAACAATATTTTGAACTACAAATCATAACTTATGAAGTTGTTAGTATATATATATATATATATATATATATATATCAGGGAATAAAAAGTAACAGCTTCATCAATTATTATTTTTTTACACTTTCTTTTGTTTTATGCTTTTATTTTGAGAATTATTTGTTTTTATTTGATTTAATTAAAGCCATTTGAGAGACTGATTTCTTGATTTGAAATGTAAGCACACTTACTAATGTTCATAATCAAGGCCAGTTTTTCCCAGCAAACAATTAGCTTTGGGAACAGTTGTATAAATCCAAAATACTTACATTATTTGGTAATCATTCTTTGCTTTAGACATTAAATAGTATTTGACCTTTAGACATGACATATATTTAATCCAGTCATTAAATAGAGTTGCATTTTTGAAACATGGGATAAATTTTGTCTTCTCACTGAGCACAATTCTCCAGTTGGTGTGTCAAAGATAATGCTTGGATAACTACGGCAAGGAATTCCTCCATGATTAATGCATAGAGGAGAAAACATGGTTGCTCTCCTCCAGTGGGTGCAGGGCATTTTTCTACACACCCACTTTGTGTGGGAGGCAGGGTGGTTATCCCTGCCCTTCTTGGATTTCTTCTCAAAGAGAGGCCCTGACCTCTTCCCCCAAACTCACTTTCCAGTCCTTCACTCGGAGCAGAAGTGCTTACCAGACTCATTTGGATAACTTTAGCAAAACGTACTTGGCTGGCTACTTGTGTCCTCACTGGAGATTTGTTTCAGTTGGAGAATTGTGTCTAGGGTAAATGCAAGTATGAGCATTGACAAAACTTTTGCCATTTTATAAGAAGAATATATTTAATGAAATTAAAAATAAGATTGGTGGTTTTATGGGGGCTGAGAGTACCCCACTTTGAGATATTCACAGACATGTTGAAATCTGGTGTACTTAGAGTTGCCAGTTCTTTTTCTGTAATGCTTTTGAACTGGGCATAAACCTCAAATGGAGTGTTCTCAATTTATTGGCTCCAAGCACTTTTTATTTGCACTTTTTAGGTTTGGAAGGGTCACACTGGGACGGCAGAGCAGTAGTGAATGAAAGCCATAATGCTGTTAAATTACATTCTAAAATCAAGACCGATAATCCTAGGATTATTACTGATAAGAATTAACACTTTCTGGGGCTTCCCTGGTGGCGCACTGGTTAAGAATCCGCCTGCCAACACAGGGGACGTGGGCTCGAGCCCTGGTCTGGGAAGATCCCACATGTCACGGAGCAACTAAGCCCGTGCGCCACAACTACTGAGCCTGCGCTCTAGAGCCCGCGAGCCACAACTACTGAAGCCCGTGCACCACAACTACTGAAGCCCGTGTGCCCAAGAGCCCGTGCTCCACACTAAGAGAAGCCACCACAATGAGAAGCCCACGCACCACGAGGAAGAGTAGCCCCTGCTCGCCGCAGCTAAAGCCCGCACTCAGCAACGAAGACCCAACACAGCCAAAAATAAATTAAGTAATTGATTAAAAAGAAAAGGATCAACACTTTTTGAGTGTTTACCATGTGCCAGGCCCTGTACTGAATGCTTCATGTCTATTTTTTCTCATTTGATCCTGAAAACCACCTGTGAGGCCTCATTTGACAGATGAGCAAACTGAGGCTGAGAGGTTGATTTGTTCAAGGTCATCGAGTTGGTCATTTGCAGAACCCAGATTCAAACTCACTTTTGCTTGATTGCAAAGCCATTATTCTTAAAGAGTAGGCTATTCTCACTCTATTTGCTTTGGGGATCTCACTGAATCCACTCTAATCTGTCCTCATAAAAAACTCTTATTGGGCTTTGAAAGAGGCTGAAGAATTGGGAAGAAACTTTGCAGGCTGGAAACTAGTAAAAGTGGCCTGCGAACAGTGAGATAGACCAGGCTCACAGGACAGGGTTCTGGAAACTGGAAAGAAGACATGCCCACTGAGGAACAACTCAGAGCTTCTCTGAGCCCTGCTTCAGGCCCAAGGAGGAAGTCCCAACCATGGGCATTGAAGTTCTGCTTGGCAAGGAGGAGCTAGGCCATTGTTTTATCTAAAACACTCTTCTGTAGTGCTCTGTGTGCCAGACACTGGTCTCCACTGCTGTGAGTACTTTACAGTCATGAACTGACTTAAGTCTTACAATAACTCCCTGGAAATTAGTACTGTCATTATCCCCATAGGATAGATGTGTAAACTGAAGTTCAGTTTATAAGTTACACTGAGTAACTTGTCCAAAGTCATACAGCTGGTAAGTGCCAGAGCCAGTCTTTGAACCTAGGCAGTCTGGATCTAATGGCTATGTTATATTGCCTCTCAATAGAGATACTTGATTTTTCTGTCTCTCGTACTTGCCATCCTTTTTCAACCACTCCTGGGCAAGTCCGCTTTGCTGGCAAATTTCCCCCACCCCACTGGCTTTTCCTCCACCCATGACTTTCTGCAGTATCCTTTTTCTTCTTTCACGCTGTCTCCTCAATTCTCAAACAACATGCTCTTTTCGCCCACCAAAGAATTTTTTCATTAATGGTCCCATCTCACCTTGGAAGTGAGGATGGAAAGTGTTGTTCCTGTTTTGTGAATCAGGGAACCAAAGCAAGCAACTTGCCTAACGTCTCACGCAACCATCTAGCGGCAAAGTGAACTAGAATCCAGGTTCTCTGACTCTTAATCCAGTGATCTTTTCTGTTGTACCATCAGATGGGTTTCACAAATCCATTCATTTATTCATCTATTCCTCTGCTTATACATATCAGAACAATGTAATAAGTACCTAGTATACGATAAGGCACTAGGTGGGAGGGTAGGTAGGTATAAAAATCCTTGCTCTTAAGGAGATGACAACACAACTGAGATAATATCTCACCATTAAAAGTTGAATAACAACACACAGGTACATATACTAAGTGCCAAGTGAGTGGTCTAGTCAGGTCATATGGGAATTTTGAGGCTGAGATTGCAGCATCCAAGACAGCTTTATCAGGAAGATGGGTCTTGAACTTGGCATAGAAGGGCACTTAGAGAAGAGGACAGAACGGCACTTTCCAGGATGGGGGAATGGAGTGCACTAAGGCAGTGCTTCCCAACTTTTATCATGGCACACATAGTAGTTGTAAGAAAAGCATAGTATTTGTAAAGTGAATGGAGGAAGCAGTTTCAGCCCAGAGGCAAGCAACCTAGGAGTTTCAACTATACTGTCTTTACCTCAGATGCTTGTAATACTCTTGGGAAGGTCTGTAGTAAGTTATTGGGGCATGCTCTGGTCATGGTAGGTGTAAAGACCGCTGACAAGGCCACAGGGCTAAAATGGAGGGAATTTCCAGAAGAACCATGGCAGATACCATCGGAGAGAAAGTTGTGGCCAAATGATGAAAGGTCTTTGAATTTTATTCTGTGGACCTATGAAATAGGAGGTAGGCGAAACCCACGTAGTGTTGTTAAAAAAAAAAAAAGAACAAAAGAACGCCATTTGCAGCAACATGAATGGACCTAGAGATTGTCATACTGAGTGAAATAAGTCAGAAAGAGAAAGACAAATATCATATGATATCACTTATATATGGAATATAAAAAAGGGTACAAATGAAATTATCTATAAAACAGAAATAGAGTCACAGATGTAGAAAACAAACTTATGGTTACCAGGGGATAAAGGGAGGGAGGGATAAACTGGGGAGACTGGGATTGACAAATATACACGACTATATATAAAATAGATAACTAATAAGAACCTGCTGTATAGCACAGGGAGCTCTTCTCAATACTCTGTAATGACCTACATGGGAAAAGAATCTAAAAAAGAGTGGAGATATATATATATATATATCAGTTTGATTCACTTTGCTGTACAGCACAGACTAATGCAACATTGTAAATCAACTATACTGTAATAAAAGTTTTTAAAAAATAAAAACCAGTGCTGACTCCCATGACAAAAAATCCAAAAGATCCCACTGACATCAGTATGGAGGACAGACTGGAGGAAAGGCAAGTAGTTAGGAAGCTATTACAATTGCCCATGTGGGACATGATGGCGGTAATAGAGAGAGAGGAAAATGGGCAGAATTTAGTTATATTTTGGAGGTAAAAATGACAGGGCTTGATAATGGATTGTACATGGAAAGTAGGAGAAATGAGGAGATAAGAATAATTTCCGGGTTTCAAGCTTGAACAAATAAGTATGAATGGTGATGTTATTCTTTAAGATGGCAAGCCCAGGAGAACTAGAGGGATTTCTTTTGGAGGGGAGGGACAGATGAGATGATGAGTTTCGAGTTGACATTTAGAGGCAAGGAAACCAGTTAGGTGGCTATTGCAAAAGGCCAAGTGAGACAGAATGAGATCCCGGGTTAGGAGGGCAGCAGTGGGAATGGAAAGAAAATGTTGAATTGAGAAACATAAAGGAAGAATTGATAGGATTTTGACATGGACTAAATCTAGAGTTGAAAGGTAGGGGAAGGCTTGAAGCCTTAGATCTCTTCTTTTGTCTCTCCTTGGTGATGCTTCTATTTCTCATGGCTTCAAATACTGTCTATATGCTGATGACTCCCAAATGTGCATCTCCAGCTTGGACCCTCCATACTTTACTTTTATATCCAACTGCCTGCTTGACATATCACCTTGGATGCCTAATAGGCATCTTAAACTTAACACGTCCAAAACTGAACTCTTAATTCCCCCTGCTTCCACCCTTACTCTAGACTTCCCCCCAGACCTGCTCCACTCATCAAACCTGCTTCTCACTCTCTTCCCCATCTCACTAAATGGTAACTTCATTCTTCTAGTCACTCAGGCAGAAGACCTTGGAATCATTCTTGATTCTTCTCTTTCTGTCACATCCTACATTTATTCTATCATCAAATCTTGTTGGTCCATCTCCAAAATATACCTAGAATCCGACTACTTTTCATCATCTGGTTTAAGTCACAATGATCTGTCTCCTGGATTATATTGCCCTAGCCTCGCAACTCTTCTCCTTGCTCCTGGCCTTGTCACCATCACCCAAGTCTATCATTCCCTTATTGATTTAAAGGTCAGACTAATCTTATCAACATGAAAGTCAGAACGTGTCACTCCTCTGCTCAAAACTCCAGTGACTTCCCATCTCATACACAGTAATAATAAAACTCCTTACAATGGCCCACAGTGCTGTATACAACCCAAATATCAATGTAACTCACTCACTCACCTCCTGCAGGAGTTGGATCAAATGTCCCCTACTTGGTGAGATCTTCTTTGACAGCCATGTTTAAAGTTGTAAGTTCCTCCTCCCCATTCTCTACCTGCCTTCCCAGTTTTCTTTTTCCTTATATTTTGAACACTACTTGACATTTATATATTTATCTATTTTAAAAAATTGTCCATCTCCTTCTGCTAGAATAAGGGCCAGCAAATATTTTCTCTAAAGGGCCACATAGTAAACATTTTAGGCTTTGTGGGCCAGGGAGTTTCCAACACAACTGCCCAACTCTGTTGTTACACAAAAACAGTCATAGATGATACAGAAAGGAGTGTGTGTCTGTGTCCCAGTAATGCTATTTACCAAAACAGGTGATGGGCCAGAATTTGTCCATGAGCCATACTGTGCTGACTCCTACTAGAATGTAAGTTCCAGGAGGGCAAGGATTTTTGTTTAGTGCTATATTCCTGACACCCAGAGCGGTGCCTGGCATATAGTAGGCACCCGACATATTTTTGCTGAAGGAATGAAACAGGGGCAGATAGGAGGACTGGGGGGGGGGTCAGGATAACTATAATAGAGCCATTGATGGTGCAGAATCTTGAGCAAGAGCTGATTCTGGCTAGGTTTCCAGCATATCAATTCTCCTTCCTCCCTTCCCCCATCATCCCTACCCTACTACTTAAAAGAATGTCATATAAAGTAAAAGTTGCTTTCATTGCCTCTGCAACTCTCCTGATGTGTGAAATTTCATCTGACTTCCCTTAACGTTGTCATTTGTCTATTCAATCCTCCTGACTCAGACTCTCTCTAATAACAATAATAACTCAAGTACTCTGCACTAAAACCAGAACGCTGGAATCAGTATTTTTAATTAATTTAAGACAACTGCTAGTAATAGCTTCTATTGACAACACTACACTTTTCAACACTTCACCATATTCTGGAGTACTCTCTGAAGTTGAGCAACTGTTACTGTTATGATATGAAATGCTATTTTCCTTCCATGCATTCGATGTGAATGGTTTGTTCTGATAAACTTCAGCTTTCAAGTACCCCCGACAGTAGGAATGACACGGCCAGAGATATGGTAAATGAAGTATACACGCGTTTTTACTGATTCCTCTCCCATTCTTCCCTGGATCTCTTATGGGCACTAAAGATGTCCTGGAGTTATATGCCTTCCTGTTGAAAATGTATATTCACTTGTTCATTATTTTAAATAGTCCTTCAGGCACTGTGAACACTTACTGAGCATTCACTATATATATGGGTACTGTCCTGAGGGTTTTATTTATATTAACCCATCTAATCCTTATAAAACATCTAGGATCTAGGTACCATTATTATCATCATTTTACAGATGAGGGAACTGAGGTCCCCAAACCTGAAGTAATTTGCTCAAGTTCCCACAGCTGGCAAAAAGCAGAGCTACGGTTTGAACCCAGGTCGGCCTGACTCCAGGGCCAAGATTTATTTATTGTTTTTCCTCACCTTAACAAATATTTACCATATGCCTTGCAGTATACAAGACATCATCTACAAAGATGAATAGGGCACGATCTCCCTTGGCCTCCCAGAGCTAACACTGGCTGGGGCCATGTGGGGTGGGAATGGAGGATATCAGACACAGAAACGAAAGAGTTTTCTGTTTACAAACAGGTTGGTGAGGAAGTAGATGTAGCTCTGTGAATTCACAGCGTTCTGAGAAATGGAGATAGAGGGCTACAGACTGAAAGGGAAGAAGGCCCCCAGCTCTAGAGTTCAGGACAACCGGTAGGATAGAAAAATGCCACTCTCAAGGAGTTAAGCTGACCGGAAAGTTGCCCACTGTAGAAATGGGATTGGTTGCTCACAAAAAAAGCATGTACTGATAAGATAAGGAACCTCCTTATAAGAGGTCATTAAGAGTCAATGCTCTAAAATGTAAACAGTGGAAAAACCCTACTGTAGCCTTGTAAATGCTATGGCTGGGAAAGCCCATCAAAACCGAGAAGGGATTCATGATACGATATGGCCGAGCAAGCTATTTAACCATTATAGAAACAAAAATAAAAATAATTTAGAAAGAAGTTTCTCTCACGCCATGCTCTGACCTGCTGATATATTTACTGTCTTTCTGATGGGGGATGGATGGTGGCAGGAGGTTCCATAAACGATATGACTCCATCTTTTCAGAACATCCCACACCCTCTACTAACCTCTTCACTCACCAGTAACAACAGCTACCATATAATAAGCACCTATTCTGTACCAAGCACTTTACATAAATGTACTGATTTAATCCTCACAGTAACCCTATGATTTCATAGGGTTCTATGATTAGCCGTATTTTCAGTTGAGGGAACTGAGGCTCAGAGAAGTAATGTGACTTACCCAAGCCCATAAAACGAAATGAATGGTATTAGTTTCCCGTGGCTGCCGTACAAATTACCACAAATTTAGTGGCTTGAAACAACAGAAATTTATTCTCTCACAGTTCTGGACGCCAAAAATCTGAAATCAAGGTGTTGGCAGGGCCGTGCTCCCTTGGAAATCTCTAGGGCAGATTTTATTCCTTGCCTCTTCTTAGCTTCTGGTGGCTGCAGACTTTGCTTGGCTTGTGGCTGCATCACTCCCATCTCTGCCTGTCTTCACATGGCCTTCTCCCCTATGTCTCAGCCTTCTCTTTCTCTTTTAAGGACATTCATCATTGGCTTTAGAGCCCACCTTAATCCAGGATGACCTCATATAGAGATCCTCAGCTTAGTTACATCTGCAGAGACACTTATTCCAACTAAAGTCACATTTTCTGAGGCTCCAGTTGGACATATCTTTTGGTAGAACACCATTCAACTCACTACAAGTAGCCTAGCTGGGATTCTAACCTAGATGTGGGTGACTCTAAAATTCTGGCTCTTTTCACTAGATCAGGCTGCCTCCACCAAACAGCCTTCTTCTTTGCCTTTATTTGCTATCCTGAGTAGATTTCCTACTGGGAAAAGGATGCACTGGTTGACATAGGTGTTCTTTGTAGTTAATTATCAAGATGCATTAATAAATTGACATTTTGGTTTCCAAAACGTTGCCTTGTGAGTTTAGATTGTGTGAAATTTGCCCCCCTCCACCCCAGAGCCTAATCACTCCCTGGTTAAAACAGACAAAATTGAGTTTTAGAACCTGTGAAACTGAGGATTGTATCTTGGCTCAGAACCAAGATCCCTTCAGGGTATAGGCATCCCACAGCCTGCAATCCACGCCCATTTCTTTACTATATAAGTGACCACAATGTAATGAAATGTCACAAACTTCTGGGTATGCAGAACAATTTCTAATCACTTAAGAGCTTACAAGAGGAATTTTGATTCTACCTCAGTGTTATGTCCCAGAAAGGTTCCATAGCACCTACTCTGTTTGCTCCGGAGCCTCAGCCCCCATCATACAGACACAGGGAAGGAGTTGTCTCTAAGAGTTCATTATAACACTAAGATGAGATTCTGTAGAAAAACGGGGATCCAGAAACAGTAGAAACTCAGCTTCCACTCCCCAACATGCTTCCTAAATTAGCATTTCTCATGATACACACTCAGGTTTGAGGACCGCTGCATTCTGGTGAAATCAGGCTTCCACAACATTGAAACACAGATTAAACTCTAAATGTTCACTTGCAATTCCAGCTAATAACCAATTACAATATTACATTCTTGCTGCATGATCAGTAGGCTTTAGTTCGTGTGACAATATCATTTTATGTGGCTTGATTTAAATCAAAGCAGTTATGGCAAGATTTCTTAATCCCGCTCTCCTGAGACAATTTATGTAATAACTTTTGAGGAGAATGCAATAACCTCTCTCTAACATCTTAAATTGATCTCTAAGGTTCCTTTCAGCTCCAACATTCAGATTCTATGAAGTTCCTAGGGCTTCAAATCTGTTTGTCAGAAACACATCGCTTTTTACCGACTAAACCGATTTCCCTTCTTCCAGGCAACAAGTTTCTGAAGAAAATTGGTTGCTGGTGATTTTCCTGAATGTTTTTTTTAAAATAGCATATACCTTCTCACCGTGTTATTGTGAAGAGTGAGTGAGGAAATATATGTGAAATGCCAAGCAGAGTGCCGGATGCAAGGAAGTGGTTAATAAACGTTCATGCCGCTTCCAGTGCATTGTCACAATAACGTCTCTTGAATTATTGAAGATATAACATCAGAGAACTACAGCTGAATGGAAACTAGGGAATCAGCTGTATTGACAATATCAGGGGCTTTTTTGGCTGTAGGGGAACTAACCACTAACCACTGATGGCCTGGGGAGGGCGTGGGTTCCTGCCACTCACACTGCCTTGGAGAAAGGCTGCAGTGAATGAGGTTTGGGTCTAAAACTCAGCTTCCACTCCCCAACATGCTTCCTAAATTAGCATTTCTCAAAGTGTGTTCCATGGAGTATTAGTCCCTGGGGATTGACGTTGATAGTATTACATTAAGAAAGAGTCCTATGAACAGGCAAAGTTGTGAACCACTGGATTGGTCAAATGTGGTTTCCCAAGTACAAGAATATTCAGAGTCCTTGATATGTTAACAGGTAATGGGAATCTCCAAGAGAGGGATGGGGAACGTGCAGTTTTCAAAGTTTTGTGACTTTACTCACGGGGTGATGGGAGGGGCTCGTGGTTTTGAGGAACACAATTATGAGAACAGTGCTCAAGGTCACTTGTGCTCTCCTACTCGCCAACGGAAATGGACACTTTTTAGCCCTTACGTGATAAAAGTAACAAGAGAACAATCACGTGCTGAACTGGTCCTCAGTCCCCTCGTGTCGTCGTTTTCTTCTTCGTACAGCTTAGATCCTATGTCCATCCTATGGACATATGTCCATATGTCCTATGTTATATTCACTCTTTTGCATACGCCCTAGCTTCCCTTGCCTCTCTCTGCCCTCACCCTAGCTGAGCGGCAGACACCTAATCCTGGTTAAATCCAACTCTCTGTCTATTCCAAACCTGCCCCAGCAGCTGAACAAGACTGGAAAAAACTTAAAACCATGCTAACTAGTCTCACTTTCAATTCATGATCACTAACCTCAAGTGGGCCCTTCGTGCTACGCTCCAGTTTCACTACATTTTCTTCGCCCAATCATTCTTGAACTCTTTCTGAGGGCTGTTTTGCACCTTCCCTCTTCTCAAACTTCCAAAACCCCTTCCCCCATCCTCCCTCTTAGCTGCTGACCCCATTCCTCTTTCACTGAGAAAATAGAAGCAGTTAGAAGAGAACAACTGCAGACTCTCACCGCGGTATCTGCAAACCTGCTTGTATCTGTATCCATATACTCTGCCTTCCCTCTTGTCACTATGAACAAACTGTCTGTAATTCCACTGATGGCTGACCCTTCCACTTGAGTACTATATCTTGCCCCTTCTGGACTTACCAAGGTCATGGCTCTAGTCATTTTCCCCTCCCTCTAAGACATCAGCAATTTTTCTCTCACCAACCCAACATCTCCAATGTTAAAAAACAAAACAACTTTTCTCTGCCTCAGCCCCATTTCTCTCTCTGTCCTCAGAGCAGAAATGTTTCTCCTCCTAGTTTCTCTTGAACCCTCTCCAGTCAGGCTTTTGCCCCCTTCACTCCGCCAAAATGACTCATGTGAAGGTCAACAGTATCTCCTTAATGTTAAATCCAATGATCATTTTACTGTTCTCATTTTTTTTTGACCCAGCAGTGGCATTTGACACCGTTGATCACTCCCTTCTTGAAACAATTTTTTCACTTGGCTTCTGAGACACCACACATTCTTGGTTCTCTTCCTACTTCACTAGCTCCTCTTTCTTAGCATCTTTTACTGGGTTTTCCTCCTCTTTCTAACCATTAGGCCTTCTAATTGGCCTCTCATTTCAAAGTTCTCCAAAACCAAAACGACTATTTGCCTTAGACCTGCTTCTCCCACAGTCTTCTTTACCCATTCTTCTAGAATTTCAGGCCAAACTTGGAGTCTTCCTTGACTCCTCCTTTTCTCTTACACCCCACATCCAATCTATCAGCGATACTGTGGGCCGAATCTTTCAAAACATATTTAGAACCTGATCACTTCTCGCTATTTCCACTGCTACTACCTTAGTCCAAGCCAGCATCATTTCTTACTTGGATCATCGCAAAATCCATTAAACATGTAAATCAGATCACGTCATGCTTCTGCTTAAAACCCACCCATGGGGACTTCCCTGGTGGTCCAGTGGTTAAGAATCCACCTCCCAATGCAGGGGACGCAGGGTCGATCCCTGGTCAGGGAACTAAGACCCTTCATGTCGTGGGGCAACTAAGCCTGCGCGCTCTATAGAGCCCGTGCGCCACAACCAGAGAGAAGCCCACAGGCTGCAACTAAGACCCGACACAGCCAAATAAATAAATAAATATAGAAAACAAAAACGAAAACGAAAACCCACCCATGGCTTTTTATATTGTTCACGGTAAAAGTCAAAGTCTTTAGAATGGCCTAGAAGATTCTACAGGAGCTGGCTTCTTCCCCGTTACCTTTCTGACCTCAACTCCTACCACCCTCCCCGTTGATTACTCAGCTCCAGCCATGCGGCCTGTTTGCTGTTTCTCAGACATGCCAAGGTAACTCCCAGAGGGCCTTTCCTGTTCCCTCTAACTGAATGTTCTTTCCCCATAGAGGCTCACTCACTTGCTTCCTTCAGAACTCTGCGCAAATAACACTACCAGTGACATTTCCTTGACCATCTTATTCAAAAGTTGCCATTCTGTGCATGCTTTCATATCACTTTACCTTGCTATAGCTTTCCCCATAGCACTGATTATTTTCTGATATATCAATATTTGCATGCTCGTTCATTGTCTATCTCTACCACTAGAATGTAAGCTTCAGGAATACAGGGATTTTGTCACTGCTCTATCCCCAGTACCTACCCCCATGCCTGGCACATAAAAGGTGCTCGATAAATATCTGTGAAATAAAGAAAGAATGATTATAAGTGTAACAGGAGTTCTTAGGTTCTTGGCATCTTCAGGTAGAGACAGATCACTCTTGTTATCTGAAGCAGCCCCCCTCTAAGTGCAGGACTCCTCAATACCACATTCCTGATGGTGGATTTAGTGTTTACCTGAGGACTTCCAGGAAGCTCCATTTAGTCTAAAGCAGAACGCTCCATGATTGGAGGTATTTAATTTCTGGAAAGCTCTTTGCCAAGCGTTCTTTTTGATACATATTATCTTTTGAATGGGTATCAGCTATACATGATACAAAATGCCAAATGTTCGAAGTGCACGTAGTGGAAAATGTATTCTAGCACCTCCCACTGCTATCACCATATTCTAAGCCACCCTCCATTTTTTTAACCAGAATGACTGCACAAATCCTTTAGAAACGTAAGTCAGATCGTGTCACTTCCTGGCGAACACTAGCCCAATTCATCTCACCTCCTTCAAAGTTCCCTTCCTGGAGGCAATCACTGTTTCCAGTTTATTATGCGTTTCTCTAGAGGTAGCCTGTGTACATTTCTTTTCTCTCACTTGATGTCTATGTCATTCTTTGCAATGGCTGCATAGTTATCCATTATGTGACTATTATATTCTCCAGGGATTCTTTTACTTTTAAAATATTTATTTATTTATTTATTTTTGGCTGCGTCAGGTCTTAGTTGTGGCACGCAGGATCTTTCACTGCAGCGCGCGGGTTCTCCGTTGCCGCGAGTGGGCTTCTCTCTACTTGTGGTGCCCGGACTGCGGAGCGTGTGGGCTCACTCGTTGTAGCCTGCAGGCTCTCTAGTTGTGGTGCAGGGGCTTAGTTGCCCCGCGGCATGTGGGATCTTAGTTCCCCAATCAGGGATCGAACCTGCGTCCCCTGCATGGGAAGGTGGATTCTTAACCACTTGACCCCCAAGGAAGTCCCCTCTCCAGGGATTCTTAACCTGGAGTCTATGAATGGTTTCACCAGGTCTATGAATCTCCTGAAACTGCATGTCGTTATTTGTGGGCATGTGTATAGGTACATCTTTCAGTGGAGAAGACCCATACCTTTTATCAGATTCAAAGGGGTCTGAGATCTAAAATGGTCAAGAATCACTTTCCTGAGTCTAAATCTGCCTTCCTGAAACTTATACCCTTTGAGCCTAATTCAGCTGTTTGCAGCCTGGCACACAGAGGACAGGCAACAAATATTTGCCAAGTGAATGAAGGGATAAGACAAAATGAGTCTACTCCCTCTTCTCTATGTTAGCTTTTGGTTGACTTCAGGAAAGCCATCATGTCCTTCTAAGTCATCTCTTTTGCAAGGCTAAAACTCTTAATTTGACATGGTTTCCAACCCATGTGCTTTGCTGTCCCCTGGATAAGCTCTAATATGGATTTTCCCCTCCAAATGTCTTCAGGGGCAGGTAGATAATAAACAAAGGTCAGGTAGACCAGTTGTGAGACAATGGCAAGTGGCGGGACCTGCGGAGTCCATGTAGCTGTCTAAAGATATTCATATTCAAACTCAAGACAAAAGACTTTTACAGGCCAATTTTGTCCCATGGGCCGGCAGCTTGCAAATCTAAGAACTTGGGAACTCAAACAGTTTGTTAACACTCCTTTCACGTCTTCCTCACTCTATCACCTCACCTTTGTCCTCCCCATAAACCCAACAATTTAGTCACACTAAACTCTGCTCTGCTTCTCAAATACCCCTTGTGATTTCTTGCTCTTATTCCTTTACCCATATGGCTCTTTCTGCATAAAATGCCTATGTGGAATATTCTCTATTTGTCTCTCCAGATCTACTTTTTTAAAAAATTGTCTTTATGTTTTTAGAGCAGTTTTAGGTTCACAGAAAAATTGAGAGGAACGTACAGAGATTTCCCAGATACCTCAGCGGATCCACTTTTCACACTTGTACGTTCTGTCTCTGTACCTCCAGAGGCTGACCTTTATGGACTGTATTAACTGGCTTCTTTCTTCTCTGAATTCTTGTTGGAGGTGGCCAATGGGAGGTACTAGCAAGGGACTGGAGATCAGAAGCAGATTAAAGTCTGGATATTTATTCTCCTGTCTCCCTCTCTGCGAGGTGTCAGCAGTTTGGTTGAGTCCTTCTAGAAGAATCTATCTTAGGCCACAGACTTTTTTGAAGGTCATCTTTTATAGCTACAGCTACTCTTTCTGGGTTCTTGTAACAGCTCCCTCCTCTTGGCCCTTCAGGTATAAAGGTGGTCAAATCTCCCTGGGGTGCCTCACCATCCTTTGTTGGCTTCCCTTAACCCAGATCCCATGGTTGTAAACAGTCCCGTTATTAAAGTTCCCTCAGAGTCCCTGTTTGAGTGTGCCATCGGTTTCCTACTTGACCCTTGACTACTACCATGATTTTCCCTCCCTTGTCTACTTGGTGAACTCCACATTGTTCAGGCCCCAGCTCCCCTGTGAGGCTTCCCTGAGTGCCCTTCCCTCTGAGAAAGTTAGACATTCCCCCGCCTCCTTGAGAACATTTCTTACAGCACCCTGATTATTTATGCATGTCTCTCCCATTAGATCTTGGGCTTCTTGTGGTGGGGAATGAAGCTTATTCATCACTATTGTCTCAGCTCCTGGCCAAGTAAATACTTGGTAAATGTTGGTTAGCTTTTCTTTTGGAGAGAAGGGGGATGAAATTGAAGAGAGAGTATTCCATTTTTAAAAGAAATGTCTACATATTATTTTTTTAAATTATAACTAAAGGAAAAAGAGTGAAGTAAAAGTCTAACCCTCACATTCATGCTAGAAGTAACCATAGTAATAGTTTGTGGGTGGCATCCTTCCAGCACCTTTTCTATGTACAAAAAAAATGCACACATTTATATACATACAATGAAGACACCCATCTCTGTTTTTTGCTTTTTTCACTTAACAGTACAACAGGCTGTATTCTATGTCAGCTCATATAGGTATACAGACCTACTTCATTATTTTTTATGGCTGAATTGTATTCCATTTGAAGAATGTATCATAATTTATTTAACAAATCCCCTATTATCAGACACTTAGGTTATCTAATATTGGTCACTGTTAGAAGCAATGCAACTCAAAACACAGGGACACACTGGATAAAATTTAACCACAAAAATATATAGCTGAATTCAAGAAGCAAGAAAAGAAAAATCCCAGATTCCAGAAACAGAAATGGAACTTAAAATCACAGCAATGAGCATGAATTGAAGTGTCACAACTCACGGGGATAATGGGACCAGAAAAGTACCTTAGAGGCTGAGGTTTTAGGTCCTTTGAAGGGCTTGGAATTGAGTTAAAATTGTGCTTCCTGCACAAACCAAGGAGCAGCAGAGACCTGCCTCATCTGTGAATTGAAACCAGATTTGCCAAATAGCCAGGGGCAAAATAATAACAAATCTTCACTAGTACGTACAATGTGCCAGGTACTGTTCTACATGTTTTGCACGTATTAATTTATTTAACCCTCACAAAACCCCATTGAGGTAGGCACTATTATAATCCCCATTTCACAAATAGGGAACAAAATGTTTAAGTAACTTGCGTAAGGTCACACTGCCAGGAAGCAGCAGATATAAGATTCAGACCCAGGTATCCTGACTCTAGGGTCCATACTCTTTATTATCGTATACTGTGTCACTACAAACAAGATGTAGGCCATCTTCCCCAGGATGGGGTAGAAATAAACTCACCCCTAAGAAGTTTAAAAAATCTAAACCTGAGCTACACATTGGTATGAGACCCAAATTCATCGTGCCCATGTATTTCAGAAACCCTGACCTGAGAACTTTACATAAAAACTTGTCCAGAGCTGGGAATGCCATAGAACTCTGGTAGGGGCAAATTTAAAACTGCCTCTGCCACCGCAAATTTGACTCTACAACTCAGGGTCAAATTCTCACAGAATGCAGCTCCTACAGAAGATAAGTTCACATGGAAAATTATAAAGCACTTGAAGAAACCCACTACAATAAGTGTTAGTCAGTACGTACCAGAAATGGGAGACTTCAGTTCCAAGGAATTACAGATAATACAGCAATCTGAACAGACTTTAAAATATTGTATGTTTAAAGGTTTAAAGAGGAAAAAACCCAGAATACATATATATATGTATATGGTATATAATATGGTGTATATGGTATATACATTTATATATATATCAAAGAAAAATTCTAGAAATGAAGAATATAGAAAATATGGGATGATCCTTGGAAGACATTAGTTCTAGTCCCATTGAAACGTTCAAAAGTCAACTGACAGGTTAAACTACAAATAAGGCCTGAGTGAAGGAAGGATTAGTGAAATAACAAATGAAGCTGAGATATAGAATATAGCACATTATAAATATACTAAATATGAAAGAGAAATTAGAAGATACAGATTTTAAGAAGCTCCACATACATCTAATAGAAATTCCAGAAGGAAAAAAATAGGAAGAAGTAGTGTTCGAAGAGAAATGGCTGCGAATTTCCCAGAACTCATAAGACATGAGTCCTCGGTTTAAAATCCTATACCTAATCCTGAGCAGAATAAATGAAGACAAATGGATAACTTCTAGATGCATCGTGATGGAATTTCAGTACATCAAGGATAAAGGGAAAATCTCAAAACTTACTAGAGACAAATAATGCTGCACAGTATTTCTGTGGGAGAGATTCCTAAAGGTGGAATTTCTGGAACAAAGCGTAAGCACATTGAAAAGAGATGGATGTGTTTTAAATGAATGAGTGAATGAATTAACGAGTCGTTAGAGGCATTATTTCTCTCAATCGAGGCGTGATATTTCCCTTAGTATAGCCTGAGATTGTATCTCCCAGCTATCTACTTACTTATGTATTCGCAACTGCATCATCGCTATAGATTCATATTAAGCAGGAGGCCAATTAAAATCCCCAGGACTTTTTCAAATGAAGGGCTGTCAAATGAAGTCTTCTCTAGCGTGTACTTAGGTAACTAATTTTTTAAAATTTATTTATCTATTTTTGGCTGCATTGGGTCTTCATTGCTGCGCGCGGGCTTTCTCTAGTTGCGGCCAGCAGGGGCTACTCTTCATTGCGGTGCGCGGGCTTCTCATTGCGGTGGCTTCTCTTGTTGCAGAGCATGGGCTCTAGGCGCATGGGCTTCAGTAGTTGTGGCTCGCGGGCTCTAGAGCGCAGGCTCAGTAGTTGTGGTGCACAGGCTTAGTTGCTCCGCGGCATGTGGGATCTTCCCGGACCAGGGCTCAATCCCGTGTCCCCTGCATTGGCAGGCGGATTCTTAACCACTGCACCACCAGGGAAGCCCAGCAATTAATTTTTAAAACTCGGATATAGAACTATTCGGTTACTGGTGAGATCATTGAGAACTGGAGCCACTAAAGAAGGCTTCCTAAAGGAAGTAAGACTTAAGCTGAGTAGGATTTATTTTAGATAGAGGAGAAGAGAGCTTCTAGGTTTGTGGGATGGAGGTAACAAGAGTGATGAGGTGCACGAAAGTGCCTTGGCAAGAAATGAGCTTGGGGTGGACGTATGAAAGGTGGGGGAATAAAGAGATAAAGTGCAAAGGCAGGGTGGGAACAGATTATGGAGGGCCTAGAAAGCCAGGCAGAATGTTCAGACTTGATATCATACATGGGCGATTGGGAGCCACTTCAGCCTTTTTAAAAGGAAATTGTGTTATCTTGCCAGCCAAACAAAGGTTAACTCACCCTGGAAGGAGTTAAGGAGACTGGGTTGAAGTCATGCAGGCCCCTAGTTCTCCTTCTGGGGTTGCTAACAGGTTATCCAGACAAGTGGTTAAGCTCAGGAAACCGCTCAGAGACACTGGGGTGACTTGATGTTGAACCACCAGACCAGTGGGAACGATGTGTAATCAAACTAACGGCAAGACTAAATGCAGTGTTTAGAAAGAATAGTCTTAATAGCAAACTCAAGATGCTTTAGAGCTGGATACAGGAGAGCAAGAGAGAGGCGGGGAGAGTGGCATATCCACTGGAATGAGCATCACTAGAAAACCTTAGTTCTAGTCCTGGCTCCACCGCCTGCTCGCCACATGACCTTGTGCAGATTACTTAAACACTGAGGCTAGTTTCCTTACCTGCAAATCTACTACAATATAAGCTCTAGAGGGTTGTAACCAGGTCTGCTTTGTTTGCCATGGTATCCCTAGCCCCTAGTACAGGGCCTGGCACATAGCAGAGCCTCAGTTAATAGTGGTTGAATAGATGAATGAATGAATGAATGAATGAACTAATGCCTGCCTCATAGAGTTATTATGAGATTCAGATGAGACCAGGGATGAGAAATTATTACACAAAATTAAAACACTAAGCAGTCCTATGGTAAAATACTACAGCTACTACTGAGAAGTATCTTTTTTTATCAAGTTAGAAGGCTGGTTAGAGTACTTTAAAGGTAAAATAGTAAGTGGGCTAATGATATCAAGTTTTCTTAGCATGGAAGGTAAGAAGAATAGCAAAAATGTAAGACACGTAAAGCGATTTTCTAATTTAGGTAAGGAACATTTCAGGATCTGTGTTCTGTACCATGTTCAGTCCTTTGCACTCAATGCGCTCATGGTAGGGGTAATAATGGTGTTAATTGTAGTTAACGTTCATTGACTACCTACAACGTCCTACCTGCCCTTAAAAAAAACCCTGCAAAGAAGGTAATAATATTTCCATCTTATTTATTTTTATTGTAGTACAGTTGACTTACAATATTATATTAGTTTCAAGTGTACAACATAGTGATTCGATATTTTTATAGACTACACACCATACAAAGTTATTATAATATTGTTGAGTATATTTCCTGTGCTGTACATTACATCCCTGTGACTTGTTTTATAACTGGTAGTTTTGTACCCCTTAATCCCATTCACCTATTTTGTCCATCCTCCCACCCCCTTCCCCATTTTAGAGATGAGGAAACTGAGGTTCAGAGAGGTTAAATGACTTGCTTACAGCCATAGCGAGGAGGTTGCAGAGCTAGAAATTTTATCTCAAGTCTGTCTCTGAAGCCAGCGGGAAGAAACTGTGGGTAAACAGATTTCTTCACACCATAAGGATGCCCTTGCTAAGAGACAGAGCAGTCCAACGATGGAATGGGCTACCTCCTGAGCTAATGAGTTTCTCTTCACTGGAAGCAGGATCACCACATAATTTGCAGGGCCCAGCACAAAATGAAATAGCCATATGCCCATGAAGATAGCCCTGACTGGAAGCTTTCAATCACAAGTGATCCAGCCTCTAGATAGGGATGTTAGAGAGAAGAGTCAACATGAGCGGAGGCACTGGACCAGATGACCTTAATCTGAGATTCTATTATCCCAAATGGGCTAGGGTAGCTTCCCCACGTGGCTGACATGACACCCCAAAGGCCTCAGATGACGTAGAATTCTACAAGGTGACGTGGAGATCCATGGTGCTATGATAGTCTGGGGCACCAAAAACATGCTCCGCCCTGTGAGGCAGAAAAGCACAGCATTCAGGAGAAAAGAAAAGAAAAGAAAAGAAACTCTTTAAGGGGATTAAGAGGTACAAACCTGAAGTCATAAAACAAATAAGCCCCGGGGATGTAACATACGGCCTAAGGCATGTGGTCAATAGTATTGCAACAACTTTGCATGGGGACAGATGGTTACTAGACTTATTGTGGTGATCATTTGGTAATGTATGCGAACATCAAATCACTGTGTAGTACACCTGAAACTAACATAATATCGTACATCAACTATATTTCAATTAAAAAAACAACAAACCTCTTTTAGTGGTGGTGAGGCATAACAGAAAGAGTCGGACAGATGTGGATTCAAATCCTGGCTCTGCCACTTACTAGCTAGTGTGTGCCTTCCAACAAGTCACTTAAAACTCTGACACTGTTCTCTCACCTACAATATGATCACAGTGCCTCCGTTGCCGGGTTGTGGTGAGGTTCCAGTGAGATGCTTCAAGTCAAGTGTGTCCGGCACTTGGTAAGTCCTCAATAAATATTAGCCATTGTTTTCTTTCTATTATTGGGGCAAGGGGAGGTATGACGTTTGGTCATTTGCTTCTCCTTGAGCATTTCATAGCTCAGTAGACAAGTCTGCCAGACCCACCCTGGGATACAGAAACCCCTTCCCACTTGGGCCTTCCTGATCACTGCACGATACCGGTGGTGGGCTGTGGGTGAATGTGGAGCAGAGCCGCTAGCGGACAGTAATAATGAGCCTTCAAGGAGAATGGGACTCTCAAGGTTTTCCCCTCGCCCTGAAGATCTCCCTCACAGAAGAGGACTGTTAAAATTCAATCTTGGAATCCTGCCAGGGGAATGTTTTACCTACGGTCACTTTCCACAGGATCAGAACTAAGAATACAATTCACGCCTGCTAAGCAAAACGATACATGTTAGCCACTGGGATAGCAAGAACCTTAATACCTCTTGTCTGCAAGACCTCTGTCTACCTCTTCCTAATTCTGTGAAATGGTTGGCATAGCAGAGCACAGATGCCCACAGTTTTCCAGGAACTTCATTTGTCCCTTATGCAGTACAGAAAGAATGGTATGAGAACTAAGGGAACAGTGTAGTAAATCACTGAATAGCTTGGCTTCTTTTTTAAAACAATGCCCAAAAGCAAACCATTAATTAACTGGGCAAAAGGCTGGAACTGTTATGTACTAATCCCCACCCCACTCTGTCCATGTGCTGCAGAGTATTTTCTTACTCGGGACGGATGGAACATTTCTTTTGCTTTTGTTTGAAAAAATAATTTTCATTTGCCCTTGGGCTCATCTCATAACTTCCCTTTCCACTAGATTGCATAAGCCATATATCTGCACCCATTTTGATTTGTACAGGGAGTCTGGATTTTAATATCTACCCTCACTTCCAATATCTCTCCACTTTTGTCCTTTTCTTCAGGACCCTAATTTCCTTGTGGACATTCATTTTGAAATCTGACATGCTCTATTCTATTCAATTTCTTTGGCTACAATGTGGCACAGCTCAGGGGCCATAAATATGAAATATGTCCATTGTGACCTATCTTTGGGGGTGGGGTGGGGAAGTCCTTAATGTTGCAGAGAGAAACAGAGTAGGTCATGGAAGTTCATTGAATATTTATTTAATAGATGTTCATACTCTTTCACATCCCTCTCCTCCCCGCCATCGCCTGGGCCATTACCTTAGCTCAGTTCTTTGTCCCTTTCTCCTGAACTGTGGCTATAGCCTCCTCACCAGTTCCTCCACGTCCAGCCTCTCCCTCTTCAAACTATCCTAAATGTAGCTGCCAGTCATCTCTCTAAATCTCAGCCCTTGGCTAATGATCTTTAGTGGCCGCCCCCTTACCTACTGGGTAACGTGCAAACTGCTCATCCTGGCATTCAAGGCTCTCCACAGGTATGCGCTCACCGATCTTCCTTTCCAGCCTTCTCTGCCATTACTCTTTTGCACATAGCTTTGGTTTCAGCCAAACTTGACCACTCCTTGTTTCCAGAGCACACCCTCTGCTCTCCTGCTTCAGTGTTTCTCCCACCTGGAATCAACTCCTCTCTACCGAATTCTCCGTTCACCATCCTATTCATTCTTTAATGCCTATGTCAAATGCGTCCTAATTCATGCAGCCTTTCCAGGATCCTTCAGCTGGATGTGAGCTTTCTTTTCTGTGAACTTCCACAGCACTTAGAATTTCATTTAAGATACTCATCATATGGTGCCTATTATGGTTATAGGTGTTATAATAATAATCACTCAGCTTTACTGAGTGCTTACTATGTGCCAGACACTGTGCTAAATGCTTTTTAGGTATTATATATATTACTGGTTCTCAAATTTTTTGGCTGCAGGACCTTTAGATGGTTAAAAATTATTGAGGACCTCAATGGGTGTTTGTTTATTTGGCTTATATCTGTCAATATTTACCTCATTAGAAATTGAACCTAAGAGTTTTTTAAAAATTATTTATCAATGTATTAAAATAACAATGTTAAACCCATTACTTATGTTAATATAAATGACATCTTTGTAATGGGAAATAACTATATTTTCCAAAACCAAAAAAAGAAAAATGTAGTGAGAAGAATAGCATTATTTTTCATTTTTGCAAATCTTTTAAACATCTGGATTAATAGGAGCCAGCTGGATTCTCATATCTGCTTTTGCATTCAATCAAAAGATCATATAACACATCATGCAGCCTCTGGAAAACTCCACTATACACTTGTGAGAAGATGAGAGTGAGAAAGGCAAAACTGGCCAGAGTTTTTTTTTTGTTTTTTTTGTTTTTTTTTTTTTGCGGTACGCGGGCCTCTGACTGTTGTGGCCTCTCCCGTTGCGGAGCACAGGCTCCGGAAGCGCAGGCTCAGCGGCCATGGCTCACGGGCGCAGCCGCTCCGCGGCATGTGGGATCTTCCCGGACCGGGGCACGAACCCACGTCCCCTGCATCAGCAGATGGACTCTCAACCACTGCGCCACCAGGGAAGCCCCAGAGTATTTTTATGAAAGTAGTTTTGACCTCACAGATCTCCGGGGGTCCCTGAACTCTGCTTTGAGAACTGCTGGTTGTCATTAAAGACCTAACATATATGAAGTGGCTAGAATAGTGTCTGACACATACTAAGCAGTATGTAAGTGTATGCTATTATTATTTTCCTGATCCTCACAATCCTCCCTGCACATGAGGTAGGTACTATTATTCCCATTTTACAGGTGGGAGAACTAAGGCAAAGAGAAGTTAAATAACTTGCCCAAGGTTATGCAGGTAGTAACAGGCAGAGGCAGAACTGGGATTTGAAGTCACTTAGAGTCTTTCCCCAGCACCTGGGCTCTTACGCACTCTGCCAGACTGCCTCTCCAACTACTCAGAGAAGGAGTTCAGGGCAAAGGTTATGTGTTTTCATATCTATATCCCCAAGATCTGACTCTGACCATTGATTCGAGTAATCCTGGCATTTATGAATGGCTGTTAGCAGTCTCTAAAAGCTAAATCTTGAGGGTGCTGAAATTGACACTAAGGGTCTGTGGAAGATCAGAAAGTTAAAGAGGAGAAACCCATGCACTTTGGAAGGAGACAGACGTGGATGGTTTCCAACGTCAGTTCTCTCACTGCCTAGCTGTGTTACCTTAGTCTGGCTTTTAATCTATTTGAACCTCAGTTTTGTCTTCTGTAAAGTGGTGAAAATAACCTTTCTCATATGTTGTTGTTATGTGGATTAAATGTGATAATGTATATAAAGCACCTGATACATAAAAGATGCTCAGTAGCAGATAGCTTGCTTTATTCTTCTTTGACCTCATTAGTATGTAAACTCCAGGAAGGCAGGAATTTTTGTCTGTTTTGGTCACTGCTATATTCCCAGAGCTCACAACTGTGCCTGGTACACAGTAGGTGCTCAATAAATGAATGGAAGGTCCTGTCTGAGTCAGCACAGCACAGAATACATACCAGGTGGCTCAATATTATGCTGAATTTACTGAACTGAATAGTAATACTGATTAAAGCGATTATAGTTCGCTGGGGCAGTCCCATTTCCATTAATAACTGCTGCTTATGAAGACCCCATGGTGGAGATGATTATGTCCACAACTGGCAATCAGCTACCAATCGGGCATGCCCTGGGCGTCGCCCAATTAATTCCCTTCTGTGGATCGTTTTCCGAGAAGACACATTGCAGTGGTCCTTAGAGACACTGACATGGCGGCTGCTGCTCCCCACTGCTGGCTCTGCCAATCTGCTGGAGCATCACTTCCCCTAACAGCAAGCACAGCTTCTTCACAACCCCTGCTCACGCTGGCTCTCTGTTCCCATCACTTTGCTCACCACTCAGATGACATTTTGAGGCCCCTCACTGGTTTTCTCTTAACAATAGGCTTGCTCTTTCATGATATTCTGTATCACACCACCCCCTTCCCCTTTTTACTGCACCTTTGAATCGTTCTCTAGTGTTCCGTTCTTGATTGCTTTCCATTTCTCTGATAGCTTTCAGGGAGAGCCTTTCCATGGTCTACTTTCTTCGTAAATGGTTTCGTGAGATTCTGATTTTCATGTGATGTTAATTCTCCATGAGAGACCAAAAAAATAAAGGATCTGCTTTCAGCTGTTCTTTTAGTGTTCTTTTAAATTGTAAGTCACAAAAGCCTTCTGTCAGGTTGCTGCCTTCCTGTCAAGAGACTTTTCACTTTCCCTCAGTGATGACTTGTGACTTCGGGACTAGAGAACATCGCAGCCCATCCTGGCTTTCTGCACAGTCCTCTTTTACTCCTCTGAGTCCACTCTGGGCCTTCCTTAGAGTGACTCAACTTCCCTGGCATCTGACTTGACTTATTTTGAAAACAAGTCTTGTTTCCTCAACTCCCTCTGAAACGTAGTTGCTGAAGTAAATACCCACCCCCGCCCCTGCCCTGCAACACACACATACTCTCTCTCTGTCACACACATGCATGTGCATATGTTCGCACGTGTGCACACACAGAAAAATACTCTTGAGGTATTATTTTTTGTTTAGATAGACTGCCCAATACTGATGAATTCAAATTCAAGGATTTCTAACGTGAAATGCATGGATGACCTTTAGGTGATCTGTGAAACCCCTGAAACCTATCCATTCGATAATTTATTGAGCATCTACTACATGATGGACACTGTGGCAGATGTAGCTAAACATATGTTATATAATTTATTCCTCACTGCAAGTCTGAGAATAGATTATTATGATCTACATTTACCAATGAAGACCTTAGTCGCAGTGAGGAGAAATGACTTGCCCAGGATCATGCAATCAGCAAGTAGTAAATCTGAGGTTGAAAGCCAGGTCTGATTCCTTATCATCATCAGGTCTTCCAGGCACAAAAGAGCAGCTGGTGTTTCAACAGGTGGGAACGGGGCAGGGGGAGAAAGCTAGAATGAATAATATAACTAAAGGTACAAACATGGGTATGTGTAGCTATGTGTATGAGAGTAGTAAGAGTTAAGGTTGTCAAATTATGTTGGGGACAGAACATACAAGCTTTAGAAATTTGAACTTCTTTCCGTCAACCTGAGGGAATAATGACAGATTTTGGAGTTGGACAATGTTATAATCAAACAGGTGCTTTGGGAAGATTAATCTGATTCAGGTCTGAATCCATGCCTCTTCTATGCTGTTGATAGTATTTTAAAAAACTCTTTGCTAAGAATTACTTATTTCATGCCTGTGCTTTGGTCAGCATTCTCTCTTTGTTTTTAAATACTGTAGCAAAAATTCAGAAGGCTAGGTGGAAGAAACAGAGACAGAAGAAACAAACTACACAGAAACACAAAATAATTATGTGTAAGTCTGGGAAGAAAGAGCACAGTGGGTCCTGACAAACTTTATTGAACAGAGTGTGAGTAAGCAGTGTACCAATTGCGAAGGAAAGAAACAGCAACCAAAACACCACCATCGATAACGAGAAACAAAGGCTGCCAGCGTCTGGGAGACGTGGGTGAGGGTTGCAGAAATGGCACTTTTAGACTTCCTGATTCCTTTTCTTAAAAGAGCAGAAAAGAAACTACAAAGGAGGCAGGGGAGAACCATGGAGTTGAGTGCTAGACTAAATGAGGAAAACAGAAAAGAAATAAGAAGGAAGGGTGTAACCCGTAGCTAGTTTTGGTGTGTCAACCCAGTGAGACAACCAAGGCAAGCTCACTAGCATTAGAAGGTCATATTGAAAGTAGCCAAGTGTTGTAAACAAACATCCTGCTGGTAATTAGTTTGTCAAATTAGTTGGCTATCTCCGAGTGTCCTCTCTCCTCTATATTCAGTTGGTCACCAAGCTGCTATATGTTTATCTCAGAAGGCTGTCCTGAATCAAGGCCCTTCTGACTCCCACTGACAGGGTCACTGTGTTAATTAAATTCCATATCCTCTCTGATCTGGGCCATTAGTCTCTTCCTCCCTCTAGTTCAGGTTTCAATCTGCCTCAAGACCGAGCCTCCTAATACTTCCCTGCTTATCGACTTTCTTTGGTGGTCCATTGCCTATAGGACACAGTAGAACTCCCTCAATTTTGCACAATGACGTGGCAAAGGAACCAAAGGATTCCCCCAGACCCATGGACAAAGGGACACCTAAGGAACTATATCTGGGATGAGAAACTCTTGAAACAAGCCAACTAGTAGCTTTTCCCTCCAGATCTCAGACCATTTTTCTTCCCAGTCTGTATGTGTATGGGGGGTGAGTGGGTGCTGAGTAACTTCTGCTTGCACTCAACCTAATGGTAGGTTGGAGAAGGGTATCTGTCTCTCTGTCTCTCAGTTGAATATCTGAGGCTGTTCCTCCCAGGTTTCCCCATTACAATCTTCTTTCCCACTGTGGCTCAGCTCCTTTCCAAAGAGTACACCCTTCAAACCCTCCTCCCCCCAAGAACTCTTATCCTTGCTTAGCAAAACTCATTTCCCAAGCTTGCAGAAAGGAAAGGGACCCTTTAAAAAATCAGGGTCAGGGTCAAATTAAAAAGGGGGAGAATCTCCCAGTAGATATCATATTTGAGCTCATTTTTTAATCAGTTCTGCTGTGCACAACTCCCTTCACCCTCTGATTACCCAGCCTACTTCTCCAATCTCATCTTCTACTTTCACTGCTGCTCCCACCCTTTCACAATCCCAACATACTCTAGACGCCAGTCATACTGAACTTTTCAACATTCCTCAGATAAACGAGGCCTTCACAGAAGTTCATGCACATGCTGTTCCCTCTGCCCAGAACACCCTTACTCCTCTTATCTTGCCAGTAAATTCCTACCCTCCTTTAAGACCCTGAACAACTATTGCATCCTGTGGGAAACCACTCCCGACTGCCCCAGATAGAATTCGTGGTCTTCTCCTTTGGGTTCCCATAGCATTTTTTTCAAACCCTTCATACTTATGGAAATACGATGGAATAACTAGAAGGCTAGGCTCTGGAGGCATACTACGTGGGTTTGAGTCCTGACGCTGCTACTTATGATGTTTTACGGTGTTGGGCCAATTACTTCACCTCCTTTTCCCTCAGTTTCCTCACCTATAAACTGCCATAAAGGAGGTAATATTTTTAAAGCCTTTAGAACAGAGCCTGTCAGGACTTCCCTGGTGGCGCAGTGGTTGAGAGTCCGCCTGCTGATGCAAGGGACACGGGCTCGTGCCCCGGTCCGGGAAGATCCCACATGCTGCAGAGCGGCTGGGCCTGTGAGCCATGGCCGCTGAGCCTGTGCATCCGGAGCCTGTGCTCCGCAACGGGAGAGGCCACAACAGTGAGAGGCCTGCGTACCGCAAAAAAAAAAAAAAGAACAGAGCCTGTCAAATTGTAAATGTTAATAAATAGTAGACATCATCATCATCATCTCTTCTAATGTTGTATTGTTTCTACATAAATAGCATACTTGTATATACAGTATACTTTTATTATTATTCTATTATTATTATAGCATTTTAAAACTTTTACTGTGTTTATATCTTGTCACCCAACCAGTTTATAAGTATTTTGAGGAGAAGAGACTTGTATTACCTTCTCCCCGATAGTGCCTTGCGTAAGTATGAGCTCATTAAGTATTTGCTGGGGGCAGTATGTTATAGTGGAAAAACCACTGGAATCTGAGCAACTTGAGCTTGAATCTGTACTCTGTTCTTAGTTGTTGTATGATTTCAATCTCCCTGAGCCTCAGTTTTCTCATCTGTAAAATGGGGATGATAATAAGAGTATCTACCCCATAGGGATGTTTTAAGGATTCAATAAGTCAGTATACAAAAGGCACAGCACATGGTAAACATTCACTAAATTGTTATTATCAATTTTGTATCCCCTTGTATTTAGCTTAATAAATACTTGTGCTTGAGTAAATGAACCTAGCGATCTTCCAGATAGGATTACTCCATATCCTCCTAGGAATCAAAAGGAAAATGTGAGTCATCTCCACTCTACTTCATGGGTCATTCTGAACTTGGGCACCATCCCCCAGAAAGCAACAGACATGGCCAGCTGAATCACTGTAAAATCCTTTCTGTAAGAATTACCCTAACACATTCCTCCCTCCCCCATTGGACACAGTCTCTCCCATACTAGGTACAGGGTACATACTCTTCTTGTGATGGGCAGAAGAAAGAGTTGCAAAATCACAGCAGAGCCAGACTGTCTATAAATCTACTCCTCTTGCGTCTTCTGTAGGCTTTTCCCTTTTATTTGCTAATTAACTTTCCCTCCATTCACTTCCACTGTAGCCCATGTCTGTGCAGACTCTCTTCACCATGGCTCCAGAAGGATAAATGGAGAGATGACAAGCATTGACTATTTGGGTCCAATACAGCACTGCATTGACGAATGCAATACTCCATCTAGACTGAGACGGCCTGAATCAGAATCCCCCCTCCACCACTTAGTGTGAGACCTCAGGCTAATGACAATGTTTGTGTAACTCCATTTCCCCAGCTGTCAAATAGGGACAATGAAAGTACCTTCCTCCTAGGGGTTTTGTAAGGATTAAATGAGTTAATACATCTAGGACACTTAGAAGAGTGTTACACTGAGCTGCTCTATAAGTATTAGCTATTATTACTATGTTAACAACTTTACTGAGACAAAATTCACATACTACAATGACTCTACTACCCAAAGCAATCTACAGATTCAATGCAATCCCTATCAAACTACCACTGGCATTTTTCACAGAACGAGAACAAAAAATTTCACAATTTGTATGGAAACACAAAATTTCCATACAAAACCCCCCACAAAAACCCCGAATAGCCAAAGCAATCTTGAGAAAGAAAAACGGAGCTGGAAGAATCAGGCTCCCTGACTTCAGACTATACTACAAAGCTGTAGTCATCAAGACAGTATGGTACTGGCACAAAAACAGAAATATAGATCAATGGAACAGGATAGAAAGACCAGAGATAAACCCACGCACTTATGGTCATCTTATCTTTGATAAAGGAGGCAAGAATATACAGTGGAGAAAAGGCAGCCTCTTCAATAAGTGGTGCTGGGAGGGAGATCAGCTCAGTGCTTTGTGACCCCCTGGAGGGGTGGGATAGGGAGGGCGGGAGGGAGGGAGACGCAAGAGGGAAGAGATATGGGAACATATGTATATATATAACTGATTCATTCTGTTGTAAAGCAGAAACTAACACACCATTGTAAAGCAATTATACTCCAATAAAGATGTTAAAAAAAAAAAGTGGTGCTGGGAAAACTGGACAGCTGCATGTAAAAGAATAAAATTAGAACACTCCTTAACACCATACACAAAAATAAACTCAAAATTGATTAAAGACCTAAATGTAAGGCCAGACACCATCAAATTCTTAGAGGAAAACATAGGCAGAACACTCTATGACATAAATCACAGCAAGATCCTTTTTGACCCACCTCCTAGAGAAATGTAAATAAAAACAAAAATAAACAAATGGGACCTAAGGAAACTTAAAAGCTTTTGCACAGCAAAGGAAACCATAAACAATACGAAAAGATAACCCTCAGAATGGGAGAAAATATTTGCAAATGAAGCAACTGACAAAGGATTAATCTCCAAAACATACAAGCGACTCATGCAGCTCAATATCCAAAAAACAAACAAACAACCCAATCCAAAAATGGGCAGAAGGCCTAAACAGACATTTCTCCAGAGAAGATATACAGACTGCCAACAAACACATGAAAGAATGCTCAGCATCATTAACCATTAGAGAAATGCAAATCAAAAGTACAATGAGATATCATCTCACACCAGTCAGAATGGCCATCATCAAAAGATCTAGAAACAATAAGTGCTGGAGACGGTGTGGAGAAAAGGGAACACTCTTGCACTGCTGGTGGGAATGTGAATCGGTACAGCCACTATGGAGAACAGTATGGAGGTTCCTTAAAAAACTACAAATAGAACTACCATCCGACCCAGCAATCCCACTACTGGGCATATACCCTGAGAAAACCATAATTCAAAAAGAGTCATGGACCACAATGTTCACTGCACCTCTATTTACAATAGCCAGGACATGGAAGCAACCCAAGTGTCCATCGACAGATGAATGGATAAAGAAGATGTGGCACATATATACAATGGAATATTACTCAGCCATAAAAAGAAACGAAACTGAGTTATTTGTAGTGAGGTGGATGGACCTAGAGACTGCCATACAGAGTGAAATAAGTCAGAAAGAGAAAAAAAAATACTGTATGCTAACACATATATATGAAATCTAAAAAAAAAAGAAAATGATCAGAAGAACCTAGGGGCAAGATGGGAATAAAGATGCAGACCTAATAGAGAATGGACTTGAGGATACAGGGAGGGGGAAGGGTAATCTGGGACAAAGTGAGAGAGTGGCATGGACATATATACACTACCAAACTTAAGGTAGATAGCTAGTGGGAAGCAACCGCATAGCACAGTGAGATCAGCTCGGTGCTTTGTGACCGCCTGGAGGGGTGGGATAGGGAGGGTGGGAGGGAGAGGCAAGAGGGAGGAGATATGGGGATGTATGTATATGTATAGCTGATCCACTTTGTTATAAAGCAGAAACTGACACACCATTGTAAAGCAATTATACTCTAATAAAGATGTTAAAACAACAACAACAACAAAAACGACCATAGGGACTTCCCTGGTGGCCCAGTGGTTAAGACTTCGCCTTCCAATGCAGGGGGTGCGGGGTTCAAGCCCTGGTCGGGCAACTAGGATCCCACATGCCTTGCAGCCAAAAAACCAAAACATAAAACAGAAGCAATATTGTAACACATTCAATAAAGACTTTAAAAATGATCTACATCAGGGGATTCCCTGGTGGCGCAGTGGTTGAGAGTCCGCCTGCCGATGCAGGGGACAAGGGTTCGTGCCCCAGTCCAGGAAGATCCCACATGCCGCGGAGCGGCTGGGCCCGTGAGCCATGGCCGCTGAGCCTGCGCGTCTGGGGCCTGTGCTCCGCAATGGGAGAGGCCACAACAATGAGAGGCCCGCGTACCACCAAAAAAAAAAAAAGAAAGAAAAGAAAAATGGTCCACATCGCCTTAAAAAAATAAATAAAACCATAAATTTACCCATTTCAAGTGTACAGTTCTGTGATATTTAATATAGCCACAGAGTTTTGCAACCATCACCACAATCTAACTCTGTAACATTTTCATCACCCCCAAAAGGAACCGTGCACCCTTTAGCAGCCATTCCCATCCCTAACTCCCTTCCTCAGCCCTGGGTAATCACTGATGTACTTTCTGTGGATTTGCCTATTCTGGGCATTTCATGTAAATGGATTCATATCATAGGTGGTCTTTTGTGGCTAGCTTCTCTCACTTCACATAATGTTTTCAAGGTTCATCTCTGTTGTAGCATGTATCAGGACTTCACTGTTTTTTAGTCAAATAATATTCCATTGTATGGATATACCACATTTTGTTTATCCATTCATTAGTCGATTGATATTTGGGTTGTTTTCCACTTTTTTTGCTATTATGAATAATGCTGCTATGAACATCCATTTACAAGTTTTTGTGTGATGATATGTTTCAATTCTCTTGGCTGTATACCTAGGAGTGGAATTGCTGGGTCATATGGTTTGAGGAACCGCCAAACTGTTTTGCACAGCAGCTGTACAATTTTACATTCCTGCTCGTAGTGGGAATGAGAGTTCCAGTGTCTTCACATCTTCATCAACACTTGTTACCACCTGTCTTTTTTATTATAGCCATCCTAGAAGGTGTAAGATGGTATCTCATTGTGATTTTGATTTTCAGTTCCCTGATGGCTAATCATGTTGAGTATCTTTTCATGTGCTTGTTAGCCATTCTTTTTTTTTTAACATCTTTATTGGAGTATAATTGCTTTACAATGGTGTGTTAGTTTCTGCTTTATAACAAAGTGAATCAGCTATACATATCCATATATCCTCATATCTCTTCCCTCTTGCATCTCCCTCCCTCCCACCCTCCCTATCCCACCCCTCTAGGTGGTCACAAAGCACTGAGCTGATCTCCCTGTGCTCTGTGGCTGCTTCCCACTAGCTATCAGTTTTACATTTGGTAGTGTATGCATGTCCATGCCACTCTCTCACTTTGTTCCAGATTACCCTTCCCCCTCCCCGTGTCCTCAAGTCCATTCTCTATGTCAGCATCTTTATTCCTGTCCTGCTCCTAAGTTCTTCAGAACCATTTTTTTAAGATTCCATATATATGTGTTAGGTATTTGTTTTTCTCTCTGAGTTACTTCACTCTGTATGATAGACTCTAGGTCCATCCACCTCACTGTAAGTAACTCAATTTCGTTTCTTTTTATGGCTGAGTAATATTGCATTGTATATCTGTGCCACATCTTCTTTATCCATTCACCTGTCGATGAACACTTAGGTTGCTTCCATGTCCTGGCTATTGTAAATAGAGCTGCAATGAACATTGTGGTACATGTCTCTTTTTGAATTATGGTTTTCTCAGAGTATATGCCCAGTAGTGGGATTGCTGGGTCACATGGTAGTTCTATTTTTAGTGTTTTAAGGAACCTCCATACTGTCCTCCATAGTGGCTGTATCAATTCACATTCCCGCCAACAGTGCAAGAGGGTTCCCTTTTCTCCACACCCTCTCCAGCATTTATTGTTTGTAGATTTTTTGATGATGGCCATTCTGACCGGTGTGAGATGATATCTCATTGTAGTTTTGATTTGCATTTCTCTAATGGTTAATGAGGTTGAGCATTCTTTCATGTGTTTGTTGGCAATCTGTATAATCCTTTGGAGAAATGTCTGTTTAGGTCTTCTGCCCGTTTTTGGATTGGGTTGTTTGTTTTTTGAAATTGAGCTGCATGAGCTGCTTGTAAATTTTGTCATTCTTTTTTAAAATATACTTTTTGATGGTTCACAAAATTATGTAAGTTTTATGTGTACAATATTATATTTTGGCTTCTGTATACATTACAGGTGCTCATCACCAAAGTTTTAGTTTCCACCTGTCATTCTTATGCCTTCTTTGGAGAAATGTCTATTCAAATCCTTTGCACATATTAAGATTAAGTTGTCTTATTATTTAGTTTTAATAGCTCTTTATATAAAGTCCCTTGCCATATATAGGTTTGTAAATATTTTCTCTCATGCCATATGTTATCTTTTCACTTTCTTGAAGCTATTGTTATTAAATAGAAATTTACAAGTTCACATATGATAAAGAGCACAGACTATAGAGGAGAAGGTGAGATCTAAAAACCAACTGAGAGATACTCTTAGGTACACTACCCTTCTCTACTATGCTCTTTTGAAATTAAATCCAAAGCAGATTAATTTTCTGCTCTGTGCCAGGCACTGTAAGGAATAAGATCTGGCCTCTATCCTCAAAGAGCTTACTAACTTAGAGGGAAGAGAAGATGCAAACATGTGGAAACTTAAATAATGATAACATGTTTAAATAGCAGTTCAAGACCACAGTAGAAAATATGCCGCAAGGCACTATATGATTAATTGCCAAATGAATTGCATGGAAAATAATTGCTATGGGGACTCAAAGGAGAGAGAGCGCACTTGGGGCTGCCGTGGCCAGGGAAAGCTTTAAGGAGGAGGGACCTAAGCGTTCTATGATTGACTGCAGCCATGCCTGTGTAATACTAAACAAAGACTTGGAGAGAAAAAAATATTGACTCTGTTTGAAGTGAGGCATCTTAATGATTAGACTGATACCACCATTTCATTTCAACCTCAGCAAAATTCCCCACAGTTCCACCTTCCCTATGAAGACTTAAGTGGCCTCTGTCTAGTCCTGAGGTTACCAATTAGTAATATAACGAGGTGCATCTGGCTCACAGACACATTTTGTTTGGTCCAATTAAAAAAAAAATTGTAGGGGGCTTCCCTGGTGGCGCAGTGGTTGAGAGTCCGCCTGCCGATGCAGGGGACACGGGTTCGTGCCCCGGTCCGGGAAGATTCCACATGCCGCGGAGCGGCTGGGCCCGTGAGCCATGGCCGCTGAGCCTGCGCGTCCGGAGCCTGTGCTCTGCAACGGGAGAGGCCACAACAGTGAGAGGCCCGCGTACCACACACACACACAAAAAAATTGTAGAATTAGTTGCAAAAAGTTGTAATGGGCAAGTTTCACATAAAATGTGTATTCCTGTTTCCCTACAAAAATCAGAAGACCTGGCAACCCTGGGTTGGAGTATGTGCGCTCTAGGAACGTTGCTAATTTCACCACCACCAACCCCCGCCCCACCCAGTGTGCACATGCAGACTTTCCAGTTTGAGATCTCCTAGAGTCAGAGGACTTCGACTGAAAGCTATCTTAAGAGTGCATCTGTTTTTGTTCCCTGCCTTTGTGCGTGTATGGTATCATTACCCTTAATTTACAGAATGTCAATTAAAACCCATAGAGGTTGAGACTTGTGCAAGGTCACAGAACTATTACGTGAAAGAGGGAGAACTACAACCCATGTTTTCTGCTCTTCGGTCGTTCAGCTCGTAGACGTTTTCAATGTTCTTTCAAAGGTGTATCTTTCCAGTCTAGATGCCTATCGCTCAGTTGCATTCTTCTGTCACTTTCTGATCACTACTTTGTTTTGTCGGACACTTTTTGATGCGATAGCTGTCTCTCTTAAACTACATTGTAACGTCGCATTGTGCAAGGTGCCCACGTTATGTTCTATGAAAGCCCAGAGCATGGAGCACAGTGCTTCGCATTTTACGGCCACTCAGTAGATATTTGTCGGCTTATTTGATCAATAGGATTGTGTAGAACTCACTGTGTAACCTTTCTTCAAAACTTGGGTGAGTTCAGACCACAGATATGAGCCACATATGTAATTTTAAATTCTCTAGTAGCCATATTAAAAAATATAAACAGATCGAATTACAAAAAAAAAACTTGGATGTGTTAAAATCTGCTTATTGATTAGAGACAAACATGTCTGTTACCTTTAAGAAGTTTCAGCTTTGTGATGACTTGGTGGGGCAAGCTGCTTGGCATCGATAGGCTGGCTCAAGGATAATGTTTTCATATTTCGTGCAAAGCTTTTCATCCTAAACTGAATATATCAAAGGAAGGAATGAGCGATTTGTTTGTTGAAGGAATCATCCTTTGATCGGGGGAGGGGTAGGCAGGGGGCACATGTCCCTGCGATGTACCTTACTTCGTGTTGGCTGTTTTCTGAGTGACAAGAGAAAAGAAGTGACAAGATGAAATAATAGAAGATGTAGGGAAAGTGGTTTAAAGGCTTGCCTTAGAAGATCGGTGGTTCTCAAACCTGAGGGCGCATCAGAATCCCCTGGAGAGCTTGTTAAAACACAGATTACTGTGCCTGCCCCAGAGTTTCCGATTCAATAGTTCTGAAGTGAGTGGGGCCCAAGAATTTGCATTTCTGACAAGTTCCCAGGTAATGGTGATGTCACTGACGAAGGGCCCACATTTTGAGAACCATTGCCTTAGATTAACAAGGTAGTTGTCTCCAGAGAGTAGCTAATTAGAGAGATCTGAGCAACAGTTAGCAACCAGAAGAAAAAAAAAAGCCATGGGGGAAGCATGTGATGTATGCAGTGGGGAGAGTGTGAACTGGCCAGGAAACCAGAAGGGCTGGATTCCAGTACCAGTGATATTTTCTTAAGCGGTGTCCAAACATAGTAAGTACAAAATAATCCACACGTTCCCGATTTATTTTACTAGCGTTTTTCAAATTACACACTGTGGAACCATACAAGATGTTAATAGGCCTTCAAAGGGATAAAAAAGATCTGTAGTCAAATAAGGTTGGAAATTTTTGAGTTAGATAAAATTGAACAGGGTTCTTTACTGCAAGTCTTCTCAGAGCCTTTCAAATGCTAACATGCACTGCAGATCTCCAAGGGAAGATAGAATATGCAGGATTTCGCAAACTTAGCAGACTAAGGAGCCTTTACTAATGCCTGGCTATTTTTCTGTAGAATACGGCTTGAGAAACATTCATCGGTTTACATCCAAATACCAAAGCATTTTATCAGTGGATGAGGCTGCTCGTAACAATGAAAAGAGCACCAGACTGGGAGTCAAAACGTCTGGGATTCTGTCCTGTTTCTGCCACTTCGCCCTGCCACAAGTTGACTTGCTCCTATGATGATGGGTGTGACTGAAATTTATCATTCCCTTGCAAACGGGGGTAGCCAGTAGCCCCAGCCAAAACAGACAAACGAGCACACACACACACACACAGTTTTTTTTTTTTAATCTGGAATTCACCATGTCCTCAAGAGTATTCAATCTTCAAAGCCAGAAGGGTGAGAAGCCTTATGCTGAGAGTTTGATAGGAAGGAAGGAAAGAAGGAAGGAAGAGACAGGCCATTACAGACCATGATTCCAACTGGAATGAACAGGCTGAGAAGCGTAGACACATCCTGTGTTTATTTGATTCTTGGCTCTTAGAGAAAGTTTTGTTTCACCAAGAACACTGAGTCAGCTTGTTTGTTTACCACAGAGCATTGGAAGTGTGTCTGTTCCCCAATTAATCATTACTTGTGTTTTTTTTCTACTTGAACAAAACACAAACTTGACCCAGTGGAGAAACGTGGCAAGCTGTATGTGGCAGGGTGCCACAACATATCTACATTGATATATAGATAAAACACATGCCCACATTAAACAATCATTTGAAAAGAAATTGATGGGATTTAAGATTCAACTAATACTTGCTGAATTTCTACACTGTACATAAGTATAGGCAACATGGGGTCCCTTGTACATTTCTGTGAAACCTTTTTTTAAAAAAATATAAGGGTCAATTCAGGTTAAAAAATAAAATGTTTATAAGCTTTCTGTTGTATTTTTTTTATTTTGAAGTGCAAATAATATTTGATAGCATGAAAAATACATATTCTAATCATGCTTATTACCTATTTGATTGCATAGAAGAATGACAAGAAAAACATCAGCTCTGATTTTAACTAAAATATTTGAGAATGACTCAGAAGTAGCTTTTAAATCTTTTCTCTTGAAATCGAATCTCCTATATATCTTGAAGCTAGGTGAACTGAACATACCCCTAAGGTCTCAGGAGACTCCCTACTGCTGGGGACCCCAGGAGCACAGGGCTGAATAGAAGTAGCATGTGCTATCATACAGCACAATAGAGATGGCTCTGTTGAGTTCTTGGATCATTGTCTAGCTTCTGGAGGGGTTGAGCTGTAGGGACTAAATTGTTTGGTCCCTCTGGCCAAGCAGCCGATTAATCCAGTCAAACTGCCTTATATCAATCAAGGCAAGAAGGCAAACTTGGTTTTTCAGCTAGAGTTTGACCGTGATGGCTTTTAAGAAAGAAGCTTCCCGAGTCTCTCTTATAAACCCTTTCTGCAGTAGGCCTCTCTTTGCCATGACTGTTGAAAGCTGTTTACCCTTGAGCCAGTGTCAGTGGTGAACAGCAGCTGACCGCCACTCTCCTCTCTCCACATTTGTCAGCTGGAACGTCGTTATTCAGAGTAGACTCAACTTCAAAAAGAGACTGGTTCACTCTGGAGTGGGAAGGGGAGAGAATCCCCGTGAAGCTCTTTCCCTTTGCCTCTTGCCTTCTATAATTTTAAGTTACTTTCTATTGATCTGTAGTTCTAAAATGTGTGCTGAAAGCTCGCTCTTCTGGGCTACTTTTCAGTGTTTCTGCCGAGCTTTTCTGGGTTTGCTTTTATAGAATGAAATCCCCTTGTTTGGTTTTCCGCACATTCACACTGAGGCTGTGAATGTCCACTAACTCAATTCAGAGCTACAATTGAACAGTGTATTAAGAGTCCATGTGACTGCCCCATGGGCCCTGGACTGCTGAATTCATGGGCAAGTCATTGTTTCCCTAACCATCATGTTCAGGGGCTTCCCTCGGTCTACGGCAAACATGGATTAATAGATGCCGACTTAGACTCAACGCTTTTCTGATAAGTGGTATAATATTGATGATTTCTCTTCCCCTTTTGATGTTTTGTGTTATACTAACCACATTTTTCTACATCGTTATGGCAGCCTCCCAGTACTGCTTTAATGTAGAAAATTTGCAAATTCCTTTGCTCGGGCTCCAACTCCATGGCAGTGGCAGAACCATTTTAGGAATGTCTCCTGCCACAATTTCCCCTTTGTCCTACCCCTTCCCTTTTCAACTTCTCATCGCTTCCATATATTCCCTCAGAATAGAGGCATCCAAGTTGTTTAGTGAGAAGCCATCTATATACACAAAGCCATAACATGTGGATGAAAAGGAAATACTCTGAACCCTCTCAGGCCAAACACCCAGATGTTGGCAAGTAGTACACGGACCAAACAGCATAGTCATTGAACAATATCACCTCTTCCTTTTTTATTCACGCAGCTCTTTTGGCATCATGTGGACCCAGCCAGTTTTTACCCATGACTTTGTCAAAGGCTGAAAAAAATATGAAAAATATTATGCTTCTCCTCTAATGAACAATTATCAATGAACCCTCTGTTCAGAAGAGCGACAGATAATGTTTCACTTAGAAAGACCAATAATACTGAATTAAGATAAAATTCCCATGGGGGTAATTTTTACATTCTTGTGAATCACAGAGGAGTTTATTATGATCCATGCTTGTAGGAAAGAATGACAAATGAATTCATATTGATTATTCATTTAAAATAATATGACTAAAAATGTACAGCATCACATTAACTATAAGGCAGTTATTTATCTACTAATTCTTAATGTGAGTGGACGGAAGTGGGGTCCAAAGCCTGAAACGTAGTGGAAGATTTAAGTGTTCAGCTTTCCACAGATTTTTTTTGTGGTACGCGGGCCGCTCACTGTTGTGGCCTCTCCCGTTGCGGAGCACAGGCTCCGGACGCGCAGGCTCAGCGGCCACGGCTCACGGGCCCAGCCGCTCCGCGGCATGTGGGATCCTCCCAGACCGGGGCACGAACCCTTGTCCCCTGCATCGGCAGGCGGAGTCTCAACCACTGCGCCACCAGGGAAGCCCTCCACAGATTTTTGAGTCTGTGTTTGATAGGAAACATACAGTCAAATCATTTTGCTTGAAGTATATAGAAGGTACCTGGGAGTTACAACAAAGTGACTCAATTGATGTACCAAGCTATTGATCGCTTCAACCCTCAGAGAGGCTGGGAGGGGCCTGGGGCAGCAAGGGCCCTTGGACCTTAAAAATATACTTTTCTATGTTTTCCATGAAATTAAAAAGGCTGGGAAGCACTGAGGAGGATCAATCAAAAGGTTTGATGTGATGTGCGTACATGAGTGGGAGTTGTGGGTGGATTAGAAAGCCTGGGCCTTAAATTAGTTAATATGTGTAAAGCCCTAGACCAGTGTCTGGTGCAGTGTGAGTGCTTTAATAATGTTGTTAAATAAATACTATAATAATATGGAAAAAACAAAGCCTGGGCCTTGGTCTCCCTTCTGCAACTTCTTTACGGGGGCCTGTGTTTACAGGAAACTTGCTTCCTGGATTAAGACCACATTTGTGCTATTTGCACATTGCCCCTCTATTTCTGGGCCTGCCTCTGACCAGAGACCACATCTCCTGTGGAGACAGGGAGGCAGTAGAGAACCTAAGAGCTTGGGCTGTGAAGTCCATTGCCTGGGTTCAAACAGTGGTACCATCACTAATTAGCTGGATCATCTCGGGCCAGTTAACCTCCTTGAACCTCACTTTCCTTGCCCATAAAAAGGGCTAATAACAGTACTTACCTCATAGTTGTTGTGAGGAATAAATGAATTAAGGCACGTAAACTGTTTATCCCAGTGCCTGGCCTCGAGCGGGCACCCATTTAATGTTGGCTATTAGGATTCTTGACCAATTACTGTGTGCCAGGTGCTCTAGCTTTATCCTCGAGCCTCACAACAACGAGATGAGGCAGATACCACCAGTCTTTATTCCCATTTTGCAGGTGAGGAGGCTGAAGCTCAGTGAGATAAAGTCCCCCGCCCAAGGCCACACTACTAGGAAAAGCAGAAACCAGGCTTCCGGTCCCTCCCTCCCATATTCCCAGGGCCCGTGCTCTCTCCTCTATCATCACTGCACCCACGCTTCTAAAATTTCCTCTGCTTCATTAAAAGCACCAGTCAGGTCAAGATCCCACTACATCCTCTGCAGTTTCCAGGTGTACGGATAATTGTAGAAGATCGTGAAATGAGCAAAAGAAATGACTGGATATCTTCTCAATGTAATTCTGGAGGCTCTGGGGATTGTATACGTTCAGTGTCTGGTGGAATACAACTGATTATTGCTGTGAATATTGACCAGTTTTTCCTGTTTTACATCCACTTGTAAATTCATTTTAACACTCCTTCCCTGACTATAAATGTGTGTTATTTTCAGTTCTCTTTCGTACCAGTTGTAGTATCTTTCTGATTTCCTCATGAATGACTTAAATAAAACCTTCAACGTGTGCTTATTTAAAACAAATGTAATCGTTTCTCGGCCTTTTGGTTAAGATCAAGTGTAAAACAAACGTACAACATCACTAATCATTAGAGAAACGCAAATCAAAACCACAATGAGGTATCACCTCACACCGGTCAGAATGGCCATCGTTAAAATATCTACAAACAATAAATGCTGGAGAGGGTGTGGAGAAAAGGGAACCCTCTTGCACTGTTGGTGAGAATGTAAATTGATACAGCCACTGTGGAGAACAGTATGGAGGTTCCTCATAAAACTAAAAATAGAACTACCCTATGACCCAGCAATCCCACTACTGGGCATACACCCTGAGAAAACCATAATTCAAAAAGAGTCATGTACCACAATGTTCATTGCAGCTCTATTACAATAGCCAGGACATGGAAGCAACCTAAGTGTCCATCGACAGATGAATGGATAAAGAAGATGTGGTACGTATATACAATGGAATATTACTCAGCCATAAAAAGAAATAAAATTGAGTCACTTATAGTGAGGTGGATGGACCTAGAGTCTGTCATACAGAGTGAAGTAAGTCAGAAAGAGAAAAACAAATACCGTGTGCTAACACATATATATGGAATCTAAAAAAAAAAAAACGGTTCTGAAGAACCTAGGGGCAGGATGGGAATAAAGACGCAGACCTACTAGAGAGTGGACTTGAGGACACGGGGAGGGGAAACGGTAAGCTGGGACGAAGTGAGAGAGTGGCATGGACATATATACGCTACCAAATGTAAAATCGATAGCTAGTGGGAAGCAGCCGCATAGCACAGGGAGATCAGCTCGGTGCTTTGTGACCAACTAGAGGGGCGGGATAGGGAGGGTGGGAGGGAGACACAAGAGGGAAGAGATATGGGGATATATGTATATGTATAGCTGATTCACTTTGTTATAAAGCGGAAGCTAACACACCATTGTAAAGCAATTATACTCCAATAAAGATGTTAAAAAATAAATAAATACATAAGGGGAAGTACAAATAAATAAATAAAACAAATGTACAAACAAACCAGGGCCAAGTCACACTACTCTTGAAAAGGGGGATTTTTCTTCTAGGAATCATCCCTCTCCTCTCCTCATCCTGCCAGTGGCCCACCCTGGCCTGAGAGGGGTCTGCCACAAAGCTACTCTCAGAGACAGCGGCGAGTCAAGGGCAAGAGCGTTGGTCGGAGGATGCGGAGGCCTGCAGGCCAGCTCTTGCACATGAGTTGGACTGCAGTGGGTGATACACTTAAGCTCTCTGAGCTTCTGTCCCTTCACCTGGAAAGTGGAATCTGCAAACTGCATGTCAAGGTTGCTTCTGTGACATCTTCCTTGGCCTTCAGGGAGAGCAGGGCATCCCTCAGTGTGTCCAGTCGGCAAATGCCGAGCAGCTGGGGGCTACGTGTGATTCATTCAGCTGGCACGGGCCCGCCACCCGCTATCCCAGGCTCATAGTCCCAGATGCTGAGCTATTGGCTGGGGCTTCTGGTCCTAGAACACTGCAGGGCCAGAGAGCCTGCTCCAGTCGAGGGCAATTTCTAGATACTGTTGGGGTCTGGGCAAAGCATGTGGTCTGGAAGGCAGGGAATGTGTGAGGGTTGCTTCAGGGACGCTTTGTTGGAATTAGCTTGAAACCTTTGGCGTGAGCTCAGAACTGGGTTTCCTTCTTGGGTCTCCTCTAAAATCCTAGGGTGCCCCCCAAGCCAGAGGGTTTCCGCCTCATCCGGGGCCTCTGTATTCTCCCTAGTGAAGAGGTGCATCAGGTCTTTTGCCTCAGGGACTACGTTAAAGAGATACTTCAACTCCTGTCCCCCCTGCCACCCAGGCAGAGAACAATCCCTTTCCTCTCCTCTCCCTCAGTAATAGCAGTGCCCAGGTTTGGGAAGGTTTATCTTGTACCTGGCACTGTGTAAGCACTTTCCTTGCATTTCCTCACTAACCCTCACACGACCCTGTGACGGAGGTGCCATCTTGTCACGATTTTACAGAAGAGGCAATGGAAGCTCAGAGCACGGAGGTGACTTGCTGAAAGGTCACACTGGTAGTCAGTTTGTGGAGCCAGGATTCAAATGCAGGTCTGTCTAACTTTTGAGATGGCCTTATGGGCCACGTGATTTCAAGTACACAATCCTGGGCAGGTGTGAGGGAGAGAGACAGGCGAGGGAGGGAAAGGGCAATTTGCTTGTGACTCAGGAATGTCCCACAGAGGTCTAGAATCTCCTGGGAGCGAGGATTGGGTGGGCCTCTGTGAACTGCTCAGGGCACTGGAAATGCAGCCCACCCCAGATGGCAGTGGTCCTCCCTAGGGAGGGCTTCCTACTTGCCCAGCCACTGACTACAGCAGCACAGGTCACAAAAGAGAGCTCCTGTGTCCTTCTAGGGATCATGGGAGAATTCATCAGAAAGCACTCTGGCCTTACAAGCAGAAAGTTGCTTCAGAAAGAGCAGAGGCAGATTAGAAAGAGTCTACATAGAGGAGGTGGACATCTGTCATTTTTTTCGGGCC
This sequence comes from Phocoena sinus, assembly GCF_008692025.1. Taxonomy (NCBI): domain Eukaryota; kingdom Metazoa; phylum Chordata; class Mammalia; order Artiodactyla; family Phocoenidae; genus Phocoena; species Phocoena sinus. The sequence continues at coordinate 94,142,509 of NC_045784.1, forward strand.
ATCTAACATCAAAAGCCTTTCCTCCATTTGAGAATCCCGACTTGGTCTGTTTTGTGCTCCCTCCACCCACCACTGCTGAGTCAAAACACAGGGCCTGGTAGCCAGTATGACTCCATACACATCTGTTGCCTGAATGAATGTGGTCAAACCCAGGCCTGACTCTAAAATACATGCTTTAAAAACTATATTATGAAGATTTTCATACACACGAAAGTAGAATAGTATAACACCACTATATATAAAATAGATAAACAACAAGGACCTACTGTGTAGCACAGGGAACTACACTAAATACCTTGTAATACTCTGTAATGGAAAAGAATCCATTTATATGGGTACCCATTACCAGATTCAATAGCTATCAAGATTTCTTCATCTTAGCTTTACTTATCTCCCTTTGTTTTGCTCTTTTCTTTTATACCTGGCCTTAATATTTGGAAAGGAATCCCAGGTGTTATATCATTTACCTCTACATGCTTGATGACACATCTCAAAAAATTAGGGATATTTTCATATACAATGACAATATTGCCATTGCCCCGAACCAAAGTAACAATAACTTCTTTAAAACCACGCTCTTGGGCACCTCAGAGTAGCTCCTCCATCCTGCTTTCTTTCCTGGCCCCCAGCAGGAAACACTTCTCAGGCATCTGGTCTCGTACCTCCTCCTAGCTGGAATTATAGTTTACTGTGTACTGGGTACTCACAATTTGTCCCCTTAGGTAAGCAGAGGGCCTAACTACCCTCTCCCTGTTTTCTCCAAAGTCACACAGTCAATTAGTAGCTGATGAATGTGACTCAAGCACCGCAGCTGGGTCCGTACAGCCCCAAACACATTTTGCAAGGAAATTAAGTGAAGGGACCCCAGTCCTGGGGACAGTCCTGCATAGTTTCTGTTACCGTTGAAATCCTGCCACTCAGCCTCAAGCAAATCTTTGCCCTGGGACAGTTTGATCATGGCCCATTGTGACTGCCTGACTGAGGGGCTCGGTGGGACCGTTCTCCTCCATCTGACTGGAATGCAGCCGCTGGCTACAGGCAGGCCCGCCACGAGGGGGGGCGGGGCAGGGGGTGGCGTTCATCTCTCTCCTCTTTCTAGGCTTTGACTTGTTCTCTGCCAAGGCAGAGGACTCCCACAGGTCGAGACAGGGCAAATTCGAGAAGCAGTAAAACTAGCTCCGCTGCTTTTCTGTCCTTGCTCCCTTCTTGTTTCAGAGACTTCTTAGGTACCGGGGCTCTCCCGAGCTTGACCTCCATTTCTAATTCCCCAGACCTCTTCCACTCCCCTTAATCTCCCACCGAGATTTTCCAGATAAGTCTCTCAGAGCCTTGCATTCCAAAATGAAAACTGGCTAGTGGAGACAGGGAATCCTGGCTGTGGGCCAGAGGAGGATTGATCAGTCTGGTCCAACTGGGACAACAGGAACCACTGAGTATTTAAGGGAGAAGGAATTCGGCGCAGGGAATTGCTTACCCAGCTGATGGGAGAGCTTCGGTGCCAAACAGGGGACAGTGAAGCCACCCAGAGATTAGCCACAGCAAGGAGCTCCTATGCTCGAGCCTAAGGGCTGGGTGGCTCAGTGGAAACTGGAGCACAAGAGAGACACAGTCACTGCTGCGGACATCACATGAGGCAGAGAGGGAAGGAGAGAAATGCCCCAGATTCTCTCTTCCTCCTTCCAACGTTCTACCAGTGCCTTCCATTGGGAGCCTGGGAAACAGCCTACAAGGGTCCACTCGTCCCCCTCCCCTCCCTCTCCTGCTACAGTATGGAGCACTGACAGTAATATGGATTGTGGGGAAACAGGCCTGGGACCTGCATGAACCTAATGGCTGATTATATACTCCTCCTTCTGCCCCCCACCTCCAATTTATTTGGATCTAACAGGGTCTATCTGGGAAAAGTGCTTTTACCCAAAGACAGCAAGAAAGAGCTGCAAGTAGGAGGGTGCAGGTGGAGCATGAACCTGCTTCCCTGACTAGCTACCTGCAAGTTTTATCCAGATTCTACCCAGTTCTCTTATTTCGCCTCCCCCTGCACACGCCTCTGCCCCACTGCTCCCGCCCCTCACCCAGAGTCCAACAAAGATAGGCCACTTTGCTTTCTGGCAACGTGGGACACCTTCATTGGATCCCAGGACCGTGTAAACCCAACCTTCTTGCCTGCAGGGTTTCGGCTTGGCAACGAGGCTCTGAGTTGCAATGCCGTCAAGCCGGTGAACCTGCTGGCATCACAGTCCAGAAAACATACCTGCTGATTCCTCAGGTGTTCAGAAAGTCCCCATGTGTAGGTGAAGGGAGATGCCTGGGAGGGGAAAAAGAAAAGCACCGAACTACATGCTTTCCACACTTTTATCTCATTTCATCTTCACAGTCCCTCAAGGTAATTGCCCTTCTGCCTACATTTTAAAAATAAAATTGTTTTCAACTTTGGAATAATTTCAGATTTACGGAACAGTTGCAAGGACAACTCAGTTTCCCCGAATGTTAACGTCTTACATAACCGTCTTAGGTCTGTTTTTACAGATGAGAAAATTGGGGCTCAGATAGGTTAAGTGATTTGCCCAAGGTCACAGAGCTAGGACACAGCAGAAGAAACAGACATAAATCCAGGTTGCTCTCATTGCGTTACACCTTTGGGTTGAATTATTTGCTTCCATCTCATTAGGTGGGAAGTCACTCTCTGAACCTGGAGCCCTTCACTTCATCTTGGAGTTGGCTTGCAAACTATCAGAAAGCACTTCTTCCACAGAGCAACAGAATGTTTGCACTAAAACGTACGTCTGAGGCCATTTAAGTCAGGGAAGGCAAATAAGCTTCATTTCACTTGCCAACTTTAATTGAGCAGTAGGGGCTATGTGGGATCCGGCATTGAGAATGATTCCAAGTCTGTGTGTTTGCTCCACAGGAATGAGTGCTGTGATTGATTATTGATGCCTGTTGTGAATGTTGATGAGGAGAATGGTGGAACCCATGTGACACACTAGCCACCGCTCAGCAAATCTCCTCATTTTACAGAGTGTCTGAGGTCCAGAGAGGAGACAGTGTCTTTGCCTCATTAGTGGTACAGCTAAGAACAGAACCCAGGCTTCTGACTCACAGTCTCGAGTTCTTTCTGCTTTATAATGGACTCACAGTAACAGTAATAACTACCACTTAATGAGTGTCTGCTCGCTGCCAGGCACTGCGCTAAGCGCCCTCCGGTTTCCATCCCTTACCTTCAACCCTCACAACAACCCCACAGATAGGTATTTTTATCCCCAACTTACCTAGACCCAGTGAGGTTAAAAAAACGTGCCTAAGACCCACAGCAAGCAAGAGGTAAAGCTGAAATTTAAACAGAGGCTGGTCTGGCTCCAAAGCCTAAACCCTGGGCTCTCACTTCCTACAGACACAGTGTTGAATTTGCCCTCATGACCTACAGCAGGTGGAGATGACCCTGGTCACATTGACTTGGTTAGGACTAAACTACGGTGAAAAAAACCATCATTTTTGTTCTTACTAATTTTCTAAAAACATTTGCTTGCATGCCCTTACCTAGATGGAACTGATTTGTTTGTGGGCTGTTTCATGTTAGATGTGTTAAAAATTGACATGTTAGGAGAGCTGACGTGAAAGGTGACCTGGCTCCCTTACAAATAAATGATTAATATAACCTCGTTGTGCGGTGAGACTGCATTACTGATTCTCTCACTTGGGAGGCTTAGAAAAACAACAGGTCAGACAATAAAATCCATGCTAGCATCAGACGATAGTGTGGGATGACCATGGATGACTCAGGGGGAATCAGAAGATCATTAACGAAGAGGGAGCTCTATGGAGTCCAAAGATAATTTAAGAAATGTTCCTTCTCTAACCTAAGACTATCTGACATTATTATTATTAGCAAAGGCAACGAATAGGAGAAGGGGAAGAGGTGAGTTAATTCGAATGATTAGCTAAGACATTTAAAAGAAATCGACAGGGATCAAATTTCAAAGGGAAGACATTCAATTCAACCGACTACATTACGGCAATTCAACATTGATTAGGGACAGATGACACGTGTGGCAGTGGCCTACACGCTTAGGGAAGCTAGGAAGATACTACACTCTTCCTTCCTGGCAGTTTGCTGAATAGGCACCCAAGTTCTGACAGGATAGTAAAGAATCTCTTCTCCACAGATATGGATGCAACTTAGAAAATTGCTTCTGTAAAACAGTATTAGGTGCCCCTGCACATATATCTCGTATGCCAGATATTACTGTCAATGTCAGGCTAAACATTCAAACAGCATGGAAGCCTCAGGAATAGCAAATGCATGAATTATCCACCTATATTCACTTCAGTGGCCAAAACTGTTCTAAATACGAGGAATCCCTTCCTGAGAGGCCCCATCGTGGCCTTACTTATTGTTTATGGCCACAGGGTTTCTTCTAAGTGTTTCATGCCTATGCCACACTGGTTATTATACATTTTTAATATCATCTCTCTCTGTACAAGAATCCTCTACCCCATCTGACTCTTCCTCCAGGGTAATGCCTCACCAATCTTCACCGTTCCAGCTCCATCTAAACCTGCCATGTTCTGCTACTTAACATATGCTATTCTCTTCACTTGGAATATACTTTCTTTTCCTGCCTGCCTAACAATTGCTACTACTCCTTCAAGTTCTAGCTCAGATCTCTTCTCTGGGAAGCTTTCTCAGCACCCTCAGGAGTCCCCCTAGCCCTCCTAGATCTGCCTCTATTATAATGTGTTCCATCACACGGCAGTAGTGTGTTGGATCTTTGCCCACTAGAGCGTGAGCCCCTTGAGAACAAAGACTGTTTTTTTTCATGTCTGACTCTCTAGGATAGAAAGGAGGGATTCAGGGATTGCGTGTTGAATGAATTATCTTCAGAGGCTATTTTCAGGGCTTCCAAATTTGGTCTCCCTTTTCCACCAAGAGGTGGTGAGAACAGGCCAGATGGACTTGATACTTAATGAGTTTCTACTAAGTACCAGGCGTCGTGCTGAATGTTTTACATGCACGATCTCATGCTGAAGGAGATGTTTTTATGTCCATCCATATTTTACAAATGAGGAGATGGAAATTCAGAGTGGTGACTTGCCCAGGGTCACATTGCTGGGAGGTTGCAAAGCCATGATTTGACCTAGGCTGTTGGTCTCCAATGCCTTCTCTCCTTTGTGTGTATGGAGGAAGGGGCCAGCTCTGGGTAAAACGGTGACTAAGTCAAGTTTGTCTTCAGTGTCTTCAGACTCCCAGCGTACCTTGGGGAGTCAGTGCCACAGTGTCACCCACCCCTGTAAGCCCCCACTATGGCTCCTACAAGGTAGCCCATCCCATTGGGAGCTTTGTCCTTCCCAACTCCTGGGCTGTGCTAACCTTTTCCAGAGCACATGTTTACATGTTAATGGTGCCCTCCCTGAATGCAATCTTTAACCCAGGAGTGGGTGGCCCCTGCAGAAGCTGTGTGGGTGCCCCTGTGTTATGGTGAAGGGCGGGGGCAGGTTGTCTGGGCACCTCTTTCAACAGACACCACGGAGGCTCCTCCCACAACCCCAAGATGCTGGGCCCCTCCCTCAGAGGGCTGAGGGCACTGGAGTCAGACCAACAAGTGTCTGAATTCTGCTCCACCATTCCAGGATGGATTGTGTGATTTGCCACAAATTATTTAACCTCAGTGAGCCTCCGTTTCCTCCTGTGTAAAATGGATCTAATACTACTTCTCATCTCCTAGGGTGGTTGTGAGGATGACATGAGACAACACGGCAACCGTGTCCAGTACAAAATAAGCACTCAAAAAATGTGAACTCTTTCCTGCCCACTGCCATCCAGCCATCCAGGTTTCTCTTCCTCCGCTGCTCCTTCCTCACCAACAGGTGTTTTTTTTTTTTTTTTTTGGAAATATTTTATTTATTTATTTTGGCTGCACTGGGTATTAGTTGTGGCACGCAGGATCTTTTCGTTGCGGCATGTGGGCTCTTAGTTGCAGCATGCATGTGGGATCTAGTTCCCCGACCAGGGATCGAACCCAGGCCCCCTGCATTGGGAGCGCGGAGTCTTATCCACTGGACCGCCAGGGAAGTCCCCCAACAGGTCTTTTGCAAACTCTCCCCTTCCTTTCCCAGTGCCTCCCTCCGGCATCCTCAACTTTTAGCACAACTACCCGTCAGACTTCCTGTGGCCAATCCCATTTCTAGATATTCTCTGACTCTGTCTGACTGCACGAGCTGATTTGAATTCAGTAAACAGAGTCCATTCCTCTGAGGAGTGTCACCGCAGTCCATCTTACAATGGGAACGCTGAGGGCTGACCTGATGGCTCCATATCGTAATCTGATGGATGCTGAGAAGGTTCCCCGCCCCGCCCCCAGACACCTCCTTTTGGCCCATGACTGCTGCCACCGTCTCTACCATCAGTGGATGATTCCTTTGAGTCCATCTGCCCAGGGTGGTCTGGCAGGGATGCCTGGGCCAGGCAGGGTTATTATTTACATTTGAGCACAGATTCCTTTACCAGAGCCTTTCCTGTCAGGGGGAGGAGAGGGAAGGGTTATAGGGAGCTGACTCCCCAGGCAAGCAGGGGTGTCTCCGGCTAGGCTAGTTTTGCCTAGGGTGGGCCCTGTGTGTTGCAACAGATGTGAACTCTGGAATCACCAAGGTTGGGAAGCCAGGCCTCAGAGGGAGTGATTGTAGGCCGAGCTCATCCTGAAATGATGTGGGCTTGGATTCCCAGAGGGCAGACAGGAGGACCAAGGAGGAGGCCATACTTTTGGGGGGGGGGTGTCTAAAGACAGAAAGAGGCCCTTGGTGTCTCTCAGCTTTAGGTGTAGGTGACGGTTGCAGGTAGGTGGGTAGTAGCAGAAAACGGCCCCTGAAGGGGGTCTCCTTTTTCTGACTGGGAAGAGGAGACCGAGCTCAAGGACTGCCCCCTTTCCTTTGGAAAGCAAACAACTTCTGAGGGTGTGGCAGGGTTCACTGGCTGTTCCCCCTCAAGGGAGGTTAGCCCCTAAGTGAAGCCGCTTGGCTGGCAGTGGGTAACTGGGTGTTCCCCGGTCCAGAGAAGCAGGCGCTCAGGTGCCCCTCCCTGTAGGCTTTTCAATTTGTCTCTGGAGGAGCTCCATTATCCACGCAGTAGGTGGACGCTGATTCTGAAACTTTGTGGCCTTGCCCATAGGGACCATGGGGCCAAGTATTTGAAATCGTCATAATCATAACAAAAACCAATGACTGACCATTTGGTGAATTCCTTCGGGACATGTTGCCAGGGGCCACGTTATATATAGGCTCTGAAAGTGGGCTTGACCTGAGGGGTAATGAGAAGGTTCCCCCTGCTTCACACACACACACACACACACACACACAAACACACACACAGACACACACACACAGAGACACACGCAGACACACAGAGACACACACACAGACACACACACACACAGAGCCATCTTCCTCAAAATGTGTCCATGGTCCTGAGGCCACAGAGCACATTACAGACACAAGCTCTGCCTACAGCCAAAAGTCCCCTGTCTCTCTCAAGTCCTGCTGCTAGACCAGACTCCCTGCACACAGATCCACACTCCCATGTCTGTCCTTCCCAAGCCCCCAAAGCTCTGAAAACTAAGGGCCTTTTGTAAGTTTATGGCAAACTCATTTGGCAGCAAAACCTGAACTGGCATGAGGCTATTTATAGTCTTTCTTTATCACACCCTGTGTGAATATTCATGTGTTTTTGCTCCCTAAATATCAATGTACTTGATTACTGGGTGCTTTCTCAGACCCCACTGGAGGTGATATATAATATTATGCTATATGCACCCTCTGGCCTTTTTAAAATCCAAAGCATTCCAAATTCCTTTTATTACAGAACGCATCCCACTGTCTTGTAATGATCTGTTCGTGGTCTCTCCCTCATTAACCTGAGAACTTCTCCAGCGCCCAGCACACAGTCCAACATGTGCTTGGGGCTCCACCAATGTTTTAGGACTGAAGAATGAATGGCCTTTAGTGTTGAAGGAGATGCATTGTTGTGAAGTTCTTTCCTGCTGGTCGGCCTACCTCATTCTTTTTTTGTTTTTTTCTCTTGGGACTAAATCGTCCTCCTAATCCTAATACCTTTCACCTTTTCCCCTAGAGCCTCTTTTCCAATCCCTTAATCGTCTTCATGGCTATCTTCCGAAGCCTTTAAAGTTTCTTTCATTCTGAAATTGTGGCCTAACGCTTAGGATCCGGCTGCAGAGAGCTCAGCCATTACACGTAATAGGTCTCCCGTTTCTATGGTGAACTTTTCTAATCAGTTTCATTTGGCTGGGCTAAGAAGCTTTGCCTTTTAAAATACACTTACAGGGCAAACTCAAGGGGCTATGAACGACTTTCTCCCAAGTGGGCTGATTGGTAAAAGGCAGGGAAAGCAGCACAATCTGACCAGAAGAAACTGTAATTACAGAAAGTTGAAAGCAAAGCAACAGGTACCGTACCGCACGTAATGGTAACCTGCATGCAAAAAGTGCTGTTGATAATCACAGTGACCTCAACCCGCCATTTTTACCTCGGGAGAGCCAGCCTTGCTGGTATGCCCCTCGTGTGCCTTTTCTCTAACAGGGTTGCTGAAGGCCATTTCTGACCATTTATTTCCCATTAAATGCGGGGAGTGAGACTGACTTGGGCTGGGTGATTGCAAAACCACTGGCTTAAGTTAAACTCCTCACTAATTAAGCCTGTTAGATTTCCTGTAACTCACGATTTTTCTTGGCATAAGTAAAGACATTTGACTCAGAAGCAAAAATGTATTAATAACCAGGAAACAACAAAATACTACACATGGTAGCATTTTCAGAAGCAGATTCTGTCATCCACATTCTGTTGGAACAGCCATTATGATTTCTCCTAATAACCCAAAGTGTTTCCTTTTGGGGAGGAAACTACATACTGTGATGGGAGATTCAGAGATACATTTTTGCCAGTCAAATTAGAAAAATCTATTCAGGTGTGCCCGTTGCTTCTCCCAAGCATGAGTCAGAGCCTTCTGTGGGGTTTTGTGTATATGCATTTTTTAAGAGGTGCTGATGGATTTTTACATATAGGTCATTCTTTTTAAAAAGGTCACATTACAATGTTTCTATCCTTCCTTGTGTTGTTATACCTCAGGGAAGGAGATGTAGGATGTCAAATTGCAAAGGGAGGTTGTAAAGGGAGGAATGTTGAAATTGGATGACGGAGAGCTCCCAGAGAGGGGCCTCAAGGGCAGAAGGGAGCTCCTTCTGGGCGAGTAGGTGGCAGCATAAAAACCAGATTAACCTGGGGGAGGAGAAGCTGTCGTGCGAATGCTTTCTTCACCTCCCCATCTTACCAGGCCTGGCTGGCTCTTCCCTGAGAATGCTAGCACTCCAAGGAGGGGAGGAGAACCTGCCCTCACTGCTAATTGGAGAGGCTGGAATTTATTTTCCAGACTTGTCTAGATGTCTTTGGCCAATGCTAGTGATGGCCATTTTCTCTCTTTTAATGATTATAGTAAGCTGCCTTTTTTGGGAACATTAACTATGAGGTAGGCTCTATGCCAAATGCTTCAGATAAGGTATCTCTTTTAATCCTCACAACAATCCTTTGAAGGAAGTACTGTCATTACCTTCAATTTCCACAGGGGGAAACTGGCTCAGAGAGGTTAGGCAACCTGGGCAACGTCACACAGCTGGTAAAGTGGCAGAGCCAGTACTTAAGCCCAGATCTGCCGGACACCAGACCTGGTTTTGAACCATTCTATCTGAGGCCCTGTAAAGCCAAACAGGCACCTCAGTAAGCTCAACTGTCTTTTTCTTTCACCAAGTAGCAGAACACCTGGGTTGCTTGATTGTGTGAGACTGTAATTACAGCAACTAAAGGATGTTAGCCTACTCTGAAAGGCCTAGCTGATGGGCTTTCTATTCCTTTGTCTAGGGATTTGTTCTCGCCACCCTCCCACCACTCCCCAATTAGATAGCAACCTTCAAGGGAAGGTTCTAGACTGATTCTTATATTCCTCTGCCTTCTAGAGCCTGCACAGTGCCACACACATAGTAGGTGCTCAATAAATATTGACCCATTAACGGATGTCTGGATGTTCCCTTCAGTGGTTTCTGGGTTGTTCGAGACCCTTTGTTAATGCTAAACAAACGGCTTAGAACCTTCAAGATGTCTGTTGCCTTAATCTAACTGCTTGCACTGAGATGACTTTTTAACATCGTCTCTGCACGGGAGCTGAATGCTCTCCTTGGCACCTGGATGATTGATGGTGTTTTTCCCTTTTCCTCCAAAATCTCTGGCACCGTGCAGACACGACTTGAGGTGATTAACCATGCGGCCAACTTTGCCAGACACCAATTCAGACAAGAGAGTGGATGCCATATTTAAATATAGTTCCTAATTAACCCTGCTCCCCAGTTCTGCTCTGCTCAATGACTACTTCTCACATCGTCTCTGTGGGATGAGACAGGATACAAAAAATTTAAAAAGCATTCTTTTTGCCTGGGTGATGAGAGCCCTTAAGATTTTTCCAGCTTGGTATTTCTCGGCAGATAGAACTTCAACCCAGATGCAGGGCCATCCTGGTCAGCCTCACAAAACACTTCTAACTTGGTCTGGAAGGTAAAGTGGAAACATGCAGAATGGGACAAGTAAAGTCAGCAAAAGCCAGTTTTCAGTGCACACCAGGTCATTCCCAGAACAGCAACGATAAGTATCATTTTCGGGTGGATTTGCTGTGTGCCAGGGACTCTGCTAAGCATCTTAAGGGCATATTCATTTCATTTCATCCTTAGAAGGACACCACGGAGGTAGGTACTGTTATTATTGCCATCTTTTCCCAGATGGACAAACCGCAGCTCAGAGAGTCTAAGTAAAGCTCCTAGAGTCGCTCAGCAGTATGAGGTAGACCTTGGACTTGAACCCAAGGTCTGTCTGATTCCAGGGCACACACTCTTGGCTATAGTGCTCTGCAGGAAACTAGGCTGGCTTCTCAAATGTTTGGCGGGCTCTCTGTGTGATGCTGATGAGAAAGCTGTTTAAAGACTGGTATAGGAAAGCCCCAAGAGTGGCCAACTCTCTTTGTCTTCCTATTTGTAGAAGAGAATGCTTTTGTCTTTCAGTATCCTAAGGGAATCTAGCTGCGGGCAAAAGACCACTCTTGGATCTCTGGTGAGATCCAAGTTCTAACCTGGCTGTACTTGGACCTGTCCTACTGATTACCAACGGCCCCGGGGTGGGGATGGAGGGGGGGCCGGGGGAGCTGAGCTACAGAGTTGAAGGGCTGCCATCTGCAAGTAGCGGCACCCTTGGCATGAGGTAGGAGACTCTACTGCCAGAGCTGAGTTCAGTGAGGTCACCCAAAGGGAGTGGCAACAACAGGTTGTAATCCAGACAAGCCTTTGGTTGAAGCAGCAGTCCTACCCAGCCTAGCTGAACTGATCAAGAGGGAGTGAGGCTTACAAGTCCGAGTCCAGCAGACACTGGTAGCAAGGATGGGGCTCCATTCCTTGGGGGCAGGGGTGAAGGGGATGCGAATCCGGGGAGGCCAGACAAAGCCCGGATTCTACGGAAGCTGAAAGACTAGACCAGTGACTCGAAAGTGAGTCGATACTGCCCCCTAGGGGACTTTGGGGAAATTCTTGAGGTCATTTAGTGGACAGGAAAGGGAGATGCTAGATGTCTTGCACTGCCCAGGACAGCCTTGCAAAATGAAGAATAGTCCAGCATCTCGCGTGATTTTCAAATGTTCTGTTGGACTTCCGTGGACATGGAAACCCCACTTATAATGATCAGAACGTGTACTGTAAATATTTTACATATACGCACAAAAGGTTTTGCTTTCCCACCTCCACACACAGTTTTAATGAAACTATTGTATAAAGAGAGAGAAGATCAAACTTTTTTCTTCTTCTCCCTGAGGTTTATCCAGAGTCGTTCATCATTTCAAAAACCACATTGACAGTAGCGATGTTGCTTTTGGAATTAGAGTCGTCCAGGCAACATCCCTTACCAGTTTGTGTTTGTAGCTGTTGCTTTTGTGTGGCTTCCAGATGAAAACACAAGCCTCTGCCTCCTTCGTTTAGCTTTTCAGGGTCGTCCTGCATGAGCATTTACATATTTAAATATACTGTAGTTGATTATGGATTACTTTCATTTCCTCTTTGTGTGGCAGGAGATTTCTTGATCTTCTTGAACTTACGTAGGCATGCAGGTTATTATATCTATGATTTTAATTTCAGTATAATAAAGGGGTACAACCAAAGACATTTATGATAAAAAAAAAGAGGTGTTGATTCTGATAAGGTTGAAAATCACTGTGCTAGCCCGCTGGCTTCCTGAGGGCCAGGACCATGCCTGTTTTGCTTCCATTCGGCCTAATTAACCCAGGGCCAGGTCAGAGTGAGTGCTTAGTAAATAACGGGTGAGTGGAGAATGAATAATGAATGTGGACTCAAGCCCAGAGCCAGAGAGTTAGGGATCTGGGGCGGCAGAGTCGGGGGATAAAACTGGCAGGAGATGGGGGGTCTCGATCTCCAAAAGAGTGCAGGGTGCCAGCTATGAGAAGAGGACCCTAGTTCAAAGCTTTCCCCAAAGTTAGAGTGTCCTGATGTCAAGGCCCAGTGCTTCCTATAGGTCTCTTGGCCCTAGTCATGCTTGGGCCCAGGGACTGAGGTCAGATGGTCCCAGTGGTGGAGAGAGATGGGTTCACGCCCTTGCTTACTGGTACCAACCTCAGGAAACATAAGACCTCGCCAGCTAAAAGCAGGCTGTTCCCCAGTGTGGCTGCACCCCTCTGCGTTGTGTTACCTGGGCTGAGGCAGAGATGACCCCAGGGAACATAAGCCTCAAGTGCGGTCCCTATAATACGTCAGTGTCCTCTCTGTCCTTAGTGGGGTCTCAGGCTGCCTTGACCTTCAGGCAGATCTAGTCCCCCATTTTTCTGTTGTTGCTACTGTTGCTTTTCTCTCTCCTGGCCCCGTTCCCCAACAATAATGTGTGTACCCCTTCCTCCTGGGTCCTGTCCTCAAAGGACTATTCAATGTCTGACAAGTGAATGGCGGAAGCCTTCAGGGCTCCTGATGAGAGAGTGGGCCCCCCCTTTGCATAGGGTTGGGGGTGGTAAAGGGGAGCACCCCTCTTAGAGATAAAATATAGAAATGCCGAGGGAGGTATCAAACCACCTAACGTCAGAGGCAGAAGCGGCCTTGAGGTCATCTGGTTCACTGGATCGCAAACCTGCCTGCACGGTGGCATCATTGGGGGTCCTGTGGACATACAGATGCAGTGGCCCCTAACATTCAGTCTGATTCAGTAAGTCTGAATTGGGGCTTGAAATCTGCACATCAATTAGTACCACTGGTGATTTTGACGAGGAACTTGCTTAGGGAGTCCACTCAGACTGACCTTCTCATTTTACTGGAAGCTACCTGAGTCCCAGAGAGGGGCAGTGACTTGCCCCAGGTCACACAGCAAGTCATGGCAGAGTTGGAGCTGGAACTCGGGTCCCTTCCCACCGTGTTGGTGGTGGGAATATCTGACATCATTACGACTGGTTGGAGAGATCCTCGGCGTGGGAATAACGACCTTATACCTCACCGCAGAGGCTGGCTGCCCACTTTGCCTGTAGGTAGGGGGCAGATGGGATGCCACAAGGTTGTTTTACCTTATCACAAGCAGTAAATTTACTGCTGGGTTTAGGAGAGAAGCAACAAAATACCCACCAAGGTTAGTAGGACGATAAGAACTTGTCAGTATGTTCGGCTGTGTCTATCCACAGAAAGCCAAGGGAAATAATGGAGGCAATTATCCACCTATTATGTTCGAACACTTTGACCGAAAAAATCTCCTGGTAACTGAGGGAAAATAGGAGTGTTTTTCTTTTTTTTTAAATGTCGCCTCACGTAGCCTGAATGATGTAACTCCCACTTCACTTTTTCTTTTCCCCCCGGGAGACCCCTTCTTGCACTCCTTTCTCCTGGGGGTGTGACAATGTCCACAGCCCCGGGAAATGTGGACGGAGGGGGAAACCCTATATAGGAGACGCCACGTGAAATGGAATACTAGGCCAAGCTGCAGTGGAGGTGGTGTAGGCCCTTGTCCTTTGAAGATAACCTTTTAGATTCTAGGATGGTTCTAGCTGGGGCCTCAGAACAAGGCCCAGAAGTCTCCGAAACAGCTTATCACTTTGGCCTAATTCGAGGCGGCCCCCTTGGAAGGCTCCCGGGACGGCAGCTGCTCCGTCAGCCACTGAGTGAAAACACAGCCAGATTTCTTTATTTAGAATAGACACTTCCTAGTTTGATTCCTCAACGGCAAATCTGTCTGCCCTCTGCCCCCAGCCCTCTGCAGCCCAAACTGCCTCAATGTCAGGTAGCTTAGCACAGATCAGCAGGTATTTGCCTATTTATAAGTAGCAGAGCTGCCGTGGGCCGCTGCACTCCTATCTCTGAGCCAGGGGTCAGAGGGCTTATTGGAAAGGGAAAGCGCCGTGGCCGCAGACAGTGAATCCTGGCGCGGGTCAGGGAGGGCCGTTCAAGTGCACTGATGGATGGAGCTGTGGCGAGCTCAGTCCCATATTGCGGCCATGGGAGTCAGCCACCCCTGGGACCTTACAGTCTGCTCACTTCTGCCACCACTAATTCGCTGTGTGACCCTGAGCAAGGCTCTTCCTTTCTGTGGGCCTTGCTTGACCATCTCTGGGGAAAAGGACACGCCGTTTAATCCGTGGTGCCACTTACTGTGACAAGTGGCCTGCCACCGGACAAAATGAAGCTGAATCTCTCCCTCACTCCTTATTCCCCAATAGATCTCAGCTTAGTCAAAGATTTCGATTTTCGAAAGAGAAACCACTGAAAGAATGGAAGAAAGCATTGGAGAATATTTTTTTTAAATATGGAGGTTGGAAGTATCTGCAAAGAAACAAAAAACCCTAGAAGCTATAAGGAAAAAGAAGGACAGATTTGCCTGTGAAAAAAGCTGAACACCTTCGCTATAGCAAAAGATATCTCATGCAAAGTTGAAAGACAAAGGACAAACCCGGATAAAGTCAAAGGCAGACAGAGGTTTACTATTCATAATATTTCAAGAGCTCCATTACGGGATGTGCACTATTTTCTTTATAGCACTCACCATTATCTGCAATTACATTATTTAATGATTTGCTTATTATCCTTTTCCTCTACCTGCATGCTTGCTTCAAGAAGGCTGAGGCTTCTCGTATTCACCACTGTATTCCTAGTGCTAGTGTCTGGCACACAGTAGGTGCTCAATAAATACTCATTGAAAGAATGAATGAGGGAGCTTCTATAGATCAGTGAGAACATGATGAACAGTCCACTAGAAAAACGGTCAAAAAATAATGAACAGGCAATCCACAGAGGAGACACAAAGCGTTTAGGCCATATAAAAAGGTTCACAACCTCAGTAATAATTAAGTAGTAATAATGCAAATTAAAACAGCCTTGAGAGGCTTGAGATGTTGTTTTTCACTTTTCAGATCGGCAGAAGTTTAAAAGGGTGCTAAAACCCAGCGTTTGTGAGGATATGGTGAGACGGGTACACGTACTGATTCTTGGCACGCGTCTAAATTAGCACAACTTCTGGAGAGCAACTTGAAATATTATTTGACCCAGCAAGTATTCTTTTAGGAGTTTAGCCTTTTGAAATGCTCCATGTATAAAGGATCTTCATTTAAACATTATTTGTAAATAGCAAAAATTTGGAAATAACCTAAATGACCTCAGTGGAGAACTGGTGTCATAATTTATAACTTATAAATAATCTATAGCATGTCCAAATAATGGCAGACTAAGCTTCATTATGCTAATTATTAAGAATTTGGGCTCTGTGGTCAGACCGCCTAGGTTTGATTTCCTCCTGTAGCCCTTGTGAGCTGTGTAACCTTGCCCAAGTTCCTAAACCTCTCTGCGCCTCAGTGGTCTCGTCTATAAAATGGGAAAAATAATAGTACTACTGCCTCCTTCTTAAAGTTGTGAAGAGTAAATGAGATAATCTTTATGGCGTGTGAAATACTTAAATAGTACCTGGCACAGGGCTTTCAATAATTGCCGCCTAGTACTATCCCTACTAGTACTGTAATGATGACAGCGACAATGTAGCCGTAAATAAGGACAAGTTAGATCCATATGTACTGATATGCATAGCTACATCTTTATATACTGATGTAATTTATATACTGATTGATGTCTCCAATATAATATTGTGATAAAAACAAGCTGCAGAAAAATTAGTATAATAGGATCTGATTTTCATTAAGGATATTATATGTTATTCATAGGCAAACAATCTGGAGGGATAGACAGATTGTTAACAGTGGTTACCTCTGGGGAAAGGGATGGGGAAGGTGGATTTTCACTTCGGTAATGATTAGAATTGTCTGAAATAAGCATGTGTTACTTTTATAATAAACAAAAGATGTAAAGGAAAAAAAGCTTCATTTGGAAGTCTGAGGACAGTTAATCCCACCAAGCCTCACATCCCCCAGTCCTTGGCTACAGCCCAAACGTGAGCCTCCCTGCCCATCATCTGTCCTCTCCCGCACCGTCCCCATTCTGCCCTGTGCTCCCGTTCCACACCACCCCTGACTCCTCCATCTTCCTACTACTGCCCTCTCCCACTATCCTCTGTACCCTCCGGAAAGCCCACCCCACGGAAAACAATTCCCCCTACACTCTAAATAAGCTTCACAGAACACTGTTCTCTAC
The DNA here is from genome assembly GCF_008692025.1 of Phocoena sinus. Lineage (NCBI taxonomy): Eukaryota > Metazoa > Chordata > Mammalia > Artiodactyla > Phocoenidae > Phocoena > Phocoena sinus. Next base: position 94,159,218 of record NC_045784.1, read on the forward strand.
CTCTGCGCCTGCAAACGCTGAAACCTGAGTCTCCGCGGAGGAGCTCACGGCTTTGCCTGCAGCGCCCTCTGGTGGACACTGCTCGCACTCCAACACCACAGACACCCTAGGGCTGGGAGGTGGGGTCTGTGCTCTAGCTTCCCCTGTTTGCGTCCAGATCGTTACTCCTCCGCCTTCAGCCAAGAACTCCTCCTTCTGATGCCATCTGGCTACAGCACCCTCTTCTCTCCTCTCCTCTCCTCTCCTCTCCTCATCGACTCTTCTTTTTAGCCACCCCGTCCCCCTTACCCATTCAAGGAAGAGTTCGACATCTGGCTCACTGTCTTCTTCTCCACCCCAAGTCCTGATATCATCCTGGGTGAGTTGACATCCATGATCCATGTGCAGGACACACCCCCATTTTAGCCATACCATGCTTCATCATCGGTCCATCTCAGAACACCCCACCATCCACACCTGCCCACTGACCTCAAAGCTCATCCTTTTGCCTCAAGACGATCTCCAGGCTCTTGAGCCCCCTTCATTCTTCCACCCCATCAGCCCTTCCTGCCTTCCTTCCTTCCCTCTCCATCACTTGAAAATGATGATGATGATGATGAAAATAATAATGAATATGTACGTGCCAGGCACATACTAGGCATCTCACAACATCATTTCAATAACCTCATGTAATTCTCACAATGACTTGATGAGACAGGGCCTGTTTTTTTTTTTTTTTTAATGAGGTGACTGGGGCTCAGAGAGGTTGAGTGACTTACCCAAAGCCCCACAGCTAGTACAGGACAGAGATGAGATTTGAAGCCAGGTCTGTTTGCCTAAGTCCTGGAATGTAGACTTCAGGATCTTGCCTATATCCTGAACTCCCTTGCCCTGTGTCTTTCTGACACATTCACTAGGCAAAAACCCAAGCCTGGATAAGTTTAACTGACAGCCTCCTCCTCTGTGCTTACACCCAGATGGAGGAACACTGCTGGAGGAAATCCCATCACTTTGTTGATTAGTCCCACTCAAAAGTCATAGTTTCCAACCTCAGCTGGGCCCTCGACTCGGCTAAACAATCCTTCTAAGTAACTGTCCTGACAACAGCACTCTCAAACTTTCTCCACTGCCCTCTGGAGTCAGACTGTCTGGGTTAGAATCCTGCCTCGGCCACTTCCATGCTCCATACCGTGCCAGCCTTTAAGGAAGGGTGAGGTGGAAGACAAGGGAATGAGGGGAAGGGGAAGTAACATGTCTTGAGTGTCTTCTGGGTACCAGCCACTGTGCCAGGCGCTTTGCATGCAGCATCTCATCTAGCCCTCCCAGCAGCTCCACAAGGGAGCTGTTGTTATCCTTGCTTTACAGAAGAGACTAAGGCACAGAGAGGTTAAGTTACCTACTAAGATGACACAGCGTGTAAGAGGAGAAGCCATCTCAATCGTTTAGACCCTCTTTATCTTGATCAATGACCGTGACAGCCTGCTAAACGGTCCCCCTGTTACCTATCTCGTATCTTCCCATCTACCCTCCATTCTGTTGCTGGGACAGTCTTCCTCAAATGTGTATCTGATTGTGCTACTACCCTGCTTAAACTCAATCTTTCCGAAGCTCCCCCCTCCCCAGTCTTCAAAATGAAACTGAAACCTTTCATCTTAATGATTTGCCCCCCTGCTTCTTTCCTCGCTGAGTCCACTGCCATCTGCCTAGGATCCGGCCATTCTCAGCTCTTTTTTTGCTACCTGATGACACCTTGTGTTCTCCTAACTTCATGTCTTTTTGTATGTTCTGCCTGGTCTCCCCCATCCTCCGCTCCCCCTCCCCTTCCCGCCCACCTTTAATGCTTCTCTTCTGTGCCTTCAGAGCAATTATGCATTGATCACAGTGCGCTCTAATTTCCTGCTGACTAGTCTGTTTCTCCCGCTAAACTGGGAGCTGCTTGAGGGCGGGGACTGTGACTTAGTCATCTCCATCTCCGCACTCCCCAGGGCGTAGCACCACAGCCTGGCTCAATCCATGTTTGTCGAATGGCTGACTGACTGAATGAATGGAGTGAATGAGGGAAGAAAAAGCCCTCACTTGGAGAGTTTAGTGACATGAGCTGTATGGTATCTGGTTCTTGGCTGAAGTTGCCGCAGTTTTTCCCTATGACTACAGTGCTGTAAAAATATGTCTGCACGTGGATAAAGACTGGAAGAGAACTTTCCACACAAAATTAAGAGTTGTGTTAGAGTGGTGAGTTGATGGATGCTTTTTTTTTTTTTCCTGTTTTCAAAATGTTCTTTAGTGCTGCTTTCCGAGGGTTTTGGCAACGTAGCAGACATTGTAGCAGTGGAATCTGGGGCTCCCATGGAGGAGTCGACAACCAATGTGTATTGACGCCCAGTGTACCCTGTTGGGTTCTGGGTGCTGTGAAGAGGGTGGTGGGTAGAGGCGACTCATTCTGATTCAGGTTCACATGGCCAGGAGTCTTGCCAGTTCGGTTGGATTTGCTGGAATAAAATGAGAACTTTCAAGAATTTTCCAAGCTCCTGGGTTGAGGTATTTTTTCTCCCAAAGCTGGGCAGCAAACAAAGATGGCTTTTGTTTGCAGTAAAATACTCATTCCTTCGGATTTTTTTTGTCCTGCAAAGTAAGTGACTTCTGCAACTTTGGGGGAGGGGGGGAGAGGGGTCAGATTTACTGACTGGGGAAATGGATTGCCCATGTTCGCGTGGTTTGGAAATGACCAAAAATGTTTCCCTTTTCTGGCTCTTGAATAAAATGTTTAGGAATTTCACTGGCAAAACGATGAAATTGTTCCTTTACTGCGGCAGGATTTCCAAAACTACATATCGTGTGTTAACTTAACCCAGAAGAGGCAAAAAAAAAAGATGATGAGTACTCTGCCTTTGTTGGGTGCTTACTCACTCCGCTGGGTCAGGCGCTGTGTTCAGGACTCTGGAGCTATCTCATTTAAAACTCGAAACGGCCTTTGGGCTAGGGACTCTTAGGATCCCCTGGCAGTTCACTTTAAAGACGGTGACACTGAAGGTTCAAGGAGATTCGGCTCTGAAGTCACGAGACTGGGCTTGGAAGCCGGGTTCAGCTAGCTCTGCAGGCAAGGTCTAACCACTTGACCACCCTGCCTCTAGGCTGGTCTTGCTCCAGAGACAAAGAGGTATGTATTTATTTTTATTTAACAAATAGTCCTACAGTGTTTCCACGCACCAGGCATGGTAAGTACTTTACAAACATTAGCTCATTTTTTTTTTTTTTTTTTTTTTTTTTTGCGGTACGCGGGCCTCTCACTGTTGTGGCCTCTCCCGTTGCGGAGCACAGGCTCCGGACGCTCAGGCTCAGCGGCCATGGCTCACGGGCCCAGCCGCTCCGCGGCATGTGGGATCTTCCCGGACCGGAGCATGAACCCATGTCCCCTGCATCGGCAGGCAGACTCTCAACCACTGCGCCACCAGGGCAGCCCCACATTAGCTCATTTGATTCTCGTAGACAATTCTGTGAGGAGGTGCTATTACTGGCACCTTGGAACAGATGAGAAAACAGAGGCACCAGGAAGTTAAGTCACTTGGCTGGGGTCAGACAGGCTAGTATGTGACAGATCCAGACTTACAGTCCAGGCAGCCACGTTCTGGTGCGTGGCTCTTCACCTTGACCTGTGCTGCTCCCCGTGCCCTGTCTACATAGCTCTGGCTCAGAAACACTGAAGCCATGGGCCTCTTTTTGTAGTTTTAAAACAGATTTGTATTTTTGGCAGTATTTTTCCCCAGTAAAGCTCTGTGTTTTCTTCCCAGGGGTCTTGAGGCGGTGGGGCAGTCAATACATACCTCTGTCCTGGAACAAGAATCACCTAGAGGCGAGGTATCTCAGTGGTTAGAGTTTTTCGGTGGCACCAGCTGAACTCTGTTCTGAAGCCCACTCTCATGATTTCGGAGCCGAACCTCTCTGAACCTCAGTTTCACCAGGTCTGCTAAAGGGGAAGGGAGCTTTCTCCTGACACCTTCACTTCTGTCCATTTTTCGCGGTTTGGAGGGAAGTGGTGGGTTTCCTCAACAGTTAGGCCCCGGATGGGTTGAGGGGCTTTCGATGTGTCACTTCGGGAATCCAACCCACCTCTTTTCGTTCAGCAGAGACTTCTGGAGAGCACCCTTCCAAGGCAGTTTGCTCTGAGTCACCAGGAGCAGACAGCGTTCTCTTTCTCTACCTGGCTTATCCCGCCTGGCTCTCTCCACTTCCCATCCCTCCCGCCACCGGGCTTCAGTCCCCAGAGCCCTGCGAGACAATAGCGGCAGCTCAGCTGTGAGGGAGGGGAGTCGAAGGGGCAGCAGGCCCAACCCACCAGCTTGAAAGCTTCATTTGACAGGGAAGGAGGCACATCTGGTTTGGGTTTTCAATTCAATTCAACAATGATTTATTGTGGGCCTGCCAGCTGCAGAGGTTCTGGGCTAGGCTAGGCAGGGAGAGATGCAAAGATAAGTCAAATACTGTCTGTGCCCTTAAAGGAGTTTTATAGGTTGTAGCGGAGCGTAGACCTGAATGAGCGATTTTCGTGCTACGGATCCTGTGCTGGGCGGTATACCTCGCGTACGGTACGTCTTTGAACCTTCCCAACAGGTTCTGTGACGGGGCAGGGAAACTGATTACTTCATTTCACACATAAGGGAACTGGGCCTCAGAGAGGAAGTGACCGGCCCAAGGTCGCATGGTTAGGAAGTGACGGGACCAGGCCTGGAAGCTAGATGTGTCTGGTTCCCAAGCCCACACACTCTTAACCTTGACTTCACCCTGCTTCCCAGAGATGATGAAGGTGATGATGACAAGTAACCCTCACTAAGCAGGTTGTTATCCCCTTTTCCAGAAGAGAAAACCGAGGTTGCGTAGGGAAGTGATGGAGTTGAGCTTGGAACCTAGGTTATTCCAACTCACCAGCCTATAGCCTACAAGAGGTAGACACAGGGTGCCATGAGGGTTCAGGGACAAGGCAAGGAATTGCGCCTGGGAAGGTTTCATGGCAGAGGTGGCATTCGGATTTGACCTTGAAGGGTGAGTCGGGCTTTGGATAGGTAGGGTTGGGAGAGAGCGCCTCCCGGTCAGAAGGGATATCATGAACACAGAGATGGATTGTGGGGCATTTTGATCGCGAAGGCTGCAGGTTCATCCAGTTTGTGGGCAGGGTACCCTGGGTGTAGGGGAGCAGTGGGAAGGAAACTGGATACCCCTGAGGGTGTTTTCACATTTTGTCAAGTTGAAGTTCTTGTTTTTAAATCAAGAGCAGCTCTTCCACCCAAAAGGCTTTTTGAACGATACTGTCATGTAACCCATGAGCCAAGGCACCGGGGACTCTCACTGTGTACATACTCCTGTGCTGAGAGCTGGGAGGAAGACAGAAGGAAGCAACACGGTTCCTCAAATGTGCACCGAGGGCCCCCGTGTGGTTGGAGAGACAAGATACGCACACTAGAAAAAGCAGCAGCCAGCTTGGGCAACTTGTGCTCGGGGCCACGTGAGTTTTCCCAACTGTCAGATTTCCGGGAAAACGAAAGTGAGGGGGCCTGGGGGGGGGGGCCGCACAGGGAGGCTTCACCAGGACAGTGGGTTTGGGCTTTGAGGAGGTATTTTAATAGGCATGGATGGAGAGGAAAACTGGCAAGCTCGAGACCAGGTAGAACTACTACTAGTGTCGCTGGCACGAAGGGCTCTGCGGAGGCCTCCCTTCCCCAAACCGCTGCTGCCCCCATCCACGTCTTGACCTCCAGGAGTTTACTAGGGAAGATGGGACTGCACGGGGTCAGAGACAGCCCGTGCGAGCTGGGAAACAGGACCGGGTACCCGATATTCCTGATCCTCCAATTTTCTACACTTAGCCTCAATTCCTGGCAGCTCCCCCAGCTGCTGAATTGTATGTGTATGTGTGAGCGGTATTTTAAATTAAGCAGTGAGTGCTTTCAGCTCATCATAAACATGCTAAAAAGCTTCAGCCGCGGCCTGAGCCCACCCCCGCCCCTTACACTCAGGCGGCAGCTGGGGCCACTCGACCCTACACTCTAATGCGTGTTGCCTATGACTCACCAACGAAAAAGACTATATGTTTCAGTCTTCCTGGGTAGCTGATTCCTAGTTGTGGTGGGTAATCTCAGTCCGAATTTGGAAAGCGGTGGGCCTCAGCCCCGCCCTGCAGACTGACAATTCTACAACATATGGAGCGCCTACTGTGTGCAAGGCATTGTGGGTAAGTCCATTAATCTCTCTGGGCTTTCCGTGTCCTCATTCAAAATGCACAGAATAATCCTGTCTGCTTTCCCTCCCTATCGGGGCTGCATGTCTCAGCCACGCTGTTCTTTTGATTTCTGCAACATTCCCAAAGTCTTTTCCTGCCCCAGGGCCTTTGTGCATGCTGTTCCTCCTACCTGGACTGCCTTTGCTCTTGCTTTTGACACGGGAGGCTTCTTCTTAACCTTTCTGTCTCAGCTTAAATGTCACCTCCTGAGATACACCTTCTCCGACCACTTACAGTTAGTTCCCTCCTAATATTCCTTTTATTGGCCATAGTTCTTTAATCCCACTTACCTCTCTGGGTAATTATGTTTGTTTCTACGTGTCTGTTTAGAGTCTGTCTTTCCCACTGGAATGTAAACTCCAGGAGGACAGGGACCTTGTCTTTATCACTCAGCAATGCGTTCCTCTCATCTAGAGGGGTGCTTGGCACATAGTAGGCCGACATAAACAAAACCATGTGGGAAATATTTTCTCCCTGAGGTTTTTGCCAGACATATGGTTGCTGAGGGAAAAAATCATGACAGAACTGTGTCATTCGAAATGAAAAAAAAAAAAATCAGGCTAAAGGGAGGAGTTTGTTGAAAACAGTTTTGTTTTAGAAACCAGTCCTCGGAGTCTCATCACCAGACACAGTCTTACGAAAGTCAAACAAAAGGAATAGAAAGCATAAAGAGCTAACTTTTTACTGGGTGCTTACTATGTGCCAGGAACTGTTCTAAGTGTTCTACACAGATTATCTCACTTAATCTTCATAATAATGCAATGACGTCAATTCTATTATTAGCCCCATTTTACAGATGAGGGAATTGAGGCTCTGAGATGTTAAGCAAAGTGCCCAAGGTCAGGCAGCTAGCGAGAGGCAGAACCAGAAGTTGAACCCAAGGCAGTCTGAGGCCATGAACTGAATCATGCATGCCCCCTGCAGCCGCGAAGCTACCCTGCCACAGCCCCGATCGGCTAACCCTCCCGCTAGACTGGGAGCTTCTCAAGTTCAAGGACTCTGTCTTCTTCATTTTTGCTTCCCCTGTGCCTAGAATAGAGCTTGTTCCAGGACAGGTACCAATCGATATTCGTTGAGTAAGTGAATGAGTGAGAGAGGGAGTGAATCCATGTTCCTTTATTTTCTCAGGCTCGGGCTTATGGGCTCATGTTTATTTCCCTGCGTTACATTAAAATGTAGCACTGGCGACAAGGTGTGCTCTGATGCAAGAGGTCCCTCTCCCTGCGGGATACAAGGGGGACCGGCGCTGACTGGGAAAACGGAGGCAGCGTCTGTAGAGCAAGGCGCTTGATTCTAAGCATTTCGTTTTGTCGTCCATCTAAAAAGTAGCTGGACCTGTTTAGGACTTAAACAAACTTTCAGTGTTCCAATCCCATCTCAAATCCTTTGCAGAACGAGGCAGGGTGTGGAGGAGGAGGGGAGAGTTATAAATAAACAAATACCCACAAACCGGCTGGTTTTTTAAACAGAATTTGCTTCAATCAGCGCTGCGCCACATTTTCCCAACTGGCCTCCGTCATGAGAACAAGTGGTAACTTTCATACTGAATGGCTTTATTTTTTCTTCCAACCAGATGAATGGTAGAAGTTTTGGCTTGGGAGGCAAATTTCAAATCCTCGGCACACAGTTTGCTGCCCTACTGTGCCCCGTCCATCACACACAGTGCCCGGCACCGCCTACCCAGTCATCACATCTGCTGCTTCAGCCCTCCGGAATAATTGGGTCATTGTTTTATTACACCAGTGAGAGAGCTGCAAGCCTGTTAGGATTATGTCATTGACATTTGCGTGAAAAGGCAATCATGATATGCTGGTCATTTTGCACAGCTGGGAATGCAACTCTGTTGTCATTATTTGAGGTTCTCATCCAACCCCTCTGACTTTGTGTCACAGCCCAACCAGTGTAAATGGATAGCTCTGATGTCTGTCACCTTTCAGAGGTTTTCTCGCGCTTCAAAAGACCAAGCAGGATCTAACTCTTTTCACGCACTTGGACTTTTCTGCTCGTAGGCACAGCGGGCTGAAGGTGAGAGATGCCTGCTTTTCCTGCGTGTGGAGGTGTACACTCTAGCGGCAGAATGTTGCAATACAGTGTCATTTGTTCACTGCTAATCAGAGCCAAGGACAGTTTTGGCTGGAGAACAAATGAGGGCTAATGCTGTCTGTGGAGGAAGACTATTTAGACAATTTATGAATCAGAGTTCTGCGGCAACTTCTATTGTGTGTTATTTTCGGTAGGACCCGTGCTCTGCTTGCAGTTGTCAGCATGCCTAAGTGCAGGTCTCTGTGAATGAAATTCAAGCCTATTTGCACTTATCAACAGGTATTAATGAGGGCAGAACATCTCAGTTGCAAACAAGGCAATGATTAGCACTGATTATAGAAGTATAAACAGAGCTCAAATTCATGTGCCAATTCTTGTATTGCAGCTCACTGATCTTCTCCCACTAGTGTGCTAGCTGGAGTTTTATGGCGTGTGGCCATTCATGTACTCTTCGAAGGAATCCATTACAGACACCTGTCCGTCCCTCTTCTGGTCCCAGTCCTTGCCAAGCCAGCCCTCACCAGCCACCTCGAGGTGTGACAGGCACAGGCGGTCCAATAAGGGAGTCAGCTGAAGAGACGCAGTGGCTTAGAGGCAAATCTCCTAATCCCCATTGCCATGACTATAAAGAACTCAGGTTGCTGAATTTTTCTTGGCAACTGATTCCAAGTGCCTTCTGGGCGCTTTGGTATTTGTGCTGTTCCAGGTTCCTGCCTTTGATCTGTCTTTTCCTTATGGCTGCAGTATCCCTTTCTGTAAAATGGGGCTCTTGTGGGATCAAATGAGACAACTTACCCAGACCTGGCATAGCGCCTGGTGGGGAGAGAGTAAGTGCTCAACCAATAGTACTTTCCCTGTCCAGGCTTCTTCTGGTTGTGTTCCCTGCACCTCCGACATTGGCGGACCAGGGCCTGTTCCCTCCCCTGACTGGCAAGCCAGGTCGCCTACTCCTCAGACAATCCAAGCTCCCTTCTCTGGCGGCCTTCTGCTGTCCTTTACCTGTCGCCATGTGGCACTCACTATTAACCTATTGAATTCTGGCAGGGAAGAATCAGTTCCCTGATAGGAATTTGCACGTCTGGGCCAGATACAAGACAAGAGGCCAAGCCATATTTACCTGCCCTCCCCAATTGTGAGCCAATCACCCACATTCTGGTTACAACCAGATGTTTCACACCCGTGACAGCAATGCCACCCAAACGGTTGCTTACAAGGAACACAGCGTGGTTTTCACAACAGAAGTGTAACCAGTGTGTCACTTCTCAAATTTCTTAAAAGCGGCTACCGTACCTGGGTACTTTTCCCTTGAAAATGACCACCTTGTTAGGCGTCTTGTAGGAATTTTAATTTGGAAGCTCTGGGAGTGCTTATATGTTCTTTCCAAGGGGGTCCCTGAATGCTTTAATTGGCAGGGAGTTAAAATATTGGAGAAGATACGAGAGATCTTCCCCAAACTCACCTCCTTTCTGAAAATGCTCTTCGGTTGCCTTGGCAAACAGCCAATCCAAACACTAAAAGAGAGTCAGAGAATGCAGGAATCCTGAATGCCATTCTCGGTGCGTGCCCAAACAAGAATGGCGAATGGCGGGGGGCAGAGGCGGCACAGCACAAAGTGGAAAAAAGGTAGTTTTTGCATCCCAGACTGGGAGCCGATCCCACCCCATCATGTCCGGTGTCCCCTCGACTCATAAAGAGGAGAGAGGACACGTGGTGACATCGTGAAAGTAGACTTCCCTGCTGGGGTCAACCGCTCAGCCTGACAGGTTGTCCAGTCTGGCAGGTCACCCCAGGGCCAAGAGTGAAGGGTCAGTCCAGTGAGGTCACTGATCAGGTTGCAACTGCTTTGACTTGTTTTCTGCTGCTTTGGCTTCCTCGGTTATTGGTGCATTTGTTTCTACCCATTGGGGAGGGGCTGACATGACCTACTGTGTGTGTGTCAAATTTGTCCTTTTCAACACTTAATCACATTCTCAGAGACCCTCTGAGATGCAGCAACTGGGTGATTGTGCCGTGAAACAGTGGCTTCGTTCTCTGCATTCACTGGGAATGGTCTGTTCTGATAATGTCAATTTCCCACTGTTTCCAACACGAGGTATTACATTGGAAGAGACAGCTGGTTAAGTGTTTAACCAGCTCTTACTGGGAATTCTCTCTTCCTCCTTCAGATCTCACGCAGATGCTCAAAGGTGTCCGGAGTTTCTTTCATGCCATTTTATTGAAAATTCATATTCACTAATTCAAATAGATTTTTTTGAGTCGTTATTATGTGTGAGGTACTTTACTATGCTATGATATGCTTTATACCGTATCTTATTTCATCCTCGCCACGAAGCTGTGAGGTAGGTACCGTCATTATCTTTACAGATGAGGAGACAGGCTCAGGGAACGTAATGCAAGATCACACAATCCATATATAGGGGGCTGGGATTCAAACCCAGGTTTATCTGAGTCAACGACACTATAATTCCTCCACATAGCGTATTTCAGGCCCCTCACAGCCCTTGAGAACACAATGAATCCTTGAGGAAAATTTCCTACTCAACATTTTACTAATCGTTACAATTACTACTGCTATTACTACTGCTGCCGCTGCTGCTATGGTTACTGGTCCTATTATCATTTTCCCAGCACTGGCACGTGCTTTATACCTAGCTGCCAGTTGTAGAGTTCAAGCCCAGGACCACATGAGCCCAGTGCACCCATTCCACTTTTTTGTGCTGCTTGGAATGCCACCTGGGAGATGGAAGACATACACCAGTAGGGTAGGTTACTGATTGCTAGCTCAACTACCAACGTTCACCCAATGGTTATTGAGCACACATCAGATCTCGAGTTGTTCGTAAGACCTTCCAGGTAGACAGATATGGGAAGCACACATTTAAATGTATTACATTTACCTGATGTAAAAAACGAGCATGACCTGTAATTCGTATACTAGAGTGTGTAAACGGGGGACTGTAAAAGGCTTGAAAGAGGCTGGGCTAGTTTAATCATGAGAATAAGGAACAAGAAGGATCTGCATAAATCAACTATACTCCAATATAAAATAAAACTTAAATTAAAAAAAGGCACAGTCCTAAGTTGTCCCCATTTAGTCTCAACAACCATTATTCTCTCGTTCCCTTTTCCGGAGCTGAGGCTCAGAGACGGTAGGCAATATGCCTTAGGTCACACAGCTCTTCAGTGGCCAATCGTTTCTATCTCCAGATCATCTCAAGCCGCTAAGTTGCATCGCCTCCCTTACTTCCTGACTGAACTCCAAGGCAAGGGTTCTCTACTTTGTTGCCTTAAAATTAAAATTAAAATCAAGGAGAGTCTTGTTCAACCGAGCCAAGAGGATAAACATTCGAAACAGCAATTAGTAGGTAGAAATGTTGCCAGGAAGAGCTATACAAAAGCGCAGAAAGACACCCAAGGGAGTTAACAATGTTGGGGGCGGGGCAGTGGTTGCATGTTGATGGTTAATTGGATCCCCGCCAGCCCTTACCTTCCTCCTTCACCTTCCTGCTCCGCAATTTCTCAGGTTTCTCTAGAGAGCACTCCCCACCTAGAGACAGCCTGAGCCGCCACAGGAGGGCACCAGGCCAGGACTGGCAGGCCTAGGGCAGTCAGGCTCTGGGTTGGAAACCATAAGTAACCACTTTAATGAAAGCCAGCTTTGGCCAAGAGCCCTGTCATTTCTTAAGAGATTCTGGGCCTCTTATATGGACCTAGTTACTTGAGAAAGGCCTAGCCATAGTATATATAACAATGATGATAATGATATAACAGTTGCCCTTTAGTGAGCATTTACTATGGGCCAAGCCCTGTGTTGAACACTTACAGACACTGACTCCTTTAACCCTCGAGCAGCCCTATGAGAGCAAGTGCTATAGTTTCCCCCATTTTCCACAGGAGGTGTCAGGCTCAGAGAGGCTAAGTAACTTGTTCAAGTTCATACAGCTGGTGGGAGCTAGAATTTGAAGCCTGGAGCATCTGGTTCCCGGGCCAGAGCTCTTAATTCCTGTATTTAATAAATGTCTGTTAAAGGAATAAACAGATGAATGAATGGACAAACGTATTAATTCATTTCACTTTACTTTAACAAACATTTATTGAGTGCCCTGTGTCAGCCCCTGTGCTAAGCATTGAGGATTCCAATGTTAAACGTTTACACACAGGCACACCCCCCTTTGTGGCCCCTGCCCACGAGCTCACAAAAGCACTCTCTAGCGTGGCGTGATTTCTTCTGCGGAAAAGTAATCTGAGTTTCTTGAACAGCAGTTTTTAATGATGCTATTAAATTTAACCCAAAGCGGGAGTTGTGCACCGGTGAGCGAAGAGTTTCAAATGAGAAAGTGTCTTTGATTAATCATCGATTCAGCCAGAGAATGGTTACTACCAGAAATGGAGCTGCCACTCCTATCACATTAGCTAGCTCATCTTCCATCTTTCACGTCTGTATGCTGTCGAACCCTCCCACGGTACAAAAATTATCTGTACTCTAATGGACAATTATCCCATCCATCATGGTCCTGGTCGTGCTGATTGCTGGCACTCCACTTGCCCACGGAGAAGACTTAACAAGTAGTCACGACCGATGATGCACTGGAAAATTGCTCATTTTTACACATTTCAAATCCACGCCAAATGAATGCCTTTGCAGGCTGCCCTTTAAGCTACATTTGTTTCCATGGCTATATAAGAGCAGGTTATGAATTCTTTACCTGTGTGTGAAATGTGGCCTCTGAACATTTCAAAAACCCTTCTAGGCAACAGCCCTATACGTATTAAAATAACAAGTGAATGGAACACACCTGGGGTAATAGCAGAGGCGCAGGCCCTGTACCTGGGGCTCGGGCGGCTGGTCAATCATGTCAGGGTGATCACAGTCTTGCTTTTCCTTTCCAGGTATTTTGAAGAGAATCCCAAGTTGCTTAGGGTCAAGGTGACGACTCATGGTGCTGAAAGCAGGGGTTAAGTGGACAGTGAGAGATGCCTGTTAAATTCCCTGGGACTATTGCTGTGCGATTTGAGGGCAGAAATGCCCCCCCTCCCCAACCTCCTGCCCCAAGTCTGGTAACACCTTTAGCCTTTGATTACAGTAACCAGCATGCCCAGTACAATCAGAGTCACCAGTTGCCCAAGGCAAAAATCCAAGAGTTGTCTTTCCCACATCCTGATTTCTCACCTCTATATTCAGCCATTCACTAAGCCCTGCCAAGCCTACTTCCTAAGCGTACCTCAGATTGGACCCACTTTCTCCATTCCCCCTGCCAGTGCTTTATTTAGTTTAGGACTCCCTCGCGGTCTTCTCTTGCCTTGATTCCTTCAGTAGCTTCCCGGTTCCTCACCCCTCTCTTTCCCCTCGGTGACCATTCTCCCCACAGTGGCCCCAGCGATCTTTCCATGCTGCAGATCAGACCGTTTCCCACCCCCTCCTCCACTGAAGTGGTACTGACTTTACAATACCTGAGACCAGAGGCTCCCAAAGCGTGGTCGTGGCGCCAGCAGCAACAGCATCTCTGAAAACCTGTTAGAGTAGGTACTTCTTAGAGACCTACCGAATCAGAAACTCGGAGTACCGCACCCCCTTCCCAATTTGTGTCTGACAAGCCCTCCGGGTGATTCTGATGGGGGCTCAAATTTGAGACCTCCCACCCTAAAGCCCCGGTTCTCGATTCTGCTTGCTCATTAGAATAAACCCGGGGAGCTTTTAAACATTCCAACGCCTCCCCCACTGGCTTATTAAATCCAAGTCCCTGGGGGTGGGAGCTAGTCATCAGTGTTTTTTCAGAGCTCCCCAGGTGATTTCAGTATGCAATCAAGGCTGAGGACTACTGTTCTCCAGAATGGAGTCCCAACTCCTTAGCTTGGCATTTAAGGCCCATCTCTTTGGTCCTATCTCCCCCTGCTCCTCCTATGCTCCTTCTAGAATCGGGTGATAGGGAATCATTTCCAATTCTCTGAGGCCACAGACAGTCTCTTTCTTACCTCTGGGCATTTGCACGCAGCTCTCCCCGGCCCCGGCCCTCCGCCCTCCCCCTCCTCACCTAGCTGACACCTTCTTATCTACGACACACAGCTCAGAAGGCACCTCTACAGAAGACACTTCCCTGACCTCCCTAGTCTGCATTAGATGCCTCTCCTCTGCATCTAGATACTCTCACAGCATCTATATCACAGCACGTTCCCCATCGTCTTGTTATTCTCTGCTTAGTTGTCTGCTTCCCCTACCAGCCTGAGAACAGGGATTATCAGCCTCTAGGACAGTGCCTGGCGCACAGTAGATGTCGCGGGCTACTACACATTCTGTGCCCTGTTCCTGGGTTGCCTGTCTGTGCCTTGTCCATGGGGTGAATTTCTACTCCACCTTCAACGTACAGCTCAGATATCACGTCTTCGCGGAAATCTTTCCGGAAACCCCTGTCTGGGTTAGGGACACTTCCTCGTGTGCATCCCTGAATCCCGGCCCCTGCATCGTGCCTAGCATGTGTCAGGTGCTCAGTAAACATCTGGAGAATGGATAACTGAATTAAGTGAAGACCCTTTCCTTCTCCATGTCTGCTGCCACCATTGCGGTCCAGACCCCCGTTGCTTTATTGCAATAGTCTCCTGACTAACCACCATCTCTCCTTTCTCCAATCCATCTGTCACGCCCCGCCCCGACCCCACCACGTGGCTTTCTAAAACCACAGTCACCATAGCCTTCTCAAACACTTTCAGTGATTCCTCATTGTCTGCAGAGCAGATATCAGAGTGGCATTCAAGGCCCTTCCCAAGAGTGCCTTGCCTTTCCAGTCATGCCTCTCCCCATCCCCCTAATACAGGACTGGCTACATCATTTGTGCGTGGGCCCTGGGGCAAGATGAAAACGTGGCACCCTGTTTTAAAAAATTATTAAGACTTTCAGGACAGCAACAGCAGCACATTCAACGAAGCAGGGGGCCCTCGTGAGTGCAGCGTCCTGTGCTCCGGCACAGGCCTGGCCCTGCATATAGCCAGCGTGCTAGCCAAATGAACTCACCATTCCCTGAACTGCTGTGTGGCCTCATTTTCTCCATGACGTTGGTCAGGCTGTTCCCAGTCTCCTCTACCCCTGTCACCACTCCAAAGCTCCTCTTGCCCACAGATCCACCCCTTCCCTGTCCTGCAGGGACCTCCTACCATTCCAGACCACAGTAGCTTCTACCACACAGCCTGAGAGCCATGGTTATGGCTGTGTGTAGTCATGTCTTGGTACTGAATTTTAAGCTACTTGAGGGCAGAGACACTCTTTTGTTCATCTTTGTCATTTCTACAGATCGAACACAGCGCTTTGCACTCATCTCACTCATTGACTGACTCAGGGAAAATATGCCCCAGCCCCAGTAACCAAGTCTGACAATAAAGCACTAGACACTGAGAGGCTGACGTGAGTCCCTTGTTATTAGCTGTGTAACGCTGAAGGAGTCACTTCCTTCTCGGAGCTCTAGCTTTGCCATCTATAAAAAGATGATACTTCCTCTATTTTCTGCTAATATCTCGTTCTTTGCTAATGTTTTCAAAATCCTCTTTTGTTTTTTAATGCACCTAAAATGTAAAAAAATACATATTTTATATCACATGATTGCAATATCTCAATCTTGGAGCATCTGATTCTGTTTCTGTTGTTTCTGGCTTCATGGTGTGCTTTGTAATTTTGGGTTATGAGCTCATGTTTGGCCAGACTCTATCCGTGGGAATCTGGAACCAGATGGAGGGTGTATTCCTCCAGGAAGAATTTGTGTTTGCTTCTTCCAGGTGCTTTAGGGCACTGGTAAGCCAGCATTACTCTGAGTGAATTGTTTACTCCCAAAGGCAGGAGCTGTGCCTTATTTGTCTATATGACCCAGGCTTAGCTTGTAGATGCCCAACATGGATTTTTTGATTGAATGGATGAATGAATAAGGCCTCTATGAGGTTCTTTTGGAAGCCCAATAAGAATCGTAACCTCTGGTGGTAACAAAGGACAGTACGTGCCTCAGGAAAATAATTACTAACATTTATTGAGCACTTATTATGTGCTAGGTATCATTCTTACTGCACTGTGTGTATTAATTCATTTGATTCTCACTGTAACTCTGTGAGGTAGGTACTATTAATGTCCTCATTTTACAGAAGAGGCACCAGGCTCAGACAGGCTGAGTAACTTGGCTGAGGTCACACAGATAGTGAATGGCAGAACTCAGATATGAACCCAGAGATACACCCCACCCTGGAGATACATTTAACCACTGTCTTATATTGGAGGAGAGAGCAATAGTCGTGAGAGTAGCAATAGAGTAGAAAATTTCAGTACTGCCAGAGGGACTGCAAGAGTCACACAGGCCACACCAGGTATGGGAGGGGACATGGCATGGTCTTGTATTGTCAGTTCACCTTGTATGTAGCTCCCCACCCCAACTAGAATAGGAGCAGTATGAAGGCAGGAACCATGGTTTACAGCTCTTTGAAATGTTTAATATATATTTGCCGAATGAACGAATGACTTTAAAATTCATTTGAGATTAAACACGTGAATGCTTTAAATAAAGTATTCCACATGTTGCATGTCTGACTGAAATTGGTGATAAAGGTGTCACTTTGCTTTAAAACCTGAAAATGCCTAGATGTGACCATAACACAGTTGGGTATAGCCACACCTTGCATTTGTCTCAGTGTAGGGTACTCAGGACCCCCTGGGAAAGAAGGAAGAAACTTGGATTCTGCCTTCATAGGCCCTGAGGCTGTCAGGAACCAAAGGCCACTGTGTTTGTAACCCGTCCCTTTGGCTGCTGTCCAAATCTAGGAGGGCCTGAAGGAAAGGGGGGGTTTATTTGCTCTTATCCTTGCCAAGGCCAGGAAAGAATTTGAGTGTGGACTCTCAGTAAACATTGAGTCTTCCCTCCAGCACTGGTTTGATGGAATGAAATCCCCAGTCTCCACCAATCTTGGTTCAATATTTACCTGGGGGTTTGCAGTGAGCCTGGGGACAGGGCTCCAGAATGAAGAGGAATGGAGCTGAGGAGTGAGGGGAGGGCTGTGTGTGTGTGTGTGTGTGTGTGTGTGTGTGTGTGTGTGTGTGTGTACTGGGTGAGGAATGGCAGGGGTGGGATCGGGCGGTACCGGGATTGCCAGGCAATGAGAGTGAGGTCTGGATGGAGAGCATTGGAGAAGAAATAACTCCTCAGTACACACTGGTTCCTTTCCAAGGACTCCTCTTTGCTGAAACGACTTGCCTGGTCCCAATCTTAGAAGTCCAGATTGGGCAGTTAGCCACCCAGGTTCCCAAGTTGGCTTTCCTTATCGGTGTGCGGCAGGTGTGATCCTTAAGAGGAATGAAGACGGGCCCTGGGAACAGGAGTTTGCCCCCTGACTGTGCTGATATATTCATTGCCTCTATACTGCCAGGGGGCATACAGCAAGTCCTTCCCTCCCCCACTCCCTGGACAGAGCAGGACTCACTGCTAGAAAAGCCCTGGGGCCGTGGTTGCTGAAGAATGTAATATGGGGCCTGTTGGATTTGAGGGCCGTGAGAAATATTCAGGTAGCTGGCAGAGGTCTGGGCTGGAAAGAGATATAAGGAGTTCGAAGCGTATAGGTGAGAGTTGAAACTGCCCGAAGGGAGTATATAGAAAGCAAAGCAGAGGAAGGGGCTTGCAGAGTTATCATGGTCTGTGAGGCGGGAACAGGGCTTGGGAGTCACATGGGTTTGAGGAGCGTTCGTTCGTATATTCATCCATCCATCCATTCATTCAACATTTGTTGAGCTTTGTGCCACATACAGACTTTGAAGAGGAAGTTGGGGATTTAAGAGGGAGAAGGGTTAAGAGGGGATCCCTGGGTGGATTCAGATGAAGGAGAAGGGAGGCGCTGAGTGCCTGGGCTCTCTCCTACCAGGAGAGCACATCTGTTAACACAAAGCTGCATCTGTATCCCAGCCTGCTCCCCTCACCCCCGCAAGACGGGGAGCCACATGGCGGCTTCCTACACCCTGTACCCCCTCCATATTCTTTCTAGGCACTTAACTGTGGCGCCAGCTACACCCCTACTGAGAGCTCAGGCCATCCCCAGGGGCGGGTTGGTGGTTGGGTGGGTGGGTAGGGTTGACACTTTTGAGAAAAAGAGTGGGACGGAGAAGGAGCTGTCTGTGTGTCTGTAATTAGCTCCAGCTGCTGTGGTGCGGCAGCGCTGGGGGCATGGGGAGCGTGAATGCGTGCGGATGAACCTGTGTGCGTGGTTCCTCATTGCTATCACTCTATTTTTCACCGTCTTGTGCGCTGGCTTCAGCCTTGCCGCTCTGCAATCTCTCCTGTCCCTGAGGATCCCGAAGGACAGAGTGTTCCACGCAGGCAGCACCAGCTTGAATCACTAATGCTGCTAAGCAAAGGACAACAAATATAGGCCCCCATATGTCCTGGATACAAGAGCCCGTGCTCTCTCCCTCCACCCCCGCTTCCTGAATGTTTCCTACTGAGTGAAGCCCAGCACTTGAAATTGACAACACCTCGCTTCTGCACAGCCTTCTGGCAGAGAGCTTTCACAGCTGTCGGGCTGTGCCTCCTCAGACAGCTCCAAGGGCCAGCATTTCCCAGGTGAGAACCCTGAGGCCCAGGCAATCAGGGAGGCTGGCACAGGGTCATCTGGCCGGTTGGTGGCAGAGCTGAGTCCGGGGTGCAGGTGCCCCGTCCCCAGCAGGGCGCTGCCAAGAGGGCTGCTACCGGGTGGCTTGGGCTGCTGCTCTCTGTGCTCCGTTGAAGCCGGGAGCCCTGACTCCAAGACCTGCCTCGGCAATTACTGAAAACTAGGACCTCTGGAGCTGAGTGAGCCCAGACTAAGCCGTGTGCCTACCGCTGAGCCGGTGCTCATGGGGGCCTTGAACAGGGGTCCAGCATAGCCCCTGCCCTCAAAAACATGACAACCTGAATGGAGAGACTAAGCTGAGACACAAAGTCCAAAGGCAATTCAAGGGCTTCACTCTTTTCCGCTAACCAGTCTGTTACCAGGGACATGACGCAGAGACACCTTCTGCGTTCACCTTTCTCCTGCCCCAGCCCTGTGGAATGATGGGTAGCAAGGGCTAAGGGTGAAGGATGGGGAATATGTGGGAAGAAACGGAAAACTAGAGTTTCCGCTGGGTGTCAGGCACAGTGCAGAGTATATATGTTATATATATGGCATTTAAATGATGTCTATAATATATCTTTATACACACACACAAACACATGCATACGTAATCAGGGTCCATGGATTAACTCATCGATTTACCTGACTCTCATCCATATAAAGTGTTTAGGACAGTGTCCGGCACTTTGAAAGCACCGAGTAGATGCTAACTATTCTTCCTTCTTACCATTGCTGTCTTCTTTATCATTCTCCGCATGCATATTATATGCATTATCTCATTTAATCCTTCTAACTCTGGGAGGTAGCAACTATTCTTTTCATCCCCAACTTACAAAGGAGGAAACCAATAGTTTATTATATCCAAGTCTGGGGGGTACTGAGAATGCAAATGAGAACCCAATACCTTTGTATTGGTAGCCTTTGGGGACCTCTCCATCTAGCAGGAGGGGCTGGGGCGCACATAAACACTCATGGTCCAACGGTGCTGTGGTCGAGGAACGTAGCAGCGTCACGGGGCCACTGATGGTAAGTGACCTGGTACCGAGAAGTTAGGCAGGCTTCTCAGATGAAGGACATTTGAGCTGGATTTTGAGGGATGGAGGCTTTTGCCAGGAGGGGCAGTGGAGGGACGGGAAGGACATTCCGGGCAGAGGGAGCAGGATTTGCATGAAAGCGCCTTCTGGAGGGCGGGACGATGGCTGGTGGGGTGCGGGATTGGCAGCAGCAGAGGCGGCAGAAAAGGTGCTTGGGAGCAGCTTATTCAAGGCTTTGTTGGCCAGGCTGAGAGTTTTGCACCTTGTTCCGTGAGCGATAGGAAGCCGCCGAAGGTTTTTGTGAAGGCGGAGGAGGGACGGGCCAGGAAGACAATTCTTGGAGAGGCTCGAAGCGGGTAGACTGATTGGGAGGCCCTCTCAAGGGTCCTGACAAGAAGTGGCAAGTGCTCTGGCCCAGGACTGTGGCAGTGAGAGCAGAGAGCAGGGGACCAGTCCAGGGACGTGTCAACAGGTAGAAACCGCAGGGCTGGGTGTCATGGAGGGTCCAGGAGAGAGAAAAGGTGACGGTGACCCTGAGCTTCCAGCTCGGGTCCGTGGTGACGCTGTTAACTGAGATGAGATGGGGAGCAGAAGATTATTAGCTGACAGGGGCATGAGTGGGGACAGGTGACAAGTTCAGCTGGGACCCGTTGGGTTTGGGATGGCAGTGCGACTTGTGAGTGGACATGTCCAGCAGGAAGCGGGGTGGGAGATGGGGCTGAGAGACCACTGGGGTTCAAGTGGCATTAGCTGACCCTGTGGGACCGGATGGAGTGTCTCTTTTCCCGTTTACTCCTCCAGGGCAAGGGCTGGGGACAGAGCCAGGTGAGCCCCAGCATGAAAGGGGCATGATGTGGGGAGGACACCGGCCCAGGGTGGGAAGACATCTTTCTCCCAGCCCCTCCCGGAAACCTTGTCCCTTCCCCTCGGGACCAGTGTCCCCTTTCCAGGGCTGCGCTCCCGCCAGCGAAGGGAGGTGCTCTGTGCACAGAACCCATGTCACACAGGGGCCGCGAGCCACGGAAAGGACAGTCGTCACTTCAGCTTTGAGTTCTTCAGTGGGGGAGTGTCTTCTAATGAAATCCAATAAATTAGCCACCGGGGATTTGGGACAGAAAGGACGAATACAAGGGCTACACAGTGACGGCTGGAGCGTTCAGTGCAAACAACTGAGCCTTCAGTGCTGCGGAGCCAGAAGCACATTCACGAGGGCATTTTTAAAGATCCAGTCTGTGCGAACCACCGTGGGTCTCCTAGGAGCCCTAACACTTTCATTAGACCTAGTGGGTCTCATAACCAAATCCCATAATCCCATAAATCTGTAGCAACAAGTTAGCCACGAGAGTTTCACTTACACTCTGAATGTAAGACACCCCAAACTGCCCTCTTCTTTCTGAGCCTCCAACCAACTCCTCCCCTAGAACTATTATCCAGGATGGCCTGGATCTCCTCTGAAACCCCGAGGACGGCTACTGATTCCTGTGTTAAATCCCTGGACCACACCAATAATGGTTCTGAACACTTTACACACATGAACTCATTTATTCCTCATGAATATTATAGATCCTGTTAATATATATATATATATATATAATATTAATAGTAACAATCATAACAGGTCATGTTTCCGGAGAACTTAATGTAGGCCAGGCATGGTTCTAAACACATTAGACAAAATAACTCCTAATTCCACGTGAACAACATGTGTATCTCTATGGAGACTGTAGCTGGAACGTGCATTTGAGCAAACTCTCGGGCTGAAATCGTTCCAGAACCGCTCTCACTTAAGTCTTTGAGAGGATGGGGGCCCGTCTTCTGATTCTGGAGGTACCCAAAGCATGCCCAGGGGGCCTTCCTCCCCCTCCCCTTTGCCCAGCAGAGAGTCAGGGAGGGCTAGAATGCAGAGAGCACGCTGAGGGCCTGCCTGCACAGAAAGCAGAGCTCTTTTCTGCCACCGCACCCCTTGAAGGAGAGTGAATTCTGTATCCTTAGGAGAGGGTGGGGATGGGGAAGTGAGGAAGTGGAGGAAAGCCTCTTGAAGCTGCAGCACCCTGAGGCCCAGACAAAGGAGTGTCCTGAGGGAGGGAGGGAGGGTGGGGGAGGGGTGGGGGGCAGTGCATTCGTGGGTCAGCAGCCACAGGATCAGGGAGCCACAGCAGGAGTGGCCGTGGCTAGGTATTGATGCTACAGCGGTAGTGAGCTTTACAGGAACCAGAGACTCTAAAATTTCTGCCCACCCAGAAATGACTCCATCTCACCACTAGGGAACGGGTAGCAAAGCTGAGTCAGCAGTTGGGGAAAGCCGAGAAAAAGATCTCATGAATCCTTAGCTAGCGGTGAATCTGTCTATTTAGTTAGCTGGGGATGGAGTGGATGTAAAAGTAGTGAGAGGAAAGGCTTGGGAATACTCTCATCCAGTGAGGCTGGGAGGCGAAGGAGAAGAGGGCTACTTTAAGGAAATGGTGAGCCCCCCAAAACGCTGGTGGTGTTAGATCTGCAGGTGGGGCAGAGTCTCCACGTCTAGGTCCCTGTGTGATCCCCTCCTTTGAACTGCCCTCCTGGGCTGGAGAAATGCCAGGGTTGAGGAGTCACAGAGTATTTGATCTGTTTGGTTCTTTGTACTGAGGCCTCAACATTTTGGAGAGTCCCTAGTTCAGTGGCTCAGGAAACCGAGCCCGAGGCTGCCCTTGCAGGGAACTCTCCTATCTCCTGTCCCATGCTAGTAGATGGGATTCTTTCTCCTCCATGTCCCCCATTTCCTTAAGTGGGTCTTTGTCCTATTACCCAAATCCTGAGTCTCTCTGCCTTAGTAAGTTGTCTTGTACTTCATTTTAGCAAGAACTTTCCCTTTCTGTCAATGGACGTTCTTGGTAATTTTGGCATTGACCCGGGTCCTGCTTCCAGACTCTTGCTCTGAGGCTTATCTTTGTACCTACAATGATCTCATGTTCCTTTCTTCTCTTCACCCCCTCTATCAGAATTTGCTGCCAGGATGGGATGCATCGAGGTGAGGCTTAACAGACTGACCCTCCCAAGAGGTTGGCATTTTAACTGATGCCAAAGCCCTGAGTCAAAGGAATTACGTACTTAAGAATTTTCAAGCCCTTGGGAGCGGATAGGGAGAGATTTGGAAGGGCAAGGGAACGTTCTTAATAATCGCGGAATGCCATAAGGTAGACATCCAATTCGGGCTACCACCAAGCCAGAACCTGGATTATTTTGTTATAATCAGAATCCATCACATAGGAAGATCTCCCTCCTCTCACCCACCACTCAAGGCTTTGACTAAAAAGTCTTCCAGATACTGAAGTTCTATGATGCAAGCATCGTTTATTTTCTCAGAGTTTTTTGGAAGGAGGAGGGCTGCAAAGTTCTGTGAGTTACCAAAGACCACACAAACAGGCAGGAGTCAAAGCGAAACCGAATTCCTCCGGAGACTAGTTACTTTCTATAGTCTGAGAACCAATCCAGTCTCCAACAGAGACAAGGTGAATTTCCTCTTTTCATTTCTCCAGTACTGATATTAACACTCTTCTCCTCATATCCTCCTCAGACCCGGCACTCTCAGCGGAATACAAATAAGGAGCTGCTTGTTTTGCCAGTCGCAAAAATTGAAGGTAGCCAGCCTTTCTTTTTCTCTGCTAAAGACAATGTTCCTTCTATGGTGCTGTGTGGGATAAAAAGGGCAAGACCTTCCAACCTCGTTCTGTTCTTATTCATGGCCCAGGAAGTCATTATGAAAGCCCAAAGAGACACTGTTTTTAGTATGGATCCTGGCAGGTTTATCCAGGTGACTTTCTGTAAAGGCATTCCTCACCCTCGCCTCCAAACATATCCTGTCCCCTAAGAATGATTTGGTCTTGGTGTTGGGGGAGAAGGGCAGGTAACAGGGCCTGGCTCTGTCATCTGGGGCTCTTTTTTTTTAATTAAAAAAAATTTTTTTGGCTACGCTGTCGCATGCGGGATCTTAGTCCCCCGACCCCGGGGAATGAACCCGAGTCCCCTGCTGTGGAAGCGCGGAGTCCTAACCACTGGACTGTCAGGGAAGTCCCCATCGGGGGCTCTTTTGAGGGAACTTCGCTAGTCTCCCAAAGAAAGGGCCGAACGTCCCCTTTGGAGCAGTCATTTGAACTGCTTCAGGGACTGCCAAACTGGCCAGAGACAGCGTCCAGTCTCTCAGGAAAGTGGCAAATAAGAGCATCAGAAATGCTCCTTTCCTGGAGAGCCTGTAGCTATTCTGGCCTCTCTTTCCATCAACATAGGAAGGCACTGGAAGGGGCCCTCTCCCCTCAGAGCATGGAGCCTCCCCATTGTGGCAGTGTTCAGCCCGAGCCACACTGCTATTTTCACCATGGAGGAGTGTCTAAATTCTCATTTCGACCGACCCTCCGGCTTACAAGTACCTCTTTCCCTACTTCAGCAAATTGCTGCATAAAAAATGGAGAAGCCAGTAGCGGCTGTGCCCTCAATAGTAGCTGTGTTTGCATTTAAGAAATTCATATGCCCAGGGTGCACTTCTCCCATTAAGTCCAACATGAGACATCAGGTGTGCACAGCACCGCCGAACGGAAGACCCTGAAGGCGGGGTAGAGTTTCTGGTATGCTGGGGGCTTGGGAAAGAACAAAGGCACTTTCATTTTCTGAACTAAGAAGCACTTCGGGGGGTGGGGGGAGAGTGTCAGGAATTCTTCCAATGTCATGGGCCTGCCCACACCTGAGTCAGATATTGATGACCTTCCCCAGGCCATGCCCTCCTCTCCCCCTCCCCAAAAGACAGTACGAGTGACAACGAAGCCCGGTACTTACAGGTGCAGAGGATTTTCGGACAGGAAAATGGAGACCGCAGGCTCCTGAATGCCTGCTGAGTGGTTGCATCAGATTAGGAAGGGATGATCGTGAGAATAAGATCTTTGGAAAATCTTGTCGCCCCTCCCCTGGTTGTTTCAGTCCACATCCAAACCCAGACCACCACGCCCCTCCCCAGGACATGCGTCCTTCCTGGCTGCCTGGTGCCTCCATGCCCCTTACCGTGAGGGTGCTGGCAGCCACACTGCCTCTTGGAGCCTCTAGCCCGGCAAGGTAGTCAAGCTCCTGGGATTAGGTTGGCAAGAACGACTGTCCTCCAAACGATCAGCCCAGAGAAAGAGAGAGAGAGAGAGAGAGGGAGAGACAGAGCGAGCAAACCCGAAAACGGGTCCAGGACGGAGAGCTCCTGGTGCTGAGCATGTCTCTGGCGTATTCCGAAAGTGGCATCCACAGCAGAGAAAGTGTCCCAAAATAGCTCAGGCTGCCAATGCCTCGCTGAAACCTGAGAAGGAATTGCTGAATTCAAAGATCTGGGTCGCCGTGGGTGTGTGATCAAAGTGCGGATTTGTTGGTAGGAGGAACTCAAGCCATGAGCTTAGGAGAGACACGAGGTCACCCGGGGCACGGCCTGCCTTCTCTTTTCCAACTTGGTTAAGTTGGCAGTGGTGTCAGAAAGCTCCGCTGTGCTGAGACAGGGGGCTGGCAAGAGGTCCTAGGGATGCTGTTTTCATCCCCAGGTCTCTGATGCGCTAACAATGTGAAATAGCAGTGCTCTATTTTCTGCATTTCAAACAAGGGAACTGATACTGTGTGAAGGTTTCTTTAAGATATTGCTCCATAACTGATGAAATTCCCTTTCCAGTAGATTTTTCATTTCTTTTGGCCTTTGGCATAAGTAAATGTCAGCTCCTAAAACATCAACAGAGAAGAGCAAACAGTAGGGTCTCTGTGATTTCCTTGGGATTTGAGAAATCTCCCCTCCCTGGCTTCTGACTGGATGGTGTCTGTACATTGCTGCCTATGGCACTGGGAAGGATGAGGTCCACCCAGGCACGCTGTCTCATTTTTGTATTTGCTGAGATCTTGGGACATTCTCCTTTAATCAGGTATGTTGAAAATTTTAGGATTGTCTGCGGAGAGTGTGGGTCAGTATGTAGAAAGTTCAGCATATGTCTTCTTTGGATCAGCCTCGGGGTTTAGGACGAAAAAGCACAGCATTTGGTTTCTAGTTCCGGCTCTGCCTGTCTTTTGCTGTGTGATTTGGGGCAAGTCAGTTTTCTGCGCTGGACCTCAGCTTCCTCCTCTGTAAAATGAAGACAACCATCCCCATCCTAATCCTAATCCAATGGTATGAATAGTGGAGATTAACGCCAAGGGTCACAAGAATGCTACTAGGGGAAGGGCTTGTCACTCTCAGTAAATGGTGGCAGTCTTCAGTTCTTCAAGGGACCCTGACCGGTAGCCACTCGAGTCCTGTATCAACATGTTTACAGTGAGCCTGACATATACCACAGCACTAGGTGCTAGGGGCTTCACGCCTAACGGTCGATATTATTTCCAATTCCAAGCCGTAGGACTTTGGGCCAGTTGCTTAGTGCCCAGGAGTTCAGTTTCCCCATCTGTCAAGTGGGCATACAAATTAATAATACAGGGCCACAATCCTTTATCTGAAACCGCTGGGGCTAGATGTGTTTTGGATTTCAGAAGTTTTTGATTTTAGAAAAGCAATATTGTACATGTAACATATATAACACCCCTTGTGGGATCTGGGGCAAGTATCCTGTGATCGAATACACTAATTAATTTCTAAGTTGGATAAATGAATAGCCTCACGCCAGTTCAGGCCCACTTTGGCCACCAAATGAGCTTGCCACAAAATTTCAGTTTTCAGAATCTTTTGCATGTCAAAAAGCCGGGTAGGGAATTGTGGACAATGAAAAAAGCTAAAGTCTCTTTAGTGCATGCCGTGCACCGGGTGTGGTTCTAAGTAGTTTATATGCGTTAACTGATTTAGTTGGGCCAATAATCCTATGAGGTAGGCATTATTATTATCATCATCATCTCCATTTTACAGATGAAGAAACTGAGGCTCAGAGAGGTTATTTCACTCGTGCAGACTCCCAAAGCCAGTGAGGGGCAGAGCTGGGATTCTAACCTAGACAGTCGGGCCTCAGAATCTGTGCTCTTAACCTAACCACCTTCTCTACCTACTCCATGGGGTTAAAATGAGGCTTCAAAGGCCCACAGAGGCCAAGCAAGTTACTTTTTACTTGAAAAAGTAGAAGTGGCTTGTAGGTACTGAGCCCACATGGTGAGCCAGTGCCCCATCTACAGGGAGCAGCTTACTCAGCTTCACCTGATTCTTGCTATCTCAGAACCAGGATCCAAGCCTTTCTGTGTTTCCCAGAGAAGCCAGAAATCCAGCTTTATAGGTGAAATCCCCTGACTTTCAAATGTTGGCAACTACTTTAAAAAATGGTAAAAACATTGCAGGGGTCAAATAAAATCTGTCTGCAGTTGGAATCCAGCCTGTGGCCGCCAGTTTGCAAGCTCTGCAATGAGGAAATAGATGCTTTGAAAGTGCTTTGAAAACTTAAAAACGTGTTCTAGACACAGACGGTCTCATTTTTAGGGTTAAGGTTTTTTGGTTTTTTTTTTTTTCCCCTTCACTGTGTCTAGTTTTTTGAAAACTGGTGTTCCTAGACTGATGGAGATGAAAAGTTGGAATTAAATAGAGACTTCAGTGAACTTGAACACTTCATTCCTTTGGCAGGCTGGATAAATGAGAAGCCTAGGTGTACTGGACGGGCTAAGCCTCAGAATTCCTGCCACACCCACGGGCCCCTTCTAAGGAGTTTCCATCCGCAGACCCTAGCAGAGGGAAGGAGCAGTTTCTTATGAATAGGTGGCTATGTTTGGTGCCCACGGGACCCTGCATCCCCCTGGCAATAGCCGATTGAGCCAGGAGAGGGCATCTGATTCAAAAGCAGTCACTCTATAGGCTGGCAAGTTGCCTAGGAGGGAACCTGGGATGAGAACTTTGCCCAGCAAGCACAGTGGTGACTAAATTTGGACCAATGAGAGTCTCTTGCTTGGGCAGTTTGAATACCAGATCTAGAAAGAGTGAGCAGTTGGCAACACGGGCAGAGGGCAGGGAGCAGGGCCCATGAATAAGCAGGTCCAGGAGAGATGACTGAGCTTCAGCTAGGTGCCAGACACTCTACACATGTTTTTTGTTTAAAACATTCAAATACCCTGGGAGGTAGGTACTGTTATTATCCCTGTTTTAAAGACGAGATAACTGAGGCGAGGTAACTCGAAGTGCTGGGAGCTGGAACCCAGGTTTGTTTGATGTTAAAATCAGGGTGTACAAACCCCTAAGCCAGCAGTTCTTAAACTCTAGAGGGTTTCAGAATCACTTGGGTCAAAAGGCGGATTCCTCGGCCTCACCCCAGACCTGCTGAGTCTGACTCTTTAAACGTGGAGCCCACCTCCCCAGGTCGGCCTGCATTTTAACAGTCCTCCCAGGGGGCGACTCACGCAGAGGGCTTCCCAGCCACACTTCGAGAAGTGCAGTTGGATGGAGTATGGCAGGTACTCTAAACTTCTTTACCTTCACCTTGAGAAACAAGGTCAAGGTCAACAGACGTGGTCAAAGTCCAGTTGAAACTCTTTTGGAAATGGGGTCAATTCTACAAAATAAGAGGACGTCAGTTTGTCCTCTTTTCTGATCCGGGAAACTATCCAATGACACCAGTTACCTGGGGGAAGGTGACAGGCCTGAGATGAACGTCCAGCACTTTGTAGAGAAGAACCTACCTGCTCTTCAGCGGGCAGAGCTCACAGCTGCCATATGTTCACTAAGCATTTTCCATGACAAGCACACACTGCAGGAGCTTACTGCATTGGCAACAAAGAACAGGAGAGAAAATGACCAAATGCAGAGACATACGTTGTAAACGATGGGATTTAAAAATGTACGCCTACCTCCTAGGCTGAGCATACAGGTTCTTCTCAGCCCTAGAACAACTGTGTAAAAATTCCATCTGTGCTCTTATTTACACCATCGAGAAAAGGGTCAAACAGGACGGGATGGAGGCTAGCAGCCGCCTTCTAGATTGTTGTAGAACCCCAGTCTAGCCATGGTATTGAGCCGGTTGTGAATTCATCTGCCTTTAGGAACTCTCCCTGGAGAGACAAGTAATAGTCTGAAGGTTGCTTGGAGCGTCTCAAGTCAGAAACTGGCTTGTGAGCCAAATGCTTAATGGCATCAGACGCATATTCCTACAAGACAGTCGTGTGGTCCAAGGGACGGCAGAGGTCAAATGCGCTGGCCAAGTCCTGCCCCAGCAGGGCTTGAATTTGCACCTGGCAAGTTTTATTTCTCTCATGCTCCTTCCTGTGGACGCTTCCTTTAGCTATGTTAATGTCCCCACTTAGGCTAAGGTCAAACTCTGTTCTTCCCTCTTCTGGCCAGAAAGACTTCCTGTCTTACAGGTATCTTATCTTATCTGTGTTGATATTTTCACTCTGAGTGAAAATCACAGCAGTCCACGGGTGCAGTGAGAAAATCAGAGGACTACGTAGCCAGTGTTTTGTACAGCGAAAGCTATTTCATTTAGAGGACCGTCCTTTATTCTGAGATTGCTTCCTTCTCTTTGGGGGTTTAAAGAAAACCCTTTTTAGGAAATGATAATTTGGGTTTGTTTTGTCTTGTTTGTTCCTTTACCTGGAAAAATAAAAATCTGGCAACCCACTGTCAGTCCCCCAGTTTTTTGGTTTGCGATAGCTGCCAGTCTTGGGAACCTGGTTTAATTTGTTCAGTTCTGCTGGAACCTCTGGGTACCTCCTATCACCACTTACGTCCTAAGTGCTTATAAATTACCTGCTTCATGATCTGTGGCAGAATCTCTCCGAGGATTGACATCAAGCTTACAGCTCTGGAGTTAACAGTATACTGGTCTGTAGTTTCCTTATTTAAGAAAATTGGGACGCTGCCCATTTGCAGTCCTTTGATATCCCTCCTGTTCTCTCCAATTCCAC
Source organism: Phocoena sinus (assembly GCF_008692025.1). NCBI lineage: Eukaryota > Metazoa > Chordata > Mammalia > Artiodactyla > Phocoenidae > Phocoena > Phocoena sinus. Next base: position 94,188,999 of record NC_045784.1, read on the forward strand.
AGATCCTTCAGGACAGCACCTAATGCAAGGCAGTTCCATTTGCTCTTCTTATAATGTTCTTTTCCCTATAGAGTTGGACATGCATATACATGTTGTTTGGGGAATTTGCAGCACATCCAATGAAAGTGTAATTCCCAACTAACAGTCAAATCCTTCTCTTTGGAGCTACCCAGAACACACCTACCCTCTCTTCCATATGACAGCCCTTCAGAGACTCGAAGACAGTGTGTGACTCTCCTGTGAGTTAAGAGCACCAGCTGAGTCAGACAGACCCTAGTGACAAGCCCAGCTTCACTCCCTTTCAACTGTGGGAGCCAAGGTAAGTTACTTGATTTTATTTTCTCTCTACTTTGGTTCTTCAGCTGATTTATAAAATGAGGGTAAAAAACCCACTTCATTGGTTTATTGTGCAATAAATGATGTGATGTATGTAAAGAGCTTAACACGGTGCCTGGCAGGGTAAGGACTCAGTAAATACTAGCCATTTGCCCCCTCGATTTATAAAGAGCCGGGTGGGCATTTTAAGCATCAGGGCTGTTGGGGGAGGGGGCGAGCAAGGGGGTGAGGAGGGTGTCTCCCTCCCTGATTGATCAGGGGAGGTAGGGGATCCTCAAGTAGATCAGGTATTTCTTTAGCCTGAGGTTGTCTCTTTTCTGTTATCTGGGTGCCTGTTTGCTAGGGCTGGGGGAGAGGATATCGTGCAGAATCTCAGGAAAGGTTTATTTTCAAGAACTGGGAAGCTATTTGTTGACATATTGAACCGTCTCTTGTTTATTCTTATTTCCCCCGAGCAGCTAGCCATGCAATCCCCCAAACTCAATTACCTTTTGTGAGGCGGCGGGAGCATGACACCTCATAGCCGTATTGATCACTGCAGACTGGGCCAGACGTGAGGGATCTGAGATGCTAAGCAGCAGTTTCTGGGCTTTTCCTTCCTTAGTAGGCCTCCCCTCTCTGTGGCTATAAAGACACTGGCACGAATACAACGGAAGTCTGTGACCCAAATGGGGTGAGCCTGCAAGAACCCTCTCTCAGTAGCTGCCTTAGAAGCCGGCTGATGACAAATGGTCACAGTGGACCAGAACTTGAACTCCTGGAGAGCCCAGTGTCAGAATGGTTTTCTAACTGTAGCTCTTTGCGTACCCTGGGTTTTGCAAGCAATTGCATGATATGAACTCCAGATGCCATTGCAGCTAGAAAAAGTTTGGAAGGAGACACACCCAACTGTGAACAGACTTGAGGGGATGGGGGGTGGGGAAGGTGCAGGACTAGCTTTATCTGTAGGTAGGATTTCAAGTTTTTATCCCGAGTATATATTCCTAGATTACTTGTGTAATTGTTAGGCATAAATAAAAGTAGGAAAACAAGAAATTGGTTTTTTGATAATAATAAAAAATGAAAGCAAGCCATTAGAGATAGTTTTCTGAGGTCACTACTGACCAAGGATCTGAGTGGTGCAAGAATTAGGCCTATTGGGGGAGAAAGATTGCTTGGGCGGGGAGATGTTGGAGACACTCAGAGAGAGGAGGGGAGAGGGCTAGAGATAGAACCCTAGAGGAACACACCTTTTAAAAGAAAGAAAAATATATTTTTTCTTCTAACACGAGCACTATGGGTCCATTATGGACAAATGAGAAAATGCAGCTAAGAAAAATAAAAGTAAAAATCCCCTTTAATCCCATCACTCCGGTATGGTCACTGTTAACATTTTGGTATATATCTTTCCAAACTGTATTTTTTTTCTATGCAAAAATATACATATTTATTTCATAAAAATCAGATAATCGTTTTCACTGGCCACGGCAGATGCACCATGATTTGTTTAATCATTAAGTGGATTGGGTTCTGACATTGGCATTTAGGTAAGTTCCAAGTGTTTATGATCATAAACAGCAGTGCTTCCTAGCTGTGTGACCTTGGGAAAGCTAGCTAACCTCTCTGTGCCTCTGGTGCCTCCTCTGGGAATGAGGGTGATGATAGTACCTACCTCATAGGGTTGTTGTGAGTAACAAATGAGATCTTGTGCGTAAGCTTAGCACAGTGCCTGGCACAGTAAATGTTAGCTTTTATTATTAAGTATAATAATAATAATTGTTGTTGTTGTTGTTGGGTTCCCTGTGAGTAGTTTTTGCTTTAGGGGAGGGGGAGAGTGACTGGAATTTTTCTTTTTTTTTTTTTTTGCGGTATGCGGGCCTCTCACTATTGTGGCCTCTCCCATTGCGGAGCACAGGCTCTGGATGCGCAGTCTCCGCAGCCATGGTTCACGGGCCTAGCTGCTCCGCGGCATGTGGGATCCTCCCAGACCGGGGCACGAACCTGTGACCCCTTGCATTGGCAGGCGGACTCTCAACCACTGCGCCACCAGGGAAGCCCGAATTTTTCTTTTTGAGTAGTATACTATAGTGAGTTCTGGAGTCAAACAGAGCTGTATACTTTTGGTCATGTCAGTTCACTTCACCAAGACTCAGTTTTCTTATCGGTAAACTGAGAGTTAAAAACAGCTGTTAGGATCAAATGAGAGAATGCTTGTAAAACCCTCAGTGTAGTTCTTGGCGTATGGGAAGAGTTCCAAGTCAGTTGGTATTATTATTATTTATTATTATTATCACTACGATGATTGAGCCATTAGTTGGGGTGGGAAGAGGAAGGTGGCACTTGGAATGTTTCTAACCACTTGTCTGTTTACAAAGAGAGGAAATGATTCTTGAATCAGACTGACCCGGGTTCAGATCTGGGCTTTGCCATGTACTAGTTCTGTGACCTTGGTCACAAATTCTCCAAGCCCCTCTCCCCATTTGTAAAAGAATATATATATACATATATATATATATATATATATATATATATAAAACTGATTCACTTTGCTGTACACCTGAAACTAACACAACATTGTAAATCAATTATACTTCAATAAAAAAAAGAAAATTGGAAAAAAGAAAATGAAGGAAAAAAATTTCTAAAGCAAAAAATAAAAGGGAATGGCCAGTGCCTACCTTGCAGGTGTTGCCACGAGGCACAAAGGAGGATATGAAGCAAGTGTCGTGCTTAGCCCGAGTGCCCAGGTATTGTTGGTTGCTAATTATTGTTGGCTGTTGGGGCATGGGGAGGTTTATAATGATCTGAATGCCTCCCCGCCAGGCCCTAGACTCTGAGTCCCTGGGGTACTTGAACTTCACCTAAGGGCTTTGCCCTATCCAGGGCTCAGGGACCACTTCTGCCCTTAGTATAGGGGTTTGAGGGCTCCTGATTCAGAAGGTTAGAGAGCTCTGGCAAACCTTCCTGTTAGTTCTACTCTGACCTTGTGCCCCAGTTCTAGAAAGCAGGCTGAAGCCCTGCTTCTATGAGCAAGCCCTCACCTGGTATGCTTAAGATATTGGCGTGCTTTTCTTGCCAGCTGTCTGGACACCCTGGAGCCTCGCTGTTGAATTCTAGCCCTGTAGTAGAGTCACTGGTTGCCAGATTTCCCTCCGAGTCTCTGACACCGGAGCCAATTGGCTTTTTAATTGTCGCCATGGCTGGGCTCTGAAGCCCCACGGCCCATCCTTCCAAACGGTGGTTTCCCTGCACCCAAACGTCTTTGAGCTCTTCTGCCACTGCTCCACTCAGCCTCCAGCCCCGGTTCCCTTCCCTCTAAGCCCTGCCCGCTCTTCCACGGCCCACCGGTGGCAGTGCCTGGCTTCCAGGACGCCAGTGTCTGCGCAGCCGCAGCGGGAACATCTCACTTCCTGAGCTAGAACACTTTCGGTCTCATCTCTGTCTTTGTGTGACTCTCCTCTTTTCTTTGGGACGGCCAGAGGCGGGCAGAGCGAGCTGGTGCAGCAATTGGGGCCGAGGGGAAGCAGGGTGGAGTTGCATAGGCCAAGTGCTATGCACTTCTGGAGCTTCTGGAGGGCTGTCAAGTGAAAGGCGGCCAGAGGCAAATGTCAGAGCCTATATAGAGGCAGGAATCTGGGACCAGAGAGACAGAGCAAGCACTAGCAAGTCAGGAGCAGTGGGGCGGGTGGGCGGGCAGGCTGGCTGGCTGGCGGGCAGGAGGGGGGCGTGGCAGGGGATAGCTAAGGGAGATTGCAGAGAACAGCTGCTGGTATTGGGTCTTACTTTAATGAACTCTCTGGGCATGGGGCATAAGTAAGTTGGCCAGACCAAAAGAGCTAGGGGCACAAAGGACACACTCCCTCTCTTCTCCCTAACTGGCAAGGTAAGATCTTTCTGGCTTTTGACTAGTGGGAAACTGTGGCGTGTTCAGGGATTTTTCTAAAGATTGGGGCAGGGGTGGTCATCTATCACCGCCCTTTTGACTCATCTTTCCCATTGCACCAATTATTAGAGTAACCAAGGGGCCAGCAGGAAGGCCAGTATTTCTTTTACTAAACCCCATCTCGGGGTTGTCCAGGCTGGAGATGGGGCGGGGTGCTGTCTTGGTAATGTGACTAAGAGGGAGAGAGGGCACACAAGGTGGATCACTATAGCACAGTGGAGAAGAGTAGGGGGCTCTGGAGTTGGGTGGACCCGTGAATCCAAGTGACTGCAGGCAAATTATTAAGCCTCTCCGGGCCTGAGTTTTCTCCTCTGTAAGATGAGGATAGGGTACTACCAAAATCTCTTAGTGTTGCTGTGAGGACCAAACGATGCACGTAAAGTGCCCAGCAGAGTGTTTGCCGGTCAGCGCACGCTCAAGAAGTGTTGACTGTTGGCATTTCTGTTGCTAGTATTCTCAATATTATTATGGAGGCACACTGCACAAGATTGATGACTTCTGTGACATTGTCCCAAATGAGCAAGTGTTCCACTGGGCGTATGGGCAGGCTGTGGGGATGTATCAACACCGTGTAGTGTGCGTGTTGGTTTCCAAGCTCTGTGCCAAGAAGCCCCTTTGGGGGCTGCTTGTGGGAGTGTGCCGGAAGGCTGAGGCTTTGGGATTGCCCACCTACATGTCATCAGAGAAACTTGAAATCTGTATTTGCTAGAGACTGGGCTTCAGTGAGCCATGATCTAGGACATCAGAGAGATAATTGAATGCGGCCTTAGGGATGTCAAAGGCTAGGCAACCCCGAGGAGGAAGCGATAGTCAAAGACAGTTTTTACTGTCACAGTGCTCTTAGTCTAGCCCCAGCCCCAGTTAATCTGAGAAACCCGGTAAAATGGGAATAATACTACTATCTCCTGTAAGATTCAAACGGGTAATGCTTGCACATCTCTGTGCACTATAGACAGTTTAAAGTTGCCTAAAGTATAGTGCCTGGAACACACTAGGTGGGCAATAAGTGGTAGTAATCGTGGTGATTTTTGTTATTAATAATAAAAATCATAATAAACAGGATTGCCAGTTCATGGAATGATGTTCTCAACCATTGATCAGTTAGATGCCTTCCTTTTCCTGAGAAAGGCATTCAGGGCCATCAGAGTAGTAAAATGGGGACTAAACCACTGGCAGGACTCAATGAGCCCAAGGAACTAACGACCAGCCTGGGGCAAAGGGCATTCTCATCCAGGCCTGCCAGTTCCTTGGCTGGCTGGCTAGTGCTGTGGTGAGAGAGAGAGCAGAGCTCTGGAACCTGCACTTTTCACAGTTTTCCAGCAGGTGGTGCTGCTGTTTCATTTGAACCAGGACCTCACGGGCTCTTGTCTGCTTAAGTTGCCCGCGTTTATAGCTTTTATAAACTGAGAGGGTGTGCTGTGTGACGGGGTGGGTTGCTTTGAAAAAGATAGGGGTGGAGAGGACATTTGCTCCAGCTTCAAATTTGTTTAATGTTGCACAGCTTCTTTAACTCGATAGACCCATCTCCGATGCCACATAGCTGGCAACACATAAAAAAAGTCTCCATCGTGGATCATTTGTCTATTTCCCAATCTTCTTGATATTTGCTTTCAACTGCTAAACTTGTTTTCTGTTTACAGATTTTTCTCGCCACGTGGGCTTCAGCAGGACCCCTGATATAATTGCTTTAGAGGTTCCCTCCACACTATCCTTTGGCCATGGCAGATACGTCAATACCCTTACATTCACTGCGATTCAGCAATGTGCTGACGGAGGAAAGTGTCGACCCCCAAAACAGGGAGACGACCTGCTCTGGACCAACGGTAGAGAACAGAGCAGAGGTCCAAATTCTGCATTCTAGTGTTCAGCCTATGGTCTCAAGTTCAGCGTCAGACCCTGGAGGGATGTCCACACAGCTGATGACATCCCCAGCCTTTGACACCATGGCCGTACCTCTGATGGGAGCAGCAAACTCTGGAGCACTGTCCCCACCGCTAATGTCAGCCTCAGACTCTGGGACACTGTCCCCATTGTTAATGCCAGCTTCAGATTCAGAGGCATTGTCCCCATTGTTGATACCAACCTCAGACTCTGGGATGCTGTCCCCATTGCTAATGCCAGCCTCAGATTCTGGGACACTGTCCCCATTGCTGTCCACTTCAGAGTATGGATTAATGTCCCCGGGGCTGATGACAATTCCTGACTTTGGAACAATGTCCACAGCACTAATGGCAACACCAGATTCTGCAGAGACATCACCACTGGCAATGCCAGCTCCATCCTCTGAAGCGACGTCCGCACCATTGATGCTAGCCCCAGATCCTGGAGAGATCTCCCCACTCCTAATGCCAGATGTGAACCCTGGAGTGATGTCCCCACAGCCAATGCCAGCTCCAGGCTCTGAAGGAATGTCACCACTGCAAATTACAGACGAAGACACTGAAGCCATGTCTAAAGTGCTAATGACTGCCCTGGCCTCTGGAGAGATCTCTTCACTGCTCATGTCAGGCACGGACTCTGAAGCGATCTCCTCACTGATAATGTCAGCCCTAACTTCTGGAGCAACGTCCACCCAGCCAACGAGCACCCAAGACTCTGGGGAAATGTCCACCCAGCTAATGTCAGGCCCAGACTCTGGAGTAGTGTCTTCACCACTTACGACAGCTCCAGGCTCCGGAGCAATGTCCTCACTGTTCCTGTCAGTCCCTGATGCTGGAGAAATGCCCACATTGCCAAAGCCAGCCCCAGACGCTGAAGCGATGTCCCCACTGGTAATGATGGCCCTAACCTCTGGAGGGATGCCCACCCAGCTGATGCCAGCCCAAGGCTCTGGAGTGATGTCCTCACGGTTAACACAAAATCTAGACTCTCAAATTGTGTCTAGTCCACCAATGAGAGCAACAGCCTCCGGGGGGATGTCCACATCGCCAGTGAGAGCCTCAGACCCTGGAGCAAGGTCGACACCGAGAATGAGAGCCCCAGCCTCTGGAAATGTGTCCACGTTGCTAAAGACAGTCCCAGACTCTGCAGCACTGTCCACCCCACTGATGACGGTTGCAACCTCTGGAGCAAAGTGCACAGAGCAAATGTCAACCACAGCCTCTAGAGCGATGTCCACACAGTTAGCAACGGCTAGAACTTCTGGAGCCACATCCATGGGCTTTAAGAAAGTCCCAGCCAATGGGGCGATGTCCGCACTGCGAATGAGAGCCCCAGCTTCTGGAACAATGTCCACACTGCCAAGTACAGCCCCAGTCTCTGAAACAATGTCTACGCTACAGATGACAGCCTCAGCCTCTGGGTCAGTGTCCACAGCGCAAATGAGGGCGCCTGTCTCTGGAGCAATGTCTGTGTCACAGAGGAGAGCCACAGCCTCGGGAGTGACAGCTGTACCACAAATGAGAGCCTCTGGAGCCCTGTCCACCCCACGGATGACAGCCAAAGCCTCTGGATCCATGTCCACACTGTTAATGAGAGACACAGCCTCGGCAGTGATGTCCGTGCCACAGATGAGAGCTATGGCCTCGGGAGCATTGTCCAAGCCACTAACAACATCCAAAGCCGCAGAAGCAATGCTCACGCAGCAAATGACAACTGCAGCTTCTGGAGAGATCTCCACAATGCTAATGAGAGACACCGCTTCTGGAGCCATGTCCATGCCACAGATGACAGACACTGCCTCTGCAGCGATGTCCACACCGCTAATGAGAGCCCCAGCCTCTGGCGACATGTCCACACCACAAATGACAGCCGCAGCCTCTGGAACTGTGTCCACGCCTCTAATGAGAGCCCCAGGCCCTGGAGCCATGCCCATGACGCTAATGAGATCCACAGCCTCTGGAAAGATGCCCAGTCAGCCAATGAGCGCCCAAGACTTTGGGGGGATGTCCATGTCGCTCAGGAGATCCATGACCTCTGGAGGGATGTCCCTACTGCAGATGCAAGCCCCAGCCTCTGAACTGATATCCACACCAAAAATGAGAGCCCCAGCCTTTGGGGCAGTGTCCACACCACTGATGAGAGCCTCAGACCCTGGAGAGATGTCCACACTGCTCACAAGAGCTTCATCCTCTGGAGAGATGTCCCCAGCACTAACGAGACCCCCAGCTTCTGGAGAGATAGCCACGCCTCTGAGAGCCCCAGCTTATGGAGCAATGTCTACTCCGCAAAAGACAGCCACAGCCTCTGGAATGATGTCCAAGCCACAGATGAGGGCTCCAGTCTCTGGAGAGATATCTACATCGCTAATGAGATCCACAGCCTCTGGAGTGATGTCCATGCCTCAAATGACAGCTGCGGCCTCTGGAGGGGTGTCCATGCCACTGATGAGAGCCCCAGCCTCCAGGGCAACATCCACAACGCAAATGATGCCCACAGCTTCTGGAGAGACGTGCATGCTATCAATGCGAGCCCCTGCCTCGGGAGTGATGTCCCCGCCATTATTAAGGGCTCCAGTGTCTGGAATTATATCCACACCACTAAGGAGACCCTCAGCCTCTGAAGCTGTGTCCACAGAGTTAATGAGAGCTCCAGCCTCTGGAAAGATGTCCACCACACAAACAACAGCTGTGGCCTCTGGAGGGATGTCCAAGCCATTCATTAGAGCCATGGCCTCTGGAACAGTGCCCATGCCATTGATGTCAGCCATGGCTTCTGGAGAGATGTCTATGCCGCTGATGAAAAACATGGCCTCTGGGGCAACGTCCACACTGCAAAAAAGAGTTGTGGGTTCTGGATCTACTTCCTTGCCACAGATGACATACGCAACCTCCGGAGGGATGCCTGCATCACCGATGAGGGCCTCAGCTTCTGGAGCAACGTCCGCATCGCTTATGAGAGCCTCGGCTTCTGGAATGATGTCCATGCCACTTCTGAGAGCCACAGCCTCTGGGGGTATGTCCATGCCACAAATGGCGGCCACAGCCTCTAGAGGGGTATCCATGCCACTAATGAGGGCTCCAGTTCTGGGAGCCACGTCCACACCACAGATGGCAACCACAGCCTCTGGAATGATGTCCACTCTGGAAATCAAAGCCAAAGACTCTGGGGAAACATCTGCCTCTCACATCAACGTCACAGCCTCTGGATCAAAGTTCACACCACACGTGACTGCCACGACCCCTGAAACAATGAACCAACCACCAGAGGAAGTCCCATCTTTTGGCATGCTGACCCCAGCACTCTGTTACCTCTTAGAAGAACAGGAAGCAGCCCGGGGTTCATGCTCTGTGGAGGAGGAGATGGAGATTGATGAGGAGAAGCAAATGAAGGGATTTTTGAACGATTCAGAGAAAATGGCCTTTCTGGTGTCTCTTCATCTGGGGGCAGCAGAGAGGTGGTCCATCTTGCAGATGGAGGTAGGAAACCCCCTCTCCAATGAAGATAAATCTTTCCTGAGCAGATCCCAGGGCTTATATGACTCCCTATCTGAAATAGACATCCTCAGTGCCGTCCTTTGCCATCCCAAGCAGGGCCAGAGGTCAGTCAGGCAGTATGCCACTGATTTCCTCCTGCTGGCCCGACACTTGTCTTGGTCTGATGCCATTCTGCGGACCAGGTTTCTGGAAGGACTCTCGGAAGCTGTTGCCACTAAAATGGGCCGGATCTTCCTGAAGGTGGCCGGCAGCCTAAAGGAGCTAATAGACAGGTCTCTCTATACCGAGTGCCAGCTGGCTGGAGAGAAGGATTCCCCGGGCTGCTCAAGCCAGGTTCTGCCGTCAGCCTGTAAGCGGAATAATGAGGACGCAATGGAGAATGAACTGAACTCTCCAAAGGAGACCGAGGAGGTAATGATGGGGAAACACACTCAAGGTTTCTGAATAGAAAAATGAGGTAATGATGGCAAAGTCACCCTGCTCCTTTGGGTAGCCTAAGGAAGAGGCTGGGAGAGGCATTGAGCTCCTAGACCCTAACCCCCAACCTAGAGTTTCATCAGCGGGCCTGGCTATGTACTTATTTTGGGTGTATTAACCACGTTGAGGGCCTGGGATGGTTAAAGGTCCAAGTCTTGTGATTCTGAGTGAAATGGCTGGGCTCAGTCCCAACTCTGCACCTATTCCAGGTCCAGTTCTCGAAGAGGGGTCACGTTTTGGGGACTGGGTCCCACCTACAGCCACAGGTGTTATAGGCCCAGGTCACTAGGGAATTTGGCCAGTCTAGTCCTTGATCACACTTTATACAAATAAGGTAAATTAGCCAAGTTGCTTGACTTGCTAAGTTACTGAAATTATCCAGGCAGAACCCCACTTGTCACAGTAAGCATGGCTCTTACCTCTGCTGTTTTTTGTTTTTTCTCACTCCCAGCACCAGCATGTTGCCAAACGCTGTTACTACCTGAAAGAGCATGGAGACCCTCAAGAGGGTCTGCACGACCGCCTTCGACAGAGCGCAGGCCATCAGAAGGCCCCCACTAACAAGTAATGCTACCTGGACACTTCTCCTGTGATATCCAGCTTGGCTGCTAACTTGAGGACTGGTTCCTGGACCCATTCCATTCAATTACATCATTAAACCTTGTGGCCTTCCCCCTTCAGCATCCCCCTCCAGGCGCATCCCACCCTATCTCCCACTTGGCTGACTTGACCTTCTCTTTCACCCCCACATGCCTTTGACCTGCCCCAGTGATCAGAGCGTGGACTTCAAGAGTGTTTGGTGTATGAGGTTCTGAACTCCCATTACCACCGAGGCCAGTCCTAGTTCCTGGTCCAGGGAGAAGTCTAGGCAGGAGAAACCGTGTCCTACCTCAAAAACACCTTAGAATGTCTTGCCACATGTCATCAGGCAAACTTGAGGAAGCCCTGGTCCCATTTCACCTGGCAGGGGAGCCTATAAGGAGAGTGATGCCCGCTCCAATACCATCCTTTTCATCCAGTACACTTGTCCCTATATGCCCCAACTCATAGCACCTAAAATGGGTCTCCAGGGCCCTTGCCCTGTTTATAGTCTCCATCCTGAACCATTCGTTTTGACCCATAGTAGTAATCTTAGTAATGGCTAACGTTTATTGATTATGTGTTGTGTGACAGTTACTGGGCTAAACTCTTGACAAGCACCGTCTCACTACATTCTTACCATAACCCGACTTGTTCTTGTGTTGTCAACTTCTTAAGTCTTGAGCTATTGTCAGTGACTGTTGTCTTGTCCCTCGGTGTCAAATCTCTAGCTCTGACTTTTGGGTGACCCCTCAGTTGTTAATTGCCCTCACTCCCCCTTGGCTATTGTGCTTTGTGGCCAGCCCTCTCGATAAAGATCTTGGTCTGTAAACAGGCACAGATAGTTAGAGCCTAATATGAGCAGTGTTTGCCTTCAGGTGGTGGGATTATGGGTGTTTCAATTTTCTTCTTTCTACTTCTCTGTACTTTCCAGATTCTCTACAGTAAGCATGTGTTACATTTGTAATCGTAAAAGTAAATAAAGTCCGTTTATGAAAAAAAAAAAAAGAATTAACTGTGGCTAACAGAATTGGATGCATTGAGTCCTTCATTCGATCAATATTTATTATCTAACGTGTGCCAGCCACTGTTTTGGGGACAGACGGATGAGAACCTTGATCAAATGAAAACTTCATTCCAATGGAAGAGGGAGACAGACAATAAGCAAGAAAACGCATATGTAAGACGGGTTGAAATCCTGGTGAAGGCTATAAAGACGAGAAATAAGAATAATGGGGAATTTGATACTAACAGAGCCATTTTATTTATTCAAAATAGTCCATGTAATTGGTTTACTCAAAGATCTTTTAAAAACAGTAGGAGTGACATGATTAGAAACATACTTTAGAAAGCTAACTTGGCAACAGTTTGGATGCAGGATAGGGAAAGGGTCAGAGAGCAGTTACGAGCCCCCTACTGCAATAGTACAGGTGACTGACTCAATCTAGGGCCAGGGCAGTGGGGATGGAAAGAGAAGGACAGAGATGAAATTCCTTCTGAGGATTTAAGTCCGCTGCTCCATTACCCTAAACGCTGGGTCTGATTCCAGGAAGAGGGAAATGATTCTCAGAAAAAACAAAGATTAGCGGACAAATCGGCAGCCCCGTGGTGATACAGGTAAGAATCTGGCTCTGCGGGCTGCCTGAGGATGCATCAATCACCAGTGCTGTTGCCTCGGGGGAAAAAGAGGGTGCCATTGGTTGGGAAAACCAAATTCTAGGTGGTAGGCCTCTGGGGACCCATTTTCTCCCTCTTCTCTGACCCTGTTGGCTCACACCTGGTCCAGTCCAGGTCCGAGCGGACTTCTGATCTCCCTGTTCAGCCAGAGTTGCTCTTAGCTCAGGAAGGTGCTGTTGACTTTACTCTCTCCTGAAAAAGAAATTGATGATACAGAATCACAGTCTGAGTCTAGAAAATGTATACAGGAAGGAAAATGTCTTAAAAATGAAGCTAATTTTCTGGTAACCACAATAATGGAGAACCATCGCAATTCTTTGCTTTATTTCTCTCCCTAGTCATTTTTCTTCCCTTTGCTTTTGCCTTTCCTCTCTTTTAAGCTAACGTCACTAGAGATAAATGGAATAAATGAAGCCCAATCACACCCTGCCAGGGCCCTGTCCCTGCTCCTCTACCCACCTCAAAGTTATAATTAGAAATGACCACTCAGCATCTACATGGAGCTGGCTATCATATGCCCAAGTACTTAAGACAATTTCATCTGCTGTAAAATGGTGTTTCAAGTTTCTCCAGGCCCCCACTGGCCCATGGGTAAAAATAAGGTCCCATAAGCAGTAAAAACTCGGATGTCACTGACCCCGTGCCCATCTGTGTTACAGGACCTCAGTCCCTTGAAGGTTTCCCCCTCTTATTTGTGGAAGACCCCAGCAGTCCTCTCCTGTTCCTCTATTCCTACCCTGCCTCAGTGGAGGTTGACTGCCCACATGGCTACGCAAGGGCAGCCTCTCCGTCCCGCCCCAGCTGCTGGTGGGTGCCTCTGGCTGTGGGAACACGGAGGCCCCTGAAGGGGTGGGACGTGGATTCTGCAGATCCACAAAGGGCCTAAACGTTGCTGCCTTCCCTTCAGCTTTGGCTGAAACCACTGATGGGTTCACTGGAGTTAGGGGTTGGGGTGATAATTCCCTCCTCATACCGTGCCACACTTTGTCACCTGGACACCGAAACCACATTGCTTCTGCCCTGTACCTCAGTGAGGCCCACGTGAGAAGAGGGGCTTCAGTTTCTTCCTGCAGCAAACTCTCCCCTGCTGCTCCTGCCCCCATTGCCCTGGCTCAGACTTTCAGACTCAGTTCCTGTGTCTGGAGAACAAAAGCCATCAAGTCCTCCATTTGGATCCCACTTTCAGCCCCTATTTCCGTATCTCTAGCCCTGCCGCTTAAGGCACTGGAAGTCCGCAGATCTCATCAAAACCATTATCCTCCAGGTGAATAGATGCCAGGGGCTCTCTCCAAATGCGCAGCTGTAGGGCCCAGGTGGAGAGCAAATGTCACCCTGTCCTGTTCCTCTCTCCTTCTGCCATTCTCTCCCCCATCACCTGGTCTCTGTCTCTGCCCCTCAGGGACCAATAGTGTATAGACCCTTCTCCTGAAGGTCACTTCCTCCATGAAAGTACAGGCTCAGGCTGTCATTGAATGACTGATGCCTCAGACAGTTTCCAAACATTTCTGAGTCTCACATTGGGATCACCTGAGATCTTATTACCCTTAAACCTAAGCTCGGCCCTGAGGAGTTTGGGAAGTGGGTGGGATAGGGCTAGTTGGGACATATTCAGCATCCAGTCTCTTCAGGGGTGCTATTTAAACTGTGGGGGAAGATCTAAAAGTAAATCCTGGGCTGAAGGCTGGCATAAGCCACAGTTTACTATTGCCATCTATGGAGCATTTATCAGGAGTCCAAGCTCTGGACTAACTGCTTCATCTGGATTATCCTATGTAATCTTCAAAATGACCATGTGAAGTGGGTGCTCTCATTGATCCTATCTTATTTTATTCTTTTTACCAAGAATCTCTGGCACAGAGAAGTTAAGTAACTTCTGAAGGCTAGAAATGAGCACAGCTGGGATTTGAACACGTGCAGTCTGACCCCAGAGCCCCCATATGCAACCACTCCACTATATAGGCATAGCTTCGTTACTCAGAGCCAGATGGCCACTGTGAGGACTTACCCTGTTACCCTGAACAAATTTGCCACCCGATAGCAGCCAACATTTGAAGCTCATAAAGTCTGAGGCCTGAGCAAAAATGGCCCTGCTTTCCCCCTTCCCTATCTTAGATCCAGATGTGAATCCCCCTGAGAGTATTCAGAAAAAGTCTTTAATATTCAAGGAAAAGAATCAATCATTGTGGGATGCTACTGAACTCAGGAGGTTCTGCCCAGGGGCTAGCTGCAGCCCCAAAGTAGAACAACCTCTGTTCTAGGCTCTAGCCAGAGAAGGAAGGTAAGATTCTCCCTTGGGCATCTTCCCACAGAGAAAAAAAATGCATCTTGGGCCCGAGCATCTCCGAAAGTGGAAGGGATTTTTGTGGTTACACCAAGAGCTGGCTTTTCTTTCTCAGTACTTATTTCCCCCTCTTTGTCACTCTTCTCTCAAGAAAGGGGGGAAGTGGGTAAGGAAGGAAGACGATCAATCATTTAGATACTCCGTGCCCCTGCCTTCCAATGCCATCCTCTTCTGCCTTCCCCTACCCCTGCCTTGGAAAGCGATCCTAGATTTAACCCTGGTGTTTAATGTATTCACATTAAAAAAAAAAGGCACCAGACACTTCCGGTTTAAGCAACTTGATAGAGAGAAATTGGAGTAGCCGCTCCCATTATAAACTCAAAGAAATGCTGGATAAAGTGTGGGGGGAAATTCACAGCTGGGCCTGAAATAAAGAAAGGAAAATCTCCAGGGGCAAAAAGACAAAGGGGGATCTTAATGGCAGACCAATAAGCTCTGGAGCCCTCCAGGGTGAAAGTGGTGGAGCCAGAAGAGATATAGGCTAGCTGACAATAGAGTATTTACATGGCACTTGAGCAGCAAAACTGTGAACTTCTAATTCTATACACTGCTCAACTATCACTCGAGAGTCAGTATGAAATGCAGACATTTTCCAAGAAAGACCGAGTCAATTCACCATTCATATGAAACGTGCTGTCCTTAGAGCTGGGCTGGGCTTGGGGAAGCCAGCAAGATTTAAAAGGAAAAAAAAAAAAAACTCTTACACTTTGACAACCTTTGCTGAGAATTTTACTGGTCTAAGCACTGATGTATAAATGGGTACTGGACAGACTGACCCTAGCTTCCCACAATATCCTCTAGTATCTTTTTTTTTAATTTATTAATTTTTTTGGTCAGAGCTTTATTGAGCTGTAATTCACATACTGATAATTCGCCCATTTAAAGTGTACAATTCAATTTTTTTCTAGTATATTCACATCGTTGTGCAACCATAATCACAATCCAATTTTATTTTATTTTATAGTTTACCACAATCTAATTTTAGAACATTCTCATCACCTCAAAAAGAAACCCTGTACCCATTAAGCAGTCACTTCTCATTTCCCCTGCCCCCCAGCTCCTGGAAACCACTAATCTATTTCCTGTGTCTATAGTTTTACCTATTCTGGACTTTTTCTACAAATGGGACCACATATTAGATGTGCCCATTTGTGTCTGGCTCCTTTCATTTAGCATAATGTTTTCAAGGTCCATCCATGTTGTAGCATGGGTCAGTACTCATTTCTTTTTCTAGCTGAATAATATTCCATTGTATGGATATACAACATTTTGTTTATACGTTCATCAGTTGATGGACAATTTGGTTGTTTCCACCTTTTGGCTATTATGAATACTGCCGCTATGAACAGTCTTGTACAAGTTTTTTGTGAACATACATTTTCATTTCTGTTGGGTACATGCATAGTATTAAAATTGCTGGAGCATGTGATAATTCTATGTTTAACCATCTGAGGAATGCCAAACTGTCTTCCAAAGTGGTTGCCCCATTTTTACATCCCCGTCAGCAGGATATGAAAGGTCCAAGTTCTCCACAGCCCCACCAACCCTTGTTATTACCTATTTTGATTATAGCCATTCTAGTGGGTATCTCACTGTGGTTTTGAATTGCATCTCCCTGATGGCTAAAGATATTGAGCTTCTTCCCTCCAATATATTTTTGTTACAAACTCAACTATCTTGCAACATATTACCATAGTACTGCTAGGGGCTTCACTTTTTTTTTTTTTTTTTTCCGGTACACGGGCCTCTCACTGTTGTGGCCTCTCCCGTTGCAGAGCACAGGCTCCGGACGCACAGGCTCAGCAGCCATGGCTCACGGGCCCAGCCGCTCCACGGCATGTGGGATCTTCCCGGACCGGGGGACGAACCCGTGTCCCCTGCATCGGCAGGCAGACTCTCAACCACTGCGCCACCAGGGAAGCCCGAGGCTTCACTTTTTAAGAGCATTCTGGGAGAAGCTACTTCTCCCTTGCCCTCCAGTCCACCCTAACAATGCTATTGCCCCAAACCAGGATTTGAGGGGTGATTAGAAAGGCAAATTCTCATGGTCCTTCCCAGATCCATTAACTACTTTCTTTCAACTGCTGCCTTCTGTAACAAAGATTGCCCCAGAACAAAGGTGAGTATGGGCTTGTACCTTGGGGTTTGTTGGAGGACCAGAAGCCCTGGCTCAAAAGAAAATTCCCAGAGAAATGTGGCCTCTTTCCTGTGGATTCTTCCTCCTTCAACCCCAAACTAAAATAACCCAAGCAAATAATTCATTGTTGTGGTCATTCACTGGGCTAAGACCCTCTTATTCTGACACCGCTCAGATTTTCTCCATAACCCAGCTCACCAAAAGTTACCATCCTCTACCCTGAGAGAAAGGGAGAGAGGAAGAGGGAGAGGGACAGGGAGAGAGAGAAAGAGAGAATAAAATAAAATGAAGGGGGTCCTTGGTGGCACAGTGGTTAAGAATCTGCCTGCCAATGCTGGGGACATGGGTTCGAGCCCTTGTCCGGGAAGATCCCACATGTCGCGGAGCAACTAAGCTTGTGCAGCACAGCTACGGAGCCTGCGAGCCACAACTACTGAAGCCCGCGTGCCTAGAGCCTGTGCTCTGCAACAAGAGAAGCCACTGCAATGAGAAGCCCGCACACCGCAACGAAGAGTAGCCCCCGCTCACCGCAATCAGAGTAAGCCCACGCACAGCAACGAAGACCCAATGCAGCCAAAAATAAATAAATAAATTTATTTTTAAAAATGTAAAGAGAAACAAAACAAAATGTAAATCTGCATTGCAATTCCAGCGGTACCAGTCAAGGACAACCTGTGTGACCTTGGGAAAGTCACTTGATCATTCTGGGCCTCAGTAACCTCATCTTTATGGTTGTTCAGTTCTCATTAGGGAACCAGACAAGAGGATGACTCCTTTCCAGTTTGGACATGCTCCGGAAGTAGGAAGGTGTCTAAGTGGCCTGGCGAGAGGACTGCTGGGGCGGAAGCCCAGTCTGAGCCATTGCTAGAGGGCAGCATTGTATCAGCAATTATTCTAACGACACTGGCTGAGGTGTGGTCGCCTTAGTCTTTTCCTTTCCCAGAAATGGCATTCTTACAAAAGGAAGCTATTTTATGGAAATCCACATAGAAATCAGAGAGAGAAGAGTATGTCTGACTTTCTGCAAGTTTCATTGTCTATTAACAAAATAAGATTGAAAAGAAAGATTGTACATTTTAATTTTTAATTAAACCTGCTTACTTTTGGTCTCATTTGGATACAGTTGCACAAATATCTTTTCCTCTTTGAAGCTTCCACCAGCACCACGAAGGAAGTGTTCAAATTTATTTGGAACATCTTCCAAAGGTTTGGTTCACGGATTCAGTGACAGAATTTCTTACTTCCTTGGCTGATATTCATTACAACCTCAAAATGGAATACTTCAGAACTGGATTTGTTATAAAGAATCATCCATAAGTTTGCCACTAAATCTTTTGATTACTTGCTATATTTCACAGTGGCTAAGTTTCTGAATGTCTAGGTGACATCCCAAGCCACCTGTCTAGGGCAAAAAATGTATAAGGCTGCAATAACTGTTCAAACCATCTATTTCTAGCTGTGTCTCCTTCAGCTATTGCAGGTTCTTCTTCGGTTCTCTATGAGGTCATGCTCCTCCCCCAACGTCAATATGCACACACATTTTGTCTAAGATCATTAGGGATTGTCTCATTGTGATGTGCTGATATAGTTCTCTCATAATTCATTAAGGGAAAGAATAAAATGGATGCATTGCGGCTCTTACAGCAGTGGTGGTAGATACATTTCCACTTACATGTTTACTCCAATTATTTGGTAGTAGCTGCTTAGAGCATTGTTGAGAAGGATTCTTGTCATATTTGGAATCCATAAGAAAGAGGGCAAATAAACAATTCATTAGTAATGTCTGCTAAGAACAGGGGTGTGGGTATACAAATCTAGAAAATTGCCATCCTTAAGATAATTCATGCAAATGGCTTTACTTTATTATTAATAATGATAATAATAAGGAAAATAATATTTTTAATAGCAAAGTAGGATATTATCGAAAGGGAACTGGGATATCTCAAAATACATCCAGGCTATGGCTTGTCCTGGTTGGGAGGGTATAGCTGATCCTCAAGAACTCTTAGAATGAGAGACCTGATTGCCACCAGTATTCTTGGTTTTTATCTTTGCTTTCCATGTCTGCATCTCTCTGTATATTGACTTACTTCTTTCTCCTCTGTAGGCTGGCTTTCTCCCCCTAGTGGGTGATCCGGGCCTCTAGAGCTACTCTGTCCAATATGACAGCTACCCATCACATCTGGCTACTGAGCGCTCAGAATGTGGCTAGTCTAGATTGAGGTGTGCTGGCTGTTAAGTGCGAAACACACACTGGACTCTGAAGACTGAGTACTAGAAAAAAAAAAGAATGTAAGATATCCTCTTAGTTTAAAAAACATTTATTTCATGTTTAAATGATAACATATTGGATGTATTGTATTAAATGAAATATATTATTAAAATTAATCCCACCTGTTTCCTTTCTTAATGTGACAATTAGAACATTTAACATTACATGCTTGGCTCGCACTATATTTTTATTGGACAGCTCTGCTTTACAGCATTACAACTTATATAGCTACTCGGGGAGTGATTGAATTCTCTTCAAAAGAAGCGCAGGGTTTCCCCGGTGGCACAGTGGTTGAGAGTCCGCCTGCCGATGCAGGGGACACGGGTTCGTGCCCCGGTCCGGGAAGATCCCACACGCCGTGGAGCGGCTGGGCCCGTGAGCCATGGCCGCTGAGCCTGCGCGTCCAGAACCTGTGCTCCACAACGGGAGGGGAGAGGCCACAGCAGTGAGAGGCCTGCATACCGCAAAAAAAAAAAAAAAAAAAAGAAGAAGAAGCGCAAAAAATGAGATAAAGGATAAAGGGACCTTATTGGTGAAGCTGGACAAGAGACTCACCCCTAGAGCATTCCCATGTGGCCTGTGGAGGAGAGTCATGTGAGAACAAAGCAGATGGGACACAAAGTTGGGGTAGCCTGAGAGACAATTCCCAGAAGCATGGAGGGAGCTACTGGATCAATAAAGCAGTAGATATCCTCCAATCTGGGATCTTCTTAAATGCCTTTTATATAAAAACCCTCTAGTTCCCACAGCCAATTTTGTAGCAAGTTCCATTGATTCTATCTTCATCCAGCTGGGGCAAGGCTGTCACTGGCAAATGACCCGTAAATAAGCATCGTGTCCTTCCCTTAAGATAGGCATTTGGGAAGATGATATACACTTATTTCCGAGCAAAACTATTTCAATTACATCCAGCTTCTGCTCATCATACGTGCGACCAGGCCTAAGCCACTGAGCTTCTCTGGGACTCAGTGTGCACATCTCTGAATTTGGTTCAGTATGAAACCTACTTACCATGATCATTGGTGATACTCAGGGAAAAAAACATTGTGAGAGTCCTTTAGTATGCAGGGTATAATTTTAGAGATTGGACCAAACTGCAAAAAAACAATGGGGCAGCACCTCCTTTAGAGCTGCCTTAGTTGCAGGGACACATCCAGCAACAACTCTTCTTTCTGTGAAGGTAGATTTGATTCTGGAAATAGTCAGAAATCACCGAGGGTCAAGTCTAGTGAGTGAGATGTGTGCTTAAGCTGGGTAATACTAAGTTTGTTTTGAAAAGAGGCGTTGATGTAAAGCAATGATACTAGTTTTATTATATCCCTAAGAGAGGTTCCAGAAGTGTTTATTGCAGTAGCGTCCAATGTTAGGCTAAGTGGGTAGTCTCCAGCGCTGACTGATCCCATGTACCACGTTCATTGGCACGTGGAGGCACTCAAGTGCTGCTTTTGGATGTACATTAAAAACAGTCTGGGGCTTCCCTGGTGGCGCAGTGGTTGAGAGTCCACCTGCCGATACAGGGGACACGGGTTCGCGACCCGGTCCGGGAAGATCCCACGTGCTGCGGAGCGGCTGGGCCCGTGAGCCATGGCCGCTGAGCCTGCGCGTCCGGAGCCTGTGCTCCGAAACAGGAGAGGCCACAGCGGTGAGAGGCCCGCGTACCGCAAAAAAAACCAACAACAAAAAAAAGAAAAGCAAAAACAGACTCGCAGACATAGAAAACAAACTTATGGCTGTGATTAGACCATTTGGCTCCGAGCCTTATCTTCTTTTCTGTCTTCTTGGCATCTCCATTTCTATACGTGTACATTGTAACAATGGTAATAATAATAATGATGAAACTGAGGCACAGAGAAGTGAAGCGATTTGTCCAAAGTCACAGCTGGTAGTATTAAAGCTTAGATTTGGATGCAGAAACTATTATTTCAGTCTGCTTGCTGATCTGGTTTTTTCCCTAAGCAGCTCATCCCATTTCTTTCTAACCCCTGTGTGTCTACTAGCCCTTGCCAACATACCAGAATCCTCTATATACATCTCTCGCTCCACATAGCTCTCTCGGATGACCTTAGATAACAAATCCGGTAGCATGCACGTACAGGTAGTGTCATTTTAGAGATGGGGCATCAGACATGCGTAGGGGAACTATAACCACTTCAACAAATGAGCCTGAAAATTTTAGTAGCTTAACACAATAGAAGTTTATTTCTTACTCGTGTAACAGCCCAGGGTGGGTATTCTTGGTTAGTGGGTAGCTTTCCTCCATGAAATGTTTCAAGAACATTGGATCCTTCCACGTTGTGCCTTGGCTATACTCTAGGGCCTCAGATTCCATTCCCTTGGTGAAAACTAGTCACATGGCCTCATCTAGATGCAAGAGGGGCAGGAAAATATGGCTAGGTGGCTACTTCCCTGTAACAATTGTACTCTAAGGAAGGGGGAATACAAATTTTGGTGGGCCACTGTCCTTCCCCATCACGCATGCTCAGAAATGTTGCAAAGTCATACAGCTCGTAAATGGTGGAAAAGGGATTTGAAGCCAGGTCTATCTAAATCCAATCTGACCTCTAAATTACTATACCTTCTGTCTTTTTATGAGAACGTTATTTTCTTCTTTAAAAAATTAAAAACTCAGCTCATCAAACTTATGACCTTCAATCAGGCATTGCAAGATAGAAGTACCCAGAAAGCTGGTGGTAATGCCCATGTTTCAGAGTTCACTTTTGTATATGTGGTTCATATCCACAAATTCTAAAATGATGGATTTTGATTCCCATCCTCTCCTTCTGAATGATCCTGTTCCGATATTTCCGTATTACAGTCAATTACTCTGAATCCACTAATTTTTCTTACTGTTTAGGAAAATAATTTACTCTTTGTTTTCACATATATTCCAACAAGTTGGGGGAAAAAAGGGCACAAATGACAGTTTATTTTCTTCAAGTAGCTAGGTATTTTAAAAGCAAGCAACTCCATGCTAACTTGTTAATTGCAAAACAATTAACTGTTTTAAACTCTAAAACCAATTATTTGACCTGTCACCAACTTCTTCTCTCCTCAGAAGTACTTTGAGACTCTAGATCCACCTGTGGACGGACTCAAAAGAAGTATTTGTATTTCTACGTATCCATGTTCTCTGATGTAATTCTCCTTCCTTACTTTACTTATCACAGTTCAAGACTTCTTTCCCAGAACCTCTGATTTAAAAACTCCCCTGGCTGCCTGAAAATAATTGAGATATGTGATCTTTGCTAAAAACCCTTGAATCTACTGGTGATAGTTGAAGAAAAGGTGTAGGCTTTACCTAGGGATGGGACCCAAGTGTTAGCAAGACCAAGATCTCAATTCCCCTCCTGGCCTTCTTTTAAGCTTTTATTTTCCTTCTGGAGAGACTGTTCACTGATTAGTGATACTTGGAAAGGGCCTAAAGATCAACCTTATATAGCAAAAGTTCTCATTCTGAGTTTAAACTATGACCATGACTAGGTTTCAGATGTATCCTTGCACATAAGTTTACTTGCGTGAGGGACCGGGAAATTTCCTGGGAGAATTCATCCCACCTGGAGAGAAAGCTAGGCTTGCAAGCTTGGTTCAATTGTCTTTCCTTAGTGTGGGAGAGGAGAGCTGATATGGAGAACACTGTGGCATCTGTCATTCGGCTGTGTCCAAATTGACCCAGGTAGAAATGGGTCTGCAAGGACTTGGAGCTGCTGTCTCGAGTGGAGCCAAATGGGGATGGCTTAATCCACAAACAAACAAAAAACTGCTTCATGTTATTAACTTTCAGGAATTTTGTTGTATAGCATTTGACTTACTGATCTATTAAACCTTCAAGACACTATAGACCATCCAGTACTATCTCCACTTCTGACACCAGTAGAAGGAGGTATCAGGTGCATCCCTGAATGCAGTTGTCCTCTGATGAGGCCCAGAAGGCATTAGCCATGTTTTTTTTTTTTTTTTTTTTTTTTTTTTTTGCTGTAGCTATTGTTCTCACTTGGCCTTGCTACTGAGGATTCTACCCCTAATCTGGATACCCAACCTCTAAATTTCTCTCTTTACTCAAACTGTGTCCTAGAAAAAGTTTGAGCTTGATAGGACAAAGATCGCCTTTTTTACTTTTTACTCAAAACAGAGAAGTATGGAAAACTTGAGGAAATGCACATTCAAAAACAATATCAGCCATTCATCCATCCATGCATTCATTGAACATTTATTTAGTGACTAGTGTGTATGAGGCTCTGTCCAAAGTGTTTATTGACTCTATATATATATATATATATATAAAACTAAATGAACACCTGAGCATAAATGTGTGACAGTGTCTCTCTTCAGACGCTCCAAAGACAGACAAAAATGGATTTGAGTATTTTCCTTTTGGTATATATTCCTCTTCCTCCACCTAACCCCCCCACCTTCCATGCAGAATTATTATAGATGATCCGGGAGAGACCCAATTCTGGTAGGCACATAAACGGCTCCCCAAAGCTGTCTATATCCCTGGAAACTGAAGAAGTTAGGTTAGATGGCAAAGGAGAATTAAGATTACAGGTGGAATTAAGTTTGGTAATTAGCTGACCTTGCAAGGAGGAGATTATTATGGATCATCCAGGTGTGACAATGTAACCACAAAGGTACTTAGAAGAGGAGGAGGGAGGCAGAAGAGAGAGAACCAGAGTGATGTAGCATGAGAAGGACTTGGCCCGATCTTGCTGGCCTCGAAGATGGAGGACAGGGGCCACGTGCCCAAGAATACAGGCAACCTCGAGAAGCTGGACTGGCAAGGAAGCAGGTTACCCCTAGAGCCTCCAGAAGGAATGCAGCTCTGTCTGGCCCTTGATTTTAGCCCAGCGAAACCCATGTTGGACGTCTGACTTCCAGAACTGCAAGATAATAAATCTGTGTTATTTTAAATCACTAAGTTGGTGGTAATTTGTTACAGCAGCAATAGGAAAACTAATACATTAAGGAATTGTCTAAATCAGTAGTTCTCAAGCTTGATTGTGTAATACAATCACTTGTAGAGCTTTAAAAGTCCTAATGCTCAGGTCACACCCCAGATCAATCAGAAACCCTGGGGGTGAGATTCAAGCATCAATATTTTTTAAAGCTCTGCAGATGATTTCAATGTAGAGCAAGACTGAGAACCACTGATGTAAATAAATTTTGTGTATTGCTATGTTTTAACTCTGAAAAATCTTACTTGGCTGAGAACAATCTCTTTTTACCTATTTCTACCAGTTTGTCTTTCAGCAGGACAAGGAAAAGTCAAAAGAGACTGAATCTCAAGGATCCCTGGGCCGTGAGACCAGATGAGGAGAGCTTAAAACAATCTCCCAAGCAGCTGGAAAGAAAGGTAAGCCACAGGCAGAACCTTGCCTCTAGCCTCTGTTTTGGCAGATTCATTCTCCTCTGAACCCCTGGATGTGTATTTATTTACAAAATGCCATTTTTTTTCATTTTTAGTAAGGCACCTAAAAGTCACTGGAAGATGGAAACATGTTGTCAAGCGA
Source organism: Phocoena sinus (assembly GCF_008692025.1). Taxonomy (NCBI): domain Eukaryota; kingdom Metazoa; phylum Chordata; class Mammalia; order Artiodactyla; family Phocoenidae; genus Phocoena; species Phocoena sinus. The sequence goes on from NC_045784.1 coordinate 94,213,622, forward strand.
GTCTTAAATGATGATCTATCAAGACCTTCATGTAAGAGAGTAAAGTCAGTTGCACACCTGACCAAATAGACCTGTTATTTCCCAGACAGCAGTGTGGGCCATGTCTGTGTTACTGGCACCAGCAAGCTGGAGTTTGGAGTTCTCAGACTAGATAATGGAAAACTTAGAGTTGCTTTCTGAAAAACGAGGACCAAAGAATAGGATGTATATGAAATTAACTATGCTTTAGCAGAAATGAATTATATATACCCTAAACCTGATTCCTCTTATAGACTCACGCAGAATTTCCTGTGGCAGATTGGCCATGACATATAGGTAATGTGAGTCCAGAGAGCCACATTAAGTCTTTCTGGTCACTAGAGAACACACTATTTCATTGCCAATCTTATGATGAAGACATTGTAACTTTCCAATTGACTGTTTTCTGATCTGGCAAGGAGCTGTTGGATTTCTACTCATTTACAGAGAGGGAAGGATGGAGAATTCAGAAAGCCTGCTTTTGTACCGGAAGGTGGGACATGTATATATGGCTGCCATGACCCCATGTTCCTTGGATTAAGGTTTGGTCCAAGGCAAATCAAATGTTTTCTGTAGAGTTGACTCCAAAGGCCTGAACAGGAAAGAAGGGGGCCAAGACCAGTGGTGTGCTGGAGGTGACTTGCACCAGTTCATGAGCAGTGATTATGTACATTTCCGCATCCAAAATCATCATGATGGTAGGCCATGATGGGAAATTGGCAAATGCTACAAATAATTGGCAAATGCTACATGCTACAAAGAACTCTCCCACCCCAAATTCCCTCCTTCAGAGAGCTGGTTAAACACTTACCAACACACTTGGACTTAAATACAGTGAAACAGGTTGGGCCTGAGAGGTGTGGTTAAAGAATAAGTAATGTTTTGTTTGAAGAAGGTAAGACTTGGGTGAACAAAACTGCTGTCTATGGGAAGAGGACTCAGATACCTTCTTTATTTATCTAAAGAGTAAATCAGAATCATTGTGCACGTGTGTGTGTGTGTGTGTGTGTGTGTGTGTGTGTAGGTTCCATGAAAACTAGATTCAACTCAATATAAAAAAATAATTTATGAATGTACAGTACCATTCAAAGGGAGAAAAATTTGTCTCAGGAGATAGTAAGCTTCCCCATCACTGGAAATGAGAAAAGAGGCTTAAAATCCAGTGGCAGACGTATTATAGAGGAATTTCAAGTATTAAATAGTAAATTGGACAAGACTATGTGATCTCTAATGTCTCTTCCAACTCGAGTTATTTTTGATTTTATGGAAGAGTGATTGATAGATTTTGAAGAATTTAGAGAGGTCTTGCATTGCTAAGAGTTCAAAACCGGTATGAAGGGAAATAGTTTGTAAGAGCTCGAAGAATACTTCTCACCCCATTCATACCATCTCCTTCCTAATTGGCTGAATTCGTTCTTCCTCAAGGCAGTAACTTATAGGAACACAAACAGAGCATGAGGGTTTTCAAGGCCCCTTTTCTCTACTACAGATCGACATTGTTAAAGAGGGTCTTTTCTCTGACCAGCTGCCTAATTGTATCTTAGAAGAAAGCCTGAAAGATATATACATACATAGATATCTATGTATATATATTTTTTGCCAAGTTCCTCTGAAGGCTCAAATGCTACCCAAAAGGGTGTCCCCAAAGTGAATTAAAATAAGCATTCTACTCAAGCCAGGAAAAAACATCTTCACATTAAATCAAACAGGCATTGGAAACAACTATACTACAGTGAGAAGTGTAGTTACATGTTTACATTGCTTGAAACTATGTTCTACAAAACCATGTCAAACATAGCAGCTATGAAAAAATAAACATGAAGAAAACAGAGAGGAATTTTAGCATACTGAATGTCTTTTTTTTTAGCAGCTCCTCACGATTCTCTTTAGCCTGCAGTCTATTTTCATTAAGCCAATCATGATCTTTAAGCCCTGAGGCACATGAGCCAGTACTGGTTTTCATGGTTTGCATATTTATCGACCTGCATGAGATGTTCAAGGTATTCCCCGGTAGGAAGGCAGCTGACTTTTCAAGTACTTTTTTTTACCCCAATCCACTTGGCTGTTGATAGAATGAAGTGAAAACTGTGCGTGTGTGTGTGTGTGTGTGTGCGTGTGTGTAGCTGTTAAGTGATATATGTGTCTGTGACTGGTATATATGTATAAAGGGTTTGGTGATATATGGGCCCTGTTTGGTACAAGACATAGCTTAGGATTAAGACAGCTATAAGAGAGCACTTTTGGATTGGTAGAGTAAGAACTTCCACATATCTGCTCCTCCTTACAGGTAACAAGAACATGAGAAAAATATTCAAAATCAACTTTTTCAGAACTCTGGAAATTAACCAAAATCTTTCAACAATCCGAGAACTGTTTATTCAAGAAAAATGGCTGAATCTCAGTAAGAACCATGAGCTTTATGGTATTTAAACTTGCTCTGTTCCCAAGCTTACTTTTGCCATTTTGTTGTCGTCAGCCTTATGCCTTTTTTTTTTTTTTTTGGTCCTCATTTCTTTCATTACTGCCTTCTTTTGTGTTTTATTATTTCTTTGTAATGGTACATTTTGATTCCCTTCTCATTTTATTTTGTTTATATTCAACAGATAAATTCTTGTTTTTCCAGTGTAACAGCCTCACATGACGTATAGTTTATCTGCTCATTTATTTTTCCATTCAATAAACATATATTAAAATACTTCATCATACTGGGTGATAATCTAAGCATTACTTTTTAATTAATTTTCATTGGGGTATAATTGCTTTACAATGTTGTGTTAGTATCTACTGTACAGCAAAATGAATCAGCTATACATATACATATATCCCCTCTCTTTTGGATTTCCTTCCCATTTAGGTCACCACAGTGCATTAAATCGAGTTCCCTGTGCTATACGGTATGTTCTCATTAATTATCTATTTTATACATAATATCAATAGTGTACATATGTCAATCCCAATCTCCCAATTCCTCCCACCTCCCTTGGTGTCCATACTTTTGTTCTCTATGTCTGTGTCTCTATTTCTGTTTTGCAAATAAGATCATCTATGCCATTTTTCTAGATTCCACATATATGCGTTAACATACAATATTTGTTTTTCTCTTTCTGACTTACTTCACTCTGTATGACACTCTCTAGGTCCATCTACATCTCTACAAATGACCCAATTTTGTTCCTTTTTATGGCTGAGTAACATTCCATTGCATATATGTACCACATCTTCTTTATCCATTCCTCTGTTGATGGACATTTAGGTTGCTTCCATGTCCTGGCTTTGTAAATAGTGCTGCAATGAACATTGGGGTGCATGTGTCCTTTTGAATTATGGTTTTCTCAGGGTATATGCCCAGTCGTGGGATTGCTGGGTCATATGGTAGTTCTATTTTTAATTTTTTAAGGAACCTCCATACTGTTCTCCATAGTGGCTGTATCAATTTACATTCCCACCAACAGTGCATGAGGGTCCCCTTTCAATAGATATATTCTTTGTGGTTACCATAGGGATTACATATAATGCCCTAAAGTTACAGTAATCTATTTTAAGTTGTTACCAACTTAACTTCAATCACATACAAAAACTGTACTCCATTACAGCTCTGCCCCTCTCTACTTTATGTTATTGGTGTCAAAAATTACATCTTTATATATACCAATTAACATAGATTTATTATTTTAAATACATTTATCCTTTAAATCTTACAGAAAATAAAAAGTGGGGTTATAAACCAAAATTACAAAAATACTGGTTTTTATATTTGTCCATGTGTTTATCTTTATCAAAGATCTTTATATTTTCATATGATTTCAAATTATCATTTGGTATTCTTTCATTTCAATTTGAAGGACTCCATTTAGCATTTCTTGCAGGGCATGTCTAGTGGCAATGAATTACCTCAGCTTTTCTTTTTCTGGGAATGTCTTAATTTCTTCTTCATTTTTGAAGAAGAGTTTTGCTGGGTATAGAATGCTCAGGTGACAGTTTTTTTTCCTTTCAACACTTTAAATATGTCATGCTGCTGCCTTCTGCCTCCACGGTTTCTGCTCAAAAATCTACTGATAATCTTTTTGAGGGTCTCTTGTATGTAATGAGTCAATTTCTCTCTTGCTGTCCCTTGCTTGCTGTCACTTTGTCTCTTCAAGATTTGATTATATGTGTTCTGGGTCTCTTTGGGTTTAGTCTACTTGGAGTTCATTGACTTTCTTGTATTTGTATATTCATGTCTTTGCTCAAATTTAGGAAGGTCTTGGCCATTATTTTTTTCAAATAATCTCATGCCCCTTTCTTTCTGTCTTTTCCTCCTTGGACTCCAAAAATGAATATAGTGGTCTCCTTGATCATGTCCTGTAAGACTTTTAGGCTCTAATCATTTTCCCTCATTCTTTTTTATTTTTGTCTTTCAGACTTGATAACTTTAAATATGCAGTCTTCAAGTCCACTGATTTTTTCTTCTTCCTGTTTGAGACTGGTGTTGAATTCCTCTAGTGAATTTTTCAACTCAGTTATTGTGTTTTTCAGTTCCAGATTTCTGTTTGGTTCCTTTTAACAATTTCTATCTCCTCGTTGTCATTCTAATTTTGTTAATATATTGTTTTGCTGACTTCCTTTGTTTCTTAGTATTTTCCTTTAACTCTTTGGGCATATTTAAGACAGTTGTTTTAAAGTCTTTATTTGGTGCATCCAGTGCCTGTCCTTCTTTGGGGATGGTTTCTGACATTTTATTTTCTTCCTTTGATTGGGGCATGTTTTCTTGTTTCTTTACATGACTCGTGGTTTTTCTGTTGAAAATTGAGCATTTGAAAAAAAAAAAAACAGTCACTCCTCCCAGTCTTTGTGAATTGATTTTGCACTAAGGAAGACCTTCACTAATTAGTAGGGCATGTTGTAAATCTTCGAATTAACCCAGGGTTAACACTTAAGGTCTTTGGTCTTTTGTGAGCATGCATATTGGCTGGCTCTGAGTGTGTGTTTTTAAAATTCACCATATATATGGCTGCTTTGAAATGTCTTAATTTTTCAAAGAGTCTCACCCCAACCTCTTCTCAGGGTCTTAGATGTTCTACTGTATTCTTCTACCCATATTCTCTTGCCTCAGGCATTGGGAGATCTGTAGGCCTCCTGCAGCTTTCATGTGCCCTGGCCACTGTGGGTTTCCATGGCTTTTCCTAGCCTGAGACCTGAGTCAGGTGAAACAGAGCTATCCCACAAGCATCCTTTAGATACGTCAGAATGTTGCAAATAAAGTCTACTCTGTTCCTTCTAGTTTGAGGGAGGGAATTTGGAACTGGGCTATGACTTCCTTCAGACTGTGCCATCTGCACTGGGGATGGACTGGGGTGAAGGCAAATAAAAATTTCTTAAAATTTCCTACTGTTTTGAGTGTGGTGGAGGGTACAGAAGCAAGGCCACTGTGGGTGGAGTGATAGCACATAAAGAAGGACAAAGGTGAACACAAGAAGTCATATTCAGGAGTGACACCCATAAGATGACAGACTAGGTAGCTATGGTTCCACATTTTCCCACAGAAGCATTTGAAAAAACAGCTAGAGGGTGGCTAAAGTAATGTTACAGAAACCCTGAAAATAGTCAAAGGTCTACAGCAACCAAGTAAACACATTGGCAGTCCTTCCATTTAGCTGGAGGATGGAAAAGAGAAAATGGAAGATTGTGTGGGAGGTTTTTAATGGGTCAGTCCAAGAATTCATACACATTTCATTGGCCAAAACTCAGTCATAGGGCCACACTTAAATGTAAGGGAGGCTGGGAAATATAGTCTAGCTTTAAAGAGTCTGTGAGTTTGTTACAATAATTTAATCATATGAAAATATTTATTAGAATAAAATGATTAAACTTTGTTAACACAAATTGGTTTTATAAAAAAAAAAATCTGTCCCTAGGCCAGATGAAGACCTTATAGGCTTTAAGTAGAATGTCAAAAAGATAGTACTCACGCCCATATGTAATTTAAACTAATAAAACATCCCTAAACTATAAAATAAGTAGAACAAAGTTCAACAAGGTTTTGGTTTTTCCTCTGTGATGACTACTTTGAGTCATTTTTTTAAAAATTCAATATTAATTTTTTTCCAGAAGCTTTTTGTTCTAATTCTAATTTTGGGGGGTCTCTGTGTTGGTGTGTATTTTTTGACTACTTATTGGGTAATCCAGCTCTGCTTTGGCCTTTTAGAAAACCAAATTAATGTATAATTATTCTTCAGTTTCACTTTGAGGAGTTTGGGGCAACTATGTTAAAACAGAGGGCCATACCCCACTCCCTGTCTACCCTCATGTCTTGTGTACAGATGCAAAGAAAAAGTTCAAAGAGATTTACTTCTGAGAGAAAGTAAGAGGGATTTCTTGTTCCAGATTAAAACTCACTGTGTAGACCTCCTCTAGAGGGTAATTCAAAGGAAGACCTGTTTTAGCAGGAAGAGCCACAAAAATAAGTAAGTATATGGAGCCTATTTTTGACTCATTCCATTAAGTGGTGATTGCTGCTCTGAAATCCAGACCTACGGCTCACACAAAATAAGAATGGGGTAGAAAGTCAAAATCAACCAAGAATTATAAGTAAAATTTAGCCATTAAAAAAAAAGCTGTAAATAGATGAGAATGAGATCAGAATCAATATTTCAAGTTCTGTTATAAAACTGATGACATTTCTTAGTTTTTGTTTCCCTCTGTCTTTGGTACTCTCTGATTTACTTCATTATGGTTTAAAAGTTCTTAACTATTTTATATTTTATCAATGTTAAATCATATTCATCATTCTCTTATGTAAACAAGACTGTTGATGTAGCGCTTCCCTGCAGTTCTTTAATATTTGGTTATAAGAATTAAAACTAAGCATCACTATGTTATCTGAACAGTCATTCCAGCTCAGTTTCAGAGAAAGTGAGCAGGTAATGTCTCCAATGTAGGACACAGCAGCCTCCCCAAAGTGATCACATTGTCTTAAGGTTATACAAGCCTAGACTACAGAGTTCACATAAGGAATAGAAAGTGAATATAAGGAGTGCATATCAGAGGTATCAACAACATCAACATGTGAAGCTAAATGAGGTCATAGGGATGAATTTTTTAAAATGAGACATGGGGGAGGGGAGGAGGCAGGTTTTTTAAGTTAAATGATCAACGGTAGGACCTAAGATTAGAGGATTTGAATACTGGTTGACTATAGCACAAGAAGGTGAAGGTAAGAGGAAAAAATGACTTATTCCAAGATTTCAAGCTTGGGCAACTGGGGAGACAGTATAAAAAGAGCATAGATTGGAGGAAATGATAATAGGTTAAAATTGGAATAAACTTGATTTTGAGGTGACTGAGGACCACTGACATGGGTGATATAGTATTGGTGGTTGGAGAAATAAGACTATTATTCCAGGGAGATTCTTGCTAAAGCCAGAGTTGGGGGTCATGTGAGTGGGTGAACATGGAGAGAAGAAAAGCCTAGGGCTGAGGAGGGCCATGATAAGGTGATAGAAAGTTGGGAGAAGAGCTTCTTGAAGAAGACTATGTAGATTTTAGGAGTGGGCAGATTGAGGAAAAGAATATGGGTAGAGAAACACCATGGTGTAGGCAAAAGCCTAACAAAGAAAGAAAGACACAAAAGCACAAAGAGTACAGTCTTTCTCTCCAAAGTATCATTGCCCTCCAACTATTCTTTTGTGGGTGCCTGGGTCTGAAGCATGGCAAGGGAAATTGAGATTCTGCGGGAAGACACATTGCCACAAGTATCTCAGAAGAAGAGAAGATCCAAATGGTACAAGAAAAATGAAATGATTATGCCCCATGAAGGAAATGCTAAAGGACAAGGCTTTTTGTTGGCTTTTTTCTAATTGTTTGCTAGTAGAATGCAGCAATTAGGATGTAATATGACATATATATATATATATATATATATATATATATATATATATATATATATGTCTTTGGTGAAGAGGAGCCAAGTTGGCCAGAACAGGGATCTAATTCCTAGATCTCTTTATTTTCCTCCCTGACTGGCTTTATTTTTTTAATCCTCTTAAAAAATGTGTCAGCAGCTTTGCTGATGTCTAAAAGATTTATGGAAACTCAGGACTCAAATAGCACTAATTTTGGATCATGTACTTGCTCGATGTGAAGTGAAGAGTATGTTAATGTTTCTGTTCTGTATTTCTATTTTAATGGGTCTATTACTTGGCTAGAAAACTAGACTTGAGGCTGTAATATAGCATATTAGGTGTTGACTCCAAAACAAATTTGTTTTCACTGAGATTCAAAACAAGTTTGTCTATATGTTTGAAATTAAGATTCATTTCCCCTAGATAAAACACATTTTTGGTGTATTTTCCACCCACAAATAATTGTCATCAAAATAGAAAAATACACACTCAAGTTAAGCAAGCAATGCATCTTTATTAATTCAAAATATTTCTGGCATTGAGTCACATACGAAAATAACTCTCACTTCCAGCTGTTGAAGGCCTTCCTTCTAAAGGGAATCTCTGTCCACATCACTAGATAGCGGTTGAAGTAACCTTTTTCCAGTTGTATAGTGTTATTGTTTTTCCCTCAGCTATTTGGTTGATTTGTTGCTCTACAATTGTTTGCCCCTGCCATATACAGTTGAACATAACAACCATTATAAAACCTGCTTGCAACATGGAACAACGTCTGAATTAATTTTCCTGGTGGAGGCCGAGAAACCAGGAACCAATGTCTGTTTTAGGGTGTTGTGGCCACCAATTCATTTACACCTTGCTGACAAAGCCCAATAGCAACAACTACCCAGCTACCCAACTTCTGTGAGCACCATGTGAAATGCATCACATGCCTTGTCCTGTTGAATCCCCCCAACAGTCCTCTGAGATAACTACTAATATAGCCCCGTTTTGCAGACGATGCTGATTTAAATGATTTGCATCAAAGTCACACAGCAAGTAAGTGGCAGAGCTGAGACAGGAACACAAGTCGGTCAAACCACAAGGTCCATGCTGCTCTATTACCTCTCAAAGTGAGCTGGGCTATAGATAGCCCAAAGAGTTTTGAAAAGGAGAAAATATGGTGGAAGCTGTGGTGAAGACATCTTAAATATTTTCTCCAATTGTGATTGACATTAAAAGAGTCAAACTAGTTTGAAAGCTTTTATTTAACCCCCTTTGCTACTCAATTAACAAGTATCTCAAGGTAAACGTCGGGTGAGTCATTTCAGGTCTTAATCAGAATCGTGTCAAGCATCATCTTTTCAGTGAACTCTACCTTGCCCACTCTATTAATAACTGCAACGCTCTCCCCCCCTGAATACTCCCTATTCCTTCTCCTTGCTTTATTCTTCTCCTTAGCACTCACTGCCATCTAACATACTATAACATCAACCTGCTTATTTTGTTCATTGTCTCCCCAACCAGGATGCTAGCCCGCCAAGGGCAAGGATTGCTCACTACGGTATCCCCAAAGCCTAAAAATGTGTCTCATACATAGTAGGCTCCTAGTAAATATTTGTTGAGTGAAAAAACTTTTTTTAATGCTCCTTGGCCTCTAGAAGGGCAGCTCTTTGAATAGCATTGTGTACAGGTTACTGATGTTTTGATACTTCTGAATTTCTTTATAGATTTCCTGGGCTAAGTAATGGAGCTGGAGTAGTTCAGGTAAGCCTTCTTAGAAAGGCGAGTCTGGAAGCGTGTTTTTTAAAGAGAATAGTGGAGAATAAAAGAAAGACCTCCAAATTGAAGAAATACTATTCTCCAGATGGGAATGATTAGGAAATCATTAAAGGGGAAAGTCCTTGTTCAACAGTTATCACAAATTAGAATAGATGAAGAGCATAGTTAGCCGAGGGCCCTGAAAGCCAGATAAAGACATTTGGGGTTGATGCGTTAGGGAGAGATAACTGTAGGAACACAGTCCACAGATGTCGAGTTTTCTGCTATCTATGGGCTGTGTGATCTTTTCCAAATTGCTATGTTTCTGTGTGCTTCAGTTTTCTCATCTGTAAAATGGGAAGAAAAATAGTGCAGTTCCTGCCTCATAGGACTGTTGTAAGAATTGAGATAACACAGACAAAGTGCTTGGCACAATGCCTGCTATATAATAAGCACTCAGTGAATGTTACCTATTATCATCATTGTCATCATCGTCCTCATCATCATTTTATATTACGAGTCTTCTCGTATGGTTTTTTATTAGGAGTATTTTACATTTACAAGTCAAAACTAGTGTGGCTTTTAGGGGGCCACCAAACCAAGAGCTATGGTTGAAAATATTGAGAGGAGGGGGAACTGGTATGAAAGCTAGTCCATCCACAGGGCAGCAAGCATGAATCGCTTTTTATTTTTTAGGTGGAGTTGCCCATCTAAATGCTGACACCAGCAAATACAGGATGTGGTGGATTCCGGAGAGCTTCCTAGATTCTGGACAGCTTGGGACAATGACTAGAACTGGGTAGGGGAGGACAGGCTATCTGACATTTTAAAGTTATGGCACCGAGGGTCAGTTCTGCACATACGTTGCTACTACCTTTCTATATAGACAAATGCCTGAGTGTAATTCCCCATACTTAACTGTTTTAGCAAATGGTCAATCAAGCAAGACAGAGGGGAGGAAAACGGTTGAATTGGTATACAAAGTCAAGGCCATCATTGTTATTTTGAGTCTTGGACACAAGATATGAAGTTTCTTCGTGACCACATATGGCAGTTGGAACCCAGGACAAAGTCTGTTCACTAGGGGAGCGCAGGTACCCAAGGCAGTTGGTATTTGAAAATCAGCTAGGTCACCATGGACTATAGTGTACATGCAGTAGGAGTGGAGGCCCCAGCCCCTGGACTGGGATTTGATCCTGGGGAGAAAGCTGAACAAAAACAAGAGTGGCTGGGAAGATCACTCTATGGAAGCGGAGAGTATATGGGAAATCTGTGATTATCCAATTTGGTGCCAGTTAGACCTTGAAGGTATGATTTGGACATGTGGAATTGTTTGTGGGGAGAAAGGAATTCAAGTCAAAGGAACTAAGATGAGCAAAGGAATGGAGCTGAGAAAGCAAAGAGTGGCTGAAATGTAGGGGTAGTGGAGGTGGATGGTATGGGACAAGGCTGGAAAGGTAAGTTGTGGCTATGTCATGAATGGTCTTAAACCCCAAGCTAAAGAGTTTTAGAATTAATTAAAAACAATGGGAAACTACTGAAAGTTTAGAGTGGAGAAGAATGTGCTTAGAGATATGCCTTAGAAAGATTAATTTGTTGGTAATAAGGAGGATGAGTTTCAAGGATGTTAAACTGGAGACAGGGAAACTAGTTAAGAGACAATTGCTACTATCTAGACACATGGGAATTTGGGACTAAACAGGGGTGTGGCAGTGGGGGTAGAGATGAAAGGACAAAGTGAAAGGATTTAAATGATCAAATGGCGTCTGATTGGCACTAGAATACAAGCTCCAAGACAGCAGGAGCTTTTTGTCTGTCTTGTTTACTGCTGAATGCTAGGCACCTAGAATAGTCTCTGGCACATAATAGGTGCTCAATAAATAGTTTGTGAATGATGTCTAAACTTTGTGCAGCTTCTACTATGGTCTGAATGCTTGTGTCCCCTCAAATTTCATATGTTGAAATCCTAATGCCCAATGTGATACTATTAGGAATTGGGACCTTTAGGAGGTGCTTAGGTCGTGAGGGTGAAGCCCTCATGAATGAGATTAGGGCCCTTATAAAAATACCCCACAAGAGCTCCATATCCCCTTTCAACACGTGAAGGTACAATGAGAAGTCTGTGACCTAGAAGAGGGTCCTCATCCAACCATGCTGGCACCCAGGTCTTGGACTTTCAGCCTCTAGAACTATGAGAAACAAATTTCTGTTTTTTATAAGCTACTCAGTCTCTGATATTTTGTTATAGCTGCCTGAATGGACTAAGACAGCTTCTATACACTGACCTGTGGTATGTATTTGCACACCTGCCTCCTGACACCAGCTAATCTTTCACACTAGCTCCCAGCCCTGCCCCCACCTCAGTGCTCCCAATTTCTGCTCCTTCAATTATACCCATGTCCCACCATTACATATCTTGTGTTTAGTTTTTTTCCCACTCTTCTCTTTCACATATTTTGGTTATATAGTCTAGATAACAAGAATGTTTCTTTAGGACCCAGAAAAGACATTGCGAAAGGGCCACCAAAGAAAGATAGTTGTCATGTCACCGTGGATCAAGTTGAGGAGAGGACAAGAGCAGATTTGAAGGGTCTATGCTGTGAGAAGGAAATGGGCAAGATTTTCCTTATGTGATAACTTGGGCAACAGCTTACCATTTAGTGTTAAACACCAATTTAGTAAAAATTCTCTCTAATAGGTGGAATCAATTTTAAAATGAAAGTTTAAAAAGAAGCCTATCTTTGCTTTTTTGGATACAATTTAAAATAAGTTAAATTATTTACATGGCTTTTAAAAAATACCACCACATTCAGCATCTTTATATAAGACTTCTTAGCTTGAGAAGGCTTAAGAAATGCTGGGCTTTGATTTTCCCAAGTGCCTTTTTCATAGAAAGTTTGATACAAAACAAACACCTGCACAGCTGGAGAGAAATACAGCTCATCTAATTCACACAAGACCCCTTTCAGGTATACGTCTTATGCCAATTTTGTTGAGAAATTTTTGAACTGTTCAAGTGCCACTTTTGCTCCTATTCCCCAAATCCAAATACTCTTCTTTGGGTTTTAGAAGCTGAGGGTCTGACAGAGTTATGAGAAAGGTCATTAGACTTGGGCCTACCCAACACCAAGGGATGATTTGCAGTTAGCCTGCTGAGTTTTTGAATGTCTAATGCAAAGACAAGCAAAGCCAATAACTTTGGCCTCTTAAAATCCCCTTGGATGCATCGGTCTATCTGGGTTGATTGCCTACACTGATCAAATAGACTAGAGGACTGCCAGTTCCTTTTTTATGATCCGTCAATTGGAGGGGCCATTTCACAAAGTGAGATCTAGTTAGTAGGTTCCAATTACTGGAGTCTCAAGGGAACATAGCAGCCGGCTATTTTGTTGTGATCTTCAGGAATAACAGGGTGATGGAGAAGCTTGGGCCTGTGTCTTAACAATGGCAGAAAGGTTTTCTCAAACATCTCGGTGAAGCACAATAACCAATCCTGCCAGGATCTGGTGATTATGCCACCTTTTAGATGAGCCAGAGTGGATGGTTTTACTGAAAGATAGTGGGGATGATCTCAGGATCAAGCGAATGCTAATCTATTGTTATCACTTATTTCTTGGAAGGCAATAACCATAAAGGTTGTGACTAGCAAATTATTGCCAGGTGTCTGGATTTGCTTGGGACTGAGGGGTTTCCCAGGATATGGGACTTTCAGTGCTAAAACCGGGACAGTCCTGGGCAAACTGGGACACACTAAAACACATCACCCTAATCTTGGGCACTCACTAAGTGAATTAAAGTTTAATCTTCAGCATTCACTAAGTGAGGCCATATATAGCATAGTATTTACAAACACACAGTATGCATTAGACATGCCTGAGTTCAGATCTGGTTCTACCACTCATTACCTGTATGATTTACTGTCAGTTAATCTCTCAGATGTTTAAATTCCTCACATGTAGAAAATATATATATATATATATATAGTATTATAACTTAACCAAAGGGTAGTTGTGATGATTAAATGAACTAAAAATACTACGTCGATCTCAATGCTTGGCACATAATAAGTGCCCCGTATTTGTTAGAAGTTATTTAAAGTTGCTATGATTAGGCTTGGAGGAGGGATGTTGCAGTTATGGAGGGCTGAGGTAGGGTCCAGACAAGGTCGTGGTGTGTAGGGACCTGTCAAAGGCACCAAACAGCATCCTTACCCCTTCAAGCACCACTGGATCTGCCGGACCATATGGCCCAAGTGGCAGGGCAGTGTGCACAGCATCCTGGACCTGTTGCAGAGGCTTCTCTTGTCCTGGGCCCCACTCAAAACTAGTAGCTTTTTGGGTCACCCAGTAATGGGCTGGTGTAACATATCCAAATGGGGAATATGGTGCCTCCAGAATCCAAAAAGTCCCATAACATATTGTGACTCTTTCTTTGGTTGTAGGAGGATCTAGGGTCCAGATCAGCTTATCCTTCACCTTGGAAGGGATATTTGATATACCTCCCACCACTGGACCCCTAGAAATTTCATTGAAGTAGAAGGTCGTGAATTTTTGTCAGATAAATTTCCCACCCTCTGATATGCAAGTGTCTTACCAATAAGGCTAGTTGCTACTTTTTGCTTACAAGGTACAATCAGCATAATGTCATCAATGTAACGGACCAATGTGATATCTCGTGAAAGTCGATCAAGATCCTTATGTACTAAATTATAAAATAGAACTGAAGAGTTGATATACCCCTGAGGTAGGACAATGAAGGTGTACTTCTGGCCTTGCCAGCAGAAAACAGACTGCTTCAGGTGGTTCTTATTGACAGGGGTGGAGAAAAAGGTATTTGTCAGTCAATAGCTGCATACCAGGCACCAGGAGATGTGTTGGTTTTCTCGAGCAAAGAAACCATATCTGGTACAGCAGATGCAATTGGAGTCACCACCTGGTTAAGCCTACAATAATCCACTGCCATTCTCAAAGATCCGTCTGTCATATGCATAAGCCAAATAGGAGAGTTGAATGGGGAGGTGGTGGGAATCATCACCCCTGCATCTTTTGAGTCCTTGATGGTGGCACTAATCTCTGTAATTCCTCCAGGAATGTGATATTGATTTTGATTTACTATTTTTCTAAAACTGTCTATAGGCAGTTCTAGTGGCTTCTACTTGGCCTTTCCCACCATAATAGCCCTCACCCCACCGGTCAGGGAACCGACGTGGAGATTCTGCCAGCTGCTCAGTATGTCTATTCCAATTATGCATTCTGAAGCTAGGGAAATAACCACAGGATGGGTTCAGAGACCCACTGGACTCACTGTGGGATGGACTGGAGCTAAAACTCTATTGACCACCTGACTTCCACTAGCCTGTACTCTGACTGGTGAACCACAGTAATGTTTTGGGTCTCCTGGAATTAGTGTCAGTTCAGAACCAGTATCCAGTAATCCCTGAAAAGTCTGATTATTTCCTTTCCTCAATGTATAATTACCCTGGTAAAAGGCCGAAGGTAGCTTTTGGGAAGTCTGGGAGAAAGATTAATAGTATATATTTTCAGTAGTGCACTGGGGTTCTTCCTCAAGGGGTTCTGGGTTTTGTAACCCTAACCTTAACCCTATGTCCTAACTCAAGGCAGTCAAGCAGGAGGGTTACCTCTTACTCAAGGGAGGGTAATTTTTTTATTTAGACCTTGAACTGATTGGATGAGGCTTACCCACAGTAGGGATAGAGATATGATTTACTCAGTCTCCTGATTCAAATATTAATCTCTTTCAGAAATACTCTCATAGACACACCCAGAATAATGTTTGACTAAATGTCTGGGCACCTATGGCTCAGTCAAGTTCACACATAAAATTAACCGTACAGCACTTTTAAACAAAAATTTTAAAAATCTGGTTCTCAAATGACACAGCTAAGAAAAAGGCATAAAACACTTTGGGAGAAAACATTCTTAACAGTCTTTTGTCATTTACAG
Source organism: Phocoena sinus (assembly GCF_008692025.1). Lineage (NCBI taxonomy): Eukaryota > Metazoa > Chordata > Mammalia > Artiodactyla > Phocoenidae > Phocoena > Phocoena sinus. Next base: position 94,229,223 of record NC_045784.1, read on the forward strand.
ACAGTTCTGGGTGTACTCTGATGCTTTTGCAGAAACGTTCCTATAAAAATGTTTCATCTTCAAGGAATTCATGGAAAAGACTCTGACAAGTACAGGTTTCTGGTAACTGACTATACTGCTGAACTGAATGAAGCATTTTCAGAACTCTAGTGGAAAACTGATGAATTCATAAAAGTGCTAAAAAAATCAAGATGAAAAAAAATTAATTACATGGAACTGAGTGAACTGATGAGGACGATTATAATTTTTGTGACTTTCTGTTTGAATAAAAAAAAAGAATCCCACAAGGACTCAGAGGCAAAAATATATATAAATCACTTTTCAATGCAAAGTAAAGGACCTGTTACAGTGGAGGATTACTGGACTGAATGTCAATATTATGACATAGTATGAGTGTGTTTCGTGTTTGGTAACTGCAATCATCGTTGCTTTTGTTGTGGTCATCCATTTACAATGCTTGGTGTCAGTTTATTTATCTCTTGTAAAAGCAAAATACAGTGTGTGTGAAAAAAATAAAATAAAATGAAATGCAAAAAAATCTTTATTCAGTATTATAAAGAACTCATAATTAAATACTAAGAAGCCATAAACAACTCAATTTTTACTTTATTAAATTTTATTCATTTATTTATTTTATACAGCAGGTATAGTCATCAGTTTTATACACATCAGTGTATACATATCAATCCCAATCGCCCAATTCATCACACCCCCACCCCCCACCCCACCGCTTTCTCCACTTGGTGTCCATATGTTTGTTCTCTACATCTGTGTCTCAATTTCTGCCCTGCAAACTGGTTCATCTGTACCATTTTTCTAGGTTCCACATATATGCGTTAATATACGATATTTGTTTTTCTCTTTCTGGCTTACTTTACTCTGTATGACAGTCTCTAGGTCCATCCACGTCTCTACAAATGACCCAATTTCGTTCCTTTTTATGGCTGAGTAATATTCCATTGTATATATGTACCACATCTTCTTTACCCATTCGTCTGTCGATGGGCGTTTAGGTTGCTTCCATGACCTGGCTATTGTAAATAGTGCTGCAATGAACATTGGGGTGCATGTGTCTTTTTGAATCATGGTTTTCTCTGGGTATATGCCCAGTAGTGGGATTGCTGGATCATATGCTAATTCTATTTGTAGTTTTTTAAGGAACTCCATACTGTTCTCCATAGTGGCTGTATCAATTTACATTCCCACCAACAGTGCAAGAGGGTTCCCTTTTCACCACACCCTCTCCAGCATTTGTTGTTTGTAGATTTTCTGATGATGCCCATTCTAACCGGTCTGAGGTGATACCTCATTGTAGTTTTGATTTGCATTTCTATAATAATTAGTGATGTTAAGCAGCTTTCCATGTGCTTCTTGGCCATCTGTATGTCTTCTTTGGAGAAATGTCTATTTAGGTCTTCTGCTCATTTTTGGATTGGGTTGTTTGTTTTTTCAATAGTGAGCTGCATGAGCTGTTTATATATTTTGGAGATTAATCCTTTGTCCATTGATTCATTTGCAAATATTTTCTCCCATTCTGTGGGTTGTCTTTTCGTCTTGTTTATGCTTTCCTTTGCTGTGCAAAAGCTTTGAAGTTTCATTAGGTCACATTTGGTTCTTTTTTTTTGTTTTTAATTCCATTATCTAGGAGGTGGGTCAAAAAAGATCTTTCTGTGATTTATGTCAAAGAGTGTTCTTCCTATGTTTTTCTCTAAGAGTTTTATAGTGCCCAGTCTTACATTTAGGTCTCTAATCCATTTTGAGTTTATTTTTGTGTATGGTGTTAGGGAGTGTTCTAATTTTATTCTTTTACATGTAGCTGTCCAGTTTTCCCAGCACCACTTATGGAAGAGACTGTCTTTTCTCCCTTGTATATCCTTGCCTCCTTTGTCATAGATTAGTTGACCATAGGTGCATGGGTTTGTCTCTGGGTTTTCTATCTTGTTCCATTGATCTATGTTTCTGTTTTTGTGCCAGTACCATATTGTCTTGATGACTGTAGCTTTGTAGTATAGTCTGAAGTCAGGGAGTCTGATTCCTCCAGCTCCGTTTTTCTCCCTCAAGACTGCTTTGGCTATTTGGGGTCTTTTGTGTCTCCATACAAATTTTAAGAGTTTTTGTTCTAGTTCTGTAAAAAATGCCATTGGTAATTTGATAGGTATTGCATTGAATCTGTAGATTGCTTTAGGTAGTAGAGTCATTTTCACAATGTTGATTCTTCCAATCCAAGAACATGGTATGTCTCTCTGTCTGTTGGTATCATCTTTAATTTCTTTCATCAGTGTCTTATAGTTTTCTGCATACAGGTCTTCTGTCTACCTAGGCAGGTTTATTCCTAGGTCTTTTATTCCTTTTGTTGCCATGGTAAATGGGAGTGTTTCCTTAATTTCTCTTTCAGATTTTTCATCATTAGTGTATAGGAATGCAAGAGATTTCTGTGTACTAATTTTGTATCCTGCAACTTTACCAAATTCATTGATTAGCTCTAGTAGTTTTCTGGTGGCATCTTTAGGATTCTCATGTATAGTATCATGTCATCTGCAAACAGTGACAGTTTTACTTCTTCTTTTCCAATTTGGATTCTTTTATTTATTTTTCTTCTCTGATTGCCATGACTAGGACTTCCAAAACTATGTTGAATAATAGTGGTGAGAGTGGACATCCTTGTCTTGTTCTTGATCTTGGAGGAAATGCTTTCAGTTTTATACCATTGAGAGTGATGTTTGCTGTGGGTTTGTTGTATATGGCCTTTATTATGCTGAGGTAGGTTCCCTCTATGCCCACTTTCTGGAGAGTTTTTTTTTTATCATAAATGGGTGTTGAATTTTGTCAAAAACTTTTTCTGCATCTATTGAGATGATCATATGGTTTTTATTCTTCAATTTGTTAATATGGTGTATCACATTGATTGATTTATGTATATTGAAGAATCCTTGCGTATCTGGGATAAATCCCACTTGATCATGGTGTATGATCCTTTTAACGTGTTGTTGGATTCTGTTTGCTAGTGTTTTGTTGAGGATTTTTGCATCTATATTCATCAGTGATATTGGTCTGTAATTGTCTTTTTTTGTAGTATCTTTGTCTGGTTTTGGTATCAGGGTGATGGTGGCCTCATAGAATGAGTTTGGGAGTGTTCCTTCCTCCACAATTTTTTGGAAGAGTTTGAGAAGGATGGGTGTTAGCTCTTCTCTAAATGTTTGATAGAATTCACCTGTGAAGCCATCTGGTCCTGGACTTTTGTTTGTTGGCAGATTTTTAATCACAGTTTCAATTTCATTACTTGTGATTGGTCTGTTCATATCTTCTATTTCTTTCCTGTTCAGTCTTGGGAGGTTATACCTTTCTAAGAATTTGTCCATTTCTTCCATGTTGTCCATTTATTGGCCTAGAGTTGCCTGTAGTAGTCTCTTAGGATGGTTTGTATTTCTGTGGTGTCGTAACTTCTCCTTTTTCATTTCTAATTTTACACTAAGAAGCCATAAACAACTCAGTTTTTAAAAAATGGGCAAATGGGCCTGCCTTCCTGCCCAGGCATAGAGCCGGGCCGCAGGGAATGTCCCGGGACAAGTCCACGGAGACGCCCGCTGTACCCCGCCCGGCTCCACTGCTCCCTTTAGGGCCTGAGGCTCGCTGTGTTCCAAAATGGCCGAGGAGTCCGACAAAGCCGTGAAGTACTACACCGTGGAAGAGATCCAGAAGCACAACCACAGCAAGAGCACCTGGCTGATCCTGCATTACAAGGCTTACAATTTGACCAAATTTTTGGAGGAGCACCCTGGTGGGGAAGAAGTCTTAAGGGAACAAGCTGGAGGTGATGCTACTGAAAACTTTGAGGATGTCAGACACTCTACAGATGCTCGAGAATTGTCCAAAACGTTTATCATTGGGGAGCTGCATCCGGATGACAGGTCAAAGATAACCAAGCCTCTGGAAACTCTTATTACTACTATTGATTCTAATTCCAGCTGGTGGACCAACTGGGTGATCCCAGCCATCTCAGCACTGGTTGTAGCCCTGATGTATCACTTCTACACATCGGAACACTAAACACGTTCTCAGAAGCCAATGGAAGAAAAGACTGCTTTGGTCCTGGGAGAAAGAAGCCACTGTTAACTGCTTCAGCTGACAGAACCCTTCCCCTGAAAATGAATTGAATACACTTGTTTTCCTTTCCTCCTACATTAGACACAAAACAAACCAAAAAGAACTGTTCTTTCTACTCCTGAATTTTTAGAGTGTGCCTTTTTATTCATCAGCTTTGTTTTGACGTTCCATCGCTATGTCATTTGCTTACTGTGGGCACAATCTTTTAAAACATACCACCATGAATGGCTCTTTGATATGTAATTGTCTGTGATGTTTGGAATCTGATTATTTGGTGGTCATTTAATGTGCTAATCTTTCAGATCCAAGTTGTCTGTCTGATGTGAGCAGGGGCGTCCTTGGATCTCTTCTTGTGCTGCTTCATCTAATTGAATAATCAGGTATTGCATGTTTCCAGTGTAGTTTTTTTTTTCAAGGAAAGCCCAGAAATAATAGCTTAAAGATTTCTAATAATTGTTCTACTTGAACAATCATATAGACGATAAAAAGAGAAAGTGGTCTGCAAGACCTAGAAAAGATACTCGATCTTTTCTTTGATTAAAAACACCAGCAACATCAACAAAAGCCTGTGAACCATGAGAGAACATTACCACTGTCCCTTCTCTCAGCTTAAATATGTCATTCCGAAGAGATTCTCAGTTATACAGCTTCTCAGGTTTTACAGACTCCTCCTTCAAAGGTAAAAACTGTTTACGTGCTCCTATAAAGAAATGTTGATTCCCTAATTTGTAAAAACACACATTTGAAAGAGATTGTGGGACATTCGGAATCTGATTTTTGAAGAAATTTAGCTCTGGTGATGGGCCATGAAGAACTCTGGTGTGGACTGGTTCAGTCATCCCGTCTTTGTTTATTATTCTCTGCGCAGTGCTTTTTCTTTAAATGTCGAAACTTGAGAGATGAATTTATAGACTCAAAGTACTTTGTAGTTAGCAATGATTGTCTATTGGCCTGCTAGCCGACTGACAAGCCATGGAGTTCTTCAGAAATAACTAAACACATTGGAAAGGAATGTGTTTAAATTACAGAGCAGAGATTTTTATAATCAGTGACATGTGTCACCCTCTGCCTTTTTTGTTGCTGGAAGTTAGAGCAAATGTAGGAGGGCAGTGGGGCAGCTGACTCTATCACATGGGAAAGTACCTTGCAGAGGGATCCTTTGTTTAGATTTTAGTAGACATAAGCCTGGAACAACAACAAGAAAATGGGCAAATGACTTGAACAGACACTTCATCAAAGAATATATATGAATGGCTAATTGGCCAATAAGTACATGAAAAGGTATCTAAAATAATTAGTTACTAGGGAAATGCTAATTAAAATAACAGTGAGATACCAAATCCCAGCCACTAGAATGGATAAAATTAAAATTAAAAAAAATTTTTTGTCAGTCGACAAAAACACACGTAGGTGAGGTTTTAGAGCAACCAGAACTCTCTTACATTACAGGTGCATAAAAATAGTTTGGCGGTTTCTTATGAAGTTAAGCATACACCTAGTCGTGATTCAGCAATTCCATCTGGAGGTATTTACACAACAGAAATGAAAACATATGTCCACACAAAGACCTGCATACAAATGCTCATAGCAGCTTTATTTGTAATAGCTAAAAGTTGGAAGCAATCTAAGTGTCCATAAACTAGTGAATAGATAAACTGTGGCATAGCCATAAATGGAATACTACTTGGTAATAAAAAGGAATAAATTTCTGATACTGCCAGTAACGTGTGAATTTCAAAAGCAGTAAGCTGAACAAAAGAAACCAGACACAAAAGAATACAGATTGTATGCTTCCATATATATCATATTTTAGATCAGCCAAAAGCAATCTATGATATATAAATAACGTTAGTAGTTGCTTTATTTTTTTAATATTCTCCAATTATCTTTTTAAAAATTAATTAATTAATTTTGTGGCTGTGTTGAGTCTTTGTTGCTGTGCGCAGGCTTTCTCTAGTTGTGGTGAGCAGGGGCTGCTCTTCGTTGTGGTGCGCGGGCTCCTCATTGCGGTGGCCTCTCTTGTTGTGGAGCACGGGCTCGAGGCATGTGGGCTCAGTAGTTGGCACGTGGGCTCAGTAGTTGGGGCACGTGAGCTCAATAGTTGTGGCTTGTAGGCTCAGTAGTTGTGGCTCATGGGCTTAGTTGCTCCATGGCATGTGAGATCTTCCCGGACCAGGGATTGAACCTGTGTCCCCTGAATTGGCAGACGGATTCTTAACCACTGTGCCACCAGGGAAGTTCCAAGTGGTTGCTTTAGACTTGAGGGAAGTGGACTGCCAAGGAACATGAGGGAACTTTCTGGTGTGATGGAAATGTTCTATATCTTGATTGGAGTGACTGTTAACATGAATATATACATCTGTCATCAAACCACACATTTAAATGGGTGCATTTTACTGCATGTACTTTATACCTCAATAAAGTTAATTTGTAAAATATATTATTGAACACCAAACCTCAGTAGATACATACAGCAATAGACTAGATATCACTGAAGGGGGAATTACTGAATTGAATGAGAGATTTCATTCAATGAGATCTCTCAATGAGGAAATTACCTAGAATGCAGGATAAAGAGCTAAGGAGAGAGAAAATATGAAAGAGATATGAAGGATAGAATGAGAAGTTACAACATTTATCAAATAGGAGTTCCAGGAAGAGAAAATAGGGATAATGAAGAGGCATAATTTTATTTTCTTTTATTATTTTTTAATTGAAGTGTAGTCGACTTACAATTGTGTTAATTTCAGGTGTACAGCAAAGTGATTCATATATATATATATATATATATATATACTTTTCCAGATTTTTTTCCATTATAGGTTATTACAAGATATTGAATATAGTTCCCTGTGCTATACAATAGGTCCTTGTTATTTATCTATTTTATATACAGTAGTATCTGTTAATCCCAAACAAGGAGGCATGATTTTAATGGTTGAGAATTTTCCAGAATTGAACATAGACACGAGTGAAAATGTCCACTGAAACCCAAGCAGGAAAAATAAAAGTGAATCCATTCTCAGCCAAATAGGAAACTTGAAAGCATCGGAGTTGGCTCTGGCAACCCTTCAGGATCTTAGGGCCTTGCTGTTCTTGTCTAGGTTGCCTTTCTCACTACCTGAATCTTCTTTTTACACTTCCTTCCTCAGACAAATTGATGAGTTTGAAGGGGAAATCTGAAAAGCATGGTCTCTGAGCTCCCAGGTCTTCTTTTTCTCTTAATCTCGTCATTCAGAGATCTGGTGGATGTCGGTGTTCCCGGCTCTCTCATGGGGTTAGTATTTTCATTTTACTTCTACCTGTGAAAGGGAGATCTTGGCTTTGTTAAGAGAATTTCAGCACAGAAATAGGGAAGACTAGTTAGTTTGGGCAAAAGGGCCTTCCTGGAACACTGAAAGAACATTCCCTAAATGGCCACCTGTTCTACATAAGTACAAGATTGGCTGCTGGACTGGTGTGAATCCCTTCTTCCCTACCACACAGTAGCTTAAGGCTGTACGAGAGGAAGTGTGGCCAGTCACAAAGCCATGTCCAGTGAATTCTCTAAGGTGTTTTATTTTGATTCTATCTGATCAGTACTATATGGCTGTAGCAATGGTAGTCTCTCCATGATCTAGGACTTGCAGTCAGCTCCAAGCTCTCCTTCTAGCATAAATCCATAGCCTGAAAGGCCAGGAAAAGGAGGTGCAATTTAAAGGAGCTGGTCTTGCTTCTGGTGAGCAGCTCTTGGCTGGGTAGAGGAGGAGGTTGAAAATTTGGCAGGCTAATTTTTTAAGGTTTTAAAATAACTGTGGATTTCAATTATCCAGGCTCTTTATGTAGACTTCTCCATGTCTTCATTGGCAGGCCAGGTGGTAGCTGCTGCTGTATTTATTTTAAAACCTATTACAGCTTTTTCTTGATCTAAAGGAGAAAGAATATTTCCACATATTCACATCATTAGAAGTGTAACTTTTTTCCCCCAGCAAAACATGAGATTGGCATGTCAGGAATGCAGATGTTTGTCTATATCTGTGGATTCCAGCCTCTCTCAGAGTCCCCTTGCTAAAAAAAAAAAAAAAAAGCAAACCTGACCTGTGTGTCACTGCCCTTTTTAACAAAATTCAATCTCAAATAGTAAAATAAAGAAGGTACCCTTAAAGGATGTGTGGAAGGAAATAAGATAAAGCCTCAATCAATAGAAATTGAATAAGAGGTTGGAACCTTGGGGTAAAATGACATGTAACTAATTGGAATTCTTTTCCTTTCCATGAGATAATAAAATTAGGCACCTTAATAACTATTCCTTGGGATTAAATGAATGGCCTGAGGATACTGAGGCGGGATGAGGGGGCTAGTCTGTAGTGACTAGGGGACGCAAGTCTATTGCTCCAGCTACAGACAAAATGTGTGACTGTATTTTCTGAATAACCAAACAGTTTACTGGTAGTTTAACAAAACTGATGGACCAGTTTTAATCAGAGTGATACAATTATTTGAGTCTGTGTGGAGAGACTGCAAATATCTAGATGAAAAACAGGAATAACTTGAATCAATCATTCATATGTTTTATGCTTCCACGGTATCAAGCACATGGAATGGGCAAACAGTTGAATAATGTATTCAATTTTAGCTTTTTTACCTGGATGCTTCTGCAAATACTTTAAGTCGTTTAAGGGTAGTTACCATGCCTGATACTCCCTTTTCCTCGCACATAGCATCTACCACAGAACAGCCTGAAATAACTGCTTGATTAAATCGTTGATAGGATATCTGTGAGTCTGTATGAAGAACTTAAGTTTATATCAGTCTGTGGAGCTATCTGTGGCAAAGATGTCTAAATGATTCCCAAAGCTTCCTGCTCCCATTCCATGCTGTAGAGTTGCTGTTGGATAGTGGCTATCCAGCCAAGAACTGCATTTCCAGCCTCTGTCACATCTAGAGGGACCATGTGACTGGGGACTGTATTTCCCAGCCCCATCTCACAGCTAGATGAGGACATCTCACATTTAATTGAATTTTGGAGGAATTGCTTTGTGTCATTTTTAAGCCAAAGTAGTTAAAAAGCAGTGACTTTAGTCCATCTCCCTATCTACCAGCTGAATGGAGAGAACTCTCAGGGCCCTGGGGAGGGCAGAAGGATGAGATGGAAGGATCTGGGTCTTCAATGTCCACGTGAGCCCTCCACAGTCAGGAACACTCACACTGGACTGGGAACTACTTTTACTGTGTTATGGCATTGAGAATTTGGAGTTTATGTATTAGAATAGCTAGCAATTTCTTAATTAATACACTGTGAATTTTAGTATCTAAGCTCTACAATGATCTCTTGGAGGTAACTTCTACTGAGACTGCATGGTATCAGCAGAAAGAGGTAACAGGACATTCTCTTTTTTTGCGGTACGCGGGCCTCTCACTGTTGTGGCCTCTCCCGTTGCGGAGCACAGGCTCCGGACGCGCAGGCTCAGTGGCCATGGCTCACGGGCCCAGCCGCTCCGTGGCATGTTGCATCCTCCTGGACCAGGGTACGAACCCATGTCCCCTGCATTGGCAGGCGGACTCTCAACCACTGCGCCACCAGGGAAGCCCAGGACATTCTTGTAGGTCGCCATTGCCACAGCGCTGTCACAAGGGAACTGTGTGGGATGTCTTCTATTTGCCCTTTCTAAATCCCCTCTTCGCCCTTTTCTTCCTTGCTCTCCGCCCTCTGAAATCTGAACTGTATGATTACATCAAGGATTTCTCTTGCCCTCTGGCATCTGGCTGAGTTTGGCTAATAGGAAACTCCTGACCTCCCAGGAGGTCAGAGGGAAGGAGGAGAGGGAGATCAGAGTATTGATTCCCTTGGCTCTCTCACTGTGAGGTTTCCTAGGGATGGCTGTGTCCCTCAACCAAGGTCACTGCTCCTCTCAAGGCAGCCTTCTCCACACCACCTTCCCCTCTGCCTTCCAGCAGCCATCCTTTACCTTGTGCCTTCAGGTTTAGGGCTGGTAATAGCTTTGCTGCTACTAGCTCTGAGTTACTGCGCTATCCATGATGTGGCCCCTATATCCCATCCACTTTTATATAAATAGCCCCTTTTATGTGTCAATTCTATCTCAGTGAAGCTGGGGGGAAAATAGCTCCTTATTCAACATTTCTCGAATTCTCCTGTTTTTGAGTGTGTCATCTGTTTACGTTGAGACCCCCAATGGTACAGGGAAGCAGAATTAGATGTTCACAAGACAATCTCCGTTAGTCAATATGAATGGGGCCCATTGAATCCACCAGTCTCTTCCAATTCTGGGTATGTTCACTTTTAGGAGGGCTTCTCATTTTCCCCTACAACAGTAGCCATAGTGGCTAAAGACAGTGAATTTTTACCCTATCAGTGGGATCTGGGTTTGTAGCCTAAAGTAGCTGGCTACAAGTTTGATATTTCTTCAAAGTGTTATGCATTTGAATTTTATTTTCTACTAAATCTCTGTGTTTGTTTGTTTGTTTGTTTTTTGCAGTACGCGGGCCTCTCACTGTCGTGGCCTCTCCCGTTGCAGAGCACAGGCTCCGGACGCGCAGGCTCAGCGGCCGTGGCTCACGGGCCCAGCCGCTCCACGGCATGTGGGATCTTCCCGGACCGGGGCACGAACCCGTGTCCTCTGCATCGGCAGGTGCACTCTCAACCCCTAAATCTCTGTGTTTTAAACAAGCGGAGCATAGTAGTTATGAGTACTTGGCATCGGTGAGACCAGGCTTTAAGTTAACCTTCAAGTTTCCACTGTCTCCACTGATTATTAACTATTACCTTGGACAAGTTACTTAGTCTCTATAAGCCTCAGTTTCCTCATCACTAAAGTGAGGGTAATAATATCATCCACCTCATGTGGTTATTTTGAGGACTAAACGCCTGACTCATATTAAGTGCTCAGTAAATTTTAGCTGCATATAACCATATGTGTCTGAATAAAACTGATGCTCCAAGAAGATGAGCCTTGCTTTAGCCTCTAACTTCATGTACCCTCTGTATATAATGGCACATATCCCAGTTTGAGAAGCACTCATACACTTACATAAAGTCTAAAGTAATGTTTAGCAAAAGCAAAGGGGATACAAGGGCCAATTTGCCGATATTTCATTTCTCAGAAGAAAGAAAAGAAGGAAGGAAGGAGGGAGGAAGGGAGAGAGACAGAGACAGAGAAGTATCATCTTGAAGAGGCTGTATAGCATAGCAATTAAGAACATAAACTGGGGTCAAAATCCTGACTCTGTTACTTACCAGCAGTGTCACCTTGGGCAAGTTGCTTAACCTCTATGAGCCCCAGTTTTTTCACCTGTAAAATGAAGGATAATAATGATATCTGTCTCATAGGATTATTATGAAGATTAAATGCATTAACAAATGTAAAATGCTTGCAACAGTGCCTGGGACACGGTAAGAACTATAGAAGTGTTTATTATTTCTTAGGAAAATTCAGAACTTGGTTATACTTCCTTATAAAGAATGTTTATTTTGAATGGCATACGGAAGGAGGCACTATATGTCTTTCAAGTGCTTAGTGCCATTAAAGATTTGAATCCAGCCCTGTCTTGCTTTGAATTGTTTCTTGTGTTTGGAATATACTCCCCAGTTAACCCCACCCGACTTCCTTCCTCTCTACCTGCCAAAATTATATCCATCACAGCCCACCTCAAACTTTCCCAGGCAGTTAGCTGTCCTTTCTTCTCTGGGCTCTCATAGCACTCTGCTTATCACTTTGTATATGTGGATACTTCACCCATTAACCCAAGAGTCCTTCTCTACATCTTTGTAACTCTCAGTGTCTGGCACGTGGTAGGCTGTCAGTAAACATTGTTTGAATTGAAACATGTATTCAGCCTCAGTCTATGCGACGGTCTCATTAATCTTCATCACAGCCAAGCAAAATAGGCATTACTATCCCCAATTTATAGCTGAGAACTCCAGACCATAGCAGAAGGAATTTTTGTTGTCAAGACCATAGAATCAAACATTTTTCTCATGCTAAACATCAGAAGATCAATCTTTTTCCCAAATGAAGATAGCAGGAACAAGGCAGAGATGTGTGAGCCAATTTTAGAGCCATAGTTGGAGGTTAGAAAATAGGACACCTAATGAAGTTTCCAGGAGAAATCAGTCCAGGGTCCCGCCCAGTCAGGGGTCAGAGTTATTAAGCCGCAATCGAAAACTCAGGCTGAGACCCCAAAGTCAGTAAAAGGGTCAAAGCCAAGTGGAGACTGCCGTAGAATCAGTCACCAGAACAGCCCTGAGAATGGTTATCAAATAGATAATGATGAGCAAATTATTCCTGACCAGTCAATCCAGAAGATAGACACAGGTCAATAAAGGGTTGAAGCTCCTCCTCGGGGAAACCAGGACACCAGACGTGATATAAGGAGTCAAGACATGTGTCAACCAAGAGATTGACATTTGCCTGTTTTTTCTACCTACATGTTATGGACCATGCCCAATTCTGACTCTAAGCCAATCCGACAAAGTGAAACCACAACTATTAACATAATTTCCACTAATAAACTAGATCACTTTTTGATTAAAAACACTGGTTTGTAATTGATATCAAAGTTGTTAATTATCAACACTAATGCTTGAAAACTGCCTAGCCACTCAAGTTTGTGAGTTTCTTGGCAGGGAGAAAAAGAGGAAGAAGAAGAAGAAAGAAAGGACTTGTGTTTTGGTCTAAGATGCAGGACCCTATGGTAAATTGTTGCTCTTATCATTGAATACTATTTTATTTAGGTCATTTAAATGTGGAAACAGTACTATTAGTTGAATCTCAGCTAGCAGGTAGAACACATCTAAGTTGTTCCTGGTCAATTCAATCAAAACAGTTGACTAGTTTTGTAGATATGGTCTTGGTATAAGGAGAGCCATATTTGAAATATGGTTCATAACATATACAAGCATGTCTCTAATTGTGCAAACAAATTTGCAATAGATGGAGTCTCTTTAGACTTAGGCCAAATCTACAGACACATGATTGAGCTGAGTGTATTTGAAAAGGCTCAGTGTTTCTAAATTGTCCCAGCTTATTCAGATGGCCCCATAAACCAGCAGAGTAGAATTTCTAGTTCTCTGCCATTGAGGGGTCACGGTCCTGGGTTAATGAATTGGAGTCACCGATTTTCCATCATGTCTGATTCATGAGCTCTGTCTAGATTCTGTTTAAAGCCTTTCTTATTCACCAGGGAGACTGTCTTCTGCTCACACAGCAAAAGAGAGAAAACCTAATGAGAACTAAGTGGAAAATGAAGAGTTCATTCTTCTTCAGATTCATTTTGGCTCCAGAGTGAACACACATGCTCGAGGGTGTGTTTTTGTAAACCTCCCTTCCCCCTCCTCCTAAGTTACTTAGTTGGCTTACCCCATGGTTGTGACTAAGTTGGAACAGTCCTCCTGGGTGTGCCTTTCTCTTTCTGGAGAGAGTTCAGAAGAAGCAAGATCAGATCGTTTCGACCTGGAGCAGACTAAGTTTGGGGTTGGGATAACAAATCTTTTGTCTTTTAAGTGCCTTTCACCTTTGAGTGTCTGCTAAGATGTCACAAGACACAGTGAGAAATAGGAGTTTTTATTCCCATGGGGACTATTGTTGGATTCTACAAAATTTGGCTATGTGTCTAGGATCCAGTTGTTATTTGCAGGGCACAGTTGAGAAAAATGTCCCAATAGACTATCTCGAAGCATATATACAAGTTGCTTCACCCGAATAAATCTATTTTGCATTGTACGTGTAGTTCGGAGTTGGTTTGCACACTTATTAATCCCGGAGAGCCCTGGAGGACAAAGTGTAACGTTTGTACACTCAAAGCAGTTCAAGAAAAATTCAACAGTCCAATTCAGACCTCAAGAAGAGTTCTTTTAATGACTGCTAGTTACTCCTTTAACTGCTATAACTATGACCTGCATTTTCAAATCTCCCCATAGGCCTCACGGCCCTATGCCAGGGTCCTAGGCACTCTCAGTCTTTTCTTTTCTTTTTTTTTTTTTTTAACATCTTTATTGGGGTATAATTGCTTTACAATGGTGTGTTAGTTTCTGCTTTATAACAAAGTGAATCAGCTATACATATACATATGCTCCCATGTGTCTTCCCTCTTGCGTCTCCCTCCCTCCCACTCTCCCCATCCCACCCCTCCAGGCTGTCCCTACTCTCAGTCTTTTCTTGCCTAAGCTGTTTGAATAAGAAAAAGTCAGGCTTCTTTATTCCCAAGCTCCCTTGAGTTTACTTTCCTCCTTCACTTTTCTTTCACCTACATTTTGTCCATTCCAGAATTGGCCATGTGGACAAATAGAGGAAGTAGTTGTGTGCTGTGATTTCAGAGGCACGACCAGAGAGCACCATGCAAGGATTTCCACTGCTCAAACTCAGTGTCTCTTCTAAGAGCCAGACCTACTTTCTGAAATCCTTTCTTCCCTTGTAGCAGCAGGACTTGAAGTCTCCGTTTATTTCCCTTTCTTCCATAGCTGCCCAGCTTGGACTTTTTCCCCCTAAACCTGGTTGCAGAGTTGATGGCAATCACACTGGCGCCTCACCTCTGCTGATTCTTCTGGCCCCTCACCCTCCGCCATTTGAGGGTCTAGAGCTGTGGCTGGCAAACTATAGTCCCCTGTCCAAATCTGGGCATTCTGTAAATAAAGCTTTATTGGAACACGGCCACGCCCACTGGTTTACGTATTGGCTGTGACAACTTTTGCACTATAATGGCAGAGGTGAGTAGTTGTGACAAGAGACTACAGATGGCCTTTAAGGCTTGAGATATTTACTATCTGATAATTTATAGAAAAAGTTTGCTGCTCGACAGGTTTGAAAGCTAATCATTACAAGAGAACGAGCACACATAGCAAACGTGGAGCCAAGTTGTAAAATTTACAACTGCTTATGTAATAGTTTCTGGTCAACTGTTTCTGACTCCTCAAATGCAAAACCCAAGTCCAGATGGACTTCAGGTGGTTGCTTTCAACTCTGTAGGTGGACCTTACCCTCTGCTCCATGCCTTCTTTTTCTGTCGGATGTAGGGGTGGGCAAGTGAATTCAACTCTATAAAGGTCCATCTTCCCAGCATATAGTCTCAAGATGCAATCCAGGCAAAAACTTCAGATGCCTCCTTTATATAAAATAGGCAGTTTGTACCTCTGGGGCACCTAGACCACGTGACATTTAGGTGCACTAGGTTTCTTCCTGCACTCTGCACTCCCTACCACCAACTCCATCCGGAAATATATTTACATAGGCACTCTACTTATTTCTTATCTTGGATTAAAATATAAATGTGCTCTGGAAAAGGATGACACAGTTAGCCAATAAAACCTTGGTTGGATTATTTTTATTAGCTTCCTATCAGATGGCAGGACTCTGAGTATCAAATGCTCTCTGCTTCGGAGACTCTATATTCTCCTTTTCCCAGAGCTGAGGTTACTTGCTTTCCTCCTGTAGGCTTCGGCTCCATCTGTTCTCAAGGACCAATCCCAGCCTTGGTCAGGAAGGATTAACAGCCTCCTAGTCTGATACTCTGGGAAAGGGCATTAGGTTAACCTTGTTTTAGACGAGACCTGACTTTGTGTTCCAGCTCTAACTGCCCTGCAGCCTTATTTCCTGATTACTCATTTTGTCTTGTTTAACTATCTAGTACCTCTAGCTCTACTCTGTCTATGTGCTCTTGGGACAGGAATCCTGTCATAAATCCCTAACACAGTGGTTGGGGCCCAGCTATCTGCCAACATATATCCTGGATATTGGTTTTCTACCTGGATTTCCAAGTGTCACTCACCTCTGGATAACCAGTTTTTAATATTCTTTCCAGCTGTGGGGCACCCATGATCTCATTTTAGATCCCCCAGTGCCTACAACGGGGCCATTAAACAAATGATTACTGAGTCTCTGCAGAAGATTCCTTCTCCTGTTCTTAGAGACTAACGTTGACTCAATTAACGGGTTTCCAGCTCCCTAATGGTTGCCCCTGGGCCTTCCCACAATGAATTAGAGCCTTGGAGGTCCAAGGACACCAGCCTTGGCTGCGGAAAGAAGTATCATATAGTCTATGAAGGTTCATGGAAAATTGGACTCATCTGACATTTTTGAGGCCGACTAATGTGATTTTCATGGCTATTTTTTGTTCCCCCTATTTACGTTCTTAGTATCATTTTTGCTTGCTTTTCTCACGTCCTTTTTAATGTGTCTCTTTTTAATATTTGTGCACCTTGTCTCTGATGACTGAGAAATCTGATGAAGACTGCAGTGTGAGGGTTTCCCCTCTAGGATGGGTTACACTGGTATGAGTTGTGAGGTTTTGACTTAAAGTTCCAAGGAGTTCAAACTACAGCCCTAACCTCTCCAGCATCTTAACCATGGCATCCAGGAGAGGCCGTCAGAATGGGAGACAGGATTCTGGATGGAGAAGGAGAACCTTACTTTGTCCTCTCCTGAAGCAGCATGTAGCACAACTCCTGACAGAGTATCTACTCATGAAAGCATTTGTTAAATGAATAACAGTATGAATTTTTAAAATACTGACTTAACCCGTTCATTCCATTAACATTTTCTGTAGGTTGTCGGTAGTGTCTTCATCTGGCCTCAATACTCTTCGTCTGACCAAAGTAATTAACCTTCATCTCTCTGTTCCCCCAACACAGTGAGAAAACACAGCCTATGCCATTGGAGAGCATTTGAATTTCTCCCTAAAAGAGAAGTGTTGTAAGTAACACCAAACCTGAAAACTTTGAAGTGGGGTGACAGCTTATATTTATGGCATTCAGTAAAATTTCTTGCTTGAAAAGAACATCCTCTTCCATGAGAGACTTGGATGACATGCCGGTGAACTGAGATAGTGATAAACACTGGCTTGGCTTTCAACACAGCTTGGGTTCATAAGGCACAGTACGCCTGGCCTTGTCAGATGGATGAACTCTACAGCAGCGGACAGTTCTCGATGCTTATCAGCTACACCTAGTGTGCCATAACTGGTGCAGCCCAGAGTTGGCAAAGAAAATGTCCTGCTGTTTGTTTGTCTGCTCAGACCTTGTCTCAGCCAGTTTTAAGATGTGGTGACTCTTATCTTCTTACGGCCTTTTTGGGATATTTGTCATCTTTTTATAGATGAGGAAACTCAGACTCAAAGAGGTAAAGGGCCCAATCCATCAATCACCCAGCTCGATTTGAGACTAAACTCAAACTTGGCTTTCCTGATTCCCTGGTTCAGGGTTCTTTTGATCTCCCCATGCCGCCATCCTTGCTGTGGTGACACTGCTTATTCTCACTGGGCTAGCTTGGCTCTACGGCTGTCTCACCACTGAGGTTATATCTGACATTTTAACCACTGATTGAAAAGTAGAAAATAATAGTTCGTAAACCCCAGTCACTTAACTAATTATTCAACCAAAATACTACACGTACAGGTAAAAACAGAAGTCGTCACTCTCCCTCAAAGTAGCCACCTCTCCACAAATTCTCCATGTAGGGTGAACCAATTTAGCTAATTGTTTTGGAATATTATTTATCAGCCATGGAAACAATCTGATATGTTTTGTTTCTTTAAGTTTGCCTCAGAACAATTCTGAGGACTTTGCTTTCATTAAAAGACATACTCGAGACACTTTATTGACTTCCCACTGACACACAGATAATTAACAAATATGTATTGTTTGCTTCGTACAAGATGGTCTTATAGACACTGTGTGTGTATTGAAAGATAGTATTTCATGAGCAACATGACATACGTGGTTCCTGCCTTTGAGGATCTTAGAATCCATTTAGGGAGAAAGGGCTAATACTTATGAAATGGGCACAGAACAATACAAGAGGTACACAACCAAGTGCTACTGTAGGTGTTATTGATTATGAAAAGGGAGAGATGTCCTTAGTCTGGGGGCAGACAAGGAAGACTTTTCAGAAGATATTGGATTTGATCTAGGCTTCAAAAACCTATTAAGATTTTGATAGGCAAAGGAAACAGAGCAAAGTATTTCCAGGTAGAGAAACAGCATAGGAAATATAGTAATGAGAAACATAGAAGTTAGGATGACAATGAGATAATCAGTATAAATGTAGAGAGTGTCTGTGGGAGGGTAAGCTCAGCCCAAACTCCTCTGCTTAGTGTTCAAACCCAACATTAACTGCCCTCGTGTAATCGTGCTACAATCCAATGACTTTTCTTCTTCCCAAAGAGCAGGCTAGAGGACCGTTATCCTGATAAAATCTAATGTCTTAGTGGTGTCACCTTCCTCCATACCCAACTGAGACCAAAACCAATTGCATTTCAAAAATTTAGAGGTAACTCCATCAAAGCCTATTAAATCAATGTGAGCATACAAAAAGCAGATGTAGAGCATTGCTCCTTAAATGAATGTTTTGTCCTAGGGTGAGCAATGCTGTTAGGGATCATAGGGAAGGTCATGGAAACGCTTTCGGAAATGTTGGATGCTAGAATGAATCGCCTTCAGTTTCAAAAGAGCTTATTTATCTTTCTCATTTACAGTCAAGATATGGTGAAAGGGAAAAGTTGCTCCTAAATAACAGCAGGAAAATACCTAACGTTTTAGAGAATGAGCTGGCTCTTGATAGAATTGATCTACCTCCTGGGCAAGCTGTGTGTGATGTAAGGTCTGAGACGTTCTTTTCCCCAGTGCTCCCATTACTGCTTCAGATTCCTCGTTAAGCCAACAGTTTGGCAGTTTTCTTCAAACAACGCTCCTGTGTATATTCACAAATAAGCCCCAACTCAGTTCCCTGGTCTTTCATCTGAAGATGACCCGTCTCACGTGTATTTGAATCCATTTCCCATAATTACCCCCAAACAGCTGCATTTTGATGATCTGCCTGGGGAATAACTGTAAATTGTTAAAATAC
Organism: Phocoena sinus; assembly: GCF_008692025.1. Lineage (NCBI taxonomy): Eukaryota > Metazoa > Chordata > Mammalia > Artiodactyla > Phocoenidae > Phocoena > Phocoena sinus. Next base: position 94,248,161 of record NC_045784.1, read on the forward strand.
AGTCAGCTCATCTCACCAGTGAATAATGTGCTCTCTGGTTCCACCAAGTGAAAATGAGCATCTCGGATCCTTTTTGTCTGGAATGATTTCCAGGGAAAGGATGAGTGACTGAGACTGCTGACGCTTTGGAGAAGAACTGTCTTTGACAGTTGTTCCAACTGGCTTGTTTTGGGATAGGCTTGTATACCACGTAAAGTGACTGATTCCACAATCATCCAACCATTGTTCCCTTGTCCTCCTGTTTACACACATCAGTGTTGTTGGTGTTTGGAAGCTCCTAGCAGGCAAGGAACATACTCTTCAGAGTTCCCAAGACAAGAGCAAAGGATCTTTTCTCATTGTCAAAATGGCCACAGAGTTGCTACAAGACAGATTTGGGGCAATGTGGTTGGCTGTGTCAGGCTCCCAATTCCAGATAGAACTGGAGTGGGTTAGCTAAATAGGAGATGAGGTTAAAAGGAGTAGTAAATGTCCAGATATTTTTATTGGTTGATTTGCCAAATTCTATCCATAACCAATTAGGAAAATGGTAACTTTTTTTTTTATGTAACTAGAGGCAGATTTGGAGAGCAGTTGAGTTTCAAACAGAAGCAGTGCTTACATCCAACGGCAAAATGGTGTTTATGTATTTAGGGGTAGGAATTAAGGTTGCTTTTCCTCTAAAACAAGGATTCTCAACTTCTCCCAGAGGAGGAATTTCTGTGGATAGAATCCCCAGTTTCTCTTGTGGTGTGTGCCCTGTGGGAGCGTTGGAGACGTCCTGCTCTGGGTTCTCACCACATAGAGATTTAGGGAACAAGTCACACATGGGACAGGTCCTTGGAAAGCCTATGTTTGAAACTCTGAGGAATGCATATGCTGCATCCATGCAATCTCACTTCTTCAGCGAGGAAGTTCCTTCCTGACTGGCAGTCTGGAGATGCAGTCTGGAGAGAATCCTTCCCTGGTGCTCTCCTGATTACAAATTGGTCATTTATTCAGTTGACGCATTCACCACAGCCATTCTTTTTCATTTCTGTAATTTACTGTTGGACATTGTGGTGTAGTAACGGTCTCAATTTGTTCGTATCTCCCTGTTCCATGCCCTTGTATAATCTCCTTCCACACTCACTCTGGGGTTGGTTGTGTGACTTGTTTTGGCCATTGGAACAAGTAGCAGATGTAATGCAAGCAGAGACTTGAAAATTGCTCACACATTGGGACTTGCTCTCCTTCACTTCTTACAGGAATCTGTAAAAGGACAGCAGGTGAAGAAGCTTGTGCTAGCCTGCCAGATGAAGAGAAATATGGGGCCCAGTCACCCCTATTGCCCCTGTCAATAGGCTACCAAATGCCAGGCATGTGAGTGAAGCTATTTTAGATCACCTAGCTGTTAGCCGACTCACAACTTGACCACTATACCACAGCATGAAAGAACCCAGCAGAGATCACCCCAGCTCGCTCAGATCAGAAGAATCATCAAGGGCAGGCACTAGGGTGAGGCAAGTGAAGTGCCTAGAGCACAAATTTTAAGGAGGCACTCACTCTTAGGATCATGCAAGTACAGAGTTGACAATTGCACAACCCTATGGAGTGGGTGCCTCCTTAAATGTTGTGCCCTAGGCATTTCACTTGCCTCCCTCTAATCCTAGCCCAGTGAACCACTCAGGCGACCCACAAAATTATGAGCCAAATAAGTGATTGTTGTTTTAAGTCATCAAGTTTTGGGGCGATCTGTTACACAGCAATAGATAACTGGTATACGTTGGCTATTTCCAACATTCTCCCCCTCCACTCTCTCTCAAATGGCAGAAGGAATTGAACTGCAAGTCCAACCAAGTTACTGAGATCCTAGAGAGAAGATCTCCTGAAGCAACAGATGAGCAGAAAGTTTTCCATATGAGCCATGGATTCCAAGTCATCACTTGTTCTCGGCATGACTTAGTCTAGAAGTTGATGGCACACCATTCTCCACAAAGTTGGTATTCACTGACTTGTTGCTGGCAGGGTGTAGCTGGCTCCTTTTTCTTCTCCTATACCTGGCTCAATCTAATGAACCCACACTCACACCGTTGCTCTCCTCCACAGCACTCATTAACCTCCTGAGCAAAATTGACCCCTCTGTCTGCTTAGATCCATGGTAATGACAAGGTTTTATGGCTTAGGTGAACATTTGGGTCTTGTGTGCCCACTCCATGGTCATCTTCTAACGTGAAACTAAGAGCAGCTAGATTAACATAACCCACTACCTTTTTACCTTATGAAAGAAAACCTCTTATTAAAATAACAGCAACAATTATTATCTCTAAATATTGTCTTTTTGAGAAAAGATAATATAAAGTAATTAAAAAAATAAATTCTGCTATACACTTAGTTCTCGTTCTCACAATAAACTTCAAATAATCTACCCCAGACAGTACTTACCCTGATAGAGAATGTTTCTCACACACATCAGACATCAGAAAGCTGACCCACAGTTACCTGTTTGTGTATTTCAAGCAGTTCAAACAACTTTCATGCTCTGATAGCTTTGCTCTGCTTGCAGTTCATCAAGTGCTTTGCTTTTATTTCTCATTGTGTTAGTGAAAGTACCTAATGAATAGCCACATCATTACTAATTTCAGGTACTTCAATGTCTCTCAGTTTTTTTAATGGGAAGATTGTATTCTTTCCACATGGCTCTTTCCACCTTTTCCTTTTTAGGTGCTTTCTTATATCTTATACTTTTCAGATCCTAACAAAAATACTAAAGAAAAGTCAGGATCCATGACTTGACCTTTATACATGTTGAGATGGTCTCTTTCCAATCAAGCCTTCTCTGGACCTAAAACAGTTGTCTTCCCCAGGCAGGACAGGGGGCTCCTCATACATGCTCCCAAGCACTCCTGGCTCCTGGTGTATATTACACTGTCATACTACATTACTTACTTATGGTCGCTTACTTATATCCTGTGCCAGAATATAAGTTTGTCATGAGTAGAATGGTATCTCACTTTTCTCTGTATCCCCAGCACAATGGCTTACACATAGTAGATGCTCAGTAAATTTGGTAGAATTATTCTATGAATGAATGACTGAATAGGACTAAAAGCTGAAGCTGGGGAATCATTGTGGCCCTTTAAGGCATATAACAAAGAGGATGAGAGCAAAGGCTTTTGAATCAGACTGGTTTCATTCTCTAGCTCCAAATTATACTAGCTGCATGGCCTTAGGCAAGTTACTTAACCCCCTGGTGACTCAATTTCTTTGTCACTTGACACAATGTCTGGCACATGGTGAACAGGCACTCAGAATGGTAGCCTCTCCAATTTTATATTATTCTCCCCAAATAAAAAATTAAAGAATATTCTTTTAGCTTTTTAAGAATCATCTAGTAAGAGATTCATGCTTTGTAATTAAAGAATAATTCTCTCTCTAAAAAAATGGTAGCCTCTCTCAATACTGGTGGTAGTAGAAGTAGTAACCACCGAACCCTTTGGGCTTTCAAAATGAGGTCGGCTTTCACTGTGCAGGGCTCAGGACCCTGAGAGTGCATTGACAACAGGATAGCTCTGCAATAAGTCACACGAAACAAATGGAGCAATTCCCATAAAGGTTGAATTAAATGGTGCAAATATCCATGGTTAGGTAGTTATTGCACTTAGCAGAATTGGTGGGGCCGTAAAATGAGACTGCCCTTTTGTTGTGTTTTTTATATCAGCAGACCATAACATTTTACACTAACAGATGAGAATCACTTTGAAGTGATTGTGCTGTCCTTCCAAATAACAACCTTGGGGAAACATCCTTACACCAAAGCAGCCACTAGAGCCCAAATATTTTGGACTTTTTTTGGGGAAATGCCTTTAGGATTGGCCTACGAGACACGTAAGAAACAAGGTTTTTATATTTCAGTTGTAGTCACACATCCTGTGTGATGAACATACACGCCGGGCATCAGCGCTGGCCTCTGGCCCTGATTCCACAGCATAGTTTCCCAAGAGCCCAGCTTCCACTGTGACAGAACTTCTAATCAGTGGGGAGAAAGGATTCTTTCTCTTGGATTTTCACAGAATGGTTCTAGGAATGGGAAAGTGTCATCTGTTGTTTCCTACTAGACCTTGGAGTATTGGGATAAAGTATTTTAAAAGTCAAAAATGCCTTAAGTATTTTCACGTTAATTTTTGCTAACTAAAAAAGGTGATGTTTCCTTCATTATATTAATAAAAATGCCAATATTTTCTACTTCATAAATGTAATATATTCCATTGTAACAAAAAGTAAAGCATTGTATGAGGAAACAATAGTTGTTTCCCCTCTTCCTTCTCCAGTTCTATCTTCCTAATGAAATACATGTTATCAGTTTGATGTATATATTTCCATACTTTTCTATATGTACAGGCACATGTAAATGCATAGGCTTTCCCCCTTTTTTGGTTTGCAAAAATGAAAGCACACTATATACATTATTCTTTTTTTTAATTAAATTAAATTAAATTAATTTTTTTTTTTTTTTTTTTTTTGCAGTACGCGGGCCTCTCACTGTTGTGGCCTCTCCCGTTGCGGAGCACAGGCTCCGGACGCGCAGGCTCAGCGGCCATGGCTCACGGGCGCAGCCGCTCCGCGGCATGTGGGATCTTCCCGGACTGGGGCACGAACCCGTGTCCCCTGCATCGGCAGGCGGACTCTCAACCACTGCGCCGCCAGGGAAGCCCTAATTTAATTTTTTAAATTAATTTTTAAAATTGAACTATAGTTGATTTACAATGTTGTGCTAGTGTCAGGTGTATAGCAGTGATTCAGTTATATATATGTATAACAAAATATTGAGTATAGTTCCCTGTGCTATACAGTAGGTCCTTGTTTATCTATTTTATATATAGTAGTGTGTTATATACATTATTCTATAACCTATTTTTACTTACCAATATGTCATGGAAATTCCTCCAAGTCAGTAGTATAGATCTAACTGATTTAAAAAATCTGAAGAATATTCTGTTAAATGGATGTACCTTAATTTAGTCTACCATCCCCTTATTGATAGATATTATGTTGTTTCCATTTTTTTGTGCTATATATATGTGTATATATATATATAAAATGCTGCTTTACATTCCATATATACTTATGCTTTTAATCCTGCAGAACATATTCCCCACAGTAAGAATGCTGGATCAAAGTGTACGTGCATTTAAGATCTTTATAACTACTGCCAGAACAGAAAAACGTTGAAATAATTCACATTCTCACCAGCAATGTAAGGAGGCGCTCATCAATATTGAATACTAGCAATCTTATATGTTTTTTATTTTTACAATCTGAAGGGTAAAAAGTATTTCCTTGTTATATTAATGTGCATTTCCCTGACTGCTAGTAAGTTTGAGTATTTTGTATTGTTGTATATGGCTTTGCCATTTGCATTCTGAGAAACTCTGCTGTGATTCTAAGTTAGCAAGTAGAGATTTTCTGCAATGATTCACCTGTTCATCATCTTTGCTGTTTTCTATTGCATGGGTTGTCTTTTTCATATCAGATTGTAAGAGCCTTTAAAAATATGAGGGATGTCAACTCTTAATCTGTCCTACGTGTTGCAAATATTTTCTCCTGCTTTGTTTCTCTACTGAACATTTTCCTTTTTTTTTTTGCTTGTGAATTCCTTTCAAAGGAGCTATTTAGACATCCCTTTATTGTCAAAAAACTTTCCCTGACATTTAACCTAAATTCTTTGTGTTGCAATTTACCTCTCTTCCTGGGTCATGGGCCCCATTATTGCTGTCTATATCCTCAGAGACAACTGAGCTGTATCTATTGGAGCTTTCCTATGGACTGATAGACTAGATTGAATTGACTGACCAGTCAATTTGACTTACATTTTTTCTTTCCATTAAATTGACTGGTTGTTTGACTGAATTGACCTCGTTAGTCAGTGCCTCTTTTGGCATGGTACATCCATGTGTGTACACATGTGTGTTCACGCACACCCAGTGGTTTCAAATGCTGCTTTCAGTTGAACTGACCCAATGTGATCCATTTACCTGGCATTGCAATCAGCAGCAGGCCTGCAGTGGATCTATATCACTCCAGTTGCCCTGCTGGGTAGAGAGAAGACAAGTTTGATTGATTCAACTGAGAATTCTGTTCTGATTCTGCCTCTGAGCATGTAGAGCAAAAGTGTGAAACAGGCCTGTTTGGTTGGTGATGTCTCATCTTTCTGGTTCCCTTCCTGGCACAGTGCTGATATTCTCTACACCTTTCTCTCTCCTCCTGTAGCCAAATATCTATCTGTCTTATTTTCCAGTGTGTAAGTTCTTTGCTCAGTGGTTGAAAGTAACCCATTTTCTGGGTGATTCTGGGTGTTGAAAGATGAAGCAGTGAGAACGAGGCAAGGTTATGGTTAAGAAGTTGGTGAATAGGGGAACTACCTTCCCAAAATTGATTCTGCAAGAGACTAGTTCTCTGGGATATAAAGAGGGCTTGTGGGCAGAAAATTTTTGTGGCCAAATGTTGCATAGAATCAAATGGCTGGGTTTAAGAACCTTCCTGGTCACGTTCCTACTGCGTGAACTTAGGCAAGTCACCTGGGCCTTGGTTTTGCCATTGGTAAAATGAGAATAAGCACAGCACAGAGGTCATAAGAATGTTTGGTGGATAGAATAAGCTACTGCATGTAAAATACTTAGCACAAGGCCTGGAACAGTACTCAATTAATGTGAACTCTTCTTATTCATAAATACTTTTTGAAAACTCTGAGTTATACAGATTACATCTCAGAGCCTCTAGTATGTTTATGTGCCTAGTGTATCACCACAAGGGGGGTAGAAAAAGAAGAAAATACGTATTAGATCATGGAATTCCTCTTTCTGCCAACGTGATTCTCAATGAACTTATGCTCTGTGGAGAAAACTTTGGGAAATAGCAATGTAGAGAAGGAAGACAGGGTTTGGAGACAGAACACTTGGGTTCCAGTTTGACTTGACAATTACCTCTATTGCTTTTGTGACTTTGGACAAGTCACTTAATCTGCCTGGGCCACAGGTTTCCCACTTGTAAAATGAGAAGCATAAGACTATCTCTTCTACCGGTCTTACAAGGTACAGGGAAAGAGTTTTGTAAGCTGTACCCCACTGTACTAACCCCAGGGACCAGGAACAGGAGCGACTGCTGTGAATCCAGGTGCAGAAAGAGGTGAAGAGAGGACTCTTTGTGTGACAAGTTCAAGGGCATGACCAGTGACACCTCTGGATGGCTGTGATTAGGATTAAAGCATGCACACAACAGAGCTCCCTGGAGCTTGCAGTATGAGGCAGGCTTTCTAGGCCCCTTCCAAGTCTCTGGGACATTTTCTTACTGCAATTAATCTTCAAAGCAGGAGTACTTTCTCTAGATGGACAGGAGAGTTTTAAAGAAATCCAAACACCCCATGATCTTTGGTCAGGCCCCTGGCTTACATTATTCACTGCTTTCCTCAATGTGAATTGATAAAACCTCTGTAAATCAAATATATGCCTAGTTCATACTAAGACTTCAGTGGCTGGAAACAGTCTTTAGTGTTTTTTTTCCAAGGCTCTTTTAAAGGCAACCTCAAAGAAAGGTAATACTTACCTGGAATAGCAGGCTGATGGGGAAGATCATCTGAGGCAGGAGAGCCTCTTCAGCACTCCTCAAACCAGATCACAAAGGTGACTGTCTCCTTTCTCTACAAAGTGGACCAGACACAGGCTCAAATTAATTTTTCTTCTGTATTTTGTTTCCAGATACACACAACCCAGTGGAAAGACCATACAAGGAAAGCATGTGACTGACCCTTGTCTGTAACATTTTGGCCAGATGTTAAGCTTCCCTGCCTTGGAGCCACCCACCATTTCCTTCATCAGTAACTTTCAGCATGCTTCTTCCAACTGGTCTAGATGTCTGATGAGTATAGTTGAAAGAACACTGAGCTGGGAGTTGAGACCTAGAGGTCCTGTCTGTGCTATGGACTCACTCTGTGACATGGGGGCAAACCATGACCCCTCCTTGAACCTGTTTTCTCATCTGTTGCACAAAGCATTCGAACTGGATGATCTCAAAGTTCCCTTCCAGTTCAGTCTATAGTTTTACTTGTTTTTCTACACCCTCAGATCAGCGTCACCCTCATTCCATCTTTCTGTGTGGAGTGTATCCATTTAAGGCTAATTGCAGGATATTGGAGAGCTGTCCAAGAACATATGAAGAATTGTCATTTTTTTTTGAAATTAATCAGATACAACAAAACATGCAGGTGGTTGCTCTTTCCCTTGGACTCCTGGCCCCTGGGATCTTGCCTCCTGGAAGGTGTTCACAGGCTCCAGCTGCAGAGCACAGCCTGTGGATTATTGCCCAGAAGAGCAATTTCTGTGAATGGGAGGGGAGTTGGTGGTGATGACAAGGCCACTCATTGGGCTCCTTTTCCAGTGGATAGGGGTGAGAATGTTGAGGGATAGGGTGCAGAATAAGAGTCAGGGAATCCCGACTTACCAGCAGCAAGAATTGAGGTCACAGCCTTCATTTTTTGGCCCCTGTCTTGTCTGGGAACTGGCTTGGGTTGACATCATGAAGGAGACTGTCTCATGCTAACCCACACAAACTTCCATATATTTCCAAATATACTGATGCTTGGGATCACATAGACACAGAGTAGCTTGGCAGTTTTTTCATTTCTCATCAGTGCTTGAATCCCCACGGACCTCCCCCAATCCCATTGCCTCTACTTTTCAGCCATACTCAAGTTGAGTTCTCTCATTGCGGAGGCCTTAGCATATGCTGCCCTCAACTTGACTCACTGTCTCCTGTGGGAAATACCCTTCAAGACTCATCTCAAATGTTACAGTCTATGAAGTCTTCTGCTATTGCCCTAGACCAAGGTGGTCATTCCCTCCTCTATGTTTCCATAGAATCTTGGACACTCCTCTACAGTATTCCCACTAGGCTGCAAGCTCTGTGGACCTCTGATTTTGGTATTGATTTAGTTCAAACTCCAGTAAGAGATAAATCCCCAAATCTTAATCTCAACGGCATAACAAAGTAGAAATTATTTCTCACTCCTTTAAAGTCCAGGTAGTGATGGCAGGCTGGCTGTTAATGTTGTGTATTCTCTCCTATGAAGTCAGTCAGGATGCAGGCTGATGGAGGTGCTAGCATCTTTAACATGTGGCTTCTAATGTCCTCTTGAGAACCCATATCCAGCCCATTAATGGGAGAGGAGAGAGAAGATCATACACCTATAAAGTGGTTTTTATGGGACAGGTCTGTTAAATGGCACGCATCACTTCTGTTCACTTTCTATTGGCTGAAACTCTGTCACAAAACCACATCTAACTGTAAAGAAGGTTGGGAAATATAGTCTAGTTATGTACATGGGAAGGAGAAGGAAAGGATTTTGGTAAACACATAGCTGTCTCTAGAGGCCATAATGCTTTATTCACTGCTGAATCCCTAGGACTGAGCACAGTGACTGGGAGAGGGTTACTATACTGGATCGTGACCTCATGATCTAGTATCTTAGTACCCCAATCAAGCATGGACACATAATAGAAGTTTATTAAATATTGGCTGGTCATTATTGGAATTGCAGTATCCAGGGGGTTCAAGGCGATCTTTTGGTATAACTCACCTAAGGACAATTCATTCTCTAGGAGAGAGCTCCTGATCAGGATGGCTCTTCTGCCATTGGTCTTTAACCCAGCTGTCTCTAATCACCAGATTTATCTTCTCCTCAAACTTCTTGGAACCTAGATGTCAATTCCTGTCTAGCTAGAGACAGTTTCTGAAGCCCCAAGTCTCTTTCTATGTGATGGCCTGTCTTATTCCCTCTCTTGCCCCCTGCCTTTCCCACAAGCATGCACTCCATTTCTGCAATTTTAGTTTTTTCTTTGCCAGATACAAGTGTGTTTAGCTACTTCCTGCCCCCATTATTTCCATAATTGGAGGGATAGAGGTGAATGGGATGGAAGAGATGCTGATAGCCGAACCAACCCTAGTGTTATGAATACCTCATAATCCTTGTCTCTGCTCTAGCCTAGTCTAGTCCATCTCAATCCAGACTAGCTATTGTGGTTTAGCCAATAGGCATATTTTGTTACCTGGAGATACATTTCTGGAGCCATAAAGAAGACATTGACTAATGGTGACTGGGAAATGTGTCTGTGTCTTGCAGAATGTCCTACCCGCTAAAGGTCTGCTCAGCCACATGTTGCCGTTCCTTAGGGACCTCTTCTCTGCGAGAAAAATAGAATCCACAGTACGTAGGATGGGCAGGATACACCAGTACTTCTGAACAGGTCTGTAGAATCACTTGGACATGACACAGAGAAGTATTTGGCCAAGGAGGGCACAAGATTTGGGATTATAGCCCGCCTATGGTGAGCCTGGAGCAATTTTGTGATATAGCCACAGTAGTCTTTCGCCTCAGTTTTCACCCACCCCTTACAGGGACCCAGAGCCCTGCACCCCTAGGCTCTCTCCCCTGCTACCCTTGGCCACACCTACTCAGGTTATTTCCATCCCTAGGAAAAGTACTGTCAATATGCTTCCCCCTTCCCCCATACTTTCCTTGTCATGACTTTGTGATTGGGAAAGAAAGGGATCTAAAGGTCTGACTCAATGACTAATAGGGGAAGTGGTTATTAGTGCCTGGAAGGCAGCTACTCCCTGAATGGAAGCTCTGGTCTGACCCAATTATTTTTCCAGGAAGGAGTCCCTTCACCTCCACAGAATTTGGATCACAGACAACTGGACATGGGACCCTGATTTATTTATTTTTCTTAATTCTGCTTTAGAGAAATATTGTGAGAGTTTGTTCAACTGACAGAGGCCCTCAGATACAGAGGTAAAATTGAGGAGATAGCTCAAGGAAGCCCAAGAAACCAAATAAAGGAAATGCCTCAGTCTTTGGGCTCATTGGAGGAAAAAGCCAAGAAATGACCCCCTTCTCTGATACCTTGAGGATGAAATGGCCACATACTGCTATGGATTTGTTGTGGATGGTAGTCACAGGGTTTGAGGGGATGGAGCTAAGTAAAAACTTGAGTCTACTGAGCAAGAGAGAACAAGGTATAGTCATGGGAGCCATTCTTGGAGAAGTAAGAACTGGAGAAGCTGGAACATGCGCCTTTCCCTGAAATTTCTATCTGAAAGTAAAAAATTTAAAAACCCAACAAAACAAAACCAGAATTGAGTTAGGGGAGCCTGTGGAGGAAGAGATACCATGAGATGCAGGAGGTAGGGGTCAAGGGTTTGGGGGGGCGGGGAGAGAGAGAGAGGATCTGAAAAAGTTGGCCCCAGATACTTTTTTCCTTTAAAAGAGGAGGGAAATGTTTATCTGGATTAACCAATAAAACAAAGGGAAATCTAATAAACACTGTAAATTCTGCTCCCAAAGTGTTTGCGTCAAACATCTTCCTCCTCTGTGGTACAGTAATAAGAAGACTAGAGAGAAAAAAAAATCCTGGGGTTGTTTATTTAAAAAAGTGAAAAAGAAACCCAAACAACAGGGAAAAATGTTTAATTTAATCATCTTCGGAAAACAATTGCATGAAGTAGCTTTTCTTACTCTGCTGTGAAAACCCCTTCTGAGTCACCAGAGAGTCCCTGATTCCAGTGTGTCACTAAAGGAGAATGTCAGATGGATTTTACACACACATGAATCCTTTTAAGGGTAGCTTGATGGGCAGTATCACTTCTGGGACAGGAGGCTCTGACAGCCACCCTTAGAATGTTGATCTTGGAACTTAGACTAATAAGGATTGATCATTACACTCTCTGCTACTTCCACTCACTCCATGGTTCTCAAGGCATTTCCAAGAGCTTTGGCTCTGATTCAACAATCGGTTTTGATGACTTCTGGGAAAGAGACTGTTGTTCAAGTACAAGGACAGGAGAGAGAGAATCCTAATCTTTGTTAAAATCCTACTTGTTATAGTCAAGTTCCCCTATTTATTTATACAATGATAGAAGCTCATATGCTAAGGAGTTTCTGGTCAGCACCTGAAGGGTGGGTAGCAGACTGAAAAGACATGAGAAATGGTGTGAATCAGTCCCGGGTTCAATTCTCAGATTTGCCCCATGCTGACTGTGTGACTTTAGGCAAGTCACTTAACCTCTCTGCGTTTGTTTTTTCATTTGTACAATCAGGCTGATAATAATAATACACATTTAATGTGGACTTGGCAAGAATTAAATGAGAAACAGATGTAAGTGTTCAGTAGCTATTAGGTATAATAATTATAAAATAACTACATTCAAAAATCAATCTATGTAATCTATCATGTCATCAAAGTAAAGAAGAAAATCATATAATCATATCAATGCAGAAAAAGCATTTGACAAAATCCAACCCTAACTCATGGTAAAAGCTCTCAGCAAGTTAGGAATAAAAGAGAATTGCCTCAACCTGATAAGGAGCATCTACAAAACAAAAAAACAAACCCCCCAAAACTCCAGCTAACATCATACTTAATAGTGTGAAAAACTGAATGTTTTCTCTCTAAGATTGGGGACAAAGCAAAGATTTCTACACTCATCACTCTTATTCACCATCACAATAGAAATTCTAGCTACTGCAATAAAACAAGGAAAAGAAATCAAAGGCATACATATTGGAAAGAAATAAAATTGTCTTAATTTACAGATGACAGAACTGTCTATGCAAAAAATCCCAAGTAATCTACAAAAAAACTCCTTAGGACTAATAAGTGAATTTGGCAAGATTGCAGGAAACAAACACCCACAAATCTATTGCTTTTCTATATAGTAACCAGCACACAGAAAATGAAATTAAAAACACAAACTATTTGCAATCATTCCAAAGAAAATGAATTACTAAGGCATAAATTTAACAAAACATGTACAGGATCTGTATGCTGAAATTACAAGACACTGATGAAAGAAAAAAAGGATACCTAAATCAATGGAGAGGTACTCTGTGTTCATGGGTCAGAAGATAACAAAGTGAAAATGGCAGTTCTCAAATTTGTGTATAGTTTAATACAATTCTTATCAAAATCCCACCAAGATTTTTTGTAGACATAGACAAACTTATTTTAAAATTTATATGGAAAGGCAAAGGCCCTAGAATAGTTAAAACAATTTTGAAAAAGAGAATAAAGTGGAAGGAATTACTCTACCCAATATTAAGGCCTCTATATGGCTATAGTAATCAAAACAGTATAGTATGATACATAGATAGGTGGAATATAGATCAATGGAACAGAATAGGCAACCCACACAATTATGCTCAATATACTGTTCACAAATATGCAAAAGCAATTCAATGGAAGAAGGATAGTCTTTTCAACAAATGGTGCCAGAGCAACTGGGCATCCAGCTCAGCACCCAGAGAACCATTTGCATGGGCACACTTTCACTAGGATCCTAATTGTGGGAATGAAGGGGTGATTTCATGTCAGCCTGACACAAGCCTAGCCACCCTGTGAGATATAAGAGGAGGGCAAAGGGAAGACTTTTTCCCCTATGCATTTTAGAGGCTGCATGGCTAAGAATTGTAGGGCTACATGGAGCTCTTTATCTTATTAAGCTAATGTATTCATTGCAGGTACAGTCAACTCTCAGTTATCCTCAGGTAAAATTTCCAAATTACAGCAAATAATTAGACACATTAGTAGACAATGAAGCACTTCATGAGTACTGTCTACTAGTTTCTGCTTCTTTTTAGTCCCTCATGAGGCCTGCAATCCAGCCAAAATGATTATTTACCTCTTTCAAACCAGAGAAGATATATATTAGAAATTCAATAGGTCGAGAGAAAGAAAGTAGACTTTTAAAGGGATCTTTGCCCCAGTCAACCCAACGTCCCTCGCCTTGAAGCCTCAGATGCTATCAAACTTCTTGGTTGCTCAGAAGGAAAAGGAACATATCTAGGTGCACAACAAATACATCTCCAAAATCGATCTCAAGTCCCTCCCCTTCCTACTCTTCCTCTCCATCTCTGTTGTCTCTACCCTAACCCAAATCACCAATCTCTATCTTGCCTGGACTACTGCAGTAGACTCTGAACAGGTAAACTAATTCTTTGCTCAGTGCCTTTTGTTGTTGTTGTTTGGCATTCCGATTGCAACTTTATTGTGATTGTCTAATATTTGCAGTTTTTCAAATTGAAAAGCCCAATAAAGTATGGGGGTAATAAGAGGTTAAGACTGAGGAAAGCTTTACAGAATATTCTGGACAGTTAAGATGCATTAGTTATATGTATAAAATAGTAGCCATTAAGATGTTTTGTTGTCTTAATAGCTAAAACTCCCTTTTCTATCTTCTGTATACAATTCATTGGCTTAGAAATATCTGTGGTCCTTGGATGGGGAAAAGTTAACCTATAATTTTTTCAAAAAGCTAGTGCTTCCTATTTCTTTTGTCTTTGTGACAGAGCATCTTTTAAGAACGTAAATGCAGAAAGGGGTCCAAGATGGTGGCATAGGAAGACCCTGAGCTCACCTCTTCCCATGGACACATTGAATCTACACCTACATGTAGAGCAATTCCTCCTGAAGAAGACATGAGTGCTGATTGAACAACTACTGCACATAGAAGGACCACATAGAAATGACTAGGAAAAACAGAGAACCCGTATCCATGTGAACCCCACTCCTGACTCAGTGACCTGCAGTAAGAAGGAACATTGCTGAGGGACCTGAGTGCAGACTTGCCTGTCCTGGGACACAGCAAAAAAATTCCCAGCAGTTTAAAGGGTACCTATATTATATGAGAAAGAAATCCATTTAATAATGCTAGAGCTTCTGCCAAATGGACAGGGAACTGTTGGAGTCCTCACCAAGATTGGAGGCTCTCTGCCACTCCCCAACCCGGCCCCTGCTTGCTCCAGCTCCAGCCATCCCACCTAAGTGGCCTAAGGTGTAGTGCTCCCCAGACTTCCCCTGGCCCAAATCCACTTCAGCTCCAGCCAGCTTGCAAAAGCCACCAAGGCCAAGCAATCTACACAGGAAATACTTCCACAGAAGGCCACTCCTTCAAAACCAGGAGAGGTAGTTGTTACACCTAATTCATAGAAACAAAAACTGAAAGTCAAATAAAATGAGGAGACAGAGGAATATGTCCCAAATTAAAGAATGAAATAAAACCCCAGAAAAAGAACCCTAATGAAATGGATACTTATATCCATTTATATCCAAGTAATTTACCTGATAGTATACAAAGAAATGGTCATAAGGGTGCTCATTGAACTAAGGAGAAGAATAGAAAAACTCAGTGAGAACTTCAACAAAGACTTAGAAAACATAAGAAAGATCAATCAGAGCTGAAGAATATAATTGAAAAAAAATACATTAGAGGGAATCAACAGCAGATTAGATGATACAGAAGAATGGATCAGTGATCTGGAAGACAGAATAGTGGGAAATCAGCCAATTAGAATAGCAAAAAGAAGAAAGAAATTTTTTAAAATTCAAGAGAGTTTAAGCAACCTCTGGGACAACATCAAGCATATTAACATCTGCATTATAGGGGTCCCAGAAGGAGAAAAGAGAGAGAAAGGGGCAGAAAACTTATTTGAAGAAATAATGGCTGAAAACTTCCCTAACCTGGGGAAGGAAACAGACATCCAGGTCCAGGAAGCAAACAAATTCTCAAGGAAGAGGAATCCAAAGAGATTCACACTAAGACATCTTATAATTAAAGTGGCAAAAGTTAAGGAGAATCTTAAAGGTAACAAGAGAAAAACAACTGATCACATACAAGGAAAACCCCATAAGGCTATCAGCTGATTTTTTTTCAGCAGAAACTTTGCAGGCAAGAAGGGAGTGGCAAGATATCCACAAAGGGCTGAAGGGGGAAAAAATTGATAACCTATAATACTCTACCCATTAAGGTTATCATTCAGTATTGAAGGAGAGATAAAGAGCTTCCCAGGTAAGAAAAAACTAAAGGAATTTATCACCACTAAACTGGCCTTGCAAGAAATGTTAAAGGGTCTTTAAGTGGAAAAGAAAAGGCCACAACTAGAAATAAGAAAATATATGAAAGAAAAAAAGACAAATATATAGTAAAGTGGATCAGCCACTTAAAAGCTAGTATGAAGCTACTACTTAAGTAGTATGATCAACTATAACTACAATAAGTAGTTAAGGGATACACAAAATAAAAAGATGTAAAATATGTTGTCAAAAAATTACAAGTTGAGGCAGGGGAGTAAAAAAAGGTAGCGAATTTAGAATACCTTCAAACTTAAGTGACTACCAGCTTAAATAGATGTCAATATATATGAACCTTATGGTAACCACAAACCAAAAACCTCCAATGGATATACAAAAATAAAGAGAAAGGAATCCAAACATAACACTAAAGGAATCCATCAAACCACAAGGGAAAAAAACCAAGAGAAGAAGACAGGAACATAGAAGAGCTACAAAAACAACCAGAAAATGTTAACAAAATGGCAGTAAGTACATACCTATCAATAACTACTTTAAATGAAAATGGACTAAATGCTCCAATCAAAAGACATAGAGTGGGGAATGGATAAATAAACAAGACCAATCTATATGCTGCCTACAAGAGACTCTCCACAGATCTAGAGACACACACAGACTGAAAGTGAAGGGATGGAAAGAGATATTCCATGCAAGTGCAAAAGAAAAGAAAGCTGAGGTAGCAATACACATAACAGGCAAAATGGACTTTAAAATGAAGACTGTAACAAAAAACAAAGAAGGTCATTACATAATGATAAAGGGGTCAATCCAATAAGAGGATATAACATTTGTAAACATTTATGCACCCAACATAAGACCACCTAAATATGTAAAGCAAATATTAATAGACATAAAAGGGAGAAACAAAGAGGAATACAATAATAGTAGGGGACTTTAATACTCCACTTACATCAATGGGTAGCTTATCTAGACAGAAAATCAATAAGGAAACACTAGCTTTGAATGACACAGGTGAATTCTACCAAACATTTAAAGAAGAGTTAATACCTGTCCTTCTCAAATTATTCCAAAAATTAAAAGAGGAAGGAACACGTCCAAATTTGTTTTATGAGACCAGCATTACTGTGATGTCAAAACCAGACACCACAAAAAAGAGACAATTACAGGCAAATATCCCTGATTAACATAGATACAAAAATCCACAACAAAATATTAACAAACCAAATTCAACAATACATTAGAAGGATCATACACCATGATGAAGTGGGATTCATTCCAGGGATGCAAGGATGGTTTAACATCTGTAAATCAATCAATGTGATACACCATGTTAACAAAAGGATAAAAATCATTTGAATAGCTCAATAGATGCAGAAAAGTCATTTGACAAAATTCAACATCCATTTATGATAAAAACTCTGAACAAAGTGGGTATACAGAGAACACACCTTAACCTAATAAAGACCATATGTGACAAACACACAGCTAACATCATAATCAGTGGTGAAAAGCTGAAAGCTTTTCTTCTAAGATCAGGAACAAGACAAGGATACCTAGCCTCACCACTTTTATTCAACATAGTATTAGAAGTCCTAGCCACAGCAACCAGACAAGAAAAAGAAATAAAAGGCATCCAAGTTGGAAAGGAAGAAGTAAAACTGTCACTATTTGCATATGACATGATACTATATATAAGAACCCCAAAGACTCTACCAAAAAATTATTAGAACTGGTGAATGAATTCCATACAGTTTCAGGATACAAAATTAATATACGTAAAATAGTTGCATTTCTGTACAATAATAATGAACTATCAGAAAGAGAAATGAAGAAAATCCCATTTACAATTGCATCAAAAAGAATAAAATAATTTTAACAAAGTAGATTGAAAGACCTGTACTCTAAAAACTATAAGATGTGTACTATCCATTATGGCTTTTAAATATCATTTTCCTGATGAGTTATCCATTATTTAGCACACAGAGCTAAAAGTCAGCCAATGTAATCCATCCTGGCAGACTTTATAATTCAATAATCCCATAATCAAACAAGGGTACTAGTAGCCATTGGCAGAAGCCTGATTGATTGGCAGGTCAGATTTCACTGGCAGGTGTCTTCTAGAAGAAATTTCTCCAAGTCCTTGGAGATGACTCTGGGGAATCAGATTGGTTCTCCTCCTCATCTAAAAGAACACCATCTAATCCCAGGTGCAGATTAAGAAAGAGTTGGCTCTGGGAAGAACTGTGTTGTAGGCCAAACCTGTTGTTCGGATTTCCTCTTTCAGCAGATTTCTTCTGTCTCATGGGGTGCAAACCATTCCCTCACCCCATGTACCTGGTGTCCTTCTGCTGTCCCACTTAATTTCTTTCTCCAGGTGGCACCCTAAGTGGTGGACTTTCCCTTGGCATTCATTATGACTTCCTGGACTAGTTTTGTGACCATGGGCAAGTCATGACCTTTTGCATTATCTTTAATTTTTTTTAACTTTATTTATTTATTCATTTTTGGCTGTGCTGGGTCTTCGTTGCTGTGCATGGGCTTTCTCCAGTTGCGGCGAGCGGGGACCACTCTTCGTTGAGGTGCATGGGCTTCTCATTGCAGTAGCTTCTCTTGTTGTGGAGCACAGGCTCTAGGTGCACAGACTTCAGTAGTTGTGGTGCGTGAGCTCAGCAGTTGTGGCATACGGGCTTATTTGCTCCACGGCATGTGGATCCTCCCAGACCAGGGCTCGAACCTGTGTCCCCTACCTTGGAAGGTGGCTTCTTAACCACCGTGCCACCAGGGAAGTCCTGCATTATCTTTAAACTGCAATTGGCACAGGCAGAAAGTGCTATATAGTATGTGAAAGAGCCTAGCATAGTGCCTGGCATATACTAGGTATTAAATAAAATATCTCAGCGTTGTGTTCCCTGCTTCTGATGATAGCAGCCTGCTGTAGGACAAACAACCTGAATGCTGTAGGACACCTAATCTGAATACTATATTAATTTGGTATAGTTTAGTGTATTGTCCCACCCCAGGCATTTTCTCTTTGACAACCAATGACTTCTGGTAGTCTTTGTCTGTTGTTTTAACTCCATGGGATGAATCTTCAATGGTAGGCTCTGAAACAGTAGCCAGATAATTAGCAGTGGATATTTTCATGGTCAATACCTAGATCTTTGTGTTTGGAGAGCACCTATTATGTAATCTATTCAAGGTTTAACACTTTTTTTTTTTTTGTGGTACGCGGGCCTCTCACTGTTGTGGTCTCTCCCATTGCGGAGCACAGGCTCTGGACGCACAGGCTTAGTGGCCATGGCTCACGGGTCCAGCTGCTCCACGGCATGTGGGATCTTCCCAGACTGGGGCATGAACCCGCGTCCCCCACATCAGCAGGCGGACTCTCAACCACTGCACCACCAGGGAAGCCCTTAACACATATTTTTTATGTCTTCTCTGGTAGACTATATATATTTCAATCATATTTGGTGTTCCTCCCTGCAGTGTCTCTATCTACAGAAGGATAATGCTTTTCCACCCTTCTAAAATCAGGCTCTGACATAAAGACTTGCCTTGGCCAATGAAATATGAATAGAAGTGGTATGTGTCCCTTCCATGTGGAAGTTGGAAGAACCAGTGCTTGCTTTGTCACTTTCCCTTTTCTATATGATGTGCTACCTGGCAACATCCCACATGGCTCCTTCTCTGTTAGCCAGTATCCCAGAGTAAGGACAACTAAGATCTACTTAAAAATACATCTCTCCCCACTGCCCTCCCACCAACCTATTTTGGACATGTAATATGGGCAAGAAATAAATGTTTACTATAAGTCACTAGAATTTTGAGACTGCTTCTTATTGCAGCATAACCTAGCTTACACTAGCTTGTATAGCCTCCAAGGATGTCGGAAGAGTGACTATAAACAAGTCATGTGCAGTTTTTACACGACAACTGTTCCTTGAACTTGGACTGAAGGGCCACCTTACTTCTTGCTTCAATTCTAGTATGAATATTGAAAAAGTCCAGGCATGAGAGGTGGCCCTCTAAAAGACAAAACCTGTTCTGTGACTAAGCACTTTGCCCTCTCTCCCTGGATAATGAGGTAGAACCTCTGGGCAGCACCAGAGGTCCCAGCTCAATGGCTGTCACGACTTTATGGAAAGCATATTATAAATCTTCACTTTCTCTCATCATAAACCAGTGTGAGAGTGGACATCTGTGTTGCAAGTGGAATTTTCTGCTTTTAGTGACTTGACACTTTGGCCCTTTTGTTACAAACCCAGTTTTAATTTTCTTAACATAGTCCAGGCACAGCACATAAACCTCTGCACCCTGGGGAGGCCTATATAGTCAGTTCCATTAGGGGCTAAGCTTTTGATTATTTTTACTTTGCTTGAATTGATTACAAGTGTTCCAACAAGTAGCCAGGTGATTTCCTTGTCTGAGAAGCTCAGGGGCAAGAGGGAAACCAAGGTATTGGAGCACACAGAGTAATTGGTGAACTTGAGGAAGGTATATTAGTGACCCGATGGGTGGAAAACAAGGCACTGTCAATGCTTTTTCTAGCTTTCAGGTTTGATATTTTTCGAGTCCTTTGTGTCCAGAAAATTGCAAGTGAGAATCAGGTATTCAATAAATATTCAGCGGGCACTTGTCTTCTTACATTACTTGATCTCTCAATCTTCAGAGAGTTGACCTCTCTCCCCTTGAAATATCCTCTTCTTTTGGCTTCTATGACACTTCTGGTTCTCATGATATCTCTCTAGTTCCTCCTTGATCTCTTTTGCTGGACCTCTACCTCTGCCTAGTTGTTAAGTTTTGGCATTCACCATGGCTCTGTCCTAGCACCTATTCTTATTTGACACATTATTCCTGAGCAATTTCACCCATTTCTTTTACTTCAGCTACTATCTCTATATCACCAACAAATTCTCCTTCTAGAACATCATATCTATATATTCAAATGCTACTGAGCATCTTCATTTGGATGTCCCATGGGTATCTGAAAATCAACATGTCCAAAGGACCATATGATTCCTACCCCTATGCTCCTCCTCCTATATGTTCTTTATATCAATGAAGGCACCATTATCTACCAAGCTGCACAAACAAGAAACACAAATGTTACTCAAGATCACTCTCTCTCTCTCTCATCATATCTAGCCAATACTTTATACTGATAACTTCCAAATCTTTCCATATCTATGTTCCTATTGGTTTATAACATCCAAAGGGAAGTTCCATAGGCATCTTAAAAGGCATCAACATTTTCCATGGGGCTTCCCTGGTGGCGCAGTTGTTGAGAGTCTGCCTGCTGATGCAGGGGACACAGGTTCATGCCCCGGTCCAGGAAGATCCCACGTGCCATGGAGCAGCTAGGCCCGTGAGCCATGGCTGCTGAGCCTGCGTGTCCGGAGCCTGTGATCTGCAATGGGAGAGGCCACAACAGTGAGAGGCCCATGTACCGCATAAAAAAAAAAAAAAAAAGAATTCTACATCTGGCAAAAAACAATGCTTCAAAAATGGAGAAATTAAGACATTCCCAGATAAGCAAAAGCTGAGGGAGTTTCTTACTGATAGTCCTGCCCTGCAAGAAATTCTAAAGGGGGCACTTCAGATTGACATGAAAGGACACTAGACAGTAACTTGAAACCCTATGAAGAAATAAAGAGCAATAGCAAAGTAGCTACATAGGTACATATAAAAGCCAATATTATTATATTTTTGGTTCATAACTCCTCTTATTTTCCTACAGAATTTGCAATGCAAGTGTATTAGAAAACTGTTGAAATCTATGTTAATGGGTACACAATATATAAAGATGTGGTTTGAAAAATAAGAACATAAAGGGGGGTTGAGATATAAAGGAGCAGAATTTTTGTGTACTATTGAAACGAAGTTGGCATTGATTCAAACTTGATTGTTATAAAGCTAAAATATCAATTGAAATGCTGACAATAACCACTAAGAAAAAAACTAAAAAATATACAGGAAAAAAATTGAGAAGGGAATAAAAAAGGTACACTGGAAAAAAATCAATTAATCACAAAAGAAGGCATTAAAGGAGAAACTGAGGAAGAAAAAAGATATAAGACATAAAGAAAACAAATAACAGTATAGCAGAAGTAAGTCCATTCATATCAGTAATTATTTTTGTTTTGTTTTGTTTTGGGAGGGGGGAATAAGGAATAGCGACTTTATCCAGAAAGCCAGCAGACTGAGAAGATGGTGGACTAGTGTCCCAAAGAACTATCTTCCCGGAGTTAGAATTCAGGCTTCTTTCCTACTAAAAGGGAAGGGGGTGTGGTTGGTTGTTGCAGACTTCTTGGTGCCAGAATCCTTTATTCTTATAGCTGTCTGTGTAGGTCTATGTCCCGTCACAATGTTCCTATAAACCTCCAAGACAATGTTATTCTCTGTTTCAGTAATTACTTTGAATGTGAATGGAGTAAACTTTCTAATTAAAAGACGGGTTGGTAGAGTGGAGTAAAAACATGATCCAACTATACACTATTTACCAGAGACACTTTATATCCCAAGAGAAAAATAGGTTGAAAATGAAAAGATGGAAAAAGATCTTTTATACAAATACTAACCAAAAGAGTGTTGTAGTGGCTATACTAATATCAGACAAAATAGATTTAAAGACAAAAAGAGGTAATTATATATTGAAAATAGTGTCAATCCTTCCAGAAGATATAAAAATTATAAATATATATATACCTAACAACAAAATCTCAAAATATATGAATCAAAAGCTAATAAAATTGGAGAGAGAAATGGATAGTTCCGCAATAATAACTGGAGACTTCAGTACCCTAGTTTAGAAATGGGATAGAACTAGATGGAAGATCAGTAAAGCCATAGGAGATTTGAAACACTATAATGTACACCAACTAGACCTAACAAACATATGTAAACATTCCACTCAACAATAGCAGAATACACATTTTCTCAAGTGCACATGCAATATTCTTCAGGAGAGACCATACATTAGGCCACAAAACAAGTCTTAAGAAGTTCAAAAAGATTGAAATCATTCAAAGTACTTACTCTGACCATAGTGGAATGAAATTAGAAATCAAAAACAGAAGAAAAACTGGAAAAACTTACAAATATGTGGAAATTTAACAACACACTTTTAAACAGTCAAGGAGTCAAAGAAGAGATTACAAGTGAAAGTAGAAAGTACTTAAGATGAATGAAAACAAAAATAAAACATACCAAAACTAACATGATGCAGTGAAAGCCATGTTGAGAGGGAAATTTACACCAGTAAATGCATATATTTAAAAAGTATAAAGAATAATAAAGATCCCAAATCAATAACCTAACTTTACATCTTAAAGAACTAGGAAAAGAGTGAACTAA
Organism: Phocoena sinus; assembly: GCF_008692025.1. Classification (NCBI taxonomy): domain Eukaryota; kingdom Metazoa; phylum Chordata; class Mammalia; order Artiodactyla; family Phocoenidae; genus Phocoena; species Phocoena sinus. The sequence continues at coordinate 94,271,392 of NC_045784.1, forward strand.
TCATAAAAGTAGTGAAGGAAGGAAATGTTAAAGATTAGAAGAAAAGTAAACAAAATAGAGGATAGGAAAACAATAAACAGCAAAACCAAAAGTTGGTTCTTTGAAAATATCAACAAAATTGTTGCTAGAATGACTAAGAAAAAAAAGAGAAAACTCTAAATTACTAATATCAGAAATGAAACCAGGAACATAATTACAGACCTTACAAAAATTTTTTAAAATGATTATAAGAGAATACTATGAACAAATGAACACTAGCAAATGAGATAGACTAGAGGAAATGGACAAATTCCTAGAAACACAAAACTACCAAAATGTATACAAGAAGGAGTAGAAAACCTGCACAGACATAACAGGTAGAGCAGTGGTCCCCAACATTTTTGGCACCAGGGACGAGGGTTCAGGCAGTAATGCAAGCAATGGGGAGATGGTTCAGGTGGTAATGCGAGCGATGGGGAGCAGCAGATGAAGCTTTGCTCACTTGCCTGCTGCTCACCTGCTGTGCAGCCCAGTTCCTAACAGGCTGCAAAAGAGTACCTGTCCGTGGCCCAGGGGTTGGGGACCCCTGAGGTAGAGGGATTGAATAAATAACTTAAAACTTCCTTAAAAAGAAAAGCCTAGGTGTAAAGCAATTATACTCCAATAAAGATGTAAAAAAAAAAAAAAAAAAGAAACGCCTAGAACCAGATGGCTTCACTGGTGAATTCTGTCAAACTTTTAAAGAAGAATTAACACCAATTGTTCTCAAAACCTTCCAAAAAATAGAATAGGGAACACTAAATAACTCATTATATGAGGTCAGCATTAACTTGATATCAAATCCAGATAAAGATATCACAAGAAAAAAAATTATAGACCAATATCCTTTTTGAATATAGGTGCAAAAATATGCAACCAATTCTAGCATCCTATTAAGAGAACTTTTCATTATGAATGAGTGGAATTTATCCCAGGAAGGTAAGATTGGTTCAACATATGAAAAATATCAGTGTAATATACCATATTAATAGAATGAAGGGGGGAAACTGCAAATGATCATTTTAATTGATGCAGAAAAAGCATTTGACAAAATCCAAAAGCCATTCATTGTAAAAACACTGAAAACTTGGAATGGAAGGAAATTCCTCCACCTGGTGAAGGGCATTTATGAAAATTGCACAGGTAACATCACACACAATAGGGAAAGAATGAAAGCTTTTCCCTAAAGATCAGTATGTAGCTTTATCAGATTGGCCAGTGTTCTTTACATATCTATTTATTAACTCAAGTTTATTGTTTTATTCATTTCATTCAGACCTTATGTGTCCCTAGTAAATTTGTCTACTTATCTACCTGTTCCTGAATGAAATGTGTTAAAATCTCTCACAGTGATTATGGATTAGATTATTTCTCATTTTAACTCTGTCAACTTTCACTTTATACATTGGGAGCTATATTTTTAAGTCATAGAATTTTTTAAAGTGAATGTCTGTTTATTAATCATTGTAATGTGTCTCTTTGTCTTTATTAATGCTTTCCACTTTAAATTCCATTTTGCCTCTTCTGTCATTTTCCATCCCCCCATTTTCCTTTAAGTTATCTGATTCATGATATTTTAGGTAAGTTTCTTATAGACAGCATATAGCTGAATTTTTAATATTTAATCTGAGTGTCTTTGCCTTCAAATAGGTGTTTCTAATCCATTTACATTTATTGTGACTACTGATATATTTAATTTTTGATATATTATTATTTTTTGTTTCTTTCCATGTCACATTGTCTAGGGGCATAGATTTTTTTTTCAGGTTAACTTTTTTAATTTGAATTTTATTTATTTTTATACAGCAAGTTGTTATTAGTTATCTCTTTTATACATATTAGTGTATATATGTCAATCCCAATCTCCCAGTTCATCCCACAAAACCCCCCCACTCTGCTTTCCCCCCTTGGTGTCCATACATTTGTTCTCTACATCTGTGTCTCTGTTTCTGCCTTGAAAACCAGTTCATCTGTACCGTTTTTCTAGATTCCACATACATGCACTAATACATGATATTTGTTTCTCTCTTTCTGATTCACATCACTCTGTATGACAGTCTCTAGGTCTATCCACGTCTCTACAAATGACCCAATTTCATTCCTTTTTATGGCTGAGTAATATTACATTGTATATATGCACCACATCTTCTTTAGCCATTCCTCTGTTGATGGACATTTAGGTTGCTTCCATGACCTCGCTATTGTAAACTACTGCAATGAACAATGGGGTGCATGTGTCTTTTTGAATTATGGTTTTCTCTGGGTATATGCCCAGTAGGGGGATTGCTGGTTCATATGGTAGTTCTATTTTTAGTTTTTTAAGGAACCTCCATACCATTCTCCATAGTAGTTGTACCAATTTACATTCCCACCAACAGTACAAGAGGGTCCCCTTTTCACCACACCCTCACTAGCATTTGTTGTTTGTAGATTTTCTGATGATGCCCATTCTAACTGGTCTGAGGTGATACCTCATTGTAGGTTTGATTTGCATTTCTCTAATGATTAGTGATGCTGAGCATCCTTTCATGTGTTTGTTGGCAATCCGTATATCTTCTTTGGAGAAATGTCTGTTTAGGTCTTCTGCCCATTTTTGGATTGGGTTGTTTGTATTTTGAATATTGAGCTGCATGAACTGTTTATATATTTTGGAGATTAATCCTTTGTCCATTGATTCATTTGCAAATATTTTCTCCCATTCTGAGGGTTGTCTTTTTGTCTTGTTTATAGTTTCCTTTGCTGTGGGAAGGCTTTTAAGTTTCATTAGGTCCCATTTGTTTATTTTTATTTCCATCACTCTAGGAGGTGGGTCAAAAAATATCTTGCTGTGATTTATGTCAAAGAGTGTTCTTCCTACGTTTTCCTCTAAGAGTTTTATACTGTCCAATCTCACATTTAGGTCTTTAATCCATTTTGAGTTTACTTTTTTGTATGGTGTTAGAGAGTGTTCTAATTTCATTCTTTTACATGTAGTTGTCCAGTTTCCCCAGCACCACTTATTGAAGAGGTTGTGTTTTCTCCATTGTATATCCTTGCCTCCTTTGTTGTAGATTAGTTGACCATAGGTGCGTGGGTTTATCTCTGGGCTTTCTATCTTGTTCCATTGATCTATATTTCTGTTTTTGTGCCAGTACCATATTGTCTTGATTACTGTAGCTTTGTAGTATATTCTGAAGTCAGGGAGACGGATTCCTCTGCTCTGTTTTTTTCCCTCAAGATTGCTTTGGCTATTCAGGGTCTTTTGTGTCTCCATACAAATTTTAAGATTTTTTTGTTCTAGTTCTGTAAAAAATGTCATTGGTAACTTGATACAGATTGCATTGAATCTATAGATTGCTTTGGGTAGTATAGTCATTTTCACAACATTGATTCTTCCAATCCAAGAATACGGCATATCACTCCATCTGTTTGTGTCAGCTTTGATTTCTTTCATCAGTGTCATAGTTTTCTGAATACAGGTCTTTTACCTCCTTAGGTAGGTTTATTCCTAGGTATTATTTTATTCTTTCTGTTGCAGTGGTGAATGGGATTGTTTCCTTAATTTCTCTATCTGAACTTTTGTTGTTAGTGTATACAAATGCAAGAGATTTCTGTGCATTAATCTTGTATCCTGCAACTTTACCAAGTTCATTGATTAGCTCTAGTCATTTTCTGGTGGCATCTTTAGGGTTATCAGTGTATAGTACCATGTCATCTGCAAACAGTGACGGTTTTACTTCTTCTTTTCCAATTTGGATTCCTTTTATTTACTTTTCTTCTCTGATTGCCATAGCTAGGACTTCCAAAACTATGTTGAATAATAGTGGTGAGAGTGAACATCCTTATCTTGTTCCTGATCTTAGAGGAAATGCTTTCAGTTTTATACCATTGAGAGTGATGTTTGCTGTGGGTTTGTCGTATATGGCCTTTATTATGTTGAGGTATGTTCCCTCTATGCCCAGTTTCTGGAGAGTTTTTATCATAAATGGGTGTTGAATTTTGTCAAAAGCTTTCCCTGCATCTATTGGGATGATAGTATGGTTTTTATTCTTCAGTTTGTTAATATGGTGTACCACATTGATTGATTTGCGTATATTGAAGAATCCTTGCATCCCTTGGATAAATCTCACTTGATCATGGTGTATGATCCTTTTAATGTGTTGTTGGATTCTGTTTGCTAGTATTTTGTTGAGTAGTTTTGCATCTATATTAATCAGTGATACTGGTCTGCAATTTTCTTTTTTTTTTTGTAGTATCTTTGTCTAGTTTTGGTATCAGGGTGATGGTGGCCTTGTAGAATGAGTATGGGAGTGTTCCTTTCCCTGTAATTTTTTGGAAGAGTTTGAGAAGAATGCATGTGAGCTCTTCTCTAAATGCATCATAGAATTCACCCGTGAAGCCATCTGATCCTGGACTTTTGTTTGTTGGAAGATTTCTAATCACAGTTTCAATTTCATTACTTGTGATTGGTCTGTTCACATTTTCTATTTCTTTCTGGTTCAGTCTTGGAAGGCTACCTTTCTAAGAATTTGTCCATTTCTTCCAGGTTGTCCATTTTATTGGCATAGAGTTGCTTCTAGTAGTCTCTTATGATGTTTTGTATTTCTTTGGTGTCCATTGTAACTTCTCCTTTTTCATTTCTAATTTAATTGATTTGAGTCCTCTTCTTTTTCTTGATGAGTCTGCCTCAAGGTTTATCAATTTTGTTTATCTTCTCAAAGAACCAGCTTTTAGTTTTATTGCTTTGCTATTGTTTTCTTTGTTTCTATTTCATTTATTTCTGCTCTGATCTTGATGATTTCTTTCCTTCTACTGACTTTGGGTTTTGTTTGTTCTTCTTTCTCTAGTTCCTTTAGGTGTAAGGTTAGATTGTTTATTTGAGATGTTTCTTGTTTCTTGAGGTAGGATTGTATTGCTATAAACTTCTCTCTTAGAACTGCTTTTGCTGCATCCCATAGGTTTTGGATTGTCGTGATTTCGTTGTAATTTGTCTCTAGGTATTTTTTGATTTCCTCTTTGATTTCTTCAGTGATCTCTTGGTTATTTAGTAACATATTGTTTAGCCTCCACGTGTGTTTGTGTTTTTTATAGCTTTTTTCCCTGTATTTGATTTCTAATTTCATAGCACTGTGGTCAGAAAAGATGCTTGATGTGACTTCAATTTTCTTACATTCACTGAGGCTTGATTTGTGACCCAAGATGTGATCTATCCTGAAGAATGTTCCATGTGCACTTGAGAAGAAAGTGTAATCTGCTGTTTTCGGATGGAATGTCCTATAAATATCAATTAATTCTATCCGGTCTATTGTGTCATTTAAAGCTTGTGTTTCCTTATTAATTTTTTGTCAGGATGATCTGTCCATTGGTGTAAGTGAGGTGTTAAAGTCCCCCACTATTATTGTGTTACTGTCGATTTCCTCTTTTCTAGCTGTTAGCATTTGCCTTATGTATTGAGGTGCTCCTATGTTGGGTGCATATATATTTATAATTGTTATATTTTCTTCTTGGATTGATCCCTTAATCATTATGTAGTGTCTTTCTTTGTCTCTTGTAACATTCTTTATTTTAAAGTCTACTTTATCTGGGATGAGTCTTGCTACTCCAGCTTTCTTTTGATTTCCATTTGCATGGAATATCTTTTTCCATCCCCTCACTTTCAGTCTGTATGTATCCCTAGGTCTGAAGTGGGTCTCTTGTAGACAGCTTATATATGGGTCTTGTTTTTGTATCCATTCAGTGGGCCTGTGTCTTTCGGTTGGAGCATTTAATCCATTTACATTTAAGGTAATTATCGATATGTATGTTCCTATTACCATTTTCTTAATTGTTTTGGGTTTGTTTTAGTAGGTCATTTTCTTCTCTTTTGTTTCACACTTAGAGAAGTTCCTTTAGCATTTGTTATAGGGGTGGTTTTGTGGTGCTGAATTCACTTAGCTTTCATTTAACTGTAAAGCTTTTGATTTCTCCATCAAATCTGAATAAGATCCTTGCCAGGTAGAGTAATCTTGGTTGTACGTTCTTCCCTTTCATCACTTTAAATATATCGTGCCACTCCCTTCTGGCTTGCAGAGTTTCTGCTGAGAAATCAGCTGTTAACATTATGGGAGTTCCCGTGTATGTTATTTGTCATTTTTCCCTTGTTGCTCTTAATTTTTCCTTGTATTTAATTTTTGTCAATTTGATTACTATGTGTCTCAGTGTGTTTCTCCTTGGGTTTATCCTGTATGGGACTCTCTGTGCTTCCTGGACTTGGGTGGCTATTTCCTTTCCCATGTTAGGGAAGTTTTCAACTATAATCTCTTCAAATATTTTCTCGGGTCCTTTCTCTCTCTCTTCTCCTTCTGGGACCCCTATGATGTGAATGTTGGTGTGTTTAATGTTGTCCCAGAGGTCTCTTATGCTGTCTTCATTTCTTTTCATTCTTTTTTCTTTATTCTGTTCCACAGCAGTGAATTCCACCATTCTGTCTTCCAGGTCACTTATCTGTTCTGCCTCAGTTATTCTGCTATTGATTCCTCCTAGTGTAGTTTTCATTTCAGTTATTGTATTGTTCATCTCTGTTTATTTGTTCTTTAATTCTTCTAGGTCTTTGTTAAACATTTCTTGCATCTTCTCGAACTTTGCCTCTATTCTTTTTCCAAGGTCCTGGATCATCTTCACTATCATTATTCTGAATTCTTCTTCTGGAAGGTTGCCTATCTACACTTCATTTAGTTGTTTTTCTGGGGTTTTATCTTGTTCCTTCATCTGGTACATAGACCTCTGCCTTTTCATTTTGTCTGTCTTTTTGTGAATGTGCTCTTCGTTCCATAGGCTGCAGGATTGTATTTCTTCTTGCTTCCACTGTCTGCCTTCTCTGAGTGACTTTTTTTCCACCTATGACTTAGGACAGAGACCACATAATTGCTGTCCTCAGGCCATCAATTAGTTTTTTTCAAAGAAGACAGACTTTCCATTTCTCTACTTTCCCACTTCCCCAGGTATATCAGCTTTAACTCTTTGCCTTACATGGAACTTGCAGCCCTGACTCTTAGTCTCTTTTAAGCATTAAAATTCCAGATCCTAAGAACTATATCTGGTTCACTTATCCCTTTGAGCCTCAAGTCTTCAAATCCTACTCACCATTTTGGGTATTTTCTTTGTTTCTTGCACCTGGATACTTCTTTTCTTCCTTTCAAGATCAAGTCTACATTTACACTTTAAAGTCTGGCACTTCTACATATCTGGAATGTGTGAGTTGTGGTGTGTGTTGTGTGTGTGTGTGTGTGTGTGTGTGTGTGTGTCTGTGTGCATTGTTGGGGACTTGGATTACTTCCTACATTAGCCTAGGCTTTGATCTTGACTGAAAACAAGCCTGTGCTTTTAACCACTAGGCTCTACTGCCTCCCAGTGTTGCTTTCCCTCTTAGGCTTCCATTATTACCCTTGATGCTTCTGTGCATTGTATAAATAAGGAGACAGAATTTGTGACATGCACTTTCTCTGTACAATATAAATAGACATATCTGTCACACTTGAAGTTATCAAATATGGAAAACAAGTTAGCAAGTTAATTTTCCTTTGTTTACTTTCTACACGAACCAATTATTTTCTTAATTAGCTACAGTTTGGCTTTGATTCAGGACCTTAATAAATGAAAATATTATTTGCCTATTTTAGTTGTATACCACATTTCACTGGACCAGGGAGCCAAATTCAGATAGTTCCTTCTTATGAAAGCAAGGTTTAAAGTTTAATGAAGAAACTAAAAATTGGTTCTTGGAACTGAAGTGTAAGCAGGATCCTATATAGATATGCTGACTGTTTTTTCCCATTCCAGACATTCTGCTTTGACTAATATATTTAGAAGATTGAAGATCAACACCTGTTCCTCCAGTAGTTCTCTCTTGTACAGTGACCTTTGCCTCACCCTGTATAAATACACAGGGTGATTAAGCTGTCAGATATCATAGGGGACTTTTTCAGGGGTGAGGACAATGAATCACTCCTGGAATTTCTCACTGTTTATCCCCCAGATGTCTGCCATTCACCTTGCCACTTATTTATTTGCCCACTTTTAAAAATTAAGCCAGAGTCTCCAAAAGAGTCACCAATGTTGTGGCATTTGAGAATTCTCTATGAAGTTATAGGGCTTGGACTAGATGATCTATTACTAAGAGCCCTCCCAATTCTGGCATTTTATGGGCTCAAATTTCATTGCCAACTACCACGATTGAGGACAGATCACATAACATTAAGTTTGTGCTTAAGAAAGTGTCAATGCTCATGTTTATTGCTACAACAGGACTTCACACAAAGCCATTTGTAGTATAGAACTTTCCAATGTCCCAGGGCTTTTTTAATCGGTGGGGAAAAAAAAGGAAGGAAACTAACATTTATTGAGTTATCACATAGCATGTATCATCTGAGTTAAAACTTACTGCCTATGAAAGAGGTTCTATTTCACCCATTTTAAAAGAAGTTGAGTTTGAGAGAATTTAACCAATGTGCTCAATGTTGCATATCTAGTAATTAGTGGAGGTGAGATTTGAATCCAAGTCTTGGTTTCAAAGTCTTTCCACAACTCATGCTTCCTGTCTATCTATCCATCAATTTATTCATTTATCATATATTTATTGAGCACCTACTATGTGCCAGATAGGCACTGTGAATACAGTGGAGAATAAGACAAGGTCCTTGCACTCCATCAGGGTTCATTTACAGCATGAAATTATCCTGAATATGGTAGACCACAGGACAATGAGCATCTCCATGGCTGCAGAAAGATTCAAAACAGATGACTTGATTGCAAAGATCCTGGAGGGCCATGGTGAGATCTGGTTAACACTGGTCAGGAGAGGGACCAATTTTGATCTGATCATCCTCTTATTAGCACCCCAAAAAGACTCCATCACTTTTGACCAAAATAGATGTCAGGTGGTATGAGGGGAACTTAATCCTTCTTAGGTATATAAGCCTCTGAAAAAAACAGCTTTATTAAGGTACAGTATATATACCATAAGATTCACCCATTTTAAGTATATGATCCAATGGCTTTTAGTACATTTATAGAATTGCACAACCATCACCACAATCTAATTTTAGAACACTTTCATCACCTCAAAAAAGAAACCACATAAACATTAGCAGTCATTCTCCACTCCTGCTGTCCCTCCCTCTCTGCTCCAGCCTCAGGAAACCACTAATCTACTTTCTGTCTCTATGGATTTTCCTATTTTGGACATTTGACATAAATGGAATCATGTAATATATGATGCTTTGTGACTGGCTTCTTTTTACTTAGCATAATGTTTTCAAGGTTTATCCATCTTTTAGCTGTATCAGTACTTCATTCTGTTTTATGGCCAAATAAAATAGTATACTACATTTTATCTATCCATTCATCAGTTCACTGACATTTGGTTGTTTCCACCTATTAAGAATGATGTTACTGTGAACCTTTGTGTACAAGTTTTTGTTTAGGCATCCATTTTCAATTCTTCTGAATATATATTGAGTGGAATTGCTGAGTTCTATGGTAATTTTTAATGCTTAAAATATTAAGGAACTAACAAATGGTTTTTCAGAAGAGGCTGCACCATTTTACATTCCCATCAACAATGTATGACGGTTCCTGTTTCTCCACATCCTCTCCGATGTTTTAAAAGCCTCTTTAAAGTACGCCATGTAGCATTTTAATAACAATATTATTAACATTAATAATAACGACAACATTAATAGCCAACACTTACTGTGTGTCAGGTACTTTTCTAAGCACTTTACATAAATTAACTCATTGAATCTTCATAGAAACCCTATGATGTAGGTACTATTATTTCAGATGAGGAAATTGAGGCACAGAGAAGATAAATAAATTGCCCTAGTTCACACAACTAAAAAGTTTCAGGGCCAAGATTTGAATATAGGAAGTCTGACTCCAAAATTTGTGCATTTGACAAATAGGTAACATTGTTTCTCTAATGAATATAGCTTGCATTCTAAGTGTTTGACACCCATCTTCTCATCTCACCTCACAAAATGCTATTTTATCACCACCATCTTATACGTGAAGTGACTATGTCAAAGAGAGGCTAAGTAACTTACTCAAGGTCACATGGCTTGTATTTGTGAAACTAAGATGAAAACCCAAGGTCAGGCATGCTGAGCCCTTCTGCTCTTTGGAACAAGGCTGGAGTTCATGCAGCTTCAGTGGTAAAAGTGGAAGGGAAAACAATACCTATAAGCAGTTCCCATGCTTAGGGGTAAAAGCTACAAGAAACAGAATCACCTCAACCCTACTAAATTCTCATCGACCCCTGTTTGCAAATATTTTCAAGTAAAAAGTGAATGCAAAATTAGCTGAGAGGTTCAGGTGAGACTCCGTGACACGGGGACCTTTTTGGGTAAAGAAGTAGAACATTGTCCAAATAAGAATGCATTTCCACTGGACTGTCAACCAGCAGTTGTCACTGGTGCCAAAGCAGAAGCACTGGCTATCCTTTAGAATGGTTTTCAATTACACTTTTCTTTAAAAAAATTAACAGTTTTACATTTAGTATTTTATCTTTCCAGGTAAGAAAGCAGTGGCAGGCTCCTTGGATAAGGTACTTGCTTAGATGAATGAAAGGTGAGGGATATCTTGGTGAGGAAAAATTTAGAAAACATTGGGAAACACCTATAACTCCATCTGTGGGCTAGAATTTAAAAACCTAAGGTTGGGGCTTCCCTGGTGGTGCAGTGGTTGAGAGTCCGCCTGCCGATGCAGGGGACACGGGTTCGTGTCCCGGTCCGGGAAGATCCCACATGCCGCGGAGCGGCTGGGCCCGTGAGCCATGGCCGCTGAGCCTGTGCGTCCGGAGCCTGTGCTCCGCAGCGGGAGAGGCCACAACAGTGAGAGGCCCCCCCCCCAAAAAAAAAGCCTAAGGTTGATTGTTCGCTTTAACAAACTGACAAAGGCTGTGTGGTGGTGAGGATTATAGGCTACTGTCCTTCTGAGTTCTATTCTGGACTCTGCCACTTGCCTCACATGTAACTTTAATCGAGTTACTTAACTTCTCTCTACCTTGGTTTCCCCATCTGTAAAATGGGCATCATAGCACCTATCACATAGAATCATGGGGAGGATTAAATAGGTTAATACATATAAAATGCTTAGAACAGTTTCTGGCATACAGTAAGATCTATTAAGTGTTAACTGCTTGTATAATAGTAGTAATAATAATATTATTATTGTATGTTGTCAAGAAGAGGTAATATTATAAATCTTAAAATGTAAATACCCTGAAATCTCACTTTTAGAGAATTATCCTGAATAAATAATTACATATTCAATTACAACTATGTTCACCGCAACCATGTTTACATAGTGGAAAACCAGAAGCCATCTATTAATAATGTAAACCTTCATGCCTTGACAAGGAATGATCTTTACAACATAAGGCTAAGTGAAAAAAATTAGGCCATAAAATAGTACATTATAATTTTTTATTTCGGAAAATATGTGTATACACATGCTTGGAGAAAGGTCTGGAATATCGATATATTAAACAGTAGCTATCCCTGGTTGTTGGTCATTTTTATGCCCTCCTGGCTATTTATATTCTACTCATCTTTTCTCAATGAGCAAGTATTTGTGTAATTTTAAACAGTCATCTTAAAAAGTCGAAGCCTGCAACGGCTGATCTGCCTCACCCGGCAGCGGGTTTGGACAGTTAATAGATGCAGCCCGGGTTGCATATGAGGTACTTTACATTCTCCACAGCCATCCGGGGATAGAATCTCAATTAGAACATCAAGGTCTGGCTTCTGCGGCCCCTTGCTGTGTCAGTTCCACCTAGGAGCTGCTGTGGATTTACATAAATTAAACGCCCGCTGGATAGTTGCCATCATCTTGAAAAATGGAATGTGATCAGCATGGGGGAGGGAAGGAAAGGGAAAATTCGCCTTTGTTTCATGGCACCCTCTTCTTGTTAATGCTCATTCGAGACTGCTTTGACCGCAGCTCAGTTGTGGTTTGGTAATTTCCATGGGTTTTTTTTTTACGATGGGGAAAACAATTTAAGCAGCATTTTCTTCCGTGAGAGGCACTCCTTAGGGAAGAGATCTTGTACAGCCGGATCACATGCCATGGGATGTGCGTGGGCTTAGAATCATAGAATTTTCAAAAGAGAGGTGCCCTACGGACTGTCAGTCTGGTGCTGTCCGCAACCATTATAAGGCCATGCTGACCTTTCAAGAGACAAAAACTCGTGTTCTTTTGTATTTTGTATCATGAAAGCAATCCTTCTTTTTTTATATTTTCTCTTTGTAATTTTTTTTCTTTTTTTTTTTGGCCACACCGCAAGTCATGTGGGATCTTTAGTTCCCTGACCAGACATCGAACCCGCGCCCCCTGCAGTGGAATCGCGGAGTCTTAACCACTGGACTGCCAGGGAAGTCCCCTCTTTGTAATTTTAAAAAAATTTGTAAATAATTTTTAAACTTGAACTGCATATTTGTAATGATAAAAGTGCTTTTTTTTTTTTTTTTTTTTTTTTTTTGCAGTATGTGGGCCTCTCACTGTTGTGGCCTCTCCCGTTGCGGAGCACAGGCTCCGGACGCGCAGGCTCAGCGGCCATGGCTCACGGGCCCAGCCGCTCCGCGGCATGTGGGATCCTCCCGGACCGGGGCACGAACCCGTGTCCCCTGCATCGGCAGGCGGACTCTCAACCACTGCGCCACCAGGGAAGCCGGGTAAAAGTACTTTTTAAGAGATTCTGATTTTGATATTCTACCTGGGGTTGGGGGAAGGAGGGTTTGTCCACAATGTCCTCACACTGGTCTAAGCCAAGCCTCCCTCCCCATAGCCATCTCTCGCTTTCATTCAGTTCATTGAGTCACTATCATGTTCCACGGAATGTGCCAGCTCATGTTATGTGCCTTCCCATGAAAAGGGAAGCTCCATAGATTTCATGAGTAAGTCTGTGGTTCAGTGTGAATTAGATTCATTCATCCATCCTTCTATCCATTCGTTGAACAAACGTTTATTGAGCATCTATTACATCCTAGGCAATGGTCTAGGTTCTGCAGGTAATGATAGTGAGCTGGAACTTACATTCTAGTGGGGAGAGAGGCAATAATTAAATAATATAAAGTCAGGCAATAGTAAGTGCTATGAAGAAAAGAAAGTAGGGTATGGGAGTACTCCTCTAGATGGGATGGTCAGGGAAGGCTTCTCTGAGGAGGTGATATTTGAGCAGATAGCTGAATGGAAGAGACTGGAGCAGGATCAGTGGCCTTCCTAGGGTTGAAGTCTGTTTTAAACTTTTTTTTTTTTTTTAAACATCTTTATTGGGGTATAATTGCTTTACAATGGTGTGTTAGTTTCTGCTTTATAACAAACTGAATCAGCTATACATATACATATGTTCCCATATGTCTTCCCTCTTGCGTCTCCCTCCCTCCCACTCTCCCCATCCCACCCCTCCAGGCTGTCCCAAAGCCCCGAGCTAATATCCCTGTGCCTTGCGGCTGCTTCCCCCCAGCTATCTACCTTACTACGTTTGTTAGTGTGTATATGTCCATGACTCTCTCTCGCCCTGTCAAAACTCACCCTTCCCCCTCCCCATATCCTCAAGTCCATTCTCCAGTAGGTCTGCGTCTTTATTCCTGTCTTACCCTTAGGTTCTTCATGACATTTTTTTCCCTTAAATTCCATATATATGTGTTAGCATACGGTATTTGTCTTTTTCTTTCTGACTTACTTCACTCTTAAACAGTTATTTAGCATCTACTTCCAGAATTTGTTCAGACTCGGGGCAGAAAGTTTCCCCTGACTACAGAATAAGAGATGACCAGGTTCAGGCAAGCAGTGGGAAGCATTCAACAGCCCATATCAGAGTCCTAGCATTAGTCAGGCCACAGTTCACAGAGGAGGACTGTGATGCCCATCAGTATGGCCTGTATCAGGAACAATAACCAGCAGTTGGAGCTCTCAGTTCCTTAGGCTCTCAGGCTCTCTGCTTCTGTGATGGGTAAGTAAGTCACGGGTCCCTGCTAACCTCCTCTACTCTTCTTCTATACCCTCACCCCACCCACCCTGTAGGGTAACTGAAAGGTCTGGAGGAGCTGCTATTCCCACAGAACAGTCTTAGAACCATTGGGATTGACATGTACACACTGCTATATTTAAAACAGACAACCAACACGGACCTACTGTATAGCACAGGGAACTCTGCTCAATGCTCTGTAATAACCTAAATGGGAAAAGAATTTGAAAAAGAATAGATACATGTATATGTATAACGGAATCACTTTGCTGTACACCTGAAACTAACCCATTGTTAATCAACTAGACTGCAACATAAAATAAAAATTTAAAAAAATAAAAATTTCAGAACACCAAAAAATATATATAATATTTTTTAAAAACCCATAGGAGTAGATGCTCTGAAACCCTGCCCCAGGAAGGAACAGGCCCGGTTGTCAGGGCACCCAGGCAGCATTTAACTAAGAGCTTGGGAGGAGCAAACCAGAAGGCCATTTCTGTTCTTGGGAGCAGGGTCACAAGCAATTGTGGGGAGAGAGGGAGAGAAGGCAGGTAAACCCAGACAGGCTTCAGGGAAGACAGTACCAGCAGTAGCTGTGTTTGTAACCTCCCGTCTTTCCTTTTGGTGCCCCCTCTCTGTTTCCAGCACCCTGATTTAGCTTCCATCCAGGTGCTGAGGTTGTTCTCAATTAACTGCCCACTAATCTCTCCAGAAAGGGTAACTTGGAACATCTCTAAGCACTGGGTTATAAACTAATTATCGCAGAGCCCAGGGTTCTGAGGCAGTGCTTTGGGGGTCACTGTGGGAAATGAGTGAGGCTGGCTGAGCATGTGGGCTTTGGGGTCCCCAGCCCCTAAACAGATATTTGTATCTGCTGTACATACTGGCTGCTATTAAAAGGTCCAAATTCTTTTTTGAAAACCCACAAAAACAAAACTAAAACTGTCACCTTAAGGTGTTACTTCTTCTGGGAGGCAAGTAGAGTCTAATAGCTAAGAGTTAGGGTCCAGGATAAGGCAACCTGCATTCGATCCCAGTTTCATCATGGCAGTGATCTTGGGCAAATTACTGAAAACTCTCTGAATTTGGGATTTCAGTCATTCTCAGATTACTGGAAATAGTTTCATCATAAGGCTGTCATGAGGATCAGACACAGTGATAGTGTATGGAGGGCTTTGTACAGTGCCACATAATAAGGACATGGTAAAGGTTAGCAATTCTTAGCTACATTTATTAAGGTGTTCTAGAGCCTTGCTACTCAAAGTGTGGTCCATGGACCAGCAATACCAGCATCTCCTGGGATCATGTTAGAAATACAGAATCTCAGGCCCCACTGCAGACCTACAGCACCAGAAAAGTTTGAGAAGCACTGGTCCAGAAGACATTCAAGACTAAAAGAATTGATGTTTAATGGTGATATTCTGGGAGCTATTTGGGAGCCATTAGAGGTCCTTCCTGGTACCCTTCAAATCATACCATGCAGACTGCTACTTTCCCGAACAACAAAGTTGATTTTTCAAGTGAAGTGCCTGACTGCCTCTGGAAAACTCACTCATCTTTCAAGGCACAGCTCAAGCGTTCCCTTCTCAGCACAGCATTTCCTGACACACCTGTCCCACCACGCACACCCTCATGGAACCAAACACTCCTCCCTTTGTCCTCTTCTTGACTCTGAACTGACTTCTATATCATATTGCCCAAACACATACAGCAGTTATGGAATGTATGCCCAGCAAGCAACTCAGATGTGCAAAAATGTTCTCTAGAATTGAACCAAACTACCCCCAGGAACTTCCCATCCTGCTGGGTGGCGGGAGAGGAAGTGCAGACACACAATTCATTGTGCCAATTGAAAGAAATCTGCCTCTTTGGATAAATGCTGAGTCTTGCATGTTTTAACTTCATTTCCCCTCCCCTTACATGGGAGGAGTCTAGGAGCTGTGGGGTTGGGGACAATAGAGCCTTGGATCTGTGCTCATTCTTCTGGGTGCTCACTATTTTCTGCCAGGGAGTGGCTGGTCCGGAATAATCCTTCCGCTCCCGTGCCAATGGATGCTGAAGTGCAGTGGGTCCCTTCTGGTCTTTTAGGGACTTCATTGGTTGCACCTGTTGTTGAAAGCTATAACCCTAGCTGTTTGTTTCTGGTTGCAAAGCCCCCCTGATTTTGTATCCTCTTCATTCCAAACACAGGCCTCTGGTGGCCCACTGGTCCTCTCTACCCCTTCAATTTTGGATTTTCTGCATGCCTGTGGCAGGTTGTGAAGAAACAGAAGCGTTACATCAGGCCCATGAACTTTGAGACCTCCCTCCCCTATCACCCAGATGCCAGACTGTTCCAGCACCAAGGTGAATGCAGGTCTTCTCCAAGGGGGCTTTATAGCTCCCTAGTCTGTTCCAGTTAAGAAACAGCCCTCACTGCTTTGGTGGTGTCTACCAGGCTCCTCTGGTATCTGTCCACTTGCTCCTCTCCTTGGTGGGAACTTTCTTTATATCCTAGACTGAGTTCTCTTTACTCTTGGACTATAGTAAAACCCCAAACTTTGCTTTGAATATATAAAGGGAGCTTCTGGTGTTTGAAAATTCTTTTCTTCCTTGATAAAACCTCATTTTTAATGACTTTTTTATATTTATTATTAATTTTATATTGGAGTATAATTTACAATATTATGTTAGTTTCAGGTGTACAGCAAAGTGACTCAGTGATACAGATACATATATCCACTCTTTTTCAGATTCTTTTCCCATATAGGTTATTACAGAATATTGAGTAGAGTTCCCTGTGCTATATAATAGGCCCTTGCTGATTATCTATTTTATAGATAGTAGTGTATATATGTTAATCCCAAATTCCTAATTTATCCCTCCCGCCCACATCTCCCCTTTGGTAAACCTAAGTTTGTTTTCAAAGTCTGTTTCTGTTCTGTAAATAAGTTCATTTGTATCATTTTTTAGATTCCACATATAATTAATATCATATGATATTTGTCTTTGACTGACTTCTCTTAGTATGATCATCTCTAGGTCCATCCATGTTGCTGCAAATGGCATTATTTCATTCTTTTTTATGGCTGAGTAATATTCCATCGTATATATGTACCACATCTTCTTTATCCACTCCTCTGTCGATGGACATTTAGGTTGTAAAACCTCACTTTTAAGACTATTTTCTAACAAGGTTCTTAACCATTTTCTAACATGGTGGCCTTCTGTAGCAGTCTGATGGTATTTACGGATCCCTTCTCAGAAAAATATTTTAAATAGATTAAATAAAGTACATAGGATTACCAAGGAAGCCAATTATATTGAAATATAGTTATAAATATTAGAAAACCATGATAGAATGATATTTGTGCTTCTTTATCAATGCATTTAATGATAAGATCTAATTGCAGGTCTAGTAACCACCACAATTTTGAAGTAACGATGAGGGTAAATAATATTTTGAGATAGCTACAGCATTATTAATTTGATATGAAAATATGATTTTTATTGACGACAAAGTCATAGATGTGGCTAAAATTACTGTGGTTTGTTGCCTGCAGTCATGATGAAAGTAAGTGCTGATTTTTGATGAGAGATGTGTGAAAGTTAAAATGCACTTTGTCTTTTGTGTACTTTTCGTAACTTTGGATCACATGTTTAAAAAAAAAAACACACGACTCATCTATAGACTAAAAAAAAACCCCAAATCTAATCTTACAGCCAAAGCTAAGCAATGACTTACAGTACTGTTCTAGCTGGTACCCACTCTTCCCTGAAGAGTGGAAACCTATAGACTCGCTGAACCCCAGGGCATCAAGACTTACAGGGGATGAAAGATCCATTTGTGTCATAGTTTAAAAATGATTATAGCCATTACGTTAGTTATTGGCACTGATTTGTTTTCCTATCTGTCTCCTTCATTAGATAGGACACTAGTCCTTGAGAGCGGGGATTGTGTTTTAGCCATCTTTGTCTCTTAGGAGCTAGCCGGACACATGGCATGAGATCAATAACTGTCTAACATATGAATGAGCAAATCAACTAGCTTTGCCGGAAAATTGGCAGGACCTAGCGGCCTGCTGAGCCATTCATCATTCACCATTCAGCTCCTCTTTGCACTCCAACCATTGCAAGCTCACCCTCAAAGTCTTGCTCACTCATCTCAACTCCAACGCACTCCAACCCTCAGCTTTTAGTCCCTCTTCCCTTCAACACACATACACAAGCACACACACACGTCACAGGAGGATGAGTCACTTAACCAACAGCAAGTGCCACTAAACACTGCTACCACCTATTCATTCGATACATGATTATGGTGCTCTTACTATGTGCCAGGCTCAGAACACAGAGCTAAGGGTACGGAGCCAGACATGGTCCACACTCCTCCATCTTGGAGTTTATAGTCAAGGGCAAGTGACCTTTGAATTGTGTTCTGTAACTTCCTGGGTTCATGGAGAGTCCTTAGAGGCTGATATAGGGAGACAAAACTGTCAGAGGTCTGGGTCCCCTTCCCTACTTCATCCAGGGTAGCTACACTTTTTGCCTATTTTACATATTGAGTTTAATTTTTAGAAAGAGTTTCATAGCTAAGAGATATGTGAAAACCACTGCCCTAGTGGAAGTCCCTGGCCATAGCAGTGATTTGAGGCTCAACTTTTCTAAAACCACCTTTTTGAAATGATAAAGGAAGAGTTTGTGTGTTCAGGATTTAGCGCAAACAAAGTTCCTCTCATCCTAAAAGTCTTCAGGGAAAGAGATTCTAGAAGACAAAGTCCCTGTCCCCTTGGATATCTGGTCATCAGAACCTTTCTGCCTTTGATAAGGGCAGGGGAAGGGGTTACAGGGAGAGATAAGGGCAGGGGAAGGGGCTACAGGGAGAACAGCCGTGTGGCCTCTGTCCCTAGCTGTGGGCCCCAGCCACAGGACCTACAGGAAGGAGATGTGGATTTTGCAGAGAATGGAATTTCCTGAGTGGTCATGCCACAGACACCAAGCTGATGCCTTCTCCCTGGCACCCCTCTTCCCTTCTCTGCCTTTATAAGTGAGATGGCAGAGAGAATCAGGAATGCAAACTCACCAAGGCCAAAATGTGGTTAATTCCACTGATGGCTGGAAGTCAAGACCAAAAGTTTTAATGCAGAATGGTGCCTGTTTTAGACTGCTTTGTTTAGATGGGGAGTGCAAATTAGAAAAAAATAAAAGGGGTCTGTGGAGACTGTGTTTGGAAGCATATGAAGCACACAGTGGGAAAACATCTCCCCCAAGAGCTGCCTTCTCCAAGATTGCATTACTTTGTTTGCTCTTAAGGGCAAATGTGGGAACAAAGAATTTGAATTTGATTGGCTGAGCAACCGCCTCCTTCCACGGCCATCTCACCCTAAGCCTTGGAGAAGGTCAGACTGTGATAGTGGCCCAGTCTGAGCGGTGAGGGATAAGATAGGTGAGGGTATAACAGGAGTGAGGCACAATGGTTGACACGTAGTAAGAAAAGAAGCAATGGCTTGCTCATTCATTCATTCATTTCCTGAGCATCAATTATGTGTCAGGTACTGTGTGAGGTGTTGGAAATACAAAGACACGGGCACAGTCTGCCATCTTGGAGCATGGAGAAGTTATCATAGCTTTGTAAATTTTAGTTTACTCATTTATAAAGTCAGGTTAATCTGAGTAGCTCCCTCATGGGGCTGTTAACAAGGACATAGTGGGTTAAAGCCCAAGTATGCTCAACTGAAATATTTTGTAGATTTTATATTAAGAGCAGATTTTTCTCTACTCACCTGCTTAAGAGTTTATAAATATTCTAGAGAAAAAGATGGATATGAGGAAATGCAGCAGGAGAGGTCCAGAAATTGTTACTATGGCTATGGAATCTCTCCATAAGGATTTGTCCTCAGGGGCATCATGTCTATACAATAACTCAGGTCCTGGCTTCACCCAGAAGCTGCAATATTAGTGGTATTTTTCCCAAGAATAAGGACCCTCTGATCCTAAGGTTCCTGGGTCCTCCTTTAGTCAGAGTTTGCCCAATAAGCGTCTCTGTTTTAGTGCCCTTACCTGCCCTGTTGAACTCAGGTATGGCCATGCAACTTGGTTTGACCAATGAAATTTGAGTAAAAATGGCACCTGTCACATTCAGGCAGAGGCTTTAAGAGCCAGTGTGAGCTTTGCCACATTCCCTTATCCCTCTTCCATGTCAACTGCAATGTCCCTGATAGAGGCTGATCTATTAGCCCAGGTCCTGGAGTGAAGATAACACGGACCAGAGGGTCAACCAAGCCATGATGGACACATAGCATGAGTGAGAAATAAACCTTTGTGGTTCACAGGTGAGATGTTTTTTACTTACAAATTTTAAGCTGTTTGCAATTATCTTTAAACGATATTCAGATTGATGTTAGAATTCCTGGGCCATTTCTTCAGAATCCTTGGAAGGAAACAAAAATATTTACCTACATCAGCATTTTCCAAGCATCACTCATTTATATGCCACCTTCACTATTTTTGCTATTTCCATAAACCACCTGTCCCATTATTCCCTTAATATCTATCATCAAACTGACCCACTTTAAAAAAAATGACCTCACCGTAAGCAATAATATTTCTGAAATAATGAGTCTAATATAATATTTGTATTTTTCAAACATATATAAGAATAAATACACAAATTTGGAAAAAAAAGTGTCTGTTTACCAGCTTTCACTTTGCATTTGCTATTGGCAATAAATACCACACTTACAGAAATACTGACCACAATCTAAAGCAATCTATTTGGCTGTGGGTTTTTTCATATGATATTGTGATCATTTTTTAAAACAATACTGAATTACTCTGATTTACATCTGGATTTAGTACCACGTAGAAACAGCCTAATATGTTAAATTTCATTCAAACTTTTCCTGAAAAAGAACCAGAGTGTAGAACCAGTTTTCACCGGAGTGTCAAAAGAACCAGGGGAACAGATTTTGTGTGTGGAATGGGGCATGAGAATTGTTAGGGTAACTGAGGGATGCCTACTAGGCTTTAGGCTACACGTCTAAAAGGAATTCACAAAGTATGTGGTAGCAGTAAAGGACTTAATCTAAGAAAGTAAGGATGTCTTAAGAATTTAAACTGTAGTTTTTTTCAGACCAGCCACAATGCAAGGATGTCATCTGTAGATAAAAGAGTTGCATTGGTTCCTTGAGTTTTTAAGGACAGTGGCATCAGATACTTCTGAAATAGAGGATGTAATGAATAGAGGCCAAAAAGTAGAAAGCATCTCCATTATAAATTGACTTCAGTGATAATATCCACTGATGCTTCAAGACTTTTTTTGCCTGCTTTAAACCCTGACAATTGACAGGCTCTAGGAGTAGCTCTATAAACGGGGCAAGTGTAAACACATTGAGAAACAGAAAATCTTTGGGAAATGTTCTGAGAGAAAATAAAAACAAACAAAATGGTCCACATTAATGTCCAAACTGGCGAGTTTCTCACTGACTTACAGCCTGAGTCCTCCTCAGAAGAAACTCATAAACATCAGATGCTCTTTTGTTGAGCTCTATAACAGGGCAACAGCAGGAAACACCTGGAGAACAACTTGGAAATCCAGGGGTTGGCTAGCTTTTTGATTACCTTCTGCCTTTGCACTGCGAGACAGCCTGGGTTTGACTCTACCATCAGGAAGTCTCCTGCCACATGTGATACTTGATGGAATGACACTGCAACCTTTTTTTTTTTTTATTTTATTTTTTTTTTAAACATCTTTATTGGGGTATAATTGCTTTACAATGGTGTGTTAGTTTCTGCTTTACAACAAAGTGAATCAGCTATACATATACATATGTTCCCATATGTCTTCCCTCTTGCGTCTCCCTCCCTCCCACTCTCCCCATCCCACCCTTCCAGGCTGTCACAAAGCACCGAGCTAATATCCCTGTGCCTTGCGGCTGCTTCCCCCCAGCTATCTACCTTACTACGTTTGTTAGTGTGTATATGTCCATGACTCTCTCTCGCCCTGTCAAAACTCACCCTTCCCCCTCCCCATATCCTTAAGTCCGTTCTCCAGTAGGTCTGCGTCTTTATTCCTATCTTACCCCTAGGTTCTTCATGACATTTTTTTCCCTTAAATTCCATATATATGTGTTAGCATACGGTATTTGTCTTTTTCTTTCTGACTTACTTCACTCTGTATGACAGATTCTAGGTCTATCCATCTCATTACAAATAGCTCAATTTCATTTCTTTTTAAGGCTGAGTAATATTCCATTGTGTATATGTGCCACATCTTCTTTATCCATTCATCCGATGATGGGCGCTTAGGTTGTTTCCATGTCCTGGCTATTGTAAATAGAGCTGCAATGAACATTTTGGTACATGACTCTCTTTGAATTTTGGTTTTCTCAGGGTATATGCCAAGTAGTGGGATTGCTGGGTCATATGGTAATTCTATTTGTAGTTTTTTAAGGAACCTCCATACTGTTCTCCACAGTGGCTGAACCAATTCACATTCCCACCAGCAGTGCAAGAGTGTCCCCTTTTCTCCACACCCTCTCCAGCATTTATTGTTTCTTGATTTTTTGATGATGGCCATTCTGACTGGTGTGAGATGATATCTCATTGTAGTTTTGATTTGCATTTCTCTAATGATTAATGATGTTGAGCATTCTTTCATGTGTTTGTTGGCATTCTGTATATCTTCTTTGGAGAAATGTCTATTTAGGTCTTCTGCCCATTTTTGGATGGGGTTGTTTGTTTTTTTGTTATTGAG
This sequence comes from Phocoena sinus, assembly GCF_008692025.1. Taxonomy (NCBI): domain Eukaryota; kingdom Metazoa; phylum Chordata; class Mammalia; order Artiodactyla; family Phocoenidae; genus Phocoena; species Phocoena sinus. Next base: position 94,294,128 of record NC_045784.1, read on the forward strand.
CTGCATGAGCTGCTTGTAAATTTTGGAGATTAATCCTTTGTCAGTTGCTTCATTTGCAAATGTTTTCTCCCATTCTGAGGGTTGTCTTTTGGTCTTGGTTATGGTCTCCTTTGCTGTGCAAAAGCTTTGAAGTTTCATTAGGTCCCATTTGTTTATTTTTGTTTTTATTTCCATTACTCTAGGAGGTGGGTCAGAAAGGATCTTGCTGTGATTTATGTCATAGAGTGTTCTTCCTATGTTTTCTTCTAAGAGTTTGATAGTTTCTGGCCTTACATTTAGGTCTTTAATCCATTTTGAGCTTATTTTTGTGTATGGTGTTAGGGAGTGATCTAATCTCATACTTTTACATGTACCTGTCCAGTTTTCCCAGCACCATTTATTGAAGAGGCTGTCCTTTCTCCACTGTACATTCCTGCCTCCTTTATCAAAGATAAGGTGTCCATATGTGCGTGGGTTTATCTCTGGGCTTTCTATCCTGTTCCACTGATCTATCTTTCTGTTTTTGTGCCAGTACCATACTGTCTTGATTACTGTTGCTTTGTAATATAGTCTGAAGTCAGGGAGCCTTATTCCTCCAGCTCCTTTTTTCGTTCTCAAGATTGCTTTGGCTATTCGGGGTCTTTTGTGTTTCCATACAAATTGCGAAATTTTTTGTTCTAGTTCTGTGAAAAATGCCAGTGGTAGTTTGATAGGGATTGCATTGAATCTGTAGATTGCTTTGGGTAGTAGAGTCATTTTCACAATGTTGATTCTTCCCATCCAAGAACATGGTATATCTCTCCATCTATTTGTATCATCTTTAATTTCTTTCATCAGTGTCTTATAATTTTCTGCATACAGGTCTTTCGTATCCTTAGGTAGGTTTATTCCTAGATATTTTATTCTTTTTGTTGCAATGGTAAATGGGAGTGTTTTCTTGATTTCACTTTCAGATTTTTCATCATTAGTATATAGGAATGCCATAGATTTCTGTGCATTAATTTTGTATCCTGCTACTTTACCAAATTCATTGATTAGCTCTAGTAGTTTTCTGGTAGCATCTTTAGGATTCTCTATGTATAGTATCATGTCATCTGCAAACAGTGACAGCTTTACTTCTTCTTTTCCGATTTGGATTCCTTTTATTTCCTTTTCTTCTCTGATTGCTGTGGCTAAAACTTCCAAAACTATGTTGAATAAGAGTGGTGAGAGTGGGCAACCTTGTCTTGTTCCTGATCTTAGTGGAAATGCTTTCAGTTTTTCACCATTGAGGATGATGTTTGCTGTGGGCTTGTCATATATGGCTTTTATTATGTTTAGGAAAGTTCCCTCTATGCCTACTTTCTGGAGGGTTTTTATCATAAATGGGTGTTGAATTTTGTCGAAAGCTTTCTCTGCATCTATTGAGATGATCATATGGTTTTTCTCCTTCAATTTGTTAATATAGTTTATCACATTGATAGATTTGCGTATATTGAAGAATCCTTGCATTCCTGGAATAAACCCCACTTGATCATGGTGTATGATCCTTTTAATGTGCTGTTGGATTCTGTTTGCTAGTATTTTGTTGAGGATTTTTGCATCTATGTTCATCAGTGATATTGGCCTGTAGTTTTCTTTCTTTGTGACATCCTTGTCTGGTTTTGGTATCAAGGTGATGGTGGCTTCGTAGAAGGAATTTGGGAGTGTTCCTCCCTCTGCTATATTTTGGAAGAGTTTGAGAAGGATAGGTGTTAGCTCTTCTCTAAACGTTTGATAGAATTCACCTGTGAAGCCATCTGGTCCTGGGCTTTTGTTTGTTGGAAGGTTTTTAATCACAGTTTCAATTTCAGTGCTTGTGATTGGTCTGTTCATATTTTCTATTTCTTCCTGATTCAGTCTTGGCAGGTTGTGCATTTCTAAGAATTTGTCCATTTCTTCCAGATTGTCCATTTTATTGGCATAGAGTTGCTTGTAGTAATCTCTCATGATTTTTTTTATTTCTGCAGTGTCAGTTGTTACTTCTCCTTTTTCATTTCTAATTCTATTGATTTGAGTCTTCTCCCTTTTTTTCTTGATGAGTCTGGCTAGTGGTTTATCTATTTTGTTTATCTTCTCAAAGAACCAGCTTTTAGTTTTATTGATCTTTGCTATTGTTTCCTTCATTTCTTTTTCATTTATTTCTGATCTGATTTTTATGATTTCTTTCCTTCTGCTAGCTTTGGGGTTTTTTTGTTCTTCTTTCTCTAATTGCTTGAGGTGCAAGGTTAGGTTGTTTATTCGAGATGTTTCCTGCTTCTTAAGGTGGGCTTGTATTGCTATAAACTTCCCCCTTAGAACTGCTTTTGCTGCATCCCATAGGTTTTGGGTCGTTGTGTCTCCATTGTCATTTGTTTCTAGGTATTTTTTTATTTCCTCCTTGATTTCTTCAGTGATCACTTCATTATTAAGTAGTGTATTGTTTAGCCTCCATGTGTTTGTATTTTTTACAGATCTTTTCCTGTAATTGATATCTAGTCTCATGGCGTTGTGGTCGGAAAAGATACTTGATACAATTTCAGTTTTCTTAAATTTACCAAGGCTTGATTTGTGACCCAAGATATGATCTATCCTGGAGAATGTTCCATGAGCACTTGAGAAAAATGTGTATTCTGTTGTTTTTGGATGGAGTGTCCTATAAATATCAATTAAGTCCATCTTGTTTAATGTATCATTTAAAGCTTGTGTTTCCTTATTTATTTTCATTTTGGATGATCTGTCCATGGGTGAAAGTGGGGTGTTAAAGTCCCCTACTATGAATGTGTTACTGTTGATCTCCCCTTTTATGGTTGTTAGTATTTGCCTTATGTATTGAGGTGCTCCTATGTTGGGTGCATAAATATTTACAATTGTTATATCTTCTTCTTGGATCGATCCCTTGATCATTATGTAGTGTCCTTCTTTGTCCCTTTTAATAGTCCTTATTTTAAAGTCTATTTTGTCTGATATGAGAATTGCTACTCCAGCTTTCTTTTGGTTTCCATTTGCATGGAATATCTTTTTCCATCCCCTTACTTTCAGTCTGTATGTGTCTCTAGTTCTGAAGTGGGTCTCTTGTAGACAGCATATATAAGGGTCTTGTTTTTGTATCCATTCAGCCAATCTGTGTCTTTTGGTGGGAGCATTTAGTCCATTTACATTTAAGGTAATTATTGATATGTATGTTCCTATTTCCATTTTATATACTGTTTTGGGTTCGCTACTATAGGTCATTTCCTTCTCTTGTGTTTCGTGTCTAGAGAAGTTCCTTTAGCATTTGTTGTAAAGCTGGTTTGGTGGTGCTGAACTCTCTCAGCTTTTGCTTGTCTGTAAAGGTTTTAATTTCTCCATCAAATGTGAATGAGATCCTTGCTGGGTAGAGTAGTCTTGGTTTCAGGCTATTCTCCTTCATCACTTTCAGTATGTCCTGCCACTCCCTTCTGGCTTGTAGGGTTTCTGCTGAGAGATCAGCTGTTAACCTTATGGGGATTCCCTTGTGTGTTATTTGTTGTTTTTCCCTTGCTGCTTTTAATATGCTTTCTTTGTATTTAATTTTTGACAGTTTGATTAATATGTGTCTTGGCGTGTTTCTCCTTGTATTTATCCTGTATGGGACCCTCTGTGCTTCCTGGACTTGATTAACTATTTCCTTTCCCATATTAGGGAAGTTTTCAACTATAATCTCTTCAAATATTTTCTCAGTCCCTTTCTTTCTTTCTTCTTCTTCTGGAACCCCTATAATTCGAATGTTGGTGCGTTTCATGTTGTCCCAGAGGTCTCTGAGACTGTCCTCAGTTCTTTTCATTCTTTTTTCTTTATTCTGCTCTGCAGTAGTTATTTCCACTACTTTATCTTCCAGGTCACTTATCCGTTCTTCTGCCTCAGTTATTCTGCTATTGATCCTATCTAGAGTGATTTTAATTTCATTTATTGCATTGTTCATCGTTGCTTGTTTCATCTTTAGTTCTTGTAGGTCCTTGTTAACTGTTTCTTGCATTTTGTCCATTCTACTTCCAAGATTTCGGATCATCCTTACTATCATTATTCTGAATTCTTTTTCAGGTAGATTGCCTATTTCCTCTTCATTTGTTAGGTCTGGTGGGTTTTTATCTTGCTCCTTCATCTGCTGTGTGTTTTTCTGTCTTCTCATTTTGCTTATCTTACTGTGTTTGGGGTCTCCTTTTTGCAGGCTGCAGGTTCGTAGTTCCCGTTGTTTTTGATGTCTGTCTCCAGTGGCTAAGGTTGTTTCAGTGGGTTGTGTAGGCTTCCTGGTGGAGGGGACTAGTGCCTGTGTTGTGCTGGATGAGGCTGGATCTTGTCTCTCTAGTGGGCAGGTTCACGTCTGGTGGTGTGTTTTGGGGTGTCTGTGGCCTTATTATGATTTTAGGCAGCCTCTCTGCTAATGGGTGGGGTTGTGTTCCTGTTTTGCTAGTTGTTTGGCATAGGTTGTCCAGCACTGTGGCTTGCTGGTCGTTGAGTGAAGCTGGGTGCTGGTGTTAAGATGGAGGTCTCTGGGAGATTTCCGCTGTTTAATATTATGTGGAGCTGGGAGGTCTCTTGTTGCCCAGTGTCCTGAAGTTGGCTCTCCTACCTCAGAGGCAGAGCCCTGACTCCTGGCTGGAGCACCAAGAGCCTTTCATCCACACGGCTCAGAATAAAAGGGAGAAAAAGTAGAGAGAATTAGTAGAAGTATGAGGAAAGAAAGAAGGAAAGGAGGAAAGGAAGGAAGGAAGAAAGAAGCAAAGAAGGAAAGAAAGGAGGGAGGGGGGGAGGGAGGGAGGAAGGAAGGAAGGAGGGAAAGAAGGAAAAAAAGACAGAAAGAAAGATGATACAGTAAAAATAAAATAAAGTATAATATAGTTATTGAATTAAAAAATATTTAGAAAAAAAAAGGGACGGATAGAACCTTAGGACAAATGTTGGAAGCAAAGCTATACAGAGAAAATCTTTCACAGAAGCATACACATACACCTTCACAAAAAGAGGTAAAGGGGGAAAAATCATAAATCCTGCTCCCTGAGACCACCTCCTCAATTTGGGGTGATTCGTTGTCTAAAGGAGGGAGGGAAGGAAGGAAAGAAAGAAAGAACGAAGGTAAAGTATAATAAAGTTATTACAATTAAACTTAATTATTAAGAAAAAGAATTTTTTAAAAAAAGTCATGGACGGATATAGCCCTAGGACAAATGGTGGAAGCTAGAGTATACAGACTAGATGTCACACAGGAGCATACACGTACACCTTCACAAAAAGAGGAAAAGGGAAAAAAATCATAGATCTCACTCCTAAATTCCCCCTCTTCAATTTGGGATCATTCCTTGTCTATTCAGGTATTCCACAGATGCAGGGTATATCAAGTTGATTGTGGAGCTTTAATCCGCTGCTTCTGTGGCTGCTGGGAGAGATTTCCCTTTCTCTTCTTTGTTTTCACAGCTCTCAGGAGCTCAGCTTTGGATTTGGCCCTGCCTCTGCGTGTAGGTCGCTGGAGGGCGTCTGTTTTTTCGCTCAGACAGGACGGGGTTAAAGGAGCCGCTGATTCGGGGCCTCCGGCTCACTCAGGCCGGGGGTTGGGGGATGGGGGAAGGAGGGGCACTGCGTGCGGGGCCGGCCTGCGGGCGGCAGAGGCAGCGTGACGTTGCGGCAGAGGCCGGCATGACGTTGCACCAGCCTGAGACCCGCCGTGCGTACTCCCGGGGAAGTTGTCCCTGGATCCCGGGAACCTGGCAGTGGCGGGCTGCACAGGCTCCGCGGAAGAGGGGTGTGGAGAGTGACCTGTGCTCGCACACAGGCCCCTTGGTGGCGGCAGCAGCAGCCTTAGCGTCTCCCGCCCGTCTCTGGGGTCCGCGGTTTTAGCCGCGGCTCGCGCCCGTCTCTGGGGTTTGTGCTTTCAGCCGCGGCTCGCGCCCGTCTCGGGGGCTCGCGCCCTCAGCCGCGGCTCGCGCCCGTCTCTGGAGTTCCTTTAAGCAGCGCTCTTAAACCCCTCTCCTCGCGCACCAGGAAACAAAGAGGGAAGAAAAAGTCTCTTGCCTCTTCGGCCGGTGCAGGCTTTTCCCCGAACTCCCTCCCGGCTAGTCGTGGTGCACTAACCCCTTCAGGCTATGTTCAAGCCGCCAACCCCAGTCCTCTCCCTGAGCTCCGTCCAAAACCAAAACCCGAGCCTCAGCTCGCAGCCCCGCCCGCCCCGGCGGGTGAGCAGCAAGCCTCTCGGGTTGGTGAGTGCCGGTCGGCACCGATAGTCTGTGCAGGAATCTCCCCGCTTTGCCCTCCGCACCCGTCGCTGTGCACTACTCCGCGGTCCCGAAACTCCCCCCTCTGCCTCCCGCAGTCTCCGCCCGCGGAGGGGCTTCCTAGTGTGTGGAAACTTTTCCTCCTTCACAGCTCCCTCCCACTGGTGCAGGTGCCGTCCTTATTCTTTTGTCTCTGTTTTTTCTTTTGCCCTACCCAGTTACGTGGGGAGTTTCTTGCCTTTTGGGAGGTCTGAGGTCTTCTGCCAGCCTTCAGTAGTTCTGTAGGAGTTGTTCCACGTGTGGATGTATTTCTGGTGTATCCGTGGGGAGGAAGGCGATCTCCGCGTCTTACTCTTCCGCCATCTTCAAGGTCCCCCCTCGCAAAGGTGGTATTTTAACTCACCTCTGATCTCCTTTATCATTGTGCTGTAAGTTCTGGCTTTTGAATCTGGAGACATATGCTTATTTTCATTAGCATGATTTCCCCCGTTCAGTGGCCAGAGCACTGGGGGCCGCAGACAGTCCTCGCTGGCGGCTGAGGCTTGGTCTCCAGTGTGGAACTGCTGGGTGGGCACAGAGGGCACCTGCGCCTTCAGACGCGTCTGTGACCTCGGGTGCAGTAGCAGTGAGTTTGGGAGCTGGAGCAGGCCATCCACCCTGAAAGTCCCCCTCGGTCACAGCCTTCCCAGCAGCTGCCTGCTCTCCCCTTCCCGACACTGCAACCTTTTAGTGTTTTGGTCACTGGGTCTTCCAGGAGGGGACTTTGTTCTTCTACGTGTGCCATTCTTATGTAGAGTGGAGTTCTATGAACATTGTTGGTCTAGGAGCTGAGCAAAGTAGCAGCATTAAATCTCTCTCATATGGCACCAGGGGACTGAACCAAAATGTTCCTTGCAGCATTGTTTGAAATAGTGTAAAATTGGAATCAGCCTAAGAAATCATTGATTAGTGACTGGATAAATAAAGTGTGGTATATTCTTATAACGGAAGAATATATAGTAGTACAAATGAATGAACTTGAAGTACATGTGTCAACTATGGATCCCACTTGAAAAAAATTCATAGTATCATGTCATTGATACAAAGGTTATCAACATGCAAAGCAATAGTATATATTGTTTAGGAATATGTTCATATATATACATTCATATGTAGTAAAAGTACAAAGAAAGAACATAGTCATCTTCAAGATAAAGGTTACTTCTGGGAACAAAGGGAGGAAAATGAGATCAGGGAAGAGTATACAAAGGGCTTTGACTATGTTTATAATATTTTATTTATTAAGCTAGGTGAGTTCATTACATTTTTCTCGACATCTTTTTAATGTCTCATATCTTCATAAATAAAAAGCATTTTTCAAATATGCTCATTGCAACAGCTCATCTGACAGAGATCCACCAACTTCTAAGGATCACTCATGTGAGCTGAACTGTTCTATGTACTTAGAACTGGAAAATTGTACCAACAAATTTGTGCTGATCCCAAAAACGGACAGGCTATTTGGTGTTGCTTCCTCAAAAGTGGGCTTTGGATTGTAAACTTTCTGGGAGGGGGAAGCCATTAACAACATATAACTGGATTAGACAGTCACCTGGCAGGGCCCTGAGGGGGATAAGACCTGAGACATGTTGGTTGGCTTGGAGAGGACAGAGACAATTCTAGAGCAGTGGCCAATCACTTTTTTTAAAAAAATGAGGGTCATTTCAGGAAAAATTAAAATGCTTACGAGCCGTCTTTGTTTCCCCTTATTTGAAATGAAAAGAGCTTTATTGAGTTCTGACTTGGATTATTCACTTTGTAGAGTAAAACAATGCCAATGAGACCATTGGTTCTGTCACTAGAACATTAATATCCAGCCATATTGAGGAACAGCTACCCAGAGATGCCTTTCTAATATTTCACCTTGAAATTAGGTTGTGTGTTACAAGGTTGGATAGCTGTGTGAGGCCTGTGTTTCTGTGGGTAACTCATCACAAGTCTAGAGTTCAGGGGATGACAAACTGCAGCTCATGAGCCAAATCAGGTCATGGTCCACTTTTGAAAAGAGTTTCACTGGAGAACAGCTATGCTCATTAATTTCTCTACTGTCCATGACTGTTTTTGCACTACAATGGCAGAGTTGAGTAGCTGCAACAGAGACCAACTGGCCCACGCAGCCTGAAATATTTATTATCTGGCTCTTTACAGAAAGTTTATCAACTAGACTAGACATGAGAAACTGACCAAGCAGGATGCAGCTGAGTGGAGCAGCGGAGGCACTGGGTTGCGGGCAGCAGAAGGGAGAGGCAGAAGAAGGGTAGCTCAGGACCGGCTGGGTCTATTTCCCCAAATCACTGCCAACCAGCTCTATCTGCAACTGCACTGAGGTCGTTCTGATTTTCCTCTGTGACTCATCCAGTGCAGCCACCAGTGACTACCTTTTCTCCTGGTGCCTCCAGACCTGGGCAAACGAAAATCCAGTAATTATCAAACTCTGATGTCCTCCCACCTCTCAAATCTGCTCCTCTACTTGTCTTCCCCATCTCAGTGCTGGCAACTTGATCCTGCCAATTTCTTAGGCCAAAAATATTACGGTCATTCTTGACCTCTAACTTTCTTTACATCATCCACATACAATCCATCAGCAAATGCAGTCAGCTCTACTTTTGCAAGGGTATCAGAATTTTGACCACTTCTCATCTTTCTACCACTACTTCAGTGGCCCAATTCACCATACTCCCCTGCCTGGATCACTACAGTCTCTCCCTAATGATCTTCCCACTTCCACCCTTGCTTCCTTAGAGTCTATCCTCCAAGTAGCAGCTAGAATTTTATTATTATTTTTTATTGAGGTATAGTAGATTTATGATGTTGTGCTAATTTCTGCTGTACAGCAAAGTGATTCAGTTATACATACATATATGTTATTTTTCGTATGATTTTTCATTATAGTTTATTACAGGATATTGAATAGAGTTCCCTGTGCTATACAGTAGGACCTTGTTGATTATCTATTTTATATATAGTAGTTTGTATCTACTAATCCCAAACTCCTAATTTATCCCCCGCACCTTTCCCTTTGGTAACCATAAGTTTGTTTTCTCTGTCTGTGAGTCTGTTTCTGTTTTTAAAATAAGTTCATTTGTAACATATTTTAGATTCCACATATAAGTGATATCATGTGATATTTGTCTATCTCTGTCTGACTTATTTCACTTAGTATGATAATCTCTAGGTCCATCCATGTTGCTGCAAATGACATTATTTCCTTCTTTTTTATGGCTGAGTAATATTCCATTGTATATATGTACCACATCTTCTTTACCCATTCCTCTGTCGATGGACATTTAGGTTGATTCCATGTCTTGAATACTGTAAATAGTGCTGCTATGAACATTGGGGTACATGTATCTTTTCAAATTAGAGCTTCCTCTGGATATATGCCCAGGAGTGGGATTGCAGGATCATATGGTAACTCTATTTTTAGTTTTTTAAGGAACTTCCATGCTGTTCTCCACAGTGGCTGCACCAATTTACATTCCCACCAACAGTGATGGAGGGTTCCCTTTTCTCCAAATCCTCTCCAGCATTTATTGTTTGTGGACTTCTTTTTTTTTAAGATTTATTTTATTATTTATTTAATTTATTTGTGGCTGCATTGGGTCTTGGTTGCAGCACGCGGGATCATCATTGAGGCATGCGGGATCTTTCGCTGCAGCGCGCAGGATTCTCTCTAGTTGTGGCGTGCGGGTTTTCTCTCTCTAGTCGTGGCACACAGGCTCCGGAGTGCATGGGCTCTGTGGTTTGCGGCATGCAGGCTCTCTAGTTGAGCCGTGTGAGCTCACTAGTTGTGGTACGCGGGCTTAGTTGCCCCGCGGCATGCGGGATCTTAATTCCCTGACCAGGGATCGAACCTGTGTCTCCTGCATTGGACGGCAGATTCTTTACCACTGGACCACCAGGGAAGTCCCGTGGACTTCTTAATGATAGCCATTCTGACTGGTGTGAGGTGATACCTCATTATAGTTTTCACAGAATTATTTTTTAAGACATAAATACGATTATGATATTCATTTACTGAAAACCTTCCAGTGGCTTCCCACCTCGCTCATAATAAAATTCAATCCTTAGTTTATAGAAAAGTCCACCATTTGGCCCCCTGTTACCTCTTCAACCACCCTCTCCTCCATTTCAACCGTTCTAGCCTCCTTGCTATTCTTCAACCACGCCAGGCCTTAGCTCATGACCTTCCCTCTGCCTGGAACAATCGTCCCACAGATATTCCCATAACTCTTTGCCTCACTTCCTTCAAGTCTCTGCTCAAATATTCCCATCTCTATGAGACCTTCCTTGATCTAACATGGTGAACCCCCCACTACCAACTCTGGTATTTCTCATCTTTCCAAACTCTGCTTTTCATTTCTTCATTCATTGTCATTTGGCACGGTATTTATTTAATAAGTTATCTTGTTTGTGGTCTGCCACCCCCTATTAGGGTTTAAACTCCATGAGGGTAGAGATGTTTGTTTTGTTCATGGTTACATTCAATCGGCCTAAGAAAGTTCCCGGCATATAGTAGGCAAATTTTTTGTTGTTGAATGAGTTACTGGGAACTAGTTTCTAGTAGGGATCCATGGGTCTTGAAAATCTCTGAGAACCTTTGCTAACATTAATTACTATGTTTTTCCAAGATAGTTTCTTATCCTACACACCTCTAAAAGTGAGCATCCAAGAAGAAAGACCCAGGACTTCAGATCTCTGAGCCTAAGGCATGATGAACTTTTGGTATTAGATACCTCTGGTCAAATGTGACACTTTGCTTTGCTTCTGGAAAGATTAATTAGCTTTGGAGGGACCCTATCATCCTTATTCTCTACTCTCCTTCTCTCCAAGCAGGGAGGTTAGGACTTAGTTTTCTTACTTGGTACCCCTCTGCCTTGTTCAGAGTACGCAGGGTAGCTGCTTTCTTTTTCTTTTCTTAAATAAATTTATTTATTTTATTTATTTATTTTTGTCTGCATTAGGTCTTCGCTGCTGCACACGGGCCCTCTCCAGTTGTGGCGAGTGTGGGCCACTCTTCGTTGCGGTGCGTGGGCTTCTCATTGTGGTGGCCTCTTGTTGTGGAGCATGGGCTCTAGGCACGTGAGCTCAGTAGTTGTGGCATGCGGGCTCAGTAGTTGTGGCTCACGGGCTCAGTAGTTTTGGTACACGGGCTCAGCCACTCAGCAGCATGTGAGGTCTTCCCAGACCAGGGCTCAAACTCGTGTCCCCTGCACTGGAAGGTGGACTCCCAACCACTGCACCACCAGGGAAGTCCCAGTTGCTTTCTTTTTGATTCCATGTGAGCATGCCCCATCAAGTCAGCTGCCTGAGAACAGGAACAGCATATGGGCAGCTGTGGTGGCAAAGCAGTGACAGCAGCACCTCAGGCAGCTCATTAGGTCCAACACACCCTTTCCCCTGCAACCCCATCTTTCAGCCCCAGGTCCTCCTCTCTTCAAAGGAGCAGGCTCTCTTTTGTTCAGCCCAAGCCACAGTTCCTGGGGGATAAAAGAATCTGTGGCAGCTTGAAGTCGAGGCCAGCATCAAGCAATGGAACAGGCTTAAAATAGCTCTATGAGGCCATAAACTCAATGATCCAATCTTTCAGCAGCCCTGGGATGCTGGAGCAAATCCAGCTCTAAAACCCCACTCGCTGGTTGCCAACCCCACCAACAGTGGTCTCTTTGTTCCTCTTATCAGCCTGCAAAATTACACTGTGGCAATTGGGCCATTTCACTATTTCCTTCCTTTAAAGGGCTCCTCAGAGAATGAGTAGGTCAGATGGGCATGAAGTGTCCTCTCACACTTTTCCACCTCAGACCTGGCCTTGTCTTTCAGGAATGATTGATTTCCCACGATAGAGGCTCTGCTCAGGAGATGCTCTAGAGGCACTGGTCTCTCTCTAGCTGAAATTTTCTAGTCCCATGCTCATCGCTACCACTTGCCTAGGAGATTCGTTGGAGACACTAATATCTTTGAACACTGAGACCCAGAGAAAACATCAAGATACCATGCTGACCATTCTGCTTCCAGACCAAGGCAAGCAGGATGGGTAAGAATTTCTGCTATTTAGTAAAATTTAAAAAAAAAACAAACCTGTTTTGGCAAAAGTGATTGTACAGCCTGCTCTACCCCTGTGTTGATAATCAAAATGGTGTTTCCCTCCAAGAACAAGAATTTCAAGCCCATTAGATACAGCTGGCAGCGATGCTGTCCACTCTTCTCTAAACAAGTCAAGTATGAGGTCAGTTCCAAGCATGCGAATGTCTTTCTTTCCAATGAAATTTAACGTTTATCACCACCCCCCAGTTTTACTGAGCTGTAATTGACATATACTATTGTATAAGTTTAGGTTGTACAGCATAATGATTTGATATTTGTATATATTACAAAATGATTACCACAGTAAGTTTAGTTAACATTCATGACCTTACATAGTCATAATTTTTCTTGTGTGAGAACATTTAAAATCTACTCACTCAGAAATTTTCAAATATATAATAGATTATTGTTAACTATAGTCACCATGCTGTACATTACATCCCCAGAACTTATTTGTCTTATAACTAGAAGTTTGTACCTTTTGACCACCTTCACTCATTTCCCCTACCCTCCACCTGCCACCTCTGGCAATCATCAATCTGTTCTCTGCTTCCATGAGTTAAGCTTCTTTAAATTCTACATAGAAGTTAGTTAGATCATATAGTACTTGTCTTTCTCTGTCTGACTTACTTCACTTAGCATAATTCCCTCAGGTTTCATTCATGTTGTCATAAATGGCAAAATTTCCCCTTTTTATGGCTGAATAATATTACCTTATATATAATACCTATATACGTTAGAGAGAGAGAGGTAACATTTTCTTTATCCATTCATCTATTGATGGACACATAGGTTGTTTTCATGTCTTGTCTATTATAAATAATGCTGCAATGAATATGGGGATGCAGATATCAATTTGAGATAGTGATTTTATTTCCTTCTGATATATACCCAGAAGTAGAATTGCTGGATCATATGGTAGTTCTATTTCTAAATTTTTGAGGAAACTCCATACTGTTTTTCCATAATGGCGGTACCAATTTACTTTCCCACCAACAGTGTACAAGACTTCTTTTTCTCTACATCTTTGCCAACACTTATCTCTTGTCTTTTTGATAATAGTCATTCTAACAGGTGTGAGATGGTATCTCATTGTGGTTTTGATTTGCATTTCCCTGATGATTAGTGATGTTGAGCACCTTTTCATGTACCTGTTAGCCATTTGAATATCTTCTTTGGAAAAATGTCTATTCAAGTTCTTTGCCCAGTTTTAATTGGATTTTTGGGGTTTTTTTTTCCTTTTTTTTTTTTTTTTTTTTTGCTATTGAGCTGTATGTGGTCATTATATATTTTGGATATTAACCCCTTAACAAATATGTGATTTGCAAATATTTTTTTCCCATTCTGTGGGTTGCCTTTTCATTTTGTTGATCATTTCTTTCACTGTGCAGAAGCTTTTTAGTTTGATGTAGTTCTACTGGTTTATTTTTGCTTTTGTTGCTTTTGTTTTAGTCAGTATATTCAAAAAATCATTGCCAAGACCAATATCAGAGAGCTTTCTTCCACGTTTTCTTCTAGGAGTTTTATTGTTTCAGGTCTTACATTTAAGTCTTCAATACATTTCAAGTTAATTTTTGTGAGTAGTGTAAGATAAGGGGCTACTTTCATTCCTTTGCATGTGAATATCCAATTTTCCTAACACCACTTATTAAGAAGAGATTGTCTTTTCTCCATTGAGTATTCTTGACTCCCTTGTCAAATATTAGTTGACAGTATATTCATGGATTTACTTCTGGGTTCTTGATTCTGTTCCATTGGTCTACGTGTAAAATCTTAATTAAAAGCCCGAGTTCTGAACACTGTTGGATGACAATCATATAACAAAGTGAACTTGAAAGCAGATCCTCCCTCAGTTGAACCTTGAGATGACTGCAATTCCTACTAGCATCTTGATTGTAGCCTCAGGAGAAACCCTGAATCAGAACCACCCAGATAAGCTTCTCTCTTGGATTCCTAACCCCCAGAAATTGTAAGGTAACAAGCTTGTTGCTTACAGCCAAAAAGTTTTGGGGTAATTTGTTGTCTAGCAATGGACTAATTCAGGAGTTGAACAGGTAAGGACTTACAGGTAACAGTAAGGAGAAATTCTCTAGACGTGAGGTTGTAGATACTACCTCTTGTCCAGTAGGGAAGGTGCAAATTTGGCTGATAGTAGGATGTGGGTATCATCTGCCTTCTGGCTCCACTTGACTTTAGGTTGGTGTTATAAATGTCTATAGTACCATTAGGAAGTAATATGGTCAAGAGGAGATAGCTTGTCCAGGCTCTGGAAGTTTGGAATCGGTGTGTTGGGTTTTAGAAGGCAGTACATTGTTCCTAAGTTTTTCTCAGTCTTCTAAACTATTGCTTCAGGATAGTCCTCAAGACTTTGCAGATGACTTCATCAGATAATGCTGACATCTCATCATGTCAATAAATATATGGTTATTTTATTCCCTTTGGTTTCAATTAAATTGGGTGATTGATTTAACAAGAATTATGAACCATAAATAAAGCGTTTCTATGAAGTCTCTTGGTATAGCCATATACATCTATATCCAATATCAAAATTCCTGATTTTTTAAGGCCATTTTTAGGTAACTCAAAAATCTTTTGGGTCACAGAGCAGATGGAAACCAAGTCATAGTACATTATCATTATCTTTGCCTCTTCTAAATTCTTTACTCAAGAGTTTGCTTTTTACAAAAAACACATAAAACACAAGCCTTGGTTTAACAATATAAAATCACCTGTGAAAAAGGTTTTTTTTTAAATGCTTTCTCCCAAAGCAATCTACAGATCCAATGCAATCCCCAAAACGTTTTTTGCGGAAATAGAAAAAATTCCTAAAATTCATATGGAATCTCAAGAGACCCACAAATATCCAAAATAATCTTGAAAAAGAAGAACAAAGTTGGATGTCTCATACTTCCTGATTTCAAAGTTAGCTACAAACCTACAGTAGTCAAATTAGTGTGATACTGGCAGAAAAAGAAACATACAAACCAATGCCATATAATAGACAACCCAGAAATGAACCCTAGTAATTATGGTCAAATGATATTTGACAAGGGTGCCAAGACCATTTAATGGGGAAAGAACAATCTCTTTAACCAATGGTGCTAGGAAAACTGGATAGTCACATGCAAAAGAATGAAGATGGAGTCTTACCTTACACAATATACAAAAATTAACTTAAAATCAATCAAAGACCTAACATAAGAGCTAACAATATAAAACTGTTGGAAGAAAACATAAGAGAAATGCTTCATGACATTGGACTTGGTAATGTTTTCTTGGATATAATAGCAAAAACACAGACAACAGAAGAAAAAATGAATTTGACTTCATCAAAATTAAAAAATTTTTACTACAAAGAGCAGAGTGAAAGGGCAACCCATGAAATAAGAGAAAATGTTTGCAAATCATATATCTCATAAGGGGTTAATATTCAGAATATATAAAGAACTCCAACAACTTAACAACAAAAAACAAACAACCCAATTCAAAAACGGGCAAAGGACGTCAACAGATATTTCTCTAAAGAAATTATAACGATGGCCAATGAACACATGAAAAGATGCTCAACACCCGTAATTATTAGAGCAATGGAAACCAAATCATGAGTTTCCACTTTGCACCCATTAGAAAGGCTCTTTTAAAAAAAACAAAAATAGAAAAAAAAAACACAAAACAGGTGTTGGTAAGTACGTGGAGAGATTGGAACCATTGTGCCTTGCTGGTGGGGATGTAAAATGGTGCAGCCATTGTGGAAAATAGTATAATGGCTCCTCAAAAAAATAAATATAGAATTACCATAGGATGCAGCAATTCCACTTCCAAGCATATGCCTAAAATAATTGAAAGCAAGGGCTCGAACAGATATTTGTACATTAATGTTCTTAGTAGCATTATTCACAATAGCCAAAAGGTAGAAGCCACCTAAATGTCCATCAATGGATGAGTGGCTAAACAAAATGTAGTATATACATACAATGGAGTATTATTCATATAGCCTGAAAAAGGAATGAAAATCTGATAATGCTACAACATGGATGAACCCTAAAGACATTATGCTAAGTGAAATAAGCCAAACAGAGAAGAACAAATAATGTATGATTCCACTTACATAAGGTACCTAGAATAGTCAAATTCATAGAGACAGAAAGTAGAATAGTGGGTGCCAGGGTCTAGGGGGAGGGGTAATGAGGAGTTGTTTAACAGATACAGAGTTTCAGTTTAGGATAATGAAGTAATTCTGGAGATGGCTACTGGTGATGGTTGCTTAGCAATGTGAATGTACTTAATGCCACTGAACTGTACATTTTAAAATGTTTAAAATGGTAAATTTTATGTTATATATATTTTACCACAATAAAAAACAAATTTAAAAATGCTTTCTGTCTACAGAAATGTTTCCCAGCCTGCCACATTTACACTGGCCTCATCCCAATTTCCCACTGCCCAGGATTAAGCAGCCTTCCTCCAAATCCCCCACCCCTGGCCCAAATCAGCTAAATCGCCATGACACCAACCCACTGGAAATAATTTCTTTGTTGGGATAAGTTTCCCAGAGATTGGAATGTCCCTGGTGATGCCACCGTGAACCAGACAGAGCCCTGCAGTTGCTCTGCAGGCCAAATAAGTCCTGAATGTCCCCGGACAGATCTCCCCTCCTCCCTACATCCATTTTGTTCCCCACGAAAATATTTATTATTACCATTTATTTGGCATTTTAAAATTTACATCATACCTTCTCACGTAAACTCTTACTTTTTTTTTTGCGGTACGCGGGCCTCTCACTGTTGTGGCCTCTCCCGTTGCGGATCACAGGCTCCGGACGCGCAGGCTCAGCGGCCATGGCTCACGGGCCCAGCCGCTCCGCGGCATGTGGGATCTTCCCGGACTGGGGCACGAACCCATGTTCCCTGCATCGGCAGGCGGACTCTCAACCACTGCGCCACCAGGGAAGCCCTGTAAACTCTTACTTTTGATAAAACCATCTTGACTAGCCCAAATTCTCATAGCTACTAAGTGGTAGAACCAGGACTTCCTGAACCCAGACCTCTCCCGTGAGACTCCTCCCTCCTTGATTGTCTCACAGGTATGTGGCAACATGTTCGAAACTGAGCTCATCAGCTCCTCCTCCAACCTGCTTCTCCTCCTGTGCTTCCCATCTTAGTGAATGGTACCACTATTCTGTCCAAGGCAGAAACCTTGGAGTCATCATTGCTATCTTCCTCTGCCTCTTTAAATATATATATATATATTAAATAATCTTTAAATATATATTCACTTTCTCCACCCCACTGCCATCTCCCTAGTCCAATTCACCATCTTCTCTCATCCGGACTCCTGCAATAGCATCCTAAATGAGCTCCTTGCCTTCAGTCTTGCCTCTTCACAATTCATTTTCCAAAGAGTATCCAGAGCAATCTTTCTCAAGTCAAGTCTGATCATGATTCATCTGGGCGTTTTGTTCATTTTTGTTATTGTTGGCAGTGGAGCTTTTTTTAAAAAGAAATATTTAAATAAACCCAGATAGATTGATAGATAATAAATAGATAGATAGACGATAGATGATAGATAGATAGATAGATAAAAGCAGAAGTATCTTGTTGAAGTGAAGGTCAGAGGCCTAAATCCCTGAATATTTTATGTCTCCTACCTTCCCCGAGGCACCAAGGATTCTGCAGAGCAAGAGTTAACAACCACTAAACCACTAATTCTACAGGATAAAGAAGTTCATCAGATGAGGCTGTTGTTTACCTGTCTAGTTTCATTCCTCGTTTCCGCTACTCTTCTCTTCTGTATTAATTAGGATAGGCTAGGTTATGCCACATAACAAACAAACCCCAAATCTTAGTGGTGTATAAAATAACAAAAGTTATCTCTCACTCATCCTATTTGTCTGATGCAGGTCATCAGGGACCCTGCTCCACCTCATCTTTATTCTGGGAGAAATGCTCACGGAGCCTCCACCACTTGCAGCATTGCCTGTCACCATGGTAAAGGGAAGACAGCCTGGTGGCTCTTACTTTGGCAATTAAATGCTCAACCTGGATATGACAGGCATCACTTCTGCTCACAATTCATTGGTCATCCCTGGACACAAGGGGGGCTAGGAAGTGCTATCTTACCATGTACTCATGAGAATAGGGTAGGAGACAACTGTATTATTTGGCAAAAAGCACCAATGTCTACCACACCTTCATACCCTTACTCTGAGTCAGAGTGGGATATCTAGAAGTTTTTAGAATGTATGCATGCTGTTCTTTTTGACCTCCTCCCCCCAATCCTTCTGGGAAGATTCTACTCGATCTTGTAGTTTCAGTTCAAGCAATATGCCTCTGGGGAGCCTTCTCTCTGTCTTATCTGCTTCTGTTTCTCCCTTCCCAGTCCAGGGCAAGTGCCCTTTGGTTGTGCTCTCCAAAGCTCCTTGTTTCCTTCCAGCATAAATCTTATCACATTCTCTGAATGTGACTGTTTATATAATGTGGTTTTTTTACCCACAAAATTGTATATTGCCTGATGTCAAGAACTGTATCCCCAGTGCCTAGAGTGCTTCCTGGCACACTGTAGGTTCTCAATAAAGGTGGAATGAATGAATGTTTAGAGCTTTATCTCCTTGGTCCTAAGCCTTTGCCCATTTGGCACACCGAGCTGCCTGGATCAGAGGAGGAGTTGAAGCGGAAAACTGCTTTCCACTGTGAGTCGAGCGGATCTGGAACTGGCCTAGAAAGTAAGGGTATGGCATTTGAAACTTGAGCTTCATTTATGAGCTAATCCTGGGACACACACTTCCTTGGGTGTGTTAACTGGGGTTAATGAGGAAAACTTGGCTATTCAGACAATTTTATGTTCACTGAGTGACGAGTGTCATGGAATTTAGACTTCTTCCACAACAGACTCTGTTAAGGAGTTTCTAACAGCCAGAAGATATATGATTTGGGAGGTAGAGTTGAAGCTGATGTTCTGAACTCTTGTTGTTTTGGGTTTTAGAGTTTTCATTGCAAATTAGACATTCGACATCCTGACTGTGCTTGCTCTTACAGGTCATTTGTCTGAAAATCTTTATTAGAACTCGACTGGCCTCTTTAGTAACAAAGAGCTCACCTCCAAGGGCAGTACTTAGATAAAATAAAATCTTTGAAGACATGCTAAAACTCATCAGTAATTAGAGAAATACGAGTTTATCTAAGCAGTTCTCAGACTGGCAAACATTAAAAAGCTGATAATGTGTTGATGAAGATATGGGGTTATAAAAGCCCTTACGTTCTGCGTAATGTAGGTTGGTTCAGCTGTTCTGGCAAAACACCTCTCACTCAATGAATATTTACTGAGCACCATCCATGCATCAAGTGCTTAGGATATAAGCAGTGAACAAAACAGACAAAAATCTGTTAAAATCTTATGATAATCACTATTATAAGATAATAAAATAATGCATAAATTATTTAATTTATTAGATAGTTATAAGTGCTAAGCTGAGAAGTTAAAACAGGAAAGAGGGATATGAAATGCTACATGGGGATTGAAATCGAAGAAAAGGTGGCCAAGAGAGGCCTCACTGGCTTGGGCTGTCATATAGCTAACTTAGTCATATTAAATAATCACACTTACTATGACGCAACAATTGTGCTCCTGAGTATATGTATCTAGGAAAATCCCCCCACAAGCCCATAGGGGGATGAATGAAAAATGTAAGAAACAGAATAAGGTATATAACATAGGATCGCTTATGTAGATTAAGAATCCATGCACACAATACAATACATAGTTTGAAAGAATAGATTCAAACAAAAAAGCGACATGTTAAACATGTTAGAATGGCTATGGGGATGAGGAGAAAAAGGGGAATGGAAATGGGTTATGGGGTTTAAAAATAAGATAAAATGAACACAACTCAATACATTGATTTGGTGTTTAGAGAACCCATATTTCTACAGCCTGAGAGTCAGGTGTCTAATTCACTTGCCTCGTGTGAGCTTTCGTTTCCTCAGCTATACGGGAACAGTATTTCCAGTCTAAGCTACCTTCTGGGGCTGTCGCAAGACTAGTTTGCTGATGTAGGAAGGGACTTAGACAAGTTTAAAGTGAACACACTTACCTCACACAAACAATCATTATTGTTGCACGGAATGAGCATTTGCTGTTTGCCTTCCTATCATGCATTTCTACTTTGTTCCTTCCCACCAATCCTGATTCCTATTTGGGGAGTACATGTAGTTCTGAGGCAGCTGGCTATTCCCAGGTGGAACACATGGCTTAGGATAAACCAGTCACTCATTCCATCCCCTGGCCACAGTGATTGATTTGGGGGTGGGCATTTGACCCAAGCTATTGAAATCCCATTGAATCTCAAGACTTTGGCTGGGAACACTGGGCGTCTTCCTTGTTTGGCATGAATGGGGTAGTATGGGGCTCTGGAAGTAGCAGCTTGGGCATGAAACTTCTTAAAATACTGCAAAGCACAAAGAAAAATGGATGTGTCCTGAGGTTGGGTTGGTACATATCTCTACACCAGATGGAAATGTTCCCCAGAAAGTGCCCTGAAATGGATTGTTCAAGGTTTTCAGCAGTTCCACACTGCAAATGATGTCAGCTGCTCCAACTTGGAATGAGGAAAAAAGATATCCGCTTTCATACATTTGTTTCCTGATCTGTGGTTGACAAGAGAAAGAATCCTGGAAATAAAATTGTTGCAGGTGCCTGATGATTCCAATCCTTTTGCCACATGTGATGAAATAGAGACCTTGGTTTGTAAAGAATGCCCCTCCAGAGGGTCGTGGGCTTCCGAATTGAATGCCGCAAGGGAGCACGAATAGCCTCAGTCTGGGGTGTCCTCTGCTCAGCACAGCTTCTTAAGATTCTCAAGGCTGAGTCTATGGAGCAACTGCTTTTGAAATGATACAGCAGCCAAAATGCTAACGAAGAGTGTTACATTCATCATCCAAACTGCTGCTTCCCTTCAGTGGCCTTGCCTTCTAGACAGAGGACTTTGACACCCCCAAGCATTCTTCGTACAGTTGGTTTCCCAGATTTGGGGTAACCAGGCAGGAAAAGGGGAGAATAAGCCTCCAGAATGGCAGCTCTTTCTTGTCACACATAACATCAGACTTGTCCAGGACACCGATCATGCTTACTGGGCATGATGGAGAATACAGAAGTTTGAGGCATGGGTTATGCCCTCATTCAACAGTGTGCTTAGTTAGCAAGACAGGAAGTACAGAGTCACTCATCATGCTTCTTCCAAAAACAGATTTTTTTTGCCTAATTTACTCCTACTTATCCTTAGCTCAAATATCACTTCCCCAGAGATGCTTTCTCTGGTCAAATCCCTGTAATAAAAACTCTCATAGCTCCATGTAAATCTCCTTTGTAGCACTTATCACACATTTTACATTTACTTGTTTTTACAGTTGCTTTTTTTTTTTAAGATTAAAGGCAGTCTCTCTCACTAGACTCTAAGTTTCATAAGGGCAGAGATGGTCTAAGTCTCTGTTGTTTAACAAGCACATATACAACTTTTACTATGTGTCAGGCAATTTTCTCAATAGTTTACAAATATTAATTTATTTAATTCTCATAGTAAGTCCATCAGGCATTATTATTGTTATACATACGGAGGAAACTGAGACCCAGAGAGGCAGGGTAACTTGCCCAAGCTCACAAAACTAAGAAATAACAGAGCCAGGATTCAAACCCAGGGAGGCTGGTTCCAGAGTCAGTGCTCTTAACCAGCAGTCCCCAGCCTTTTTGGCACCAGGGACCGGTTTCATGGAAGACAATTTTTCCACAGATGGGGTTGGGGGGGTACTTCAGGCGGTAACGTGAGCGATGGGGAGCGACGGGGAGCGGCAGATGAAGCTTCGCTCGCTCACCCACCGCTCACCTCCTGCTGTGCGGCTCGGTTCCTAACAGGCTGCAGACGGGTACCGGTCCTTGGCCCGGCGGTTGGAGGCCCCTGCTCTTAACCATTATGCTCTGCAATGCCTGACTCGTATATGCTCAATAAACATTTGTCGGATGAATCAATGGCTCTTGTCCTTTGTAACCCTAAGTCAGGCAACCCCCCAAATTAGCCTAATAATCACACATTGCTCTATAACTCATATACCTCAAACTTACATTTCAGTATGACAAGATGATACAGCCCCCTTTGTGATTTTTCGGCATTAGTTTGGGTTTTTTTTTTCTTCTTTAAATTTTATTAATTTGAATTTCTTTCTATTTAACCAATTAACATGGAGTATCTGAAAATTAATTAACTAAAACAGAAAATATTACATAAAGAAGTTTCAACTACTGGTATGGTCAAGTAAGCTCCTGTTAGACTTGGCCCTCTTGCAAATTACAGACTAGGGTTTGGCAAACTATGGCCCATAGGTCAAATACAGTCTACCACTTGTCTTTGTAGATGTAGTTTTATTGGAACACAGCCACATCCATTGGTTTATATATATTCTATTTCTGCTTTCATGCTGTAATGGCAGAACTGATTAGTTGTGATAGACTATATGGCCCACAAAGCTTAAAATATTTATTATCTGGCCCTTTATAGAAAAAGTTTGCCATCACCTGCTCTGGAAAAAATACAACAAATAATGACAGGAAGGCACTGAAGAGCAAGCAAAATGTTTTGACACTTGGAAAGAGGGAAGGTAGGGAGCATATTTCCCATTTTTTTACTCCTTTTAACCTGAGGGTGGACTAAAGGTGGAATTGTGAGTAAGTTAACACTCTAATAGAAGGCCAGCAGCCTTTCTGATACGAAGAATTGAAGGACAGAGTTCTGGGCAACCATAACCATTGGAAAGTGAGGGGGAAATTCCAGAAAGGACAGAGCCAGAGATGAGGAGCATCAAATTATGCCCAAGTCTCTGATTTACTCCTGAAGCATGCATGTGTAGGACAGATGCAAAACAGCCCAGCTAAATAGCCTGAGTTGGCAGTTTGAGTTAATTTACTGCCAACACAAAAGTATCCATACTCTTAAGGGAAATATATCAGAATCTCAGAGCCTCCATAATTTAGCATTCAGAATCTTGAGGTTATAATACAAAACTGCTTGACATACATATGAAGAAACAGGAAAATGTGATCCAATCTCAAAAAAAAAAAAAGACAACAGTGGAAACCAGCCAAGAGATAACCACAATATTGGAACTAGTGGACAAGGATTATAAAACAACTATTATAACTATGCTTAATGAAGTGAAGAAAAATATGCTTGCAATCAATGAAATGTTACAAAATGTCAGCAGAAAATTAATATTCTCATTTTGTTAAAGAACAAAAAGGAAATTCTAGAATTGAGAAATACAATATATGAAATAAAAACTCACTGGAGGGGCTTAACAGCAGAATGGAGATGACGGGGAAAGAATCTGTAAACTTGAAGATAGAATAATAAGAATTATTTAATCTGAAGAGAAGAGAGAAATAAGATTGAAGAAACTCTACAGAGTTTTAGAGAACTATAGAGCAATACCTGAAAGGTCTAACACAAATGTAACTGCAGTCCTAGGAAGAGAGAAGAGAATGGAGTGTCAGAGGGTGGGAAATAAATTGATTAAAATTCAGTGCCTTCTACCTCAGCGAAATCCCTAAGGGTCCAGTGATACGGAGCATTTTGAGATACTCCTTCCAAGGTAAAGGATAAGTTGTGGCATCTGGCCCCTCCTACAATCAAGAAAGAGATATGATGCCTAGTCCTCGGCAGATTTTCAAAGAAACATATTTCTCATTTGTAGATTACTCTGTCCCACTTGCCGAGTGCCCCCAAAAGCTGGTAGTTTTGAATGAGGGGCCCAGAACAAGAGAAGGCTCTGCAACTGGTCCAGAGTGCTAGGCACACCGCTCTACCACTTGGACCATATGATCCAGCAACTCCAGTGGTACTTGAAGGGGCACTGGTAAGTAGGGATGCTCTTTGGAGCCTTTGACAGGTCCCTATATGTGAATGGCAGTGCAGGTCCTTAGGATTTTGAAGCAAAGCCTTTCCATCCTGCGGATAACTGCTCCTCTTTTGAGAAACAGCTCGTGGCCTGCTACTGGGCCTTAGTAGAGACTGAATGATTAGCCATGAGCCGCCAAGTCCCCATGCGACCTGAGATGCCAATAATGAGTTGGGTGTTGTCTGACCCACCAAGCCATAAAGCTGGGCATGCACAGCAGCGTTTTACACAGAAGTGATACATGCATGATCAGGTCCAAGCAGGCCCTGAAGGCACAAGTAAATTTACACAGAGAAGTAGCCCAAATGCGAATGGTCCTACTGCTGCTACTCTGATCTCATGGGGAAAAGAAGACTTGGGCTTCGTTTACAGATGGTTCTGTATGATGTGCAAGCACCACCCAAAAGTGGACAGCTGTGGCACTACAGTCCCTCTCTGGGACCTCCCTGAAGGACAGTGGTGAAGGGGAATCCACCCAGTCAAGCAGCGCATCTGGTTATTCACTTTGCCTGGAAAGAGAAATGGCCAGACAAGCGAATATACACCAATTAATGGGCTGTGGTCAATGGTTTAGCTGGATAGTCAGGGACTTGGAAGGAACATGATCAGAAAATTAATAAGAAAGAAATTTGCGGAAGAGGTATATAGATAGATCACTCTGAATGGGCAAAAAACATGAAGATATTTGTGTCCCATGTGAATGCTCACCAGTGACCTCAACAGTGAAGGATTTTAATAATCAAGTAAATAGAATGACCTGTTCTGTGGACACCAGTCAGCCTCTTTCCCCAGCTACTTTTGCCATGGCCATTTGGGCTCATGAACAAAGTGGCCATAGTAGCAGGGATGGAGGTTATGCCCAGGGTCCACAACATGGACTTCTACACACCAAGGTCAATCTGGTTATGACCACAGCTGAGTGCCCCATCTGCTAGCAGTAGAGATCAACCCTGAGCCCCCAGTATGGCACCATTCTCTGGGGTGATCAGCCAGCTACCTGGCAGCAAGTTGATGACATTGGACCACTTCCATCATGGAAAGGGGAGCATCTTGTTTTTACTGGAATAGACACTTACTCTGGATACAGATTTGCTTCCCCTGCATGCAATGCTTCCACCAAGACTACCATCCGTGGACTTATGAAATGCCTTATGCACCATGATGGTATGCCACACAGCATTGCTTCTGATCCAGGAACTCACTTCACAGCAAAAGAAGTACAGCAATGGGCCCATGCTCACGAAATTCACTGGTCTTAGCATGTCCCTCCTCCCCCATCCTGAAGCAGCTGGCTTGATAGAACAGTGGAATGGCCTTTTGTCGATGCAGATGCAGTGCCAGCTAGGTGGCAATATCTTGCAGGGCTGTGACAAGGTTCTCCAGAAGGCTGTATATGCTCTGAATCAGCATCCAATATATGGTGCAATTTTTCTGATCGCTAGGATTCCCAGGTTCAGGAATCAGGGGGTAGAAATGGGAGTGGCGCTGTTTACTATTACCCCTAGTGATCCACTAGCAAAATTTTTGCTTCCTGTTCCCCAAATTTTATGCTCTGCTAGCCTAGAGGACTTAGTCCCAGAGGGAAATGCTTCCACCAGGAGACACAACAATGAATCCATTGAACAGAAAGTGAAGACTGCTGCCCTACCACTTTGGGTTCCTCATGCCTCTGGGTCAACAGGCAAAGAAGAGAGGTATGGTGTTGGCTGAGGTGATTGATCCTGACTACCAGGGCGAAATTGGACTACTACTCCACAACGGAGGTAAGGAAGAGTATGTCTGGAG
This sequence comes from Phocoena sinus, assembly GCF_008692025.1. Taxonomy (NCBI): domain Eukaryota; kingdom Metazoa; phylum Chordata; class Mammalia; order Artiodactyla; family Phocoenidae; genus Phocoena; species Phocoena sinus. The sequence goes on from NC_045784.1 coordinate 94,320,178, forward strand.
TATAGGAGATCCCTTAGGGTGTCTCTTAGTATAACCATGCCTTGTGATTAAGGTCAATGGAAAACTACAACTCAGTCCAGGCACGACTACAGTACTAACGGTCTGAACACTTCAGGAATGAAGGTTTGGGTCACCTCATGATGTAAAGAACCACGACCAACTGAGGTGCTTGCTGAAGGCAAAGGTACAGAATGGGTAGTGGGAGGAGGTAGTTATAAGTATAAGCTAGGACCCCGTGGCTAATTACAGAAACGAGGACTGTAACTGTCATGAGTATTTTTCCTCCTTATATCACGGAGAAGAGCTAACATCATTCAAGGACTTTACCTCCTCTTCTGGGGAAGGAATTAGTGTATCTTCAGTTGTGTGCAGGATGGTTGTTTCATGTTAGGCAGAATTATGACTTTGTTAATGTCTTTGTTTGGAGATTAAGTATGGTTAAAGGAGATGCATATGGATACCAAGTTGACAAAAGGTAGACTTGTGATTAAAGGTTAATGTTATGCATTAGCTTGGCTGGCCATCGGTGGTCAGATTAAACATTATTTCTGGGCGTGTCTGTGAGGGTGTTTCCACATGTGGTTAGTGTTTGAATCAGTGGACTCAGTAAACTGCCCTTCCCAATGTAAATGGGCATCATTCGATGTGGAGAAGGTCTGAATGAAACAAAAGGTGAAGGAAGGAGGAATTTGCCCCTTTTTTCTTGCCTCACTGCTTGAGCTGGGTCATTTCATCTCATCTTCTCTGGCTCTTGGACTGAGTTATACATAATCAGCTCCCTGGTTCTCAGGCCTTCAAGCTCAGACTGAATTATACCACCAGCTTTCCTGGGTCTCCAGTTTGCAGATAGAGATTCATCTATCTAGCTTCAAAAATTTGAGCAAAAAGGGCGTATATTTTCCTGAATACATATCCTGAATATATATTTTTATTTTCCTGAATATATATTTTTCCTGGATATATTCAGGAAAAAACGCATACGCCCTTTTTGGCCCTTTTTGTCCGACCAAGCAAGCGGGCAATGCAAATCTGCACTACAAAAAAGTCTCACTTCTCACTGGTCAAAAGGGCCATCCGAAAAAAGTGTAAAAACCAGAGAGGCAGGCCAGGCCATGGAGAACAGGGAGCCTTGAAACTAATGTTCTAGTATGATGAATGTTAGAAATGGGCTCTTCTTTGTAAAGTGAAAGGTATTCAATATATGTGGATTAGCTATAATAAATTGAAGACACTCCCTATCTTTGTACGAACAGAGTATACGAATCCACCAAGGCTTTTACCCTATTAAAACCTCCGTAGGCTGACATGAATGACTGAATCTCAAATGCGTCCTGTGCTCAGCCATTAGGTGAGGAGGATTTCTGACTGCATGGTGTCAACTAGAGGATATGTGCTGTGTCTTTCATAAGGATGTGCTCAGAGCACTTAAAAGGACAGAGACCTGGGGCTTCATCAGGTTTATGGAACAGGTTTCATGATGTGTTGTGCCTACTGTGCTAATAAATAAGGTCTGTATGAGGCACAATTTTATCTAAGCCCTTGTTTTATTAAAATCTGGCATGGAGGGCTTCCCTGGTGGCGCAGTGGTTGAGGGTCCGCCTGCTGATGCAGGGGACGCGGGTTCGTGCCCTGGTCCGGGAAGATCCCACATGCTGCGGAGCGGCTGGGCCCGTGAGCCATGACCACTGAGCCTGCATGTCCGGAGCCTGCGCTCCGCAACGGGAGAGGCCACAGCAGTGAGAGGTCCGCGTACCGCAAAAAAAAAAAAAAAAAAAAAAAAAAGTCTGGCATGGAGAGTGTAGAGGAATAGCTCGACTTCTCTGCCTCAAACTTCTTTGCCAGCTATCATTATTTACCAAATAATAGTTGTGCATTACCAAGCGACATAGGTCAGTTTGCATCAGCTAGGTAGTATTCTAACCATTTTGTGTTCATTAACTCATTTATTTCCCAAAGCAATGTTAGGAGACGGGAGCAAATAATATGATAAAGCAGTAAGATGAGATGCAGAGAGATGAAATGACTTACCCAAGGTCATACCGCAAGGCCAGGGACCCAGGCTGTCTGATTTCAGTGCTGGTGTTTGAACCACTTCATTCCACTTCACTACCTGTTGTTTTTTAATCATCATCTTGGAAGAATATACCAAGTCAGATAAATGATATCAATAGGAATCAGCTTTCTGTGAAGCTGAGGACACCTTAAATTCATAGGCTCTGGGTATTAGAGGTATAAGGGGCTCAGATATGGGGAGCTTAATATGGCAACTGTACTGACCTCAATACTCCTGATGACATTTGTGGTTATTTTTTTTCAAATAACACCTTTATTGAGACATAATTCACATACCATAAAATTCACCTTTTAAAGTGTACAATTAAGAAATTTCTATTATATTCTGAGCTGTGTGTCTCTTTTCTGTTAGCTCTGTTTGGGGAATTTGGTTCTTTTGGATTTGTGACAGTAGTCAGACTTTGATTCACAGCCTATTGTTTGGCCATCTTCGCTCCCAAAAGTCAAACCCTGGGTGTTCCACCAGCTTCCTCAAGCATTGATCTTCCTGGAAGTCATCCAAATGAGCATTTAGGGTGACTCCCTGAAACATACGCATTTAAACTTTTTTTCTTTTGTCAGCTATTAACTAGCCCTACCCAGACCTCCTATGGAAAATACACCTGTGAGGTAGATGGGAGAAGCTCCACCCTATCTTACTGGCCCAAAAATATCTTTGGTATGAAACTTTTAAAGAGATTAAACTTCCTGTTTCAATCATTTCTTCTGGTTCAGACAGTGGTTCTTCTGAGGCCACAATCCTTCAGTGAACCAGGGAGTTATCATGAGGGACCTGAAAATCTACCTGTGGATGAGGCATTGTCTTTATTTTGGATAAATATGTCTTACACGTATATTTACTACTTATTTATAAAACGTACATGGATGCTGTTGTGATTAATAAAGCACAGAACCTTCCAGACATGTAGCTGAATTCCTAGTAACTTTTCCTTGTATAGTTTCTCAATCAGCAGATATGAAAGTACAACCACCATCAAGAGATAATCAGAGAGTTTGGAGCCACAAAAGAAGTCATGTAGATTCAAAAGAGTTGAGGAATCGCTGAGTTAAATAATGAACCTACTTCATAGGATACAAAGTTTTCACTTAGTAGGACATCAACTTATCAGCGGTCATTAGTATGGTAGTCTGAATTCATTGGATTGCTTCAGGGCAGGCAACTGAACAACTCCACCATAAAATCAGAGTGGGGATCAGAAAACACCTCAGGCAGGTCTAGTGGGCTAAAAAGGTCAGCCTTCGGGGTACCATGTGTGCTTGGGGAAATTGATTCTTTTTGTATTTATGACAGCAGTCAAACTTTGATGGATTATTGTTTGGCTGGTACCACTCTAAAAAGCCAAACCCCAAATGTTCTCCAGCTTCTTCCAGTGTTGGAAGACACTAAAGGATGCTGAGCACCAAGGGTGGAAGCTAAAAGGGAGGAGGGAGCTGCCAAATACGTGACCAAGACCAAATCTGCCCACTTAGTTTGTTGGGAGTGCCAGGAGATAGTAGTGTCTACCCCCAAACCTTAGCAGACTACTTGAGACTTCTTTTGAACTTCTCCTTTCCCTTTTCTTTCCCAGAATCTCCTTCCCCTATACTTGCTTACAAACCTTTCCCATCCCATCCAACGCAGAGTCCCACTTTCTCTCCAAAGCCGTTTAATGAGCTTGAATTGTCTCGTGTTTTTCTGGAGGGGTTCCCTCTTCAACATTGCCAGACTGTCTCAATATTCTTGGAGCTTGTCCTCAGTTTCCAAAACTTCAGGGCATCCCATAGGGCACAGCTCTGACTTCAAATGCACACTGACCTTTTCCTCTCAACCAAACATCCTTCTCCTTCCCCTTTGCATTGCATTAGAGCCTCCTCAAGCCTGTTGTCTTGCTCCAGGCATGCCCCTGCCTGCGGCTTGGGGTTAATATCTGGTCCTTTCCAATCCCACCCCATGTGATTGTGTCTTTGTTTCAGATCCAGGAGAGTAATCATACTCAGACTGGGTCTCCACTAGCCAAAGCAAAAGAGACATTTGAGGAAACAGTTGGCCAGTTCCTGCAGAAGGGGGTTTTGGGTTGCCTGACAACCAACTGATTGCCTCAGTTCTCCTTTCTGCCTGACATGACCTCAGGGCCATAAATGGCTACTTTCCTTGGTGCTAACAAGGCAAGTGTACAATGACTTTAGTTGCTTGAGAAGAGGCTGTATCCCAAGAGGTACTCCTGAGAACTTATTTTCTTAGAATTGCGGAGTAAAAGGTTCCTGAGAACTGGGTTGAAAACTTTGTGTCTGCCTCTCTCCAACCTCCGTCTGACTGCCACCTAGTGGCATATGAGGGCGGGGGGTGAGGGGGTAGGAGTGGGAGTGGTCCACAGGGTGCAGTCAGTAAGTGGGTGTTTTGTCTCTGGAGAATTTGAAAACAATAATAGAATCGACTAAAGATTAGACTTATTATCACCATGCTCCAGCAATTCTAAACAATGTCAGTGATAAAATACTTCTCACTTTGGTATGTCACTTCCCCCACTCCAGCATCTAAGCAGTTCCCTTCTCCCCGCTGGAGAGCCATACTTAATGCTGACTTCGCAGCTAATCCTTCAGATTCACATCTATTCCCTTCATCAAAATTTCCCTGTCTTGATGAAGGGAATAGATGTGAATCTGAAGGATTACCTGAAAAGTCAGCATTACATGTAAAACTAACACAACATTGTAAATCAACTATACTTCAATAAAAATAAATAAATAAAAATTTTTTTTAAATTTCCGTCTCTTGTGTTCCATCCCTTTAGGGCTCTGCTATCTACTTTCCTTGGTGGAATTTCTTTATAGGGGAGGACTTCCAGTGGCTACCCCGCGAAGAATCAGTGCTTTAGTTCAATGCTTATTTAAATTCTTTTAAAGCAGTGAAACCTTGTTTGCAAACAAAATACTGTGTGGAACTCCAACTCCTAAGTCTTCTTTAAGCCTGTCCTTTAATATCATTTCCTCAGGGAAATTTTCTTTGCTCCTCCATGATAAAGACAAGCCCCCATGATCTACATTCTCGTAGCACGTTGGACTGATTCTTTCATCCCACCCATCACACCTGGAATTACGTGTTCTCAGGTAGACCTTAATCTCAGTGTGTGCAAATGCCAGGTTTCTCTTGTTCACTGTTGAAACCCCAGAACCAAGCATAGCACCTGGCCCTCTGCAGGTGTTCCATAAAGAGCTGATGAAAGAAGGAAGCCTACCTATTACTATAGCCTATAAGTAAATGAACACTGGAAATGGCCAAGTCGCATGTCACACTGTGGCTTTTATTGACATCATGGTCAACAACAACCTCCAGATCATTTTTCAGAACCGAAAAAGTGGTCAACCACGTTTTCCTACCTTGTAGTCACGTGATGACATTTTAAAACTAAATGCAGCAGCCCCAGCTCTCAGTTTCTAGTGGGTAAATTTATTCCTCCCCTCCTTGGCATTAAAATCAGGTTCTTGCTCTTACTAAGTCCTGGCTGAAGTCCTGTGGGGACATGCCCTCTCCTTTTCTATACCAGGACCTCCTTTTAGCAATCCCAGGTTGGCATTTCCTTTAAAACCAGGCTCTGATTCCACTTTCTTCCTGAAACAACCCAAGCCTAGACTGTTTCCCCCTCTCTCTGAACTACTAGAGTTCAAGAACAAATGGTTCATCTAACTTTAAAAACCCCGGAATTTACTGTGCCCTTGTTACATGCCGGTCACCATCATGAGCACTTTACATGATCTCATTCAGATGTCACCACAACCCTATGAGGTGAGGATGATTCTTCTCCCCATTGTACAGATAAGGAAACTGAGAGTAAGAGGTGTAGGAAGCAAGGAGAAAGGGAAAGAAATGTGAATCGTTTGCATGTATTAGCTCCCTGTCTCCTCCTGGTTTCCTGATGGGAGTGGACTCCCTGCAAGGTTTGACCCCAAAATTCTTATTTTACTTTTCATTTTGCTGAGCCTTTAAACAGAGGAGAACATCTGGATCACAGGACTGAAGATGGCTAAAGCCCTTCTGCAGTGTTTCCTCGGGCAGCTATTCGGACAGGAACAGTAGGAACGCCTTGCTTACTCGGTGCCGCCTACTTCCTCCAGCGCCCCCCCCCAAAAAAAAAATCAACCCTCCCAACACACACACACCTCCCTCCTACCGTCTCCATTGTCAGAAGGTTTTCGCTCACCCCAGCCCTCTGCCTGTCATCTTGTAATTGGGGAATTCATTTCAGGGTAATAAAGAGTAGTAAAGTCTTTAGAAGTGAAAAGGTATCTGAGGGTTAATCAACTCTCCTTCACTTCACTGAACCTGCTTCCTTCTGAAGGCCCAGACAGCTGCCCTGAAGGAACTCAGGTTCTGATTGTTGAGTGAGGTAGCTCATGGTGGAGTCCAAGGTTCTCTGAGGAGCAGGCAAGCCTGGGTCTGGGACGGCGGGATATGAAGAGGGGATGACAGCACGGGGGACCCAGAGAGCATGTGTGATGAAATGGAGAGACGAGGCTGGCAAGTACAAGCTTTGCCTTCTTTGAGATTTTTGCCTGGAGCCTGCTCTTCACCCCCTTTTCACCCGCCCCGCCCAGAAAAGTGAAAGGAAACTCCCTGCTTGCACATCTCTCCACCCCTCTGCCCGTGCCCCCAGGACCGAGCTTAAGCAGGTACTAATTAGTGCTCTATATAATTTGGCTACGTTCAAAGTTCAAGAGGCTTGTGTGGACTGGCCTGGAGATCTGAGCATCAAATAGAATGTTTCTATAAGAAAATGCATGCTGGATTCCAAATTTTGGGCCAATATTTCATTCCTAGATTGGGGACTGCTTATACTTGGAGGCAACTCAATTCCTCTTGTCTGCATTAACTTAAAGCCAGGCCTTGGGTCTTTTGTACTGCCCATTTTGTGAAGGCTCTAGATACACCATGTGGGAGTCTAATTATTCACTCATACACATATAGACATGTAAGTTTTGTAATATGTACTGTAGCTATTCTAAATCTTGCACTACGATATAGATAGTATATATAGAAATATAGACGCTATACTTATCCACAATATTGAAGGGTAAGCAAGAATCCTTCACAGCTGTGAGGCTGATACCACAAATGCAGGGACATCTTGCTTTAAGCACTAAAAAAAAAAAAACTCTATGTGTAAATCCAATATTTATCATTGATTTTAAAAGATACCTTATGCCATAATGGAAAAGAATATAAATATAAATATATATATATCTGAATCACTTTGCTGTACAGCAGAAATTAACATAACATTGTAAATCCACTATACTTCAATGAAAAAATATAGAGAGATAAAAGAAATAAAAGACACCTTACAGAAAATCATTTTTCAAGGCAAACAAACACTTTTTCATTTGTATTTGTTAACCCAGATTTTATTCGTTTTCCTTAGGTACAGAGAAAATGTCCTGAAGGCTGGCCTCACCCTTGGATATTTAAGTAATCCCTGGACTGCTTTCTTTCCCAGCTGGAGAAAGAATCTCATCACATTGACTATTCACTTGGCAAATATTTATTGAATGTCTGGAAGTGCTGGGCACTGAGTCCCTGCCCTCTCAGAGCTTTCCAGACTTATCAGGGAGACTGTGGCTGGGCAAATGCTTTAAATTTTAACACATGAAGGCATGTAAAAGGTGAATGCACTCAATGTCCTTATCTCTAAAATAGGTCAATAATGGGACCTATCACATTGGGCTGTGGTGAAGATGAACTGGGAAAACATACATGTCAATCGATGACTACAGTGGCTGGCACAGGGTAAGTGTTTTGGTTGTTATTTCCTAGGAGAAGAATGAACTGTGCCTGAAAGAGGTGGACAGTCTGAGATGAGCAACGTGAGTTTTAAAAAATGAGTATGTGTTCGTGAAGGAGAGACATCAGAGGCTGAATGTTCCAGGCAAATGGAGCTGTGTGCCAAGGCACAGAAGTACTAAGGACACAGTAGGTACCTGGAGAATGGATTTGGCATGTTGGAGGATAGAGTACATAGGGAGAAATGGAAAATGGTGGCAAACTCCGGGGAGGAGCAGGGAAGGCTCCAGAGAGGAGGTGGCATTTGGACTGGGTCTTGAAGGATAAGTAGGAGTTTGCCAGGCAAAGAAGAGGGAAGAACATACTAGTGGTGGGAAAACATACACAAAGGCACAAACTTGTAAAGGTGTATGAAATATTTGGGAGACGTCATGCTGTAGCTGGGGCTCTGCATTCAAGGACTTCTCTCTTCCGCTTGGAGGTTTCAGAGGTATCCGAACTTGTTTGGCAGACTGGTGGGGTTGGGCTCCCTGAAGTCAATTTGAACAAGGGATTCATTGGGGAATAAAAGCAGTACATGTGCACCGAAGGAAAGAGGGATGAGGGGAACAGACTCACATCTGTCTTACAGGCTTATACGTGCAGACCTCAGAGATATTGCAGGTTCAGTTCCAGACCACTGCAATAAAGCAAATATGGCAATAAAGCATATTACACAAATTTTTTGCTTCCCTAGTTCATATGAAAGTTATGTTTACACTATACTGTACTCTATTAAGTGTGCAACACCATTATGTCTAAAAAAACAATGTGCATACCTTAATTTAAAAAGACTTTATTGCTAAAAACTGCTAACGACCCTCTGAGCCTTTGGTGAGCTGTAATCTTTTTACCATAGTAACATCAAAGATCACTGATCACAGAGCACCATCATAAATAGAATAATAATGAAAAAGCTTGAAATATCACGAGAATTACCAAAATGTGACACAGAGACAAGGCATGAGCAAACGCTGTTGGAAAAGTGGCACCGAGAGACGTGTTTGAGGCAGGGTGGCCACAAACCTTTAATCTATAAAATACACAATAGCTGCAAAGCACAATAAAGTGAGGGTGCCTGTGTTCGGCAGAACCTCTCCATATTGGCAGCTGAGCCCTGAGAAGAGCTGAAAGTGGAACCTAAAGGGCTTGTTAAAGGCTTGTTTCCTTGAGAAACTCCAGGAGACTGAAGCACAAGAAGACTGTGCTTTGGTCCATATATTATGTACTCATCAACTACGTGTTAACTGTTTAATGTAAGGTGGCAAAGTTTAACATCACAGGGGGAGAGAGGAGGGCCTTCTCTCCACTTGTGCACGGGATACGGTGCCACTGTGGAACACTGAGGACTCCAGAGCAGCACCAATGTGTTCTGATGGAGGCAGCGGATGGCCATTTTTTCCAGCAGTACCTCTCACAGAGGATGACCAAAGCAAGAATGAACTAAAAGGGTGGGTAATGTGGTCGCAGGCAGGACTTGTCCTTGTGCCCTTATGAGATGATCTTGAGGGCTTTCTGGGAATTCCTTGCAGGGGTGGGTAAAGACTATACAGGGAGGAAAAGACCCTGCGACAGGAAGATAAGAGCAAAAAGCAAGAAACATGGGCTACATTGAGGAGACCAAATTGATAGGACTTGCTGAAATCTGGATGTGGGCGATCAGGAAAAGGGAAGCCTGCCAGATGGAGCCGAGGCGTCTGGTTTACATGGGGTTCCCCCAACGGAGGCGGAGCAATATTGGGATTTACAGCCCATCATTCCAGAAGAAAGTATGTCAGGCATAAAGAGAGACCAAGCCAACAGAGATGACGGGAATGAGGTGTAGCTAATTCACAGTAAGGGGATGGCAACCGAAGGCTAAAAAGCTGTCCAGGCTGTGGGTCAGGAATTGAGTTTCGAGGGCTCCTCATGGGGGCGTGGTTTCTCATGTAACCCACACAGCAGGCTCACCCTCCTTTCCCATCATCTTCCACCTGTTCCTCTCTATAGGACCCCTCCCTGCACTATTCACACATGGCCAAATATCTCCCATATTTAAGACAAAAACTTTCCTTTGACCTCATATCCTTCTCCAGCTACTTCCATCACCTTTTCTCTCCACTCTCCGTAATTGAGCATCTCTAAATTGTGACCTTGAGCTGCTGTCTCCAATTCCTCATCTCCTCACTCACTTCTGGCCTCTGCTCCTCTCACTTCTCCAATATTTCACCACCAATGACTTCTGTGCTGCTAACACCAAGGCGTCCTTTTCTGTCCTTACGTTGTTTGACGCTGCAGCTCTCATATCTTGGCTTCTGTGATAGCAGAGATTTAGCTGGTGTTAGGGGTTTGAGGGACTTTAGTTTGGATCAACATATGCGACAACACTTTTACCCTGCTCCCTGTGCCAATTTGCCACTAAGCAGCGACCCAAAGTGAGGCCCTCTTGAAGCCCAAATCAATGGCCTTCTGTCCCCAAGCTCTTAAAGTCTTAACCCAAATAGAAGCCATAAATCAATGGCTGTTTTCAGTGCCATGCCAGTTTTGAACATCCACGGTCATGAATGAATGCTCACTACGCACAAGACCCTGGTCCAATCACCTCACACGAACTGACCAAATTAAATCTCACTGCAAGATTGAAGGCAAAGGGCAACAGTGCTACTATTATCCCCATTTTATAGCTGGGAAGACTGATACGGCTGCTAAGTGCAGAGCTGGGATTAAAAACCAAGGTCAGCTGACCGCAAAGTTCTTACTCCTAACCACAAGGTGGTAGTGTGAGAGGGGCGTCAAGCTGAGTGTGCAAAAGCCGGGCCTGCCCCTCACCTGTTACCCAGTCCAAGGTCAGTACTGCCCAGACTCAATCACTCACACAACACTCCTGGACAGGATTTTTCCAAATTAAGTTTTTTATTAATTTAAAAATCCAGAAATACAGTGACTACATAAATAAGTACCATATTTAGGTACATGTCCTGTGAGAAGAGTGAAAGGGTAATAATACTGGTATGTTACTCTTACTTGTTTACATGAGTTAACTAGAAAATGGCTATAACTGCTAAATGGTGCTTATGGGCTTTGTTGTTCCGAGTGTTTATGGTATAAATAAATACACAAGAAGAACCACATCCATTCCTCTCTACTAACTGCAGGCGGTTTGGCCTCTTCTCTCTCCGTCCTACTCTGTACGCAACACTGAACACTGGAGGGATTCTACGTTGGCCTCACACAGCGCCCCAGCTCCTGCTTCACACAGAGCTTGGCAAAGGTGTGTCCCAGGGCCTGGGGGAAGGAGTCTATCTAGGGAAGCTCCCTGGGTGTTCCCTTAAGGTTGAGCTTTCAGAGAACACCTGGGTGGGAAGGCTTTGCGGTGAGTCATCTGCAAGGGGAAATCACTGCTTTGCTTCGGGATCCGGTGACTCGTTTCCACACTACGGGGATATTGTCACCTCTGGGAGGGAGGCAGCAGCTACTTAATCACGCCCCCAACCCCCTCCTCCACCAATAATGCTCTGTGGCCTTTCAGCCCTGGATGTCCTCCTTCCTTCCCTCCCCTCCCCAATCCCCCGCCCTAGGAGAATATGTCTAAGAGGCTCGTCCCCTGAAGGCCTGACCACCAGGCCCCTGCGTCTCTTTTATGAGAATAGACTCCTTTATGCCAGCTTGCCATAAAGACTGGATCTTTTACATTTTTCCCTATTGGTGTCAAATAAGGAAAAAAATTTTCCTCTTACCTATGGTCACAAAGTAGGAAACATGGGACTTCTCGGTCCTTAATATTTAAGTACTCACTAGAGTTCATCCATGCCCCTTCAGAGGAGATAAATCTAGAAGGCAGGCTTGAGATCCCTGCTGTGGAGAATTTATAGTTTTCCCACAAAGATGATTTCTAAAGCCAGGCCTCAGAATGGATCATCTGGGCTCTGGTATTAGGCTGCAAAGAGACATTTTCGGAGCAGCCTTCTCTGGGATCCATGATTCAGATCCATGCTTGGTGCATGAGAGGAGAATGGTAGGAAGGTTTAGATCATTATCAGAATCCCCATTTCCCCAAATAAGCAATAATTCTCCTAACTGAAGCTCCTGAGGACAGAACCCCTTTGCCAAGTAAAAACCAACTCCCATAAATGGAGAAGAAGGGAAACCGCCCTCTTAAGAAGCTTCTAGAATTTTGTCATCTAACCGAAATTTGTGGACTAGAGAACTACGACTTCAAGAGAATAAGTGAGGATTGAGCTGTTAATTGGTGAGTTTTGTTGACTTGAAAACATACGGCTGGCCCTGCTGACTTCTATCAACCAACTCCTCTCTTCAATAACTATTTTGTCTTATATGGATTCAGTTTCTGAAAAGTTTACCCAATTCTAACTTCTTTATGGAGGCCCCATAGGTTCAGGGAGAAAAGAGAAGTGTGTCATTATGGAAAAGTTATTTCCCACCTCAAAGTGAAGGCAGCCAGGAAATGGTGTTCCTGCTCTTTCCCAGGGTTGGTGCCATCAACAACCATACCACAGACCCAAGGGCACAGGCTTCTGTTCACAATTCCTTATTCATCCTCCAGGGTACCAACCGCCTCCAAGCTACTTGAGAGCCAGGCAAGGGAAAGAAGGGGAGAGCCTACACTGGCCTTGCCTCCGAATGAAGGCTGTAGTTCACTGTGCATGCGTGTGTGTGTGCGTGTGTGTGTACGTGTGTGTGTGAAGATGGGGAGTTAATTTTTTTAAAACACAAGACATTCTAAAATTTGAAGAGCAGAATTTCATACAAATATTTTCTCTGTACTAAAAAACTCCTACTAAGCAATTCCCTTCTCTTTCTTTCACTGGAATAACTTCCTAGATAGAAACCCGGGGGTCTTGTTTACTCTTTAACCCGTAAAGAAATGTGAAATGCGATTCTCCCAGAAACTAGAGCAGGGTTGCGGCGGCGTTCTAGCCCTCTTCCTACAGAGAATTCAAGACTCTTCCAGTCTCTTTGGAGGAGACGTTTAAGGGCTGACACACCACTCCAATAAAGGAGCAAGTTATGCTGTGCATGGCGTGAATAACTGACTGCATTTGAGTTTGGGGTTTTAGGGCACTGTTGATTTAAGCAAAGTAAGCCTGCAGGTCCAGCCGCAGCTTGAGTTTTCTTGCTTTACTCTATCCAATACTGTCTGTCTCATCTAACAGTGGCCCTTTTCAGACCTTTCCAGGTACAAAACTTTGACCAAATCTTCAAGCTCCGTTCGGCACACACGACTTGAACACATCTGGCTGATCTGGGCTTCTCCTTCAGTGAAGATCTTCCACTGGCCTAAAAGGCAAACACAGAGTGGCCCAGAGACGTGAGAGGAGGGCAGAGCCAACGAGGTGTAGAACCGATATACCCCACCCTTCCCCACGCACTCACGGACCTGCCAGGGGAGCTGGAAGATGAGCATCACGTGATTTCAGCAAAATAGCCCCTGAAACACTTTTCTGGGGACAGGTACGGAAAATGGGCCACGGAGTCTTCATTTCAACACACAGCATTTGTAAGAATCCCAAGAATAATACAGAACTGCCTCCTCAGAAAAACCCGAACAAACTTTTTCGCCAACCCAGTATTGTTCTTGGGATTTTTACAGTTTACTTAGCATTTGCGAATCGCTCCGCTATCAGGTCGTTAGCTATTAGGAGGCTCACCTGGCAGCAGGTCAAATAAGGCACTTTGGAGACCAGTACTTGGTGCATTACCGGGGCTTTGCTTACTCTTTGAGGCCTGAATATTAGTTTGGGTTGCTTGATCATTTACTGCTCTTTTCCCTATTCCTGCCGCCCTCTGTTAAAAACTGCTCCCCTCTGCTTTGTCTTCTGCCCACACGCTGGCCTCACACCACCTTTAGCAGCCCTTCCAGCCTCCTATGGCTCCGCAGAGAGTTCCAGCCTCACATCCGCCACGTGATCCCTCTCTGCTCTGGTTGAACACGGCCGCATCCCTTCCGTTCCTTGTCATCCCTGCTCCTGTCCCCCTCCACTCCCTGTTGTCTCTTCCCCCGCCCCCTGGAACTGTCCATACTTCCAGCGTGTCCTCACCAACTTCTCTATTCCCCCTCCTGCCATGCTAACTGAGCAAGCGATTTTGACTGCACACCCGTGCTGAGCACTGGAAACCACCTGATGTCTCTGGACCATCCCTTTCTAACTTTCCTGGTCCCTCAGTGGTAAGACCATCCTTCCCCGGCTATCATCTTGCTCTGTCGAATAGCGTTCCTAACAAAATGTCTACCCTGGACGCCCTCTTCGGCCTTTTCAATCCTGTGCTCGTGGTGCTGCAAGCTGGAGAATTCTGCGAGTCCAAGGTCGGCAAGCGCCTCTTAATCCAGAACCGTTGTTGAACCTCTTTTCTTTCTCTCGCCACAGAAGACCATGCCCCGCTTCCTTACGGCCTCCATTTCTCTGCTCCTTTCTCCCTTGGATTCTTCACTTTTCCCTATTCTCTTGGATTCGATGAGAAAGGAGAGATGGGTCGGGCAAGGAAGCAGCTTCTACCAAAGCCCTGCGGTGTGCCAGGATCTGACAGGCACACTATATACAGGAGTCAGGCTTGCTCTGCTCTGTCCCCAGGCGACCCTGTGGGATCATCTCATTACCTACGTCCTTCAGAGGCACACATCATCTACCTCCATTATGCACCCTAAATCCTAACTGTGACAGGAAGACTTTGTTTAAATCATCTTTCAAGTGCCCCAGTGCCTAGCACAGTGCCTGGCCCACAGTATGAACAAATATATGTTCTTTGAAATTAATTGGTAATTTCAAGCCACATTATTGATCCTATAGACTCTGCCTTCTTATTCCTTCCAAGAACTTCCAGCTCCTCCATTTGAATTCTCCTACTGTCCAGTTGTCTACCTGTCATTCTAAACTCATTTCTCTCTTTGATCCTGATCGTGATGGTTTACCCTCAGCCTCTCACAGGGACCCCTCCTCCCCTGTCTAACCGACTTAATACGGTCTAACAGCTTCCTGTTAGACTATCACCAGCTCTCTCACTAAAAGCCCACCTGCCACTGCATCCAGCAAGTACCACTTTCTAAAAAACAGATCTGAATGCATCGTTCGCTTGCTAAAACCCCCCACTGGGGTTCTCCGGTCTGGAGACCAAGTTCAACTTCTCAGCATGGCATACTGGGCTCTTTAGAATATGGCTTCTCAAAGTAGGTGCTTAATAAATGCATCTGACAGCCGAGAGACATCTTTCTAAAGCCCCATTTTGACGCCACTACACTGTGTGTGTAAGTTTGCAGCAAGCACCCATGCTCCTTCCGGGCCCTCTGACTACTTCCTACCTCCAACTCTTCTCAGATTTCTGTGCACCCTATGTGGCCTTTGTAATTCTTCCTCACCCACACCCATCCACCCACCTCCACATTTCTTGTTTGCTCCTGTCGAGTCTTCTCTTACGCTGCACCTTCTCCCTAGACTGATTTCCTGACCTGTTGCCCAGTCACACCCTTCTCTTTCAAAACCCACCTCCTCCCTGAAGCCTTCCCCGACTAAGCCCACCTGGCTCTCATCTCATTGTTCTTTGCAGATTCCCCTGAGCACTTAGGTATTTAACTCTTCAGAAGTATACTAATTCATAATGAAGGCATTTTCATGTTCTGTCTCGCCCATTAGAATTCCCTGTGGATAGAAATTCTGTGCCTTTTATTCCTTCAGAAGTGCTTACCCCCACCCCCCCCCACGCAGTGCCTAGCAGGATCTAGTCCCAGGCTCCACCTAGCGTAGAAAGTGGGAGAGCCGCAAGTATGCTTAAGTGTCTGAGTGCTTTTAAAGAAACACGACCAACCGGGGCAGTTCCAAACAGTCAAACAGAGCTTTGATACAACACAAGAATCGATATGCAGTCATCTTCTCTCTTTCTCTCTCATCCCCACCACTGAGGACATAGCCTTCCAGATGTGAAGTCTCCACAGATAGACCAGACCTCCCACCCTCTTGAGAGTCTGGGTTTAGTCACCCACAGGAGAGAGAGAGAGTATCCTCTAATGCTGACATGGACCATTGCTCCTGTTCAGTGAGAGCACGGTGGGTACTTTATTTGGGGCTATGTGACATTGAAAACTGGATGTGTTTTCCAGGGAGGAGTAAAGAGAGTCACGACTTACTCAGGGTTGTCCTGGTCACCAGCTTGAAGTGATGGAGCTCCTCAAACATCCTCTTGGAGATCTTCTCAATATGGAAGTGCTGGAGGATGCCTGGGGCCAAGCACAAAGTGGGGCAGGTGGTCAGGCGCTCTCTATCTGGAACCACCAACCCCTTTTTCTGCTTGGGCTGAGCATATCATCTCACTACTGGGGCTTAGGAGTCTCGAGCGGGGCTGTGTAATGTGCTTAACCAGGAACTTGGACGGCTCGAGGGTTATAACTGACTCCATTCGTTTCCTTGGCTCACTGACCTCCCCCCTGGTTCTCTAGAGGACAGAGATAAGGGAGACAGAGCTGCTGACCGTGGGACCCGCTCCTGGAGAAAGCCACAGAGAATCAAGCATGGATGCTGGATGGAGTTTCTGCAGCCAAAGGCAGTATTAGACATTCTGCCCTTGCCCCTGGTCTGGGTAGACTATGTCCCTGCCAAGCCACCGGGCTACCCTCCTGGCTCGGCAGCGAGAACCAGCAGTGGGTCTTGCAGACAGGTTGTGTAAATGGAGAAGCCATCCTTATTCCTGAACTCACCAGAAAGCATCTTTCCCTTTGGGAAACAGTCACAGCTCCTTTCACTTTCCCTTATAAAAATGGGCAGAGTGAAAATAAGGGGGCTCCCACAGTCTCAACCTTGCCTGAATAGCTTTTATCGGAATAACACGTGAACAACTGAAAACTGCCACTTAAATAATCCTCGAGAGGTCTACAAGGAGCAACGGACATGGAGCCTGGGTTTTCCTCTATCCACTATGCACATATCTTGATTACCCAGTGCTGTGAACAAGAGCTTACTTAGAGGCGACACTAGCAAGTTGAAAAGCATCCATGCATTTCTGTGAGGCGAGAGATGTGGGGCGATGGATGCGTAGTGAGGTCACCGCTAGGGAAGCCAACAGAACAGCGCTTAGTCCTGGTGACCAGTTACAGAGGAGCTAGGGAGTTAGGGATGGCAAATCAACATTCCTGGGTCTAGAGCAAAAACAAACAGGGATGAGTCTCATATGTGTGTTCTAGCATATTTTTAAAGGGGTAGAGAGGAACTTGTTCTTTTGAGAAAGAAAGAAGGGAGAGAAGAAAGGCCCACAAAATACTAGAGCAGTTGTTTCTCAAAGGATGGGTCCAAGTGCCACCTGTATCAGCATCACCTTGCTATTTGTTAGAAACACAAATGTTTAGACCCTACTGGAGGCTGACTGAATTCACACTTCTTGGATGGGGCCAGGTAACTGTTTGTTTGTTTGTTTGTTTTAAAATAAATTTATTTATTTATTTATCTTGGTTGCGTTGGGTCTTCATTGCTGTGCGCGGGCTTTCTCTAGTTGCGGTGAGCGGGGGCTACTCTTTGTTGCAGTGCGCGGGCTTCTCATTGTGGTGGCTTCTCTTGTAGCGGAGCACGGGCTCCAGGCGTGCGGGCTTCAGTAGTTGTGGCACAGCGGGCTCTAGAGCGCAGGTTCAGTAGTTGTGGCGCACGGGCTTAGTTGCTCCGCGGCATGTGGGATCCTCCCGGACCAGGGATCGAACCCATGTCCCCTGCATTGGCAGGCAGATTCTTAACCACTGTGCCACCAGGGAAGTCCCGGTAACTGTGTTTTAAACCAGCTCCTTGTGTGATGCTGAAACTTACTCAAGTTCAAGCACTCTCGAGCCTTATGCGGGAGCCAATTGAAAAAGGATGTGCGTTATTTCCCAATTCCTAGAAAACTTGACCAGACTAGATCAGCCCTAGTCTCGTAGCTATGGGATGGTTTGAATAGCTGCAGGGATGATGGTTTAAATTTGTCTTACTGCAGAGTCCCCAGCATGGTTCGAGAGACTCAGCTGTGCACTGAATGATTGCATTTTCATGTTTGTTGAGCTTCCTCTGGGAAACAATGGTAGACTACAGTTTGGGAGTTTAAAACCCTGGGTGTACATCAGAATCACCTGCGGAGCTTTCCGAACAAACCCTTAAGCCCAAGCCCCACCTGGCCAATTAGTCAGACCCTCTGCAGGTAGGCTCAGGGATTTGGTATTTAAAAACCTTCCCGGACGATTCTGGTGTGCAGCCAGGGTTAAGAAGCACTCCTCCAGCCTTGGTTGTGTGAGAAAGACAACAAAACCCAACAGTCAATACTTACCTTTTAGCCCACGTCCTGGTTAAAGCTAAAGGCCACAACAGCAACGGTGGGAGTCATATGTTAGTTTCTAAGCAATCGGGAAATCTTCTGACCCAGAGGAACAGGTTGAAGCAAAATGAAGGTGAGTCTTCCATTCCTTCCCTGTGTCCCCCTTACAAAAATATTGACAAGAAATTAACGTCATCTGGCTCACCCTTTCGAATGGTCCAAACGTGGACCTCTACCTGAGGCGGTCTCTCTGTCTCCAGTGCTATTTTTCTGGTGGTCTCCCCATCCTCCATGAACACAGACTCATACACGGGCATGGTTTCTTCTCCACAAAAGTAGCCTTTGCTGTCAAAGCTTTGGCCAGGAAGTTCTTCTGGAATCAGGAAGCAAGTAGAGATTTGTCATGGTTTTCCAAAACTAGGAGCGAACCTCTGTATTTATGCATCTCTTTGTTCATAGCACCACACAAGCATCAAAAGTGGACAATCTACAAGAACATTCCTACAGAGATAGAAATCCCACCCATATTTCACTGGCTCAGCTGAGGCTGCCCCTGTAACAGCCACGAAATCACAAAGAAGCACATGACTTTTAAGTCCGCGTGATGACAGAACACTGGCCCCAAAGCTACACTGGATCCACCACCACCGCATGAGAAGTGGATCTTCACAAAGAGGAAGAATGTGACGAGGTACAAATCTGCTGGGCGCTTAAGGGAACACAGGATTTTCGATGCTGGGTCAGGATCATGGTTGGGCTAGCTCAGCGTTGCCAACAGAGACCCAAGGAATGGGCTGACAGAACGCCTCGGTTAGCTTCCCTGACGTCAATTAGGTATACTTAGAAAACATTTATGACACTCATTGATGTGCATATACTTGCCCAAAGGATCTATCCAAATTGGCTTGACATTTCTGAACGCTCTTTGATTCGTTTGTAAGCGGAATGCTAATACCGGATCAACACCAGTGCCAAAACCTAGATGTCAGATTAGTCATATGTATGCTATGCCAAATGAACGGTTGGAAGACACAAAAAAATTGGTCAAATCCCTCAACTATGGATCATTTAAAGTATAAACTAACTTGTTGGTTTTCAGCTTCCAGGCATAAAGGTACCAGCCCCCTCTTACTCCCCATTCTGCTCCACCCTCCTCTTTCCTCAGCCCGCTACTGAAAGAAGTTTCCCTTGGTTGGTTATCCATGACTTAACTTGCTTTGCTGGCCTTGTAATCAGCACCCTCTTCAGCTGTGCACTTAAAGTATAACACTCAAATCGGGAACAACAAAGACAAGCTGAGGACACCCTGAAAAATTCTGAATATGCGCAGAAGCCACCTGTAAGCACATCTGATGAAAGCGGTGGGTGTTGAGTGCTTTGGGCCCGTGACTCTAATTAGGGGGACTCATTGTTAGCCAATCAGAGGCACTTGGACTAGAGGTTGTAATCAAATTGCTATCGCATGTCTCTTGCTGACCTGATTAGCTCTCCCATCCCCACCACCATTTTGGCACTGGAAGGACAAAATCCTAGTCCTCTCTGGATGATTCCAGGTTGGATTACTCAATTCGTAGATTATCCTAGAGTCAAGCTTTCTTTCTCCTTGTGTCTTTCTTTTTAGTTATTTAATTACTCGGTGGGCTGGTCTTTGTTGGCGATGCATTAGGTGATGAAGGGACTTGCACGAGCACTTTTCAGTAGGTGGAGGGGGGAGGAGGCCATGGAGTATACAGGAACCTCTATGTATTTAATTACCACCTTTAGAATGAGAACCGGATTCCTGTGTTAAATCTTGCCCACCAGCTTAATACTAGCTATAGCTATCACAGCCATAAGAAATCCGTGATGGCACTGGAAGTACCTATCATATACTACAAGTCCTCCCAGTGTCCTGAAGAGTTATCCTGCCCCACCACCCCTCCCCTCCAAGAACTTAATTTACTCACCAGAAGGGACCTATAAACAACAAGATCCATTAGTGACTCACCCCTGGCTGGCACATGAAAATATTAAGAGTAAATAAACAGAGCGTGTCTTTCAAACTACCTACTCGGCAACCTCTTCATTCCACATGGTCCACTTCAAGGTGCTTCCTGATCACTGCACGTGAACCTACTTTCATTTCCTTCTGGGGAAGTATGCCATACCTGAAGTAATTTCTGGGCATTTCCACTTCCCACGAGAATGCTCCTGTCCTGAGCCCTCCAGAACTAAGAAATTGAGAAACCACTCCATATGGAAGTGGGGATGACTGATGCAGGAGATGTAATATCCCAGCCCAGGAAACAAACTTGAAGTCTTACCAGGGGCTTTTTATGCTGTAACCCAAAAGGAGTGTGTCATTACGGGAATTCCAGGTATATTGGGGTGGTATGGTGGGGTGGAAAGGTGAGTTGGGGAACCTTCAGGGAGTAGAAGTCCTACACAACCCTGCAGATGGCCACTGACACATGAAGCAAGGCCAGCCTCCACCAGAGCAAAGACGAGAGAGAGAGAGAGAGAGAGAGAGAGAGAGAGAGAGAGAGAGAGAGAGAGAGAGAGAGAGAGAGAGGTGGGAGACTTTCAATTTGCAGACATCCATGTGTGGCTTGCTGAGGGCAGGTGACAGAATGGGAGAGACACTCTCTCCTTCCACGTTGCCCAGTAAGTCCTCTATCTCTACACGTCTGAGCAGCACGGGAAAGCGGGAAAAGCCACTCTTCCAGAGAAACACATTGTCAATGAGGCTCTTCAGTATATTGCCAATTGGGATTCTGAGGGCAGTTTTTAAAATAATAGCCTCTATTACTTTTTCTAATTACAAAAGTCATACGCGTTTATTGTTGAAAATTTAGAAAATACAGATAAACAAAAAAGAAGAAAATAACTACCCATCATTCAGTCACCCAAAGATGGCCACTGTTACATTTTGCCATATGCCCTTCCAGTCTTTTTGTTTTTGGCTAAGCATATTATCAACGTTTTCTCTATTAAAGAGAAGAAAACTGAGGTGTATAAAGTGAAGTGACTTGCCCAGAGTCACAGAAATAGATAAGAAAACCAAGGTTTGGAACCCAGGTCACTTCCAGCCCATTGTTTTTTCCAGGCCAGCAGAAAATGTTGACTGATATTTTTTTTTTAAAAAAAGGCAAATCAGTTACTTAAGTGTTGGTTTTGACACACGAGCTTGAGAAAAATACAGTCTGTAGTATTGGGGTGACAGAGTACTGGATTGATGGTCAAGAGTTCTAGCCCTGGCTCTGCCACTGGTTTTCTGTGTGACCTAGATCATAATATACATATTGTTTTCTAGCTTGAAGATTTTGTACTTAACAGACATATTGCAAGTATGTTTCTGTGCCATTAAATCTTGTTCTATAGTGATTTTTAGTGGCTATATAATATGCCACAGTACAGATATACCGTAATTTATTTAACCATTTCCATACTGGTAGACTTTCAGTTTGTTTCCAATAATTCACTATTGTAAACAGCACTGCAGCAAAAATCCTTGTTTGTATATCTCTGTACGTCTCTGATCACTTTCTTTGGATTTCTACAAGTAGAACTGCTTAGCCAAAGAGTATGAACATAAAGGTTTTAATAAATGCCACCGCCTGAAAGGCAGTGCCTGTCCTGTGTACTGGGCCCACACCTTTTTGATTCCTTCGCTCTTATTTGGATCACGTACAGCAACACAATCCTAACCACACAAAGAAATGGGATGTGGTCTGAAGGTGTGAGATTCAAATTGGAATATGATATAGTGGGAGGGTTTATCTTACCTGGGTAGTTTAGGTAACTATTAGTTTGTGTACGAAATTATCTTGTATTGCTTTTATGATGATAGGCATTAGACCCTTGACAGGAGAGAAAATTGTGCTGGTAGAACTACTTCCAGGTGACACTAAAAGGCCTGGGGATCCAGTGAGGTGGCAGACTTGGAAGTTACAATAGGTCCATGGCTGGGTGGCTGCCATGTTCATATCCTCAGAATGTGCTCTCTCCGTGCCCCTAGCGAGTACATTTCCTCAACAATTTTAATGCCCCGATTCTCCACTCCATATCAGATAGCTCCTGTCCGTCCTACCCACACTCTGGCCCTACTCTGGAAGACGAAGCTTGTTACATTAAGAAAGATTTTGTTCGTGCCATAAATCAGTGCTTCCCAAACTTTAATGTGCATTGCACTCACCTGGGGGACCTTGTTAAAATCCAGGTTCTGATGCGGCAGGTCTGGGGTGGGACCTGAGAGTCTGGTTTTCTCACTAGCTCCCAGGTGCTGCCGGTCCATAAACCACACTTTGATTAGCAAAACCATGAGCTACCCTGGGCCTACAGCAGTGGTTCCCAAACTTGTCTGCAAATTAATGTTATGTGGGGATCTTCTAAAATTCCAAACCCCAGGCCACAACTCAAATCAATTAAATCATAATCTCTGGGGATGAGACACAGGTATTTTTTTTTTTTTTTAGTTTTAAGAGTTTATTTGAGCAAAAATTGGTTCAAATTGGGCAGCATCTAGTCTAACAGATAGAAAGGAGCTCCAAGGAGCTGTACAAAATGAAAGACTTTTACAGGCAGAAGGGAACAGGAACAAGGAAGTTATATTTGGAAAAAAAGTGGATTGGTTATTGCCAGGGCACTTTCCTTTAAGGGATGGCATGGGTCTATCAGGCAGGCGACCTCACTAGTAGTGCTGATCAGGTGACTCCTGATTGATTGGTGTAGGATTTCATTTCTGGGAGAGTGAAAATTAATTGTCTCGATTTGGTGACATGGGGCTTAGCAAAACTGACTCCATGTTGGGCCTGTTGTCTTGTTTTTAGCAGAAGAGACCACCTGGTCCTCGTTTCCATCCTCCGTCCATCCTGGCATCCTTCCACACTGCCCTCTGGTCCTTGGTGGTTCAGCCACACTGACGGCCTACTCATCCCCGGGCCTGTCTAGTCCTCAGTTGTTGGTCCAAGAGACACAGGTATTTTTAGAAGCTCTCTGGGGGATTCCAATGTGCAGAGAAGTTTGGGAACCATTGGCCTACATGAAGATGCTCAAAATACATATATACTGAATACGCTGACGAAGTTCATGTCTGTCTGCTACTCATGAGGAATTGCTTAAATTGAATAAATGATTTAGCTCTCTGCCTACACTTAAAAACATTTTTTTAAAAAAAAAATATTTATTTATTTGGCTGTCCCGGGTCTTAGATGTGGCACACAGGATCTAGTTCCCTGACTAGGGATCGAACCCAGGGCCCCTGCCTTGGGAGCGTGGAGTCTTAACCACTGGACCACCAGGGCAGTCCCTAAAAACATTTGGTTTTTCATCTGTGTTTACAACAGTGCTTTGCAGGCAGATATAAGAAATGATAAACTCATGTGCCTGGAAGTGATTAATTCATTCAGTCCTTGAATGTTAGAGCTGGAAAGACCCTAAGAAATCTACTCTAACCCTCTCGTTTTGCAGAGAAGGAAACTGAGGCTCAGAGAGATGAAGTGACCTGTTCTAGGTCACACAGGAAACCAGTGGCAGCGCCAGGGCTAGAATGCTTAATTATCAAGCCAGTACTCTGTCACCCCAATACTACGGACTGTATTTTTCTCTAGCTCGTGTGTCAAAACCAACATTTAAGTAACTGATTTGTCTTTTTTTTTTTTTTTTATCAGTCAACATTTTCTGCTGGCCTGGAAAAAACAATGGGCTGGAAGTGACCTGGGTTCCAAACCTTGGTTTTATTATCTATTTCTGTGACTCTGGGCAAGTCACTTCACTTTATACACCTCCGTTTTCTTGTCTTTAATAGAGAAATGATAGTATCATTATAGCATTTTAGAATTGGAAGGAAGCTTAGATATCAACTATTCCAAACTTTTCATTGTATAGATGCAGCCTAGAGAAGATCTGGCACATTTCCAAGGTCACCCAGCAAGTTAGTTATTAGGACCGGAACCCACTCTCCTTCCACTATGCCTCACCTGTCTCTAGTCCTATCTGAAAGAGAAAACGAAGGTGATTGTGCTTTGATGAGTTAAACGGTGATATAAACGAAGGGTGCTATTGTCCTTCCTAATAATCACGATAACCTAATTTCTCTACTATTTAGAAAAGCAAGGCTTAAGTTCGGCCCTTAGGGCTACGTGGGACCAAAGGTGTGGTAGACACAAGCAAATCCCCAGCCTGTTTCTCAGAAGTCACTTTCTTCCAAGCAGCCATCTTATCAGCCCTTCAAGAGAGGAGCGAACGTAGCTTGTTGTCAGTTATTAGAACTATTACCATTACAATTATATGGCAGGTTGTGGTTATGTTTCTGATACTCAAAGAACATTGAGAATGACTATGTGGGGATCTCAGTCAACCAACGGCAGGGCTTCCAACCAACGCACCTTTTGCCTTTTTACCTGGACACACCTTGCAGCACTTTCCATCTATTTTTTGAGGATACTTGCAGGGGTATCGACTGGGGCAGTGGATTTTCTTGCACTCTTGCTTGGTGACATTACAGGTGCACAGCACACACTCCACAATGCCAAATGCCCGGAGGTTTGGGTGCCAGGACTCGCCGTGGGAATAGGTCTTTCCATTGGAAACACACACTGGAAGAGAACACAGGACTGGAAATTAAAGGCTAGGGAGCTGAAATGGGCCCCGGTGCTCAGAGCCCAAGCCCTGAACCCCTTAAGACATCAAGCATCCTTTGTTCTTGTTGTGCCCGTGGAGATGTGTTTACAGAGCAGCCTCTGTAACCGAAAAACAGCTTGTGCCTTGCTCTCCTGTCAGCAACTATTCAGGATCTTCAGCAGAGGCCTCTGGATGCCCACAAGGGCCTGACACATAGTAGGCCATCCAATAGTATGTTTTAAATGGAGGAATGAATGGATGCATGAAAGCAGAGTTCTAGCTGTCCAGGGTGTCTGATAAGGAACATCTGCTAGAATGTAGTGTTCAGACCTGTAGTTCCATAGAGGATTGGGATGGCCCAAGTGGATGTGCTTCTAGGCATGAAAATCTCCCAGGAAGGTTTGCTGTCCAGGGAGACTAGTTGCAAAAACTACTGGTCTTCTCAAAGGGCCAAGTTTTTTCCAGATTCTGAAGCAAATCCATTCAGAATGTCAAATGCTATGAGAATCTGATCTGCTAACACAGATGGGTACGGAGCTCAGTGGTGCTGGCTTACTCTCTGGAGCGGGAAGGAAGGTGCTGAGACAAGACTGAGAAGGAAAGGACCCACCCCTCCCGGGTAAGTGGTGAAAGGTAGCCTTTTACGCCTCTAATCTTCTGGCAATGTCCTGTATCCTCATAGTAGCTGCAGAGATTTGGCTACAGCGAATCACTGACTGCTCTAGAGATACCCTTTGGTGGTCTCACATTTGCTGGGTGGAAGAGAAGTCACCGGCTCCATGTTTTCTGGGGGAGAGGTGCGGTTTGCAAGAGCAAGCATCCGGGCTGCAGGCTGAGGGGCCTATGAAGGGAAGGAGTCACAGGAACATCCTTCAGTGCAAACCAACCAAAACCTATCCGGCTTTGACTGTGAGGCACGGAGCTAAGCTCCAGTATAAGACCTGCACAGAGCCGCAAATAGGGAGGTCTGAGAATGAGTTCTCTCTTTTTTGAAAGTGCTGAGACATTCTGGAGATTTCCAGCCATGACGGGGACTGGGTGTGTTTCTCATTATTCCCATCACCTCATCATGCCCAGGGAGACCTGTCGGTATCCCAATCAACAACATCTCTAGGGTGGGTTGTATCACTTAAGGCGGGGCGAGGGTGGGAGAAGTAGCTCCACTTGGGGCGTTTCTTAGGAACTGACTGATTTGGCTGCAAGACAATGGCCTCAGAAGGATGAATCATTGGGCTATTTCTCTCATCAAATCCACTGGGTCACATTAGGAAATATGGACGATGTCGGCTGCCTTTTCCTGTCCTCTGCAAGAGCTGCTAGAGTACTAGACACTCTAACAGGTCAATCCATGTAAAGATTTCCAAGAACCTAAGCCAGAGAAGCTCCTAATCGTACAGTGAGATAGAATAGGGGCTTGAAATCTAAACTGTTGATGGAATCACAGGACAAGATGGACCAGATGTGTTGTTCTCTCTCCCGCCAACCCCTCTTCTCTCTCCTCCCCAGACAGTGACACACCCTTCTAGACAACGAGATCGTGTGGGTGCAGACTCTGCTTCAAGAAAGTTTAGGCTGGACTCAAGAATGGTGGGGTCCTACTGCTTCTCCTCTTGAACTCTAGCAAGGGACAAAGTAGATGTATCACAGAAGAACACATTGTTAGCAGGAGGGCTAAGGAGCGGGGCAGGCAGGACCCCCAGGGTTATATAGCCAGGTCCCCTGTCCCCTAAACATTTGGACTAAGGGAATAATCCAGACTGGGTAAGAGCCTACACTCTGAAGTGCAATAGGGTGAGATCAGCTCTCTAGGGGGAAACACAGCCTTCTCCCCACCAACAAATTCTCAAGATGATTTCGATCATCCAGCTGGGGTGCTGGGATTCGGAGACAGGGACAAGTGACTCTCCAATGAACTATAATAGAGAAAGGTCAGGAGAGAACAGCTGCATTCAAATCAGTGGGGTCAATGAATAAATGTAAACCAGCTGGGGCTTTTGTAGGACATGGAGAAATCAAGGGATGAGCCTCTGCCCTGAAAATGAAGAGGCCTGTGGAAATTATGGGATTTAGGATTTTCAAAGACCATTTCCCCACACGTTTTTTAAGGCTTTAAAATACTTTCAGAGCAAATGGAATCTATTGAAGGCAATTTAGGATTGAAAATCAAACTGCATCCTTACCTAACTCCTCCTCCTCATTTCATAAATTCATATCAGAATGCCTTGGAATTTAAAAATAATAAATTTCAAATCAAACCCAGATCAATAGTAAATATTTCCAATTCTTCTAATACCTCACCATTTTTTATTAAGAGTTTTATTTTGAATGTTCTTTTTTTAAGCCTGTTAGTTTCAAAAGCAATTTAATTTTTTTATCTGTAATCTGAAATTTACATCTAACTAGTAACAGATGTGATCAACTGGCTTTGGCCTGACCAGCTTTGTTGAGATTTATAGTAGGAGTTCTTTGTAACGGATTGTTTTTCACCCATGTTATTCAATCATTTGGTTTAATAATTTATTACTTTTAACCCATTCAGAGAACTGCCTTTGATTTGTTTTTCCTTTAAAGGAAACAAAACATGTTTGTGGTTTCATAAAAAGGAACCAGCTGAGCTTTTGCTCTGAAGAGCTGGTTGACAGGATGCCTAAAGGAGTAAGAAGCAGTCAATTGTTTGATCGAATTTCTCCTCCCCCCACCACCCCCGACCCCCGCTACTGGCCGGGAGGCGGCGGGGGTGGGGTGCACGCAGTGGCTGGAGAGCTCTGTGCAGGAAGGAACAGGCGGTGGACGTGCTTGGCCGAGTGGGTGCTCAGCCAGGAGGTTTCTGGATTTCTCACTGGATTACTCACTTCTAAGCATAATCTCCTCCTATGAATTAGAATCTCTGAGTGGGAAGCCTGGAATAAGTGCCTTTAACAAGAGCGCCAGGAGAAGCTGGGGCAATGAGGGGTGAGAATTACTATCTCTACGGTTCAGATGAGAGCTTTAGAGGCGTTTAAAGCCAACTACCTCTGAATATTGGGTGTCCTGCTGGAAAACAAACCGCCTTTCGTTCTGTTAAAGCCCCAGCAAACTTTCCCAAATGACCTTCAACCCCCAGAGGCAACGGAGAAAATGCTGGAGGGGGCATCAGGTCCACGGCTTTCTCACCTTTGGTCCTTAATAAGGACAGATACTCCTGAAATATAAACTATGGTCTTTGGACTGTATTTAGGAAAGTCCTAACAGTCCTCTGGAGTCACTTGTCCACACTCGCTTGGTAGACCGGATGGTGAGTGATCCACATGGGAATGTCTGATATGTATGGGAGAAAGGGTCCTTTCCCAGCTCTCCAAAGACCAGGGCTGCTGAAGCCCCGACAGGGTGCAGTACCAAAGAAGCACATCCCTTACCCTGGCCATGCTTGTGTTTGTTATTGATGACGATCTGCACGATGGTTCCTGACGCTTGCTGCGAATCCATGAGCGCTCCCCGGTGACTTCTGGCTCCGGGAAAGCGGGGCAGACCTCCAGCCTGTCGGCTTGCTGGGGGATCATAGTGCGAGCGGTGGTAAGAATGTCTCTGTGAAATGACAAAGGACAAATTCAGCCCCCCCCCGAATCTACCAATGAGAAGACTGAGATGGACTTAGCTACCTCAGAAGCTGTTTGACCGTTTTTAGTGACGAGCTCTGATCTTAACTGCGTGTCCACCAAAACCAACAGAGAGACTGGGATGTGGCGGAAGAACAGCGCTGGCAGCATGCCGAGATTTCTCTCTCTTCTGGCAGGAGACTGGACTAGATTCACAGACAAGCTCCTGAGGGAGAAAAATAGCCCAAAAGGGTAAAGTATCTTTCCTGCTCCCAAGAATCTCACCTTCAGGTTTAGGAATTTACATAGTCACCTGCAAGGCAAGGCAGAGTGTGACAGAGGCCACAGAAGAAGGATAAAATGCTGTGCAAATTAGGACGAGACAGAGAGCTTCTAGTTGGGGAGGGTTTGTGACCTGGGCCATGAAGCATGAGTAGACTTTTTACAGGCAGACTTGGTGAAGAATATTCCAGGCAGAGATTTCCAAGTTGAGAAGGTGTAGCAGAGAACATAGAGTCCATAAAAGGGAAGAGCCGAAGGATAACATTCCAAAAGTGGGTTAGAGCCAGATCATGGAGGACTTGCAATGACAGGCTAAGAGGCGAGGACTTTATTTGGTAGGCAACAGAGGTGAGGGTGTAGAAGCCTTTCAGGGATTTATTTTTTTTAAGTATGTAAAAAAGTCAGAACTGTGTTTCAAAAGCATTGAGCCCTGACAATGTGTACGGTGAACTGGATAGGAGGAAGAGGTGGGAGGCGAGTCTGGTCTGGATAACAGATACTGAGACTCCAAACGCAGGCAACGGCATGAGGGCACAGAGCAGGGCACAGATACCCCAGACGTTTTATAGACAGAAGAATGGACTGTGCAGGATGGCACTAGAATGTCAGCTCCACAGAGGTGAGGACTTTTGTTGTGTTCACTGCTGTATCTCCAGTGCCTAGAACAGTGCCCAGCATCTAGAAGGTGCTCATCAAAGCCTTGTTGAATGGACGAAGGAAAGCTGCAGTCCCTCATGAAAGTTTAGAGTCTTGTAGTACAGACAACCCCATCATTGCTCTTTCAGCAAGGGTTCAAGACACACGATGAGCCCACTATTCTGCTACCCACCCCTCGCCCAGGAGATGAAGTAGAATGGGGTTACAGGAGGATGGAACGGATGAAGAATAGAACCTTAAGGCTTAAAGCCCAATAACACTGTGCGTTAGGGGTAAGGGAAGGGGGTGGTGGGTCCCACGAAAGAAGCTTTTGCAGCAATTACAAAGGAATATCCTTATATTCAGTGACAGAAATAGCAAGGAACACTGAGAAGGTAGTTATGGGATTCCCCTGACCCCACCATCCCCTAAAACATTTATTTTAGTTGTGTTCCATAGACACACATGTTGCAAACTTAGCTTTGGGGATTATTATTACTCTCCTGGTTAGGGGGTGGGGAGGCATGGGTGAGAGGAGGCGAGAGCGAACAGGAGCTGAAGTAAGAGAAAGAGAACATTATCCTATATCTAAGGAGAGCCCATGCTGGTGCGTTGCTATAAAAACTCACACAAATAAGAGTTTGCACCAATTTATTATCATGAGCACAGACAGGATTCTCAGTGCAAATATTTTTCATTCCCACAATGGCTCATATGTCTCTTTCTGCCACAGTCACTCACATTCCACAAAGGCCATTACAGATTGTTCTGTCCTTTCTGGAGTTTGGCAAAGTTTTGCCAAAGGAACACAGAGAGGGACAGTTTGGCTGGTGGGTGTCCTACTGATGCTGGAAGGAGGGGGTTCGATGGGGCTAGAACTTGAAGGGGAAGGTAGCTGACCCAGGATAAACTGCAAGTACAAGGAGTTCTCTGATTCATGAGGGTGAACACGAATTGAAAAGCTGTTCTTCGGTACCGGGGACTCTGATCCTGGACATATGATAAGGGGAGAAAAATGATTCAAGACGCACAAAAAAGGAACACAGGGCTTTTGATCAGAGGCCAACCCAGCCCTCCCCAAATCTCATCTAAGTCTTTTATTTTACAGACAGAGAAACTGAGGCCAAGAAGAAAAGGGGTTTTATTTGGGGTGAGAGTGATAGTTGAGCTTTTGGAGACGGCAGGAGAGTGGGAGAGCGGGAAAGGAGAGAGGAAGGGGACGACGTGGGAGAGATCACATATGCTTAAGCTCAGGGATCCCCAAACATTTGCTTAAAAGCTGCTCCAAAGAAAAATTGTCTCCCATATAGAAGTCTGCTACAGTGTTCACAATCACACACGCCACTGGTCGCCATCTCGGCTGCACACAGAATCACCTGGGGAGCCATAAAAACACTAATCCCACCCCCAGGGATTCCGATGGAATTGGTCTGGGGTAAGCCCTGGGCATCAGGATTTTTATATACTCCTCAGGGGACCCTAATTTGAAGCCAAGGTTGAGAATAACTGACATAAAGGATCTTCTGTTTCAGCCCCAGGGTTGGGGTGGTGGTGTGGGATTTTGATTTAGGAGTAATGGCTCTTTCAGAGTTGCTCCCCTGAACGGTCAGGGGCTGTTCTGACCTTGGAACTTATAGCGAAGGAGAAAAAGGCATTAACGCCTTGGAGTTGTAAGTGAAATTGGAGCTTATCTTTAAAACCAGCTGTGAATAGGCTGTTTGAGAGAGCAGGTCAAAACCAGTTAGGTAGAAGCGATCACATGTCTAGGCTTTGTTTTCTTCTGCTCAATATTTTGGTATTATTTGATTTACTGACTTGAAGGACTGACAAATATCTCGGGCTTCTGAGATGGCTGTTACACAGTTCTTTCCTGGTGTTGGAAAATCTCCGCCATTGAAGAAGTTACCCAGGAGTTTCTCTTTACTTGTTCTAAGGTCTAAGATATAAGGGTTTTAATGGCAGAAACAGGAAAACATGGAAGTTTAGAAATGGCCTCAGAAGTGCCTTCCTCGTTCTGATCCTATGCTACAGTTTTGCAAGATGTTACCATTGGGGGAAACTGGGTAAAGGGTACATGCCATCTCTCTGTGTTCTCTCTTACAATTGCAAGTGAATCTACATTTACTCACAAAATTAAAAGTTTAATTTAAAAAATGTCTTCAGAATTCATTCGAATCCACACAGCCATGAGCACATTACACCTTAGTCATGAGTAACCTAGGACTATCCCTGTCTGGGAGATACTTAGGCCAGTTTCCTATCCAGAGCATTGTTCTGAAAATGTGAATGAGACATGGATTTTTATGTGTTTCATATTGTTTCTATGCCAAATTCTTTCACTCTTCTAATGGTAAATCTCTGAGTAATCTATTGGGGGCAAAATCGGAGTTTGGCTGTTGTCCAAAACAAAAGTATGCTTGCTTTCATGTTTTGGCTTTCCACCCTGTGCCTATTTCTCTCTCCTCACATTCCTCCCCCCCACCCCACCCCCCACATACACTTCCCCCGATGGTACAGGGACCCAGTTCATATGAAGTTATGATCTGGAAATCAAACAGAAGCCATTTCAGGTTTTTACAAAGTAGTCATCATTAAACCACTGGTTCTCCTTTCTGTGCACTTCGTAAAACTTGGTTAAAATGATGGTTTTGAGCCCACTTGGCAAAATAAACCAATCAGCTGTGTTTCTGTTGACCCAAGGTTGTGATGGTTCCCTAGGAATAGGAACAGTCTACTAAAAGGGACACTCTACTGAATCAGAAATGTGTTTTTTTCTCCCATATGGAAAGTTGGGCCTGCAAATGCTTTTCAGAAGGGATTCTCCTACCTTCTAATAAGTTGGAAGAATTTCTCTCTGATTTGGGACAAAGTCCTATGCATTAACATTAAGGAGAAGCCCCCCCACCCCCTGCCTTTGCAACACACACACATACATTTCACTCTACCTTCCACGCCCATTCATTCAACACATATTTATTGGGTGCCAACTATGTGCCAGGTACATACTTTTCTGTTACTACAGATGCTATTTATTATTTAAATCATATCCCGCAATATCTATCCCTTGTAGAACAAAGGAAAATATTTATTTATAATAAAGTGGAACCATCTGGACATTTTGGCCTACCAGGCGCAAATGTTCATTTCTAAAGATAAGTCTTGAACTGCTTTGAAAATCTATAACTCTTTCAAGGCCCTGCCTTCTATATCTGACCTCTTTTGCTACGGGAAGTATCAGATTAAGTCCAGCCCTATGACCAGCAGTTTAGGAAGAACAACGAGGCTGAAAGACAATGATGGAGGTGGGGACAGCATGAGACAAAGTCAAGAAGAAAGACTAATTAATGGCATTACCAGCAAGACCACTGAGGGGCCATAGTGCTTAGTGTTGGGGGCTAAGGCACCCAGCTTAAGGTGACTGAGACCTAACTTTGGCTTAGAATGGCATCTGGTTGACAGCTACTAATTTAGCCACTCTCGACTTCCTACCATGATTAAAAAAGAAAAAATTGGGGCTGAGGAAATTCACAACACAGAACAGGGAGACTGACATCATCTCCCATCAGGATCTGGAAGGAATCTCACTTAGTATAAAGCAGATACACTGCTGGATGGAGAAAGTCTTTCCTCGGGGTCTATGTAACCCACAAACTGGGAAGCCCACGCTCTCTTGCAGGAGTGCTGCTTTTTTGAGATATCCAGAGTATTATTCTCCACTCCACTCACAAATCTTTCTCCATTCATTTGGAAACAAGAATGTCTAGAAAAGAATATGACTAGACAATAAAACAAATACAAATCCTTTCATCTCCTTGCCGAGGGTGTTGGCAAGCTGGGGGCATGCAGGTCAGAAGTGGCATATGTGATGGCCTTAGCCACACTGTAATGTTGGTATTGATCATTTTATTAGGTCCTGGATCAACACCTTCTTCCATACCCTCATGATTCTTGGGCCTGACCTATGATTCCATAGACTCTTGCCCTAATATCCAATGTTTGCTGAGAACTAATTTCCAAGGTTTTAAAAATCATTTAAATTTGATTTATTACAAAACTAATTCATGCTCATTGAAAAATATCAAATAATACATAAGATACAAAATTAAAAATCAAACGTTACCTTTCCTCCTGCCCACTTGCACCCCTCTGAGAGTATCACAATTAATATATGGGTATGTGACCTTCTAGATCTTTTCATATGCATTTACTCACAAGCACACACAATTTTTACATAAGGAAATGATAGTATAAATTGTATCCTGCACCTTGTTTTGTTTACATACTATATCTTGGCGATCCCTCCACTTTACTACATTTTGACGTACCACATTCTTTTTAACAAATATATGGTGTCTTATAGATTGGGTGTGTTTAACCAAGCCCCTATAGATAGCATTTAGGTTGTCTCCATTTGTCTTGCTTTTATGAAAATAATTCTACGTTGAATGCCCTGTATGCTTCTTTTGTATGAGGGTATGATGAATACCCATTTATTTGCAACGAATGCCTTGGTACGTTTTGTACTTTTTGTATACTCTTTTTATTGGATGAAAGATTCTTTAAATTCTATAGTGTTTTACCATTTTCAAAAGTTTCACACTCATGATTTCATACAATCCCATATGGACTCATATAAAGTCCCTTAATGTGATAGATCCTTTGAACTGGAACATCTTCTTTTTCTGATTTTTAGAGGTTTGAAGTGTTGCTCTACTTAGACATATATTTCTTGGAGGGATTCTCTTTTGTTAATTACTTCAAAATAAAAAGGAATAAGAGACGCTACTACTATACATAAAGAGATGCCCACTCATAAGGCTTATTCTGAGATTAGCACCAAGAAGAGAAATGAGAAGATGTTGCAGGTTGAGAAAGGGAATCTGGCTGCTACCTTTCCTTTCTTCCAGCTGTATGACTGAGAGCCTAAGGCTTAGGGGAGGTTTCTATGGACATGTCCAAGGTACCTGTGCCCAAAGGATGGGCTGACCTACCTTATGATCCCACAGAAGGTCCCCACTGTTGAGGCTGGGGGTGGTGACTTGCCTTCCTTACAGAAGACAAAGATTTGGCAAGTCATCCCGAAAGGGTACCAACTTCTAATCTAGATGAAGGGTGCCTAAGGGCTGGGCTATGACTTCTTCATGTTCATGTCCTGGCCCCAGTTACCAATTATACAATGCACTTAAATGGTTCCAGGTTGGTGATGATGGCATTCACACTTCTGAGGAAAGGGAAGAAAAATGGTGTTAGAGATGGACCCTTTTATGGCATTGCTGGGACAGTACCCATGGAGGGAGGGGAAGTCTGGCCTGATGCTGTGAAGTATTGAATTATTTGAGCTATTCACACTTACTGCTTCTCTGTTGGCAGGTTGCCTGACGATATCACCATCAGAGTGTTCCCACGACAATTCTCCATCCCCTGTTTATTAAAAAGAAATAAAGAATTATACATACATAGAAGGGGAAAACATTAACCTGTGACCCAGTTAACATTTTGGGTTCTATGATCCCAAGGTTCTTTACATATTTTAGCTGTTGTGGCTGTCCTTCAAACAGCAATGTTGAAAGATTTCTCCCTGGGTGTGCCTCATTTTTCAAGACAACTCCGAAGAAAGTTGCCACTTTCTAAAACAGACCATCCAGCAATATTACACAGAATTTGGAAAATAAAAGGGAAAATAATCACTTTCCACTGTAATATAGCCATCATTGTCACATTTGCTTATTTTATTCTGAAGATAGTTAAGTCTTTTACAGGTCATATTCAACTTGTGTTTAAACTACCCTTCAAAAGTGAGAGTTTTGAGGATTTAGTCTGTCATGGTTTGTTAAATTCACCATTATGCCTCTGAGAAGTTATGACTTGATCTGAAAGTTAAGGTAAAACTTGCTGTGGCTAAAGTGTTTACATAACCCATATCTTCTATTTTTGTCTGAGACACCTTTCTCTGGGTCTCCACAACCCACTTTTTGAACAGCGAATCCCTATCATTGCTGTCTTCCAGACTAACTGCTTTTAGGGGGAAGATTTTACTTTCAGCCTTGAGAAAAGCAAACTCACAACAGATATGGATATTCCTCAGCTGATTAAAGATAAAAAATAAGAGGATAATCTCCAAAAATACTGCCTTGTATTATCTATGACCAAACAAGCAGATGGGAAGAGCTCGGTCTTAGAGATATTTGCACCACTCTAAATGAGTACTATTTGTGTGTGTGTGTACGTGTGTGTGTGTGTGTGTGTGTGTGTGTACCTGGTTGAGGATAACCCAGTATCTATTCAACCATATATTTCATGGGATAACACGGAATACAAAAATGTATAAAGATTAAGAATTTTCTCTTCTAATTCATCTCCCAAGCTTTCAAAACCTAACTCTAACTAGTAATGTGTTACTGGTTCAAGTACTGTTACTGGTTTAGGGCTGGAAAAAGACCTCAAGATTAATTTGATACCAATATTATCATCGGGTAGCGACATAAAACATAGCATGGCTTTAACCTCCATGATTCAAAGATCATCTTATGGAAAAAAATTACGAATTTTGAAGATTTAACTATGATTGCTACATTCATCTTCCTAAAACACCAGTTTGATTATATAATCGTATCATTTCCTGATCAAAAAACCCTCAGTGGGTCCCCATCTAACACTATCTATTATCAGCCCCCACCTCATCTTTACTGAGCACCTACCTCTGACCCAACTATCTTAGCTACTCTACAATGGGAACCCTTTGACCTCTTTACTCTTCATTGAAACTGTGGCCCCCATTCTTGGTTCCATGTTTTTGCTCATGCTGTTTTTCTTCTGAAATTACTTTCCCAGCTCCCACACTCTGTAGCTCCTGTATGACTATAAAAACCATGAAGGTTTTCCTCCTCTGCAAAGTCTTCCTCAAGTTCTCTCACACATTTCTGATTGCCTAAAGGACTTAGCATTCTGTAGCCTTCGAGATGTACAGGACTTCAGGCATAATTTTGTCCAACTGTTCCATGTAACAGGTGGAGAAACCAAGGCTCAGAGAGAGCAAGGAGCCATTTACTCACATAGCGAGTTGATGAGAGCTTACAACCCAAATCTCAGATTTCCTGGTTCCCAAATAAGTATGTCTATTCTATAAGAGCAGGGTTTATTATTTGTGTTATTAATGGCTGTATCACCATGATCTATAACGGTGCCTGACACATAATAGTCACTCAATAAATACTCATCAAATGATAGGTTTGGGAGGCCTTCTCTTATCACCTATCTAAAATTTCAAATCCCCTCTGATACTTCTTATTCCCCCTCTTTGCTTTTTGATCTTAGGACTCAACAGTATCTTACAGTTTATATATTTTATTTGTTGTCTTCTTTCTCCCACTATAATTCCCCTATGAGAACGAGGATTTTTGTCTATCATGTTCACTGATGTAACCCGCAGCACCTAGAACAGTGCTGGGCACATAGTTAGTACTTATTCAAAATTTCTTGAATGAATGCTTAAACAGTTTACAATATTTTCTTCTGTTAAATGTTTCTTGAGCCTGCCTTGTCTCCCTAAAGAGACTGTAAATCCCTTGAAACCAAGGACCATGTCCTAGACCTCCTTCTGTGTCACCTATATCACTGGTTCTCAACGTGTGGTCTCCGGACCAGCAACATCAGCATCAATTGGGAACTTGTCAGAAATGCAAAATTTTGGACCCCACCCCATACCTAGTAAGTCAGAAACTCTGGGGTGGGGGGTCAGTGATCTGGGTACACATCAGGTGCTCAGTATATGTACTGAGTTGAACTTCAGTAAAAAATACAGAATTAAGTACTTAGCCAATAGCATACTTGCCTCTTCCTGGTTATTCCATGTCTGAGTAAAGATGGTAGACAGAGATTACACTCAGACTATCTGGAAACCCTGACTAACTTTGTAAGAGTGAAGATGCTTTCACCTTTGTTTATGTCAAAAAATAATGCCCAAGTCATAATGGCCATCATTAAAAAGTCCACAAATACTAAATGCTGGAGAGGGTGTGGAGAAAAGGGAACCCTCTTACACTGTTGATGGGGAATGTAAATTGGTGTAGCCACTACGAAGAACAGTATGGAGGTTCCTCAAAAAGCTAAAGACAGAGTTGCCATATGATCCAGAAATCCCACTTCTGGGTATATACCTAGACAAAACTATGATTCGAAAAGACACATGCACCCCAATGTTCACAGCAGGACTATTTACAATAGCCAAGACATGGAAACAAACTAAATGTCCATCAACAGATGAATGGATAAAAATGATGTGGTACATATATACAATGGAATATTACTCAGCCATAAAAAAGAAGGAAATCTGCAGCAACATGGATGGACCTAGAGATTATCATACTAAGTGAAGTAAGTCAGAAAGAGAAGTCTAGACAAATACCATATGATATCACTTATATGTGGAACCTAAAATACAACACGAAACAGAAACAGACTCACAGACACAGAGAACAGACTTGTGGTTGCCAAGAGGGAGGTGAGGTGGGGGAGGGAAAGATTGGGAGTTTGGGATTAGCAGATGCAAAACAGTATACACAGGATGGATAAACAACAAGATCCTACTGTATAGCACAGGGAACCATATTCAATATTCTGTGATAAACCATAATGGAAAGGAGTATGAAAAAGAATATATATATATATATATATATATATATATATATATATATATATATATAACTGAACTGCTTTGTTGCACAGCAGAAATTAACACAACATTGTAAATCAACTATACTTCAATAAAATATTTTTAAAAGAAAATAATAATGCCCAAAAGTCAGTTAACATACATTGAACACTTCTTGGGTGGAAAACCTGATACTAAGGCAGAAGGAGAAGAGAAATCAGGGCTGGACCCTTGCCCTCAAGACGTTTACAACCTGTTTGGAGGTGACAGGAAATCAATATAGAAAAGAGCCTAAAAAACACACGCACAGAGTAGCAACTGGAAACACAAATGGAATATACGTGCTTAGGAGATATTGAATGTGTGGAGTGAGCAGTCAGATGTAATCGTGGAAAGCATCCCCAAAGAACTGTTAAGTCATGTTTTTAGAAGTAGATACTGCAGGGTATAAACAGTCATATGGGCAGAAGGTATTGCCAACTGGAGGGAAAGGCATTTGCAAAGGACCAGACCTTTGGAAATAGCAAGTCACACAGTGGACACAGCAAGCAAGGTGTGGCTTGAGTGGAAACTTCAGAAGTGAAACAAGAGAAAGGGGGCTGGTGGAGAGATAGAAAGGAAAGGAAGGAGGGTGGGAGGGAGCAAGGGAGGGGGGGACGGGTTGTTGAGATAACAGGGTGGTAAATAATTCCTGTGTGGACTTCGAAAAGATGCTGAAGGATTCATATTTGATCCCGTTACCAATTTTTGGGTAGAGGTGCATATGGTATAAATGATATCTGTGGAAGCTTATCCCGGCAAGGGAGTGCTGACTGGTTGGGGAGTAATTGGAATCTGGGAGGCCAACCAGGAAGCTATTGTAGTAACATGTGATAGGCCATGAGAATCTAGATGGAGAAGAAGGGGTGAATCACATTACTGCAGATAACAAGAAAATGGTAAGACTCTGATGGAATATTTGATAAAGGAGGAGGAAGGCAGAGGAGAAAGTATAAAATGACTCTAGGGTTGCAATCTGGAGAGCTGGGGAATGGCGCTGCCCTCGACAGTGACTGAGTGGGTATGGACTTGGATTTACTTGTTCCGTTTTAGCTGGCAGTGATGGGTCTAAGCTATGTCCTGAGCCAAATGAAAATATGGCACCAGAGAGAAGATTTGAAACCAGACAAGATTTGCCAGCAAAATGGCAAAACAAAATGTAAAGGCTATAGTGTGTGGTTTCAGGCCTAATCAAAGTAGCCGAAAGAGAACAAATAACAAAAGAAAAATGAGACAATAGCTCTCCTCATGAAATGCCCTTTTTAAATGTAGACTTAATGATTGGTATTGACATGAAATGTTTATTCAGCATGACCTTCTAAGAAGCTCAATTTATTGCATTTAGACCCTAGAGTCTTAAAAGGGCTTTTAAAGAGTATCTTTAAATACTTAATAGTCCAGACAGAATCTTAAAGCAATACAGAAGCATACAGTCCCTGTTAAATAAGCAGAGAGGCAAGATAGCAAAGCAACGAGGCAAGTCAGTTACCACACAGACTATTAAATACCCTGTAATACAAGTTCAGATGAATGTGTCATAACCACCTAAGCATTTGCAGACAGTTATGTGTACCTAAATTTGAACTATTTCACTTCATCAAAAACTACTGGAGCCATTACTTCCGCGCGCGCGCGCGCGCGCGTGTGTGTGTGTGTGTTCTCTCAGTATTTTCATTGCCTTTGAGCTTTCAAAGTCTTCAAAATGGCATTCTCTAAGCTTGCACGTTCTATAAGCAGCCACTAAAGGTTTCAACATTTTAGTTATTTTATACATGAACCATAGTTAAACTTGAATTATCTTCTTAGATGTTCACATTAGTGGTTCTTTAGACTGGGGCAGGGTCTATCTGGAGAGCTGAAAATAGGTTGGTCCATTTACAATCTTATACCTTATACCTTAGATATTATAACTTAGATATACATACATAAAATACATAAAAGAAAAAAGTAGGCACCAAAGCCCTAAAAAAAACCTGTTTATGTGCTTTTTTTCCTGATTCACTGGACAAATTATCTTGAGTGAGAGGAAGCCTCTTTTTTCAGCCAAGTCATTAAAAAAAAAAAAAAAAGAAAAACAATGATTCTAATGGAGACAGATGGATTCTAGCTAATTCCGAGAAGCAACAAGATGTAATTTTAACCAATTTTTAAAACCAAAATGAAAAACAACTCTAGTGTACTGTATGTCAAACAATATTCATTTAACCTTAAAAGCCACATGTGTTGTTTATTCAAACCTCAATTATACTCTGAGTGGTACCCTATGGAGATGGAATGGCTTGGCTTTCTGGTAATGGGAGAAATGGAGAACAAGTATTTGAAAAATGGTCAAGAGCTAGGCTAAAATTCAGACTGTTTATAACTCCCATTGCTCCCATTAATCTCTGGTTGGCCGAAGCAGGTCACAGAAGTAAACCCTGTTCTCTCAAAAGGACTAAGTGTACAATGAGATTATGAGATACCATGAAGATAAACCTCAGACAGCA
The DNA here is from genome assembly GCF_008692025.1 of Phocoena sinus. Classification (NCBI taxonomy): domain Eukaryota; kingdom Metazoa; phylum Chordata; class Mammalia; order Artiodactyla; family Phocoenidae; genus Phocoena; species Phocoena sinus. Next base: position 94,360,570 of record NC_045784.1, read on the forward strand.
AAACTACGCCAGCATGTGGCCACTTCTGAACCACACACAACATCATAAATAGGGTGCCCATAGGTCCTGATTTATCTGGGACAGCCCAGTTTTATGCCTGTTTCTCTGACAGGCATAATTATTAAGATTGCCTCTCTCACTTTCAAAAGTGTCTCGCTTTGGACAATAAATTATATGGTTACTCTAATCATAAGGCAGATAGAAATTTTAAATGAATCCCCGAGACAGGGGGAAGTGATCTCCGTGACAAGGGAAACTGATCTCTGTATTTCAGAGGAACAAGTTGAAATCAGCAGAATCAAGGCAAATGGTTAAGGGTTTTCGAGGAAAAGTGGGAGAGGGCAGAGAGGAAGAAACTGATGGTGAAGTCTCCACCTACTACGTGCCAGGTTCCCTGGTGGGCCACTTTACAGCCAGTATTCAATACCCAAGCTGGAGACGAAAGAGGGGATGGAAGCAGATGGCTCTGGGGAGGCTTCCGTCAAATATCTACTTCTACAAATTCTGTGGAGAGGGATCAAGCATGCTGAAATTTGAGGGAAGCTTTAAAGAACACTGGTATAAGGATTCGGCATTGGTAGACATGTGAGCTCCCAATGATACATAGTATTGAAGACGCCCTCCAGTGTCTCATAAAGTGGACAATTTTTTTAGAAAATACCTTGTTGTCAAATAAAGCACTTTATTGCCTGGGCTGCCAATACAAGCTCTTAGCATTTTAAACAAAATATCTGCTTGAGAAATACTAAGACGCAGACAAGGGAGGTGGGGGGACTCCTGCCCACAGTGGCAAGCCAAATCCAAAGAAGAGTACTAAAATATCTAGAAAAATCAGAAATGTGTGTTTTTTTAAAAGTGCATTGTGAGAGTGCATATGTTTGCAGGAGGGCATCATGGGAGAGGGAATAAAGCAACTTAGCCAGTGCCCACGACCCACATTCTGCTCTTTCAATGGAGATGTGGTTAAACAGATCCAAGTTCATGGTTAGAAATGGGGTCTTTGCGTCCCAGAGTGGTCCCAATGAATCTGCTGGAAGTGTTAGCATATCTGGCCCCTGGGAGCACAGTCATCACAAAGTCTGCTCCTCCCGGTAGCCTCAGAGTTAAGAGTGCCGGAGGTTGCTTCACATCCCCAAGCTGAGAGGCATCATAGTAATAACGGCGAAGAAAACAGCCTGGAGCCAGACTGCGTGGGTCCAAATCCTGGCTCTTCCCCTTCTCACCTGTGTGGCTCTGGGCAAGTGAATGAACCTCTCTGTGCCTCAGTTGATAAAATGGAGACAATAATACATATCCCATAGGGTTGTGAAGATAAAATGAATTAGTATATGCAAAGAGCTTAGAACAGCGCCCGGTACACTGTTATGTCAGTGTTAGCTATCATTCCCCCTCCCTCTTCTTCCCATCCTTTCCCTCCACTTCTTCCTTCTTCTCAAGAGTAGCTTACAAAGGGGAAAACCCAACTTAAGGGACCCTCACAAGGGTACTATGCGTTTAACAAAGGAAAGCGTCTGTATTAAACAAACAAGTGAAGCCTAGCAGAAAGAGAAAAGGAGTTTGCGTTTTAATTAAACCCCTTTTTCTCTCTTGGCTTAAAGTAATGCTAGAGAGGACAGATGTCTGCTTCTTTGGGAGGCAGTGCAATTTACATACTCATAAAGTGGAGTGGTAAAACTCCAAGTACCCAAATAAAGTACAGTCCTGTGCTACCACATTCATAAATGGAAAAGAGCAAGCACGATGGAAAAGGGAAACTCAGTGATCCACCAATGTTTACTGCCTTGTCAACCTGGAAATGAAAAGCAGTCAGTTTAAGGTCCTTCTTCTTTCCACTTTGGCTTCCTGGCCCCATCCAAAGAGGACTGGACTACTTGGTGGGAGAAGGAGACGTGGGTCTGGTTTTAATAGCCAAAGCTAAGGGAAAAGTGGATGTAGCTATTCCAGCAATTTGCTTAAACCAACTGGATAGTTATATCAATTTTCCACTTTGCTTGCACCATGGAGACCTGGACTTTGTAAGTTCTTACAGTTATAATGTAGATAATATTCAAATATGATTCCTCCGCCTATCACTCTTCTTCCTCTTTTTCCTCTGTTTATACTGTCAGTCAAGAAATCAGATTAATTTCCACAAATGTTGCAGTCTAATTTCGTGAAAACTATTCTAATAAGAGTAATGGGCATACCCAGCAGTGTGTTTCTGGGCAGTCATGGTATCCCTTGAAGTAGTTAGAAGGACAAGGCTGAAAGAAGAGTGGCTTTAACCACCCGTGAAGAAATAATTGCTCTGAAATGCTTCACTGGGAATTTCTTATTTTTATTGTAGAGCCAGACTCATACACACATGAAAAACCCTCCAACCCAGCAACAGGATGGGGCATTATTGACCTTGACAGGATATCCCAGATGGCCAGTTAAGAATCATCACTCTTAATTTGTTAAACTCAGTATGAAAGTCAATGCTGTCCCATCCACCGTCTGAGGGGTTTTCTGTCCAAGAAGAAACATTCTAGACATAAAAGACATGCCAGGAAGGAACATGATGACCTCAGAGGGGTGGGAGTCCTGTGATAGTCAGCAAGCATGTGGAGGTGAATTCTGAGTGCAAGGGATGGAAAGAGAACAAAAACCACCTGCAAGTTTCCATAGAAGGAGAAAGCTTCCAGTTGCGGTTTAGAAGAAGAGGAGAGGTAGACAAGGATAGAAAATCCCTAAGATGAACATGAATGACTCACTTTTGAAAAGGAATTACTACTGGTAGTCAGACTCTTCTATAGCTATGAAAAGACTGGAGTGTTTCAATACATTTTGAAGTTTAGGTGACACATACAAAGTAGTGTTTCTCATTAGCAATGTTTCCTTCCTATCATTATGACCAGGAGATGGTAGTGTTTCTGTAGAAAATGTGGGCAAAACCAAAAAGAGCTCTAGACTGATATGTGAGGATCTATATTTGGAGTGTTATTTTCTCTAGTTTCCTGTGATTTTGAAAGCTTTGAAAAATTTGGTAGATTTTTGTGATGTTAAAAAAATCAAATATCTCACATACCACTTCCCTCGAGATCTCTGGGTTCCAGCCAAGATGGCGTCTGAGGTGTAATTTTGCTGCTTTTTGGAAAGAGAAATCAAGAGTCTTACATGAAATGGCAGTTGTCTTGAACACTGACAAATTGCCTTTAAACAGTTGCTTCCAGTTTCAGTCACCTTGAAGGAGTTAGCAAAAATATCTCAATTTCATAAAAAGAGATTCAATTGTCATGCTGGGCTCACTGGAGATGTTTTGGAGAAATGGGCTTGGGATGAGTAAACTGTGAGGTCAGTTATTTCTCCTGCCTCCCTCCCTAGCCAGCACTGCACTTGGAGTGCTTGTCAAAAGCTTTTCATAACTGTGGCTCTCTTTCCTTTTAACAAATCCATCACAAGCTATATACTTAATACTATGCTAGGGGATACAGAGGAAGAAGATGGTCCTTTCCTTATAGAGCTTCCCAGTTGAGGAGCCAAGATCCACAAAACAGTGAACAGTACAAGAAATATTTTTAAATGCTGTATTCTACAATCAGACCAAGCCCTGAAAGTGGTCAAACAAGGAGACCAATGAGGACTAGAGTGATCAGGTAAGGCTATTTAGAAGAGATGCAATGTCAGCTGGGGTCTTGAAAGATGGGTAGGATCCTAATTGGTAGAAGGGAGGTGGGAAACTATTCCAAGCTTGTGGGGAGTAAGAGTCAAGAGAGGCACATAACAGGAGGTAGGATCAAGATGGCAGCGTAAGAAGATCCTGAACTCACCTCCCATGGGCATACCAAAATTACAGCTACTTACAGAGCAACCATCTCTGAGAGTGACCTGAAGACTAGCAGAAAAGATTTTCCATAACTAAAGATATAAAGAAAGAACCACAACGAGACAGGTAAGGGGGTGGAGATTCTGTCTAGTTGGGACCCACGCTCCTGGCAAGGTGACCCATAAGTGGGAGGGATATAAACACAAATGTCCTACCCAAGGAGTGAGGGCTCCACATTGGACTCCCCAGCCCAGGGTTCCCACACCACACCAGGAAGACAAGCACTCAAAACATCTGGTTTTGAAAACCAGTGGGGCTTACATTTAGGAGAGCTGGAGGGCTGAAGGAAACTGAGACTCTGCTCTTAAAGGGTGTGTGCAAAAATTCATTCACTCCAAGTACCAGCACAGAGGCAGTAATTTGAAAGGCACCTGGGTCAGACCAACTTGCTGATCTTGGAGAGCCTCCCAGAGAAGCAGAAGGCAACTGGGACTCTCCTGGAGACATAGATGCTGGTGGTAGCCCTTACTGTAAGCTCATTCTACTGTGCTGATACTGGCACTGGCAGATACCATTCTGGAATCCTCCCTTTAGCCTCTTAGCGCTGGGGACCGCCCAACCCACCAGTGCACCCACAGCAGTTGTGAGCTACCGGGTTGCACAACCAGCCATGCCTGAGGCCTGCCCTACCCACCAGTGTACCTGCAGCATTAAACACCACCAGATTGCACAGCCAGCCTGGCCAGGGTCCAACCATGCCTACCAGCGCACCAGTAGCAGTTAGCTTTGCCACAACGGCATGTAGCCCATACAGGGGACACCCCTGCATCATCTGGCTCTGGAGACCAGAGAGAACCATGCTGTTGGGTCCCATAAGACATCTTTTACATAAGGTCATTTCTCCAAGATCAGGAGACATAAAGTCCCTACCTAATACATAGAAATAAACACAGATAATTAGGCAAAATGAGGAGACAAAGGAATATGTTTCAAACAAAAGAACAAGACAAAAACTCAGAAAAAGAGTTAAATAAAATAGAGATAAACAATCTACCTGATAAAGAGTTCAAGGCAATAATCATAAAGATGTGCACTGAACTTGGGAAAAGAATGGAAGAACGCAGTGAGAACGTCAACAAAGAGTTTTAAAATATTAAAGAAAAACTATCAGAGCTCAAAAATACTGTGACAAAGCAAGAGAGAGGCATGGACATATACACACTACCAAACGTAAGGTAGATAGCTAGTGGGAAGCAGCCACATAGCACAGGGAGATCAGCTCGGTGCTTTGTGACCACCTGGAGGGGTGGGATAGGGAGGGTGGGAGGGAGGGAGACACAAGAGGGAAGAGATATTGGAACATATGTATATGTATAACTGATTCACTTTGTTATAAAGCAGAAACTAACACACCATTGTAAAGAAATTATACCCCAATAAAGATGTTAAAAAAAATACAATGACTGAAATGAATAATACGCTAGAGGAAATCAAGGGTAAATTAGATGATACAGAAGGATCAGTGACCTGGAAGAAAGAGCAGTAGTAATCAACCTAGCAGAACAGAAAAAGAAAAAACAATTTTTATAAATGAGGATAGTTTAAGAGACCTTTGTTACAGCTTTAAGTGTACTAAAATTCACAATAGAGGGGTCCCAGGAGGAGAAGAGAGTGAGAAAGGGGCAGAAAACTTATTTGAAGACATAATGGCTGAAAACTTCCCTAACCTGGGAAAGGAAACAGATATCCCGGTCCAGGAATCACAGAGAATCTCAAAAAAGATGAATCCAATGAGAGCTACACCAAGACATATCATAATTAAAATGGAAAAAGTTAAAGAGAAAATTTTAAAGGTAGCAAAAGAAAAACAACTAGTCACATACAAGGGAAAGTTATCAGCTGAATTTTTAGCAAAATTTGCAACCCAGAAGTGGGTGGCAAGATATATTTAAAGTGCTGAAAGGAAAAACTTTACCACCAAAGAATACTCTTCCTGGCAAGGTTATCATTCAGAATTGAGAGATAAAGCATTTACCAGACAAGCAAAAACTAAGAGTTCATCATCACTAAACTGGACTTACAAGAAATGCTAAAGAGTCTTCTTTAAGTGGAAAAGAAAAGGCCACAACTAGAAATAAGAAAATACATAAAAGAAAAAAAAATCTCACTGGTAAAAGCAAATATATAGTAAAGACAGTGGATCAGCCACTTAGAAAGCTAGCATGAAGGTTAAAAGACAAAAGTTATAAAATCAACTATAACTAAAATAAGTAGTTAATGGATACACAAAGTAAAAAGATGTAAAATATGACATCAAGAACATAAAACATGGTGGGGGGACAGTAAAAATGTATTGCTTTTAGAATGCATTGAAACTTAAGTGACTATCAGCTTAAAACAATCTGCTGTACATCTAGATCAATATATAAACCTCATAGTAATGACAAACCAAAAACCTACAATAGATACACAAAAAATAAAGAAAAAGGAACCCAAACACCACACTAAAGAAAATCATCAAAGCACAAGGGAAGAGATTAAAAGAAGGAAGGAACAGAGAGAACTACAAAAACAACCAAAAAAACAATTAACAAAATGGCAATTAAGTACGTACCTATCGATAATTCCTTTAAATGTAAATGGCTTAAATGCTCCAATCAAAATACATAAGGTGTCTGAATGGATGAGAAAATAGAACTCATCTATATGCTTCCTATAAGAGACTCACTTCAAACCTAAAAACACATAGGCTGAAAGTGAAAGAATGGAAAAAAGATATTCCATCCAAATGGAAACAAAAAGAAAGCTGGGGTAGCAATACTCATATAAGATAAAATAGCCTTTAAAACCAAGACTGTAAGAAAAGGCATTACGTATTGATAAAGGGGTCAATCCAACAAGAGGATGTAACACCCACCAATATTTATGCTCCCAACATAGGAGCACCTGAACATGTAAAACAAATATTAACAGACAAAAAAGGGAGAAATTGACAGTAATACAATAATAGTAGAGGACTTTAACACCCAACTTACGTCAATGGATAGATCAACCAGACAGAAAATCAATAATGAAACACTAGTGTTAAATAACACTTTAGTCCAGATGCACCTAATAGATATATACAGAACATTTCATCCCACACCAGCAGAATGCACACTATTTTCAAATGCACATGGAACATTGTCCAAGAGTGATCACACGCTAGGACACAAAACAAGTCTCAATAAATTTAAGAGGACTGAAATTGTACCAAGCATCTTTTCTGACTAAGCGATATGAAACTAGAAATCAATTAGACAAAGAAAAGTGGAAAAAAACACAAACATGTCGAGGCTAGACAACATGCTGCTAAACAAAGAAAATCAAAGAGGAAATTTAAAAATACCTTGAGAAAATGAAACTGACAACACAACTTTCCAAAGTCTATGGGACATTTCAAAAGAAGTTCTAAGAGGGAACTTTATAGTGATACAGGCCTACCTCAAGAAACAAGAAAAATGTCAAACAATCTAAACTTACACCTAAAGGAACTAGAAAAAGAGGAACAAAGCCCAAAATTAGTAGAAGGAACGAATAAAGATCAGAGTGGAAATAAATGAAATAGAGACTTAAAAAAATAATAGAAAAGACCAATGAAACTAAGAGCTGGTTCCTTGAAAAGAAAAACAAAATTAATAAATCTTCAGCCAGACTCATCAAGGAAAAAAAAGAGAGGGCCCAAATAAATAAAATAAGAAAGAAAGAGGCGATGTTACAATTGACACCACAGAAATACAAAAGATCGTAAGAGATTACTATGAACAATTATATGCCAGCAAATTGGACAACCTAGAAAAAATGGATAAATTCCTAGAGACACAAATCTCCCAAGACTGAATCCGGAAGAAACGGAAAATCTGAACAGACCCATCACTAGCAGTGAAACTGAATCAGTAATCAAAAAACTCCCAACAAACAAAAGTCCAGGACCAGACAGTTTCACAGATGAATTCTACTAAACACGTAAAAAGACTTAATACCTATCTTCCTCAAACTATTCGAAAAAACTGAAGAGGAAGGAACACTCCCAACTTCATTCTATGAGGCTAGCATTAACCTGACACCAAAACCAGACAAAGACACCACAAAAAAAGAAAATTACAGGTCAATATCCCTGAGAAGCATAGATACAAAAATCCTCAACAAAATACAAAATGCCCACTCTTGCCACTTTTATTCAACATGGTAATGGAAGTCCTAACCACAGCAATAAGACAAGAAAGGGAGACTAAAAACATCCAAATTGGAAGGGAAGAAGTAAAACTGTCACTATTTCCAGATGACATGATACTATAAATAGAAAACCTTAAAGACTCCACCCAGAAACTCTTAGAACTATGGCATTTTTCACAGAACTAGAAAAAATAATCCTAAAACTTGTATGGAACCACAAAAGACCCAGTATAACCAAAGCAATCTTGAGAAAGAAGAACAAAGCTGGAGGCACCACACTCCCAGACTTGAGACTATATTACAAAGCTATAAGTAATCAAAATAGTATGGTACTGGCACAAAAACAGACACATAGATCAATGGAAAAAATAAAGAGTGCAGAAATAAACCCACACTTATATGGGCAATTAGTTTATGACAAAGGAGCCAACAATATACAGTGGGGAAAGAGAGTCTCTTCAATAAATGATGTTGGGAAAACTGGACAGCTACATGCATGAGAATGAAACTGGATCACTTTCTTACACCATATACAGAAGTAAACTCAAAATATATTAAAGACTTAAATTAAGACCTGATACCATAAAACTCTTAGAAGAAAACATAGGCAGTATGCTCTTTGACATCAGTCTTAGCAATATTTTTTGGATCAGGCAAGGGCAACAAAAGCAAAAATAAACAAATGGGACTACACCAAACTAAAAAGCTTTTGCATAGAGAAGGGAACCATCAACAAAAAGAAAAGGCAAAAAAAAAAAAAAGAAAAGGCAGCCTACTGAATGGGAGAAGATATTTGCAAATGATATATCTGATATGGGTTTAATATCCAAAATATATAAAGAACTCACATATCTCAATATCAAAAAAAATAATCTGATTAAGAAATGAGCAAGGGACCTGAACAGGCATTTTTCCAAGGAAGACATAGAGAAGGCCAACAGATACAGGAAAAGATGCTCAACATCACTAATCATCAGGGAAATGCAAATCAAACCACAACGAGATATTATCTGACACCTGTCAGAATAACTATTATGAAGAAGACAAGAAACAGTATGTGTCGGTGAGGATGTGGAGAAAAGGAAACCCTTGTGCACTGTTGGTGGGAACGTAAATTGGTGCAGCCACTATGGAAAACATACGGAGGTTCCTCAAAAAATTAAAAATAGAACTACCATACAATCCTGCAATTCCACTTGTGGGTATTTATCAGAAGAAAATGAAAACACTAATTAGAAAAGATACATGCCCCCTTATGTTCATTGCCGCATTATTTACAATAGCCAAGATATGGAAACAACTCAAATGTACATTGACAGGTGAAGAGATAATGAAAGCATGATACACACACACACACACACACACACACACACACACACACACACACACACACACTGGAATATTATTCAGCCATAAAAAAGAATGAAATCTTGCCATTTGTGACAACACGGATGGACCTTGAGGGCATTTTTCCAAGTGAAACAAGCCAGACAGAGAAAGACAAATGCCATATGATCTATTCTATGTGGAATCTAAAACACAAAACAAACAAACAAAACAAAACAGAAGCTGACCCATAGATACAGAGAATAAACTAGTGGTCACCAGAGTGGAGGTGGGGTGGGGTATGGGTGGAATGGACGAAAGGGATGAAGGGGTACAAACTTCCAGTTATAAAATAAATAAGTCAAGGAGATATAATATACAACATAGGGAATATAATCAATAATATTGTAATAACTTTGTATGGTGATAGATGGTTACTAAACTTATTGTGGTGATCAATTCATAAGGTACATAAATGTTGAATCGCTATGTTGTACACTTGAAACATATAATATTTCATGTGAATAAAAAAGAGAGGCACATAACAGGGCTAAAGGTGGGGAGGAACATGGCATATTATGAAAAGAGAAGTGTCAGCCTAGTGGAGAAGGTGTGTGTGTTGGTGTCAGAGAAATGAGGATGGGAAGTGGGTTAAGGAAGGGTCCGACTGTTTGACAGAGGGCCTTTAAAAACAAGCTGCAGAACTGAGATTGGATAATATGGTAAGAAATGGTAGACACTGGCCAACATGATCAAGCAGTTCCTTAAGAAGTGAAGTCTGAACTTGAGTATATGCAGCGGGTGCAGTGTAGGAAGGACAGTATAGATACTCCTGCAACATAGAGTGGCTGGTTTCATGGTGGGATCAGAAGTCGAGGATCCTGGGAGGATAGGACTGCCACCAGTTATCCCCCCAACTTTTTTTTTTTTAAACATCTTTATTGGGGTATAATTACTTTACAATGGTGTGTTAGTTTCTGCTTTATAACAAAGTGAATCAGCTATACATATACATATGTTCCCATATGTCTTCCCTCTTGCTCCCCCCAACTTTTGAGTCAATCCTCCTACACCCTGCGATGCAGAGAGCAAAGAGGAATATGGTGTGAGCTGAGGCCGGAGAGATGGTCGTCTTTAGAGTCCTCCTTCACCTCTCTGAGTAGATCGACCCCTGTCCATTACTGGCTTTTGTAACACCTTTCCTTTGCAGCATGTGGCACAGTTGCGATTTTATATTTACTTGTCTCGACATTTGATAAATGTCTGTCTTTCCCACTAAACTCCGCAAGGACTGGTTCCAGTCCCGGTCTGTTTTGTTTACCACTGTATCTCCGGTACCAGCACAGTGCCAGGTACTCAATGGTTGCTCGACAAATGTTTGCTGAATGAAAGAAGGTAGACATTTATACTCGGGCCTCTCTGAGCCTAGAAAGAGAGAGTGTTCCCCTATGGTTGGGAATGGGTAGGTTGAGACCTTGATGGGGAAAGATGGGCAGTGTGGTTACTCTCTTGGGATTATCTGCCTATACCAGTGTGCCACGCATGTCCTCTCTTTCCCTTTACCCCCCTGCAGGAGGAGGGGCTCTTGTCACACTCCTCTGGATGGCTCCCACCAAACAGCATAAGAACCTGGGACTCCAGAGCCAGGCCAACAATGTTAAAATTCTAGCTCTGCCACTTATTACCACGTATCCTTGGGCAAATCACTTAACTTCTCTGCCTCAGTTTCCTCACCTGTAAAATGAGGAAAATAATAGTCCCTACTTTGTTGTGAGGAGCAAATGAGCTGTTACACACATAAATGCTTAGACCACCACTTGGCACAGAGTAAGTGCCACATATGTACACTGTCTACCAAATGCAGGCTTGGCTCTCAATACAGCCGATAGCTTACCGAAATATGTCTCCCTTGCCGAGAGTCCAAGAACACAGCCTTCCCTTTGCTTTGGCAAGATAGGAAGAAGACAAGCAGAAATGATCAACGGTGGAGGGAAGCTGGGTGTGGGTTTGGGTGTGAGGCCTGCCTGCCCAGAATGTGGCCGTGGTACAGTCTCTGAAGAGATTTTCTTCTGATAAAGTTTCCCTTAAGGTTCCAGTGGCTGTTTGCACTATGCTTCCAGTCCAGATGAGGTTTGCTGAAATGCCAGCAATGACACACACCCTGCCAACACTCTCCTGACTGTCCTAGCCTCAAAGACATGTCTAAACAACTGAGGCTAGGGTTTTGATTCAACACATGGCTAAGATTGCTGCCTGACCCAGGAAGTGACAGTGTGGAGAGCCCGCTTCAATGGGGCCCTTTATATGAAGGTTTGCAAGTTCAGCACTCACAAAGGTTATTTCTTCTGTGGTATTTTGCCTGCAATTAGGGCAGCCAGCATAGGGGAGAAGTGTGTCTGGGTTGTCTGCTGTATGAGTAATACGCTTATACAAGGTATACCTTTGTTAGAAATGTCATTTCAACAGAAAAAAAAATAACTAGGTGCTTCAGAAATACGGACTTCAAAGGAGATTCAATCACACTATATACAACTGAAACATATAAAGAAATTAAAGACAGAGAAAAAAGCATCAATTTTATGAAAGTGTAGGATTTAGTCTTTAGAGGGAAAGATGAAAGAGAATGGTTTATTTAGGCTGGAGGAGAGAAGGCAAAGAGAGAACTTAATGAATTGTCAAGTATGTGAAGGGGCAATACATGATCAATAACAACTAGCTTTTACCCGTTGCTTCTGAAGACATAACAAAAATAAAAGAAATTTAAATTGTGACAAGAGAACCGTTGAGAAGATGGTTAGTCCCACGATGTGTTGCCATGAGAAGGACTAGAAATATAGTTCTTTATATGGAGATTAAGTAAGTAAAAAGGCAAGACTATGAGAGATAGAGAAGGTACAATTCTACTTAACCCCAGGGTAATAAATAGAGTCATTATTATATAAAATATAATAATGATCACTTGTTAAGCAATAACTCTGTATTGGACTTTCTCCTAGCTTCTATGTCATCTCAGTTAATTTTTATCACCTTTCCATAGGTTGTAGATATTATAATTATCATCTTCACACCTGAGAGAACCGAGGTCTTGAATGGTTCAGTGTCTTGCCCAAGGTCACATCACTAGCGGACAGTAGCTCTGCCAGGTCAAATCTATGTCCTTCTGGCTTCAGAGCCTATCTCCTTTGCATTATATTGCCGATTGGATGCAATAATATGTCTTTTTGCAGTTTCCTTTCTTTTATTAATTGCTCTTCAGTTTAGATTTCACATTATTTTTCCCCAAGCAAAATCACCTTAGCCCAACAAATGGATTGTAGCAATTATCTGCTTATATTAGTAACTACGTGCACACCTCTGCTAAGAATGAGCTCTCCTGGGTGTGGAGAAAAGGGAACCCTCGTGTACTGTGGATGGAAATGTAAATTGGTGCAGCCACTATGGAGAGCAGTATGGAGGTTCCTTAAAAATCTAAAATTAGAGCTACCATATGATTTAGCAATCCCACTCCTTGGTATATATCTGGAAAAGACAAAAACTCTAATTCGAAAAGACATGTGCACTCCAGTAGCCAAGACATGGAAACAACCCAAGTGCCCATCAACAGAGGATTGGTTTAAAAATATGTGGCATATATATATATATATATATATATATATATATATATACACACACACACACACACGTATATACAATTCCATTACGTATATATAATGGAATATTACCCAGCCATAAAAAAGAATGAAATATTGCCATTTGCAGCAACATGGATGGACCTAGAGATTATCATAATAAGTGAAGTAAGTCAGACAGAGAAAGACAAATATTATATGATATCACTTACCTGCAGAATCTAAAAAATAATACAAATGAATCTATATACAAAACAGAAACAGACTCACAGACATAAAAAACAAACTTACGGTTACCAGAGGGGAAAGGAGGTGGGGAGGGATAAATTAGGAGTATGAGATTAACAGATACAAACTACTAACATAAAATAGATAAGCAACAAGGATTTACTATATAGTACAGGAAACTATATTCAATATCTTTAATAATAGCCTATAAGGGAAAATAATCTGAAAATTATATATATATATATATATATATATATATATAAAATATATAACTGAATCACTTTGCTGTACACCTGAAACTAACACAATATTGTAAATCAACTATACTTCAATTTTAAAAACCGGACTCTCTTCCTTTTGGAACAGACTCAAATTAAGTTGGGGCAAAGATTGAGAAAGGAGGCAAGGAACAAAATACCCAGCTTTACTGGCAGAAATGTCACAGCTGTACTGAGGGACAGTATACACACTGTGAGAAACAGGTATGGGAAGATCCCGGGCTTTAGTGAAGCATAGATCAAATTAGGCTGCAACTAAATCCACAGTGACTTGTGAGGGCTGGTACAAACAGCATAGTAAAAAGGATGAGCATGTACGGGTACTACGAATAAGGTAATTTCTTTCTAAAAGAAATATTAATTAGAGTGTGCTAAAGTGAGGTAGGGAAGAAAAAACAATGTGGAGGATCGGGAATGACAACAGGTAATTTCCTACTGACCATGAACCAATGTATAGCCAGTACCATCTACCACATTCAATCAGTAATTCAGAGGAAGAAAAAACACAAACAATATCCTAATTCAAACCATGACTAACTTTCTGGCAATATTTCCAAGCTAGTGTGCATTCATTCAAATAACACCTACTCTGCGCCCGGTGCAGTGGGGGGAAAAAAGATGAGCCCAAAAGAGTTTCTGTCTTACGGAGCTTACACATTAGTAGCGATGATAAGACATGGGCACACATAATAAAAGACAAAATGTGCCCGGGTGATTAACTCTACTGAAGAAGCACAGGTGAGGCCCTGAAGAGTCAGAGAGATGAGGGAGTTTACTCCTAAATGATAGGGTTAAAAAAAAAAAAAGCTTCCTGGAGGAGGTGGCATTCGAACTGGCCTCTGAAGGAGAAGCAGGATTTAGGGGTGGAGAAACCGGAATGAAGGTGGGAATGCAGAGAAGAGACAAAGGCCTTCCGGCTAGTATTTATTCAAATGTAACCTGAGGACTACCTGTGTTAGGATCCGAGGAGGCTGCATTTCAGCTAGGTCTTCAAGAACTGGCAGGATTTCTACAGGCAGAGATGGAGGAAAAGGATTTTCCAGAGAAAGGCAACATTCCCTCCTCTCAGGGTTACTGTACATGTTAGATATAACCTAGAAAGCCGTTTTATCTCCTTTTCCTCCCAGCCTTATCATGAAATGGCTGCTGTTCATTCACCCCAAACTGGCTTGCCATATGGTTGGAATTAGATGTTCTGACCAGAGATTGACATTGGTTACTCTTCTATTGGCTTACTCAGGCTTCAGACTTTTAATAGGCTCAGTTTAAGTGTACTAAATTCAGATGTAAAGCCATCACTTCAGGCCACTCCCAGTCATCTATGTGGTCTTAGGAATGGTTTCTCAAAGTCAAAGTCTATGGACCACCTGCATCAGAATGGACAATGGGCCCTGTTTAAATGCACATCCCAGGGCCCCTTCCCAAGGCCACCAAAACAATCTCCGCAGTTGTGCTCCAGGGATCTGAATTTCAACAAGTTCTCCAGGTGATTCTGAAGCACACTAAAGTTTGAGAGATATTGAGGGGCAGAGGAGAGAGTAAAGGCACAAAGGTAAGAGAACACAAGAACAACGTGGGTAGAACCTGAGGCGCAAGAATGGAAGAACGTGGGCCTATAAAGGTAACTTGAGGCTAGAGCATGAAAGGCCTTTACTGTCAGAGTCGGGGGTTGACAAGTATGCTGCTGGCAACAGGGAACCACTCATTTTAGTGGCAGAGTGCAGTAGTTAAAAGAGCCTGGAGTCTGGAGCCAGACTTCCGGGGTTCAAATCTTAGCTCTTTGCCTCACCGGCTATATGACCTTGAACAAGGATCCTAACCTCTTTCTGCTTCAGTTTCATCATCTATAAAAAATGTGGATAACAATCATACTCCCCACACAGGGTTGTCATGGGATTAAATGAGTTCATATCTGTCAAGTGCACAGAATTGTGACTGGCATAGAGTAAGCACGATATGTGTCAGCATAAAGCCTTCTGAGTAGGGGTGTAGCACGCTTAAGGCTATCTCTTTGAAAGATTAAGCCGGCGGCAATGTATAGGAGTCAATTACCGATTTGCTACCAGCAAATCCTATAATCTTTTCCCTCTAACTCAGTGGCTCTCAACCTTGGTTGCACATTGGAATCACCTCCCTCACCACCACCCCCATCCCCAGTCTGGACATAAATTTACCAAAATAATTCCAATATTCACCCATAGCCGAGAACCAATGCTCTAAATATACAGTCTTCTCTCAGTATCTGCAAGGAGTTGGTTCCAGGACCTTCATGGATACCAAAATTTGAGGATGTTGTGTCTCTTATATAAAGTTGCATAGTATTTTCATATAGCTTACATGCATCCTCCCACATACTTAAATCATCTCTAGATTACTTATAATATCTAATAGAAAGTTAACGCTATATGCATAGTTGGGAATACAATGTAAACACCATGTAAACAGTTGCCATCACATGGCAAATTCAAGTTCTGCTTTTTGGAACTCTCTGGATTTATTTTTTTCTCCGATATGTTGGAACCATGGTTGGTTGAATCTGTGGACGTGGCACTTGCAGATATGGAGGGCCTACTGGATTTCAAATTTGTCCAATTTTCGTTACTAGTTCTCACTATATGCGAGACAGTGTCCTAGGTCCTTTTCCTGCATTATCTCATTTAAACCTCACAACCATTTGGAGGTAGGTGGTAACATTATTGTCACTGTGAAGATCGTTAGAAAGGTGAGTACATCCTGTCTCCTGATCACCCAGCTAGAAAGTAGCAGGGCTGGGATTAGAATCAAGGTAGCCTGGTTCCAGAGGCCCCCAGTCTGAACCACTACCCTACACTGTGTCCCCAGACCAGAATCCCACTCTCTCATACCAGAAAGACGGCTAAACCCATCCTCCTGGTCTCTCCACTTGTCTTATTTCCTCCCTCCAATCTAGTCTGGACACAAAAACAAGTGAGATCTTTTAACACATCAACTAGATCATGTCATGCCCTGCGCACAACCTTCCCGTGGGTTCCCAATGCACTTAAAAATGGAAATCCAAATTCCTTCCCACGGCCTTGAAGGTCCTGCATGGTCTGACTGCTTCCCGTTCACCTCTCCAGTCTCATCGCATGCCAGTTATGACCACAATCACTATATTCCTACCACACTGGTCCCTAGGCTCCTTGAATGCTATAAGCTCTTCCCTGCCTGGTCCTTTGAACTTTCTTTTCTTTCTGCCTGGAACGCTCTCCTCCCAGGACCTTTGCATGGATGACTCCTTTTCATCTTTCAAGTCTGAGCTTAAATGTCATCTCAGAGAGGCCTTTCCGACAATTCAACCTAAACGCCTTCACCTCTTATTTTCTATCTTGGTCCTTTGTTTATTTCCTTCACAGTACTCACACTGTTTATATTTAGGTATTTGTTTGCTTGTTTGTTTATTATTTGTCTTCTCAGGTAAAATGTGAATTCCATAAGAGCAAAGAACATATCCTGGCTGCTATGTATGCCACATATGGTTGTACAGGTTGTGTCCTGCACAAGGGTGCCTCAGCTAAGGAGGTACATTCACAAGGATTTTCTGGTGAAATGGCAGTCAAGTATCTTAAGTAAGGGGATCCTTTCTGTAATTCACATAAAGATGCCATATAGTCTAGCAGTGCCCTGTATGTCTACTATATTTACCATTATGCATCCAGCTTCTAGCACAGTGCCAAGCATATAGTAGACATTCAATAAGCACATTGGATGGAAGGAAAGAAGACAAAATTAGGAGGGAAAGGGGGAAAAGGGGGGGGATATAGAGGACTGCTGATAGATTTGGTAATTTGAGAAGAGGCAATAAAAGAGAAATTAAAGGTGATTATGTTTGATCTTGGAAACCTAAAGAAAAAAAAATTGGTACTGTCATCAAAGAAATGAAACCCAAAGAAGAGAAAACTGGCTTGAGAAGATGATGATTCCATTTTGGATATAATTTGAGAAGACGATGCTTTCCATTTTGCTTTTATTAAGCTTGTCACCACTTTACTGTGGGATTTAAAAAATACACCTACATCTGCCCTGCCTAATCTTCAAAATGGTCACATCAGTGCTTTGGGAGGCCCATTCTTCCTTCTAAGGCTGTGTATGGAAATGCCCTGTGTTTTACAATACAGTAATGTAGGGGCAAAGCTAGAAGGGATTAAGGAAGGAGAGACAAAGATACTTTCACATTAGATGACTCTCACCCCTCTCCCCCGGCTGCACTCCAGCCCAGTGCAGTTTCTTTCAGGGAGTGACCCTTAAAAGCAGTGCTTTTATTTTTTCCTTTTGTGATTGAAAGCATCCTTAGAATCTAAGGCTACCATAGAAAATTCCCTTTCCCTAGGACACTGGACAGGTATTTTCCTCTTCTCAATCTTGCTACTCAGGATGGCGGCACCTGGGGTCTTGGGAAACAGGATACCTACCTCTGCACACCCGGCAGCAGGAATCAGGAACAGAGACTGGGAATGCACAGGTTAACTTGGGGCAAGTCTTGAGACCACAGTACACGTTGCCCTCCTGCCAAAGAGGAACAGAATTAAGGTCAGAAGGAGCTGCAGTACATGTAAAGGCTTTAGCTCAGTACCTGGGATGAGTAGGGGCTCAAACGTCCTTCCCCCATGCTCTTCCATAGTCAGTTATATGCACTTCCTAACTTTTATGATGCGTTATATTTTTTCTATTTACTATTTCTCCATGCCAGAGACTAAGTCACAGGAGATGGCAATTCTCATCAGGCATGCTGGTCTAAGATGAAACAAAGTAGTCAGCGTGAGGGCTGCCGTGAGACTCCAAACCACCAAATACAGTCTTGCCCCTCTCTTCTCTGTCCATTCTGGTCCCTATCGTGCTTCAGCTGGATGTTGGGGCTTTGGGGGAATGCAGATTTGCACAATAGCTGCCTTCCGTAACACTCACTAGAGTTCTCCCTTCCAAAACAAGTAGACAAGCTCTTTGGGGTGATACAAAGCTATAAAAGATCATCTGAATGGACAGCTCAGTCCAGCACAAGGCGAGGGAGAGGATCAAATGCACTTGCTGGTTATGTTTGTCCTTGCATAATATCCATTCCCCAAAACTCTGTGTTCCAAACATCATTCCTTGAGCCTTGATCTTAGTTCTTAGAAGCATACTGTTCTGGAGCTAGGAGGGTTCCTGAAAGGTCATTAGGGAAGCATGGCTACGACCAAATTCTCCCGAGCTACTGAGATGCTATATTTTTACTAAAAATCCCTAAGCAAAGAGATTCTTTAGCTTCCCTTGTCAATCCAGTGTTTCATACCCTTTATAGGCGGAAAAGTTGTTTCTACATCTAACTTCATCCCCTCATACTTCAGCTTAAACACCCATTTTACTCCATTTTTCTGGTTCTGTTTATTACATTCTCCGGGCCACACAATTAGATGATGATGTAATCAGTATACCTCATTCATGAAGTATACAATTCTTTTGACAAATAATGTCATGGGAATCATCATAATCAAGCATTTGTCTAGAGACTTTTCTGGTTAGTGGACTATTTCAGAGATGGGAACCAAGAGACACCCCATTTTCTTGTGAATTGGACTGAGTGGCCCCAGATGGGCGCCAGTGGCTTTTCCACCCATGGCATTTCCAAGGCTTATCAAATAACTGAGTTCTTCAGATGAAGGCTCTGGTGGTGTAATTATTGTGAAAAGAAGTACAGATCAAGATTATCAGCTCATTTTTGTCCTTTTAAGCAGTGCTGAAGTTTTAAGACTGGTAGATGACTGGGTCTGACCTCTTCAACAGAGTTGATCAGGGTTGATTAAGGTCAGGAAGGTCATGATTTAGATGCGATTCATCTTCCAATCAAGCACCCTACAGTGTAGGCTTAAACTAAAAGTACAAGTATGGAAGCGCTCTTATTTGGGTAGGGGATAGCAGAGACATTAAGATACAGGGTCTTACCGAACAGCTGCACTGTGTGCATTGGTTGGGTTGCCGGTTCTGAAAGAGCCCTTCAGCCATGAACAGCTCACCGTGTTGGTAAGTGGTCCCGTTGTACTCACACGACTTGCTGGTCACCTTATTGTTCGCTGGGGGTAAGGAGTCTTCTGGGACAGGGTGGAGAAAAACCACACCGAGTATTGGCATCATTGCAAAGAATTTCACAAATCCCAACAGCAGATGGGGCTGTACCACACGGAGAGAGTTAAAAATACTCCCTAATTCAGTGGCTGATGACTTCGATAATATTCAAGCAGCCAGACAGGAAAAACAAGTGACATGTGACTATCCATCCATTCCTTCAAATTTGGGGCACTTATTGAGCACCTACTATGTACCAGGCACTGTGACAGGCACTAAAGAGATATCAGTGAAGAAGGACAAGGCCCCTGCCTTGATGGAGCTAACAGTGTTAGATGAATAAGGTATTAACTTGCCTGGAAAGAGGGAGTCTTTTCTGATAAGGAACCACCTATTATAACTACCCTGGTAACTTTAACCCCTCCCATGTTTTATAACACTTGGTATACGCTTGTATGCTTGTTCTAGCCTCTGGAGTCTTTGCTTCTTTTTAGTCTCTCCACCAAGATTGCCCCCTCCTTGCCACTCTTTTCCATCAGTCCTGTCTGATTCTGAAGGCTTACCAAAAGTCCACTTTCCTCCATGAAGTAGTCCCTAACAGCTCCAGCCCACGATCTGCACCTCTCAAAGCATCTGATGTCTGAGGCACACCATTTGGCACTTGAATATTACTGTAACTCATATTCGCGAATTACAGTCACCTAGCCAACAGTTTACAAAGAGCTTTCACATACGTTATTACAATGGAGCCTCATAAGAACACCGTGAAGCAAGTAAGGCAGATTCTTATCTTCATCTTTCATTTGAGGGTGACAAGTCTCTGATGTTGAATGACTTATCTGAAGTCACAAAGGTAGTGAGTGATGAAAAAGGGAATTGATATCTGGTCCTCTGTCTCTAAATTCCGTTTTTTCCTACCAACCCATATATACATTTGTATATATTGCTTTTTGAAGACTTGGGACTCCGCCTTACACGTGTCTTTCTCCATGGAGTCTGGCACAGGGTTGCCATGTAGCAAAGAGGTCGATGCACTTGGTGAGCTGACTCTAAGTGAATGGTTTCGAGAAGTCTTTTCATTGGGCTTCCTTAAAGTACGTGCTGTGCACACACATACACACACATATACACACACCAAATATCAATGAACAAGTGCCCAGGTTAAACTAACCATCAGTGTACAAATTAACAATAGATAATTGTTATTATCTACCAGCAGAGCTTCGAAAGTACATGCTGTGGGATAGTGGAAGAACAGAAATTAGCGGAGTTGTGGGTTTCATTAGAGGGAGGCTTAAAAAGTTAGACCATCCTGGTAACTCTTCTACATTGCTGGTGGGAATGTAAATTGGTGCAGCCACTAGGGAAAACAGTATGGAGGTTCCTTAAAAAATTAAAAATAGAGTTACCATATGATCCTGCAATCCCACTCCTGGGCAGATATCCAGAGAAAACTCTAATTTGAAAAGATACATGCACCCCACTGTTCACAGCAGCACTATTTACAATAGCCAAGACATGAAAACAACCCAAGTGCCCATCAACAGACAACTGGTTCAAGAAGATGTAGTATAGGGACTTCCCTGGTGGCACAGTGGTTAAGAATCTGCCTGATGGGTTCGAGCCCTAGCCCGGGAAGATCCCACATGCCACAGAGTTACTAAGCCCACGAGCCACAACTACTGAGCCCGCATGCCACAACTACTGAAGCCCATGCACCTAGTGCCCGTGCTCCGCAACAAGAGAAGCCACTGCAATGAGAAGCCCACTCACCATAACGAAGAGTAGCTCCCGCTCGCCACAACTTAGAGAAAACCGGTGTGCAACAACAAAGACCCAACGCAGCCAAAAATTAATTAATAATTAATTAATTTTAAAAAGATGTGGTATATATTTACAATGGAATATTACTCAGCCATAAAAAGAATGAAATATTGCCATTTGCAGCAAGATGGATGGACCTAGAGATTATCATACTAAGTGAAGTAAGTCAGGCAGAGAAAGACAAATATTATATGGTATTACTTATATGTGGAATCTAAAAAAAAATTACTGTACAAATGAATCTATATACAAAACAGGAACAGACTAACAGACATAGAAAACAAATTTATGGTTACCAAAAGGGAAAGGTGGGGGGGAGGGATAAATTAGGAATATGGGATTAACAGATACAAACTACTATACATAAAGTAGATAAACAACAGGAATTACGGTATAACACAAGGAACTATGTTCAATATCTTGTAATAACCTATAATGGAAAATAACCTGAAATATAAATATACACACACACACACACACACACACACACACACACACACACACATATAACTGAATCAATTTGCTGTATACCTGAAAATGACACAATATTGTAAATCAACTATACTTCAATAAAAATTTTTTTTAAAAAGAGACCATTCTTTCTTTCCCATCACTCAAAACTATGATGAAAATGAGTCCATTTTATGGTGGGTAAATTATACCTCAATAGAACTGTTTGAAAAAAAACAATGAAATTGTTCTCAGGATCTCACTGGAGTGCATTAATGTACTCAACAAGAGATGGAGAGAAAGCAAAAAAGAAGAAGACAAAACAGAATCAAAGAAAAGGAAACCAATTATGGTTATGCTTAATGCTAATTTTACACAAGAAATTTATCTTAACTTCTTCCTATTATTATTGCATTCTTCTAAGATCCCTAATGGGGTGAGGGGAGAATTATGAAAATGAGGCTGCTGATACCTCAAAAGGTTTGGTCCATGTCACACAGCTATTAATAGAAGAGCCAACTAAGAAGTATAGTTTTCCTGCCTTGAAGTTTCCTGTTCTTTTCACACAGTGGGTGTCAAAACTGGAGGGCAGAAAGGAAATGAAATCAGTCCCTGGAAGAGATATCTGCATTCTCATGTTTATTGTATCCTATGTTTATTGCAGCATTATTCACGGTAGCCAAGATATGGAGACAACTTAAGTGTCCATCCCATACCCTTAAAAGGACATCCTGCCATTTGCAACAACATGGTTGAACCTGAAGGACATTATGCTAAGTGAAATAAGCCAGTTACAGAAAGAAAAAAAAAACTGCATAATCTCACTTAAACGTGAAATCTAAAAAATTTGAATATATAGAAGCAGAGATTAGAATGGTGGTTACCAGGGGCAGGGAGGTGTGAGAAATGGGGAGATATTGGTCAAAAGGTACAAGGTTGCAATTATGTAGGATGAGTAAGTCTAGAGATCTAAAGTATAGCATGATGGCTATAGTTAATAATACTGCATTGTATACTGGAAATTTGCTAAGACAGTAGATTTCAGGCGCTCTCATCACAAAAATAGATGGTAACCAGGCGAGGAGGAGATGATGTTAATTAGCTTAACTGCAGTAATCATTTCAATCTGTGTATGTATATCAAATCAGCATGTTGTATACCTTAAATATATACAATTTTTACTAAAGAAAAGAAAGTTTTTAAAAACTGAGGAGGGCAGCATCACTGAGTCATAATCCCAGCTCGGGTACCCACCTCCCATAACCTTGAACAAGTCACTTTACCTCTTTGGGCCTTGACTTTTCTATCTAAGAATAGGATATGGAACTCAAATCTCCCCTTGCGTCTTTGGAGGGCTAACAGCATGCAAGGAACTCCAGAGGCAAGAAAAGCCACCTCAGACTCTACACGCTCCCTTCCCAGATTTTCCAAGGTGGCTGGGCTTCTAACCAACAATCCTTGGAACACATTCTGTGTTCCTGGCCGAAATCTGGCAGAAAATCAGTCTGAAGCAAGGCTGGCTTCAGGAGCCCTCAGGGGAATGCTACAACAGAAGTGACCAGGTTGCATGGCTTCTAGCCTCTGCCATTTCCCATTTCCCATCAAATCCCACACAGCACTCCGAGGAGGAGTGGGGGAAGGACGCTGTCGGGTAAGCAGACCAGCACTCAGCCATCTGACTACAATTGTGTTGCCAAAAGGAACTGTTCCTTCTCCCCCATGAGCGATGATCTTATATGTAAGCAGAACTATAATTTCTGGGGTGCTCAGAAAACACTCCCTTATCCTAAATGTCTCTTACCACCTCTTCTCTCATGGATGCCTAAAATGCCATCATTAGAAGTTCATTCTTTTGGATTAGTGATTGCCTTTCGGCAATCAGATTTTATAATCCCCAAACTTCTCTGAGAGGATACACATCGTCAGTAACATCTCAGTGTGAATAACCTTGTGACAGACTTTTTCCCCCCCTTCAGAGCAACTGGCAAGTTTTACCAAAAAGTCTGTGGTCCTTTCTCACTTCCTTTGATACACCGATCTCTCCCTCCTAGTACTACCCCTCCTCCCACCCTCTGGAACCCAACATCCTCATGCTGGTGGCTCTCTTCTCCACTCCCCCTACCCTCAAATTTCTACTTCCTTAGTGGGCCAGTTCTGGGCTAGTCAGAAAGGCCACTTGTAAGTCAGCTCCCAGTGTTAATGAGATAAATGCAAACCTGTCCAGAGCTCCCAAGTATGGTTGCTAATCTCCTTGACTCCGAGCCCTCCCTTCTTTTGCCATTGCTATTGTTACTCAGGTTCCTATTTTATTCTTGATGGCTGAGCCTGATGCCAGTGTTTCCAGTCTGGTTCTCTCTCATTCTAGTGGTGTAGTCCCAGCACAGCCACAGTCCATTCTGGAGGCGGTGGTGGAGAGGGTAATATGGAGATGAAGGTAGAGGGCTTGGAAGAAGAGGTTATGTTCCCTTTAATTTCCTTGAGACAGACAGACAGACAGACAGACACACACACACACACACACACACACACACACACACACACACGAATACTATTCAGCCATAAAAAAAGAGAATGAAATCTTGCCATTTGCGACAACATGGATGGACCTTGAGGGCATTATGCTAAGTGAAATAAGTCAGACTGAGAAAGACAAATACTATATGATCTCATTTATACACGGAATCTTAAAAAAAAAAAATCTTGCAGATATAGAGAACAGATTGGTGGTTGCCGGACGCAGGGGGGTGGGGGGGTGTTGGGAATGGAATGTACATCATGGTGAGTATACTTAATAATACTGTACTGCATATTTTAAAGTTGCTAAGAGAATAAACCTTAAAAGTCCCCATCACAAGAAAAAAATTTGTAACTATATATGGGGACAGATGTTAACTAGACTTATTGAGTTGATCATTTTGCAATATAAACAGATATTGAACCATTACGTTGTACACCTGAAACGAATATAATATGTCAATTATACCTCAATTAAAAAAAACGACGCCAAGATAACCATTTTTCTTATCAGATTTGCAAAAATCCTAAAGTTTGATTAATAAACTCTCTCAGCAAGGCTGTGGAGAATTGATACAAACACTATGGAGGCAATTTAGCAATATCAATCAATTTTAAAATATATGTATTTTCTGAATGTACATGTATATAACAAAAATTAAAAGGAGGTCCAAGGAAGAGTGTGAGGGATACACTTGTCTTTTAAATAAATGTTTCCAAAGCTTATCATTTCGTCTAAAGTGAAAGTAAAACAGTTACTCTTTTGACATGGATTCTGTCATAAATATGGCTTTAATATTCTCTCTGCTCGTTATATGTAGATATATTTTATTTCCCCAAACCAGTTATAAACTATTTGACGTTGTAGTTTATGGGCTCTGTTCTTTTGTCCATACCATAGTACCCAGCACAAAGCTAGGTGGAAAGAAGATATTTAACATAAGCCTTAAGAAGAACTAAGGTTTTGAAAACGAATCTACTTTTCATGCTTATACCTGAATTCTATGAGAGAAAATAAAGTTGTTGATGTGGCAAATAAAAAATATATATGTGTGTATTTCTGACCCAGCAATCCTACTTTTAAGAATTCACGCTACAGATATACTTGCGTGTGTGTGAAAAATCTAAAAGTTATTCACTGCACCATTATTCGTGATGGCACTAATACAGAAAAACAGATTATTAAATGAAAAAAATCACAAAGTGCAAAATGATTTGGATAATATACTGCCTTTTATGTAAAGAGAATATAATTTTTAAGAGTATGTATTCATATTTGCTTATATTTTCATAAAGAAAATCTGGAAGGATACATAGGAAACTACTAAAAGTTATAAGGGGAGACTATGTTTTGAGGAGAAAGGTAAGAATTGAATGGATGTGGGACAGGGGTGAATTAGACATCTTACTGCATACTTTTACATATACCTTTATGAGCGTAAACATATATAATCATATATACACATACACACATATGCATTCATATTCTTGAATGACACAAATGTATTTCCCACTGAAAAATTAAATTTGAAGAGTGTATGTTTAAAAAAAACTCTAACTCAAGGCGAGGGGCTGAACTTGACGACCATTTTGGGTCCCTTCCAACCGTGGAGAATCAATCCTACAGAGCTGGTCATAGAAGCCAGCTCTATTCCTACTAGTGGGACAGACCCTAGCTAGGACTCTTGTGTTCCCAGTGTGACTACAATGAGACGGTTTTCTCTTACAGACACTATTTAGCCCCTTTGGGGAGAGTGGGGGGCTATTACACTGCTCTCTGAAACAAATTGTTTTAAATGAAGTCTGTAAATTTGAGCTGACATCTGGGTCTTGGCCCAGCTAGGAAGAAAGCAGGCAAAGAAGGGTGCTAATGGGAAACCTCCTGTGCTCCTCCAAGGAGGGAAGAACAGCTGGGCACTGCATCCTGGTCAAGCTAGGTCACAGCATACAGCAAGGATGTGACACATCTTGCAGAATTAATGCATCCCAAACAGTGGGTATGTATAGTTTCCCTCCAAGAACCTTGCTCACCCTCTGAGGTCATGTGGGTTCTTCTTTGGGATGCTCACTGAAATCAAAGGTATTGCTTCAGATGGGTCCATGAGCTAAAGCAATGATGCCTACCATTTAGATTTCTTCCTGTCAGCGCTCCAAACACTATCACTTCTTTTCGCCCTGGGTTGCTCAAAATGATGGCTTATCTAGACCTGCTGTCCTTAGGCAGAGACCTATGATTTTCATATCTTCCCCAAACTCTCCTCCTCCATAAAAACTTAACTCCTCTGTGTCCCATCACATTGAGGCCTTGATAGGGGGGCTTAGCACTCATCTTATTGACTAATTCATATCACGGTGAGAATGGAAGACAGTGTTTGAAAATAGGTTTTTTTTCTAGATAATTAAATTGTAACTTAGGCCTTTGATGCTTTATCTATAATGAGGTTGTAGAGCACAGGGCAAGGAGTGTGAAACGTTCCAGAACTTAAGGCTCAATGTAGGGGCGTTTACTAAAAATACGGCCTCCGAGAGCTGTCCTAGTGGGAGGAAAGGCCTTATTTCAGGGTGTCCAAATTGCGTTCAAATTCCACCTCCACTATTAATTAGATCCCACTTATTAGCTGAGCAAGTCATTTAACATTCTTGAGCCTCGGTTCACACATCGATAAGATGGGGCTGATAATAGTACCTACCTCACAGGTTGTTGTGAGGATCAAATGAGGTGAGACCCATAACGTGCTCAGTATAGTACCAGACGCATATTAGTGCTCAATGAATGCTGTTATTGTTACGTTACTATTAGCTGTAAATGATAAGAGTTTATGGAAAGCAGAAAGCAGGTTGGGGCTGCCTATTCCTTACAGTGCCTGTTACAGGCTGAATGTTTGTGTCCCCTTCACCAAATTCATATGTTGAAAACCTAATCCCCAATGTGATGGTACTTTGAGGTGGGGGTCTTTGGGAGTTGGGGCCCTCGTGAATGGGATTAATGCCCTTATAAGAAGAGACAACGGGGAGATGACCTCTGCTCTCAGCCATATGAGGACACAGGATGAAGACGACTATCCACAAGCCAGGAAGTGGTCTCTCACCGGACACCAGATCTGCTGGCACCTTGATCTTGGACTTTCTAGTCCCTAGGACTGTGAGAAATACATGTTTGCTGTTTAAGCCATTAGTCTATGATAGTTTTGTTACAGCAGCCCAAACTGACTAAGACAACCGTCTTTCACTATCCTGTAGAACTTCTCAAATATTGCCGGATTCTGAGTGGTGACTAGAGAGTCACTTCTGAGCCCATCACGTTCACTAAGAATCCTTATATAGCTCAACTTCCAGCTGACTCCATTTGCCCTATCCCCCTATCTCAATGGGGAGCCCACCAGGAGTGATTTCTTTAGCCAAGCAGCTGAGTTCTGGCCAGAGCCATCTATCCAACCTACAGTCTCTGCTTTGGACTTCCTGAGGGTCCCAGAGAGGTGAATTTATGAGTCAAAAGGGTCACGAGTGTATTTGTGATTGAGTGGTCTTGAAGGGCAAAGAAACCACCTTTCCCACTGCATTTTGGCCATCATTTCCAGCCTCCTCTCCTGCTGCATGCTTTCTAGAGCTGCTAAACAAAAGTCACCGCTGACTGGTTTGAGTTTCATCTTTGTTTTGGTTCTGTATCTGAGCTGTTCTTTGGAAAGTAGTTCATATTTTTCAGTTTAGAATGCTTCTCCCTTTCTCCCCTTCATCTATTTTCCTTCTGTCCGCCCTTCATGGCCCAGCTGCAGTGTCACCTCTTCAGGGAAGACTTGTATAACTACTTCTGCACTCAAAGGTCGCTTTGGGGGAAGGGAAGATGATTGGTAGAGCAGACTGCTCGTGCCATGCTAGAGCTTCCAAAGGTGGCAAGTTCACTCTGTCCCTAAACTCTCTTCTTCTTTGCTCTGCCAGAGTGCCTGACACGGCCCCAACTTCAAGCATTAGTTAGAGTAGGGCCCTGCCTTTCCCAGAGGTTTAATAAGTTCATAGTAATGAATAATGAAGGTTGGAGCAGTTCCCCAATAAACAGCAACATCTTGGTAGCGGTGAGGAGAACAAAAACCACGGTGAGACACCACTTTGCACTCACTAGGACAGTTATAATAAAAAAGAAAATAATAATAAGTGTCGGCAAGGATGTGGAGAAAATGGAACCTTTGTACGCTGCTGGTAGGAATGTAAAAATGTCAAATGGTACAGCCGCTGTGCAAAAAAGCTTGGCGGTTCCTCCGAAGTTAAACCTAGAGTTACCATATGAACCAGTAATCCCACTTCTAGTATATACTCAAGAGAACTGAAAGCAGAGACTCAAACAGGTCCTTGTACACGAATCTTCAGAGCAGCGTTATTCACAATAGTCAAAAGGCAGAAAGCACCCAGTGTCCATGAGTGGAAGAATTGATAAACAAAATGTGGTGTATCGTACAATGCAATACAATTCAGTTAGAATGGATGAACCTTGAAAACATTATGCTTAGCGAAAGAAGCCAGACACAAAAGGTCACATACTGTATGATTCCATATTTATGAAATATCTACAATAGGCAAATCCCATAGAGACAGAAAGTAGCTCAGCGCCTGCCAGGGGCTGAGAGGAGGGGAAAATGGAGAGTTCACTCCTAGCAGGTATGAGACTTCTTTTTGGGGATGATGAAAATATTCTGGAATTAGATAGTGGTGGTAATGGCAATATCTTGCAAATGCACTGAAGCCAATTTAACCGTACTATTTAAAAGAATAAATAGGATGCCAATTATATCTCACGTAAAGCTGTTGCCAAAACTCCTGGACAAAACGAAGGTGCTGCGTACCCTGGTGACAGGGAGGCAGGAGACGAATAGAAAGGTAAATGACAAAGGGAGAACCACAGAGGGGTGGAGGGGGTCGATCCCAATTCATAATCTTGTCCATGGGGTATCCACCCTGGGAGATGGGGTAGGTCTGCCAGACAGCTGAGCTAAAGGAGGGGCGATGGGGGGAGGACCTTCCCGTTTTGAATCGTCAAGGAGACTCTTCAGCACGACTAGTGGCCTCCCTACTCCGACCCCCCGGCCCAACCCCTGGTGGGGTCCCGGGCCAGGAAATTCCTGCAGCAGATTCAACAGATCACTCTGCAGCTCAACAGACAGACACAACACTCTGTCCCA
The DNA here is from genome assembly GCF_008692025.1 of Phocoena sinus. Classification (NCBI taxonomy): domain Eukaryota; kingdom Metazoa; phylum Chordata; class Mammalia; order Artiodactyla; family Phocoenidae; genus Phocoena; species Phocoena sinus. The sequence continues at coordinate 94,390,049 of NC_045784.1, forward strand.
ATGAAGAAGGTGCCGAGTGAGAGGAAACAGTCATCTGCCAGTCCAGCTGGACAGAAGAGAGGGGAAGAGGGCACTGAAAGCTCACACCCCCGGTGTGATCCCAGCTCGTCCCCTCCTCATCTAGAACCCCTCTGCAGGCTGGTTTTTTTTTTTTGCGGTACGCGGGCCTCTCACTGTTGTGGCCTCTCCCGTTGCAGAGCACAGGCTCCGGACGCGCAGGCTCAGCGGCCATGGCTCACGGGCCCAGCCGCTCCACGGCATGTGGGATCTTCCCGGACCGGGGCACGAACCCGTGTCCCCTGCATTGGCAGGCGGACTCTCAACCACTGCGCCACCAGGGAAGCCCTGCAGGCTGTTTTTCATCCCACTTCCTTTCACGTTTCAACTGCTGTCAGTCAGTAGCTGACCCTGCCTGGAAATGCCACCTTGTCAGGCAGATGGGGAGAAGGATGACTTGAGGAAAGGCTTTGTGCAAGAGGTGAGCATCCCTCCGTGAGGCAAGGGGTGACAGCAGGCCGGGCACTCGATCTGGGGGAGAAAGGGAGCACGTGTATTCTTGGCTGGGTCGGGCCATTGACTTGCTGTGTGATGGGACTGCTGTCCCTTTGCATCTCTGGGCCTCGGTTCCTAAAGAACTTTCTGCATTCGTGAGTACGTGTGTGTATGTTGGGGGTAATCATTTCACTTGCTTCTACTTTACAGGGACGTGGAAGGAACAAACCAGATTCTATTTTTTGAAAAGGCCTGGGGAGAGAAGAAGCTACATGCAACGTGGACAATTGATTCTGATTATCTCCAGCTTACCAAGTGCAGTCTGTCTGAAGGCCAAAAGAGATGTATAACTGAGTCTGCTCCAGCGGTTCGGCGTCCAGAGCCTAAAAATCCCATGAGGGTTCCGCCAACTCAGAAAAGACCCCTCAGCCTTTCAGGTAGGAGTTCCAGCCTGGCTGTGTTAGTCACCTGCCTGTGGGCAAGCACCTGGAGCTGAAGCTCTGGGTACGAAGCAGCATCACAGCACGGCCCAGCCAGGGTGATGAAGCACATCTCAGAGACGCATCCCTTCGGCTAAAGAACACTCTACTTTAGACCAGCCGGTCCCCATCCCCACTGTGCCCCTTGCCAGCTCTGCCCTGACTCACGCTAGACCCAACCACGCCCACAGACTACCCTCTGCTTACTCACATCCTACCCAGCCCTCACTATCCGTCAAACACACTCTGATTCCTTGCAGCAACTCTAATGGTCTGCCTGTCTGTACCCTACAGCCTAGCACCTGCTAACAGGTAGACTGCTTGCCGAGTGATCACCAAGTACAGAGCAGGTGGGGCTTCTGTCTTGACCTGTCTATCTCCTGCTGGCTCTAGCACTGGAACAAAGGGACAAACACCCAAATAGTGACATGTACTCGAATACTGAGGGTCTATTATTAATTTTGTTAAGCGATAAGTGTGCACCTCCAAGAGTGAGGTCCTTCTTCATTTAAGTCCTAGAGAGCTGGAGAGAAATAAATAGGATTCTCGAAAGTGATTCCGAAGTGCATTTTGAGTGTATGAGGGTACGTGCATTCTACTGGGAGGAGGGTCCGTGGGTCCCATTAGATTCTCAAAGCATTCCATGATCCAGAAGAGGTGCCCCCACTACTTTAATACAAGCGAGGAGCCTGTGGGTTCCACCTCAGCATCACCGGATATCTGCAGGCAACTCAGTCCAGTTTCTAGGGCTCTAGGGCTAGGCACGCTTATTTTCAGCTTTCTGTGGGCTCAGAACTGTTACTGGTGAAAGCTTCCCATAATCCAATCTTCATAGGGAACCTCTACGTTCTTTCCTGTCAGAATGTCTTCTTCCACTTTACTGAACAGCTTTATCATCAGCTCCACTATTCAGCTCATGGACCATTCCAATCTCATTACATAAGCCTTCTAGGGTTTCCCATGTATATCTCCAAGAGGAAACTGGAAATGGCCTTCTCTTTTGAGAGATGGAAATGAGGCCTAGAGTTTCCAAGGGGACACCGTTATTTAGTGCCAAAGCCAGGATTCAAACTTAGGTTTCCTAATTTTACACAGAGCCACAAAACCTGAGGGCAAGAGAAGCCTGCTAAAATCAAGTCCAACAATTGAGGAAGAAGGTAAAACACAAATCCCTTTGTTTTCAGGGGCTAATTCCCAAATCTCCTATGTTCATCTGAACTTGGGTGTGTAGCCGAACAAAAAGAACCCCTTCTGCAGTGGATCTGATAGGTTTCTCTTATTCTTTTGCTACTATATGATTTTTTTTAAATTTTTAATTATCCAACAATGTAATAAATGGACTTGCAGTTGAGATGAAAATGTTAAATCGATTCTTCTGCATGACGCCTAATTGTTAATGACAGGTTTTGTGGTAGCATGTGTGTCACTCACTGCCTTCCTCTTCTCCCTAAACAAAGAATGAGTTCTACTATTACTTGGTTAGTTCTAATCCTTTGGGAAACAGGCTTTTTTTTTTCTTTTTTGAAGGTCAATGACCCTTTGAAATGGACAAATTAGTCACTACCCTCAAGCAGCATTTACAGAAACAATGTGAGGCATCTGGCTGAGACAGTGGGGAGTGCGGTCAAGCATTCCTTTGTATCGCCTACACCAGCATTTCCCAAGTCCGCTCTGCAGAGCACTGCTCGTCCACAAGACGCTCTGTGAAAACAAAATTCTGTGCTTCAGATAAAGCTGGGAAAAGATCCACAGTCTCTGTTCACAATATTCCTTTCGGCATGTTAAAAAGGATCTCAGAAATCCCACAGTAAAGAAAGCTGTTTAACTACAACCCAACATTTTATCCAACTGACTTTCCTGAGCCACCAGACCTCTTTTTTCTCATCTGTTTAACAGCTACGAACATCCCAGGAACACCCTTTGGGAAGCACTGTCCTATACCACATCCAATAACTAGATATTTTGAGAATCTGGATATTTGCTAGAAAGTACTGAATTCAGGACGCCTCTCCCACTTCCGGTCACTCAACCTTCAGCTGAGACCCAGCTGAATGTTTCTCCTACCCGGCTGCATAGCATCTCCTGCATCTTTTGTTTTCTTTCACGTGCGAGCACTGCAAACCAAGAGAAAACGCCCCGTGTGAAATACTGTCGAGTGCTATTAACTTGAAACATAGTAGTCTGGCCCTAGGAGTTGGGATTGTTCCTGTATACCACGAGAAGCCAGAAGCCAGTGAAGTGATCTGAGCAGTGCAGTTATTCGATGAGATTTACATTTCTGTAAGACTGTTCCGGGATGACCGGAGGAGAGGCCGTGAGCTTGGAGGCAGGTCCTGTCAGGAGGCTAGTGAAAGAGCCTATTGCCATCATATTACAGACTAAAGGAAGAAAAGAGGCATTCAGTACTTGAGGATTAATTGAGAAAACTTATCCCCAAACACGCTTTTTGTTGTGTTTGGAAAAGTGTTAGCAGCAGGCTTCAGAAAGTGGTCCCTGGAGGCCATTGGCAGAGGCTGCAGGGAAGGCGGTGGCAGATGAAGCCTCGGGGCTGCTGGAACATCTGCCATGTCACCGAACTACTAGAGGAAAACAGAAAAGAGCATGTTTCTCCTCCTAGGAAATCTTTTAAGAGCCAAAGCCAAAGTCCCTGCTGGGCAAAGAGGAACTTAGGTAAGCGTACGCAATACAGACAACAGAAAGGACGTGTTAGGGAATCTAGATTCAAAAGGACTCCACTGCTGACTGCCATAAGGTGGTGACTGTCCCTCAGGAGACGGAGGCATGAATAGTAAAGAAATGTCAAGGATTCATGCAAATTTCCAGTTTGAAACTGGGATTCTTCTTTTGGCAGCCAGGTGCTCATACGATGGCCCCTCTCCTCACTGTAAAGTTATTAGTGGGAAAGGTGATCGCAGGGGTCAGGGATTAAAAAGTAAGGTTTGTTACTTCTCAAAAAAGCGTCCTCAATTCTCAAGCAGACCACGGTCTCTGGTGGGAGTAATTTCAAGCTCCACCCATCGGCCCACCCTAGATTGGGAATCACTGAACATAGTGAGAAATGTCATTGATGGGAGTGAGGCATATGTGGACAATTTAGAGGCAGAAAAGAACTGACAGCCACAGTTCCAACAGCTGCAGTAGTAGCACCTAATAACATTAGCAACTGATCATTGACTCGTGCTTAACACTGTATGTTCACGTTCGTTAGCTCTCTTTCCCCTACGGCCACCCTATGAGGTAGGGATTGTTCTTATCTCCCTTTACAGATGAGGAAACTGTTAGGAAGTGGTCAACCCAGAAGTAGAGCCAAGGTCTTGGGCCCAAGACATGGAGCTGCATGGCATTGCTCTCAAAATCTAGGTTGCATTGTCTGAAACTACAACTGGGATAAAATAGCCCCCCCACACAAGATCTTTTTTGTCACTCTAATTGCTTTTCCTAAGTTCTTCTCACGGTTGCCTCTGAAAAGGAAACCACTCTCTCTCTCGATCGCACATTCAGGCACACAGAAGGTCTAAAACAAATAGAAGGCGGCTGATCAAAAGGAAGTACGCGGCCACCTCACCTCATGTTAGCCTCAAACGGGTGGTCCCTTCTTGAGAATTATTGATCCAAAGCAGTGATTCAGCCTCATACTGCTTCTCTAGCCTTGGTAAATCCAAAGATGGTAACAAACCTTACTTACTTTTTAATCCCTGACCCCTACGATCACCTTTCCCACTAGTAACTTTACAGTGAGGAGAGGGGCCATCGTATGAGCACCTGGCTGCCAAAAGAAGAATCCCAGTTTCAAACTGGAAATTTGCATGAATCCTTGACATTTCTTTACTATTCATGCCTCCGTCTCCTGAGGGACAGTCACCACCTTATGGCAGTCAGCAGTGGAGTCCTTTTGAATCTAGATTCCCTAACACGTCCTTTCTGTTGTCTGTATTGCGTACGCTTACCTAAGTTCCTCTTTGCCCAGCAGGGATTTTTGGCTTCGGTGGGTGGGTGGGTGGCGCTGTAACCTTGGGTTGCGTCTGCTTGAGAATGGTAGAGAAAGGGAATGTTTAAAAACTGCAGGTGACCTTATTAGTTACTGGGCCAATGAAATCATCTTGGAACAGAACAATTCCCTCTACAGAACCTGAAAATGGCATCGGATGGCCAGTTCCTCTTCTCACAGACCACCAACCCTCTGCCGAGATGTGGTATGGGGACCAGCAGCGTTAGTGTCACCTGAGAGCTAGTTAGAAATGCAGAATCTCAGGACCCCCCCTCCCCCCGCCCAGACCTCCTTAATCAACATCTGCAAATTCCCAGGGATCATGTGTACATTAAAGTTTGAGAGGCACCGCTTTAGGGCTTCTGGTCCTAGAGCTCATTTTCTTCAGAACCTTCAATAAACGCCCTAGAAATGAGGTGCCTTCTCAAAGGTTAATGAGTATTGAGAAGGCTTTTCACTCCCACTTCTGAATGTTTGCAGACGGTGCTTGTTCCACGCTGCCTCAATCTATGGCCCATGGGGGTACAAATGCAAGCGACCTTAGAACTGTGTTCCCTGCCAACCATAACCTTTGTCTCCAAATCCCATGTCTACAAGAAATGGCAAAATACATATAATTAAAGACCAGGATCCTAAGGCAGTGAAGGTATCTACGCAAAATCACAAATACTTTGGGACTACAGCAGTGGTTCTCAACTGAGGGGAATTTTCCCCCAGGGGACGTTTGGTAATGTCGGGAGACATTTTTCACTGTCATGAGTTTGGGAGGTGCTACTGCATGGAGCAGAGCCCCCCTCCCCACAGCAACCGCCGCATTGTGTTTAGCCACTAAGATGTGGGGATTGTTAGGGCAATTAGCTTATCCTAATTCTTTTGTCTTTACTCCCTCCTCTAAAATCAGGAGCCATAAGTTTCACGTTAGCCCATAATTTTGCATTAATATCACCTACTATCACTACGTACAATTCACTTTCCACCTCCCTCTTCCATCTTGACAACTGCTCTCCATAGCACGAAGGGCAGGAACTGCCCAGAATCAATACGCCGAGAACATCCTCTCAGATTCAAATCCCCATTAAAGGCAAACCCAGAGGCCTGAGAGGCCCAACTGTTCTCAGACCCCCTGCCCAAGGGCAATCAATCCTTGGATCCAAAGGCCTGAAGAACCTGTCCTGACTTTATGCTCATGGCTGGTCTCCACAGCCTTTTAAGGAATGATTACTGTCCCAGTGCTTTAGTTCCTAAGCTATCTCCCCATGTGTCAGTGCCAATGACCAGCAGGATGGAGGGAAGCCAGGCAGGGTTGGGCAAAAGAGACCTTAGGCCAGATCACCTAAGGGCTAGGCAAGGAAGGACATGAAGAAGAAACCTGGGAAGGAGTTCCTGGAGTGTGTAGTAGACATTAGGGCTAGTTATCAATATTCCAGCTCTCCTCCTGCCAGGCACACGGCAGCGCTGTACTTCCCTGTGCCCTAGAAGTCAAAGCGTGGCCACGTGGCTTGCTCCAGCCAACGATCCATGAGCAGAAGTAATCTGTGTCACTTTTGAGCAGAAGCCCTTAAGATCCAGGGCACAACTTGCTCTGTTCCCTTCCCATGCCGCTGGAATTCATCTCCAGATGGCAAGGCTCTGTCAGCCAGGGTCTTCGGGTGAGAATGACATGTGCTAAGCTAAGACAGACATGCAGTGTGAGTAGGAACAGACCTTTGTTGGTTCAAGCCACTGAGATCTATAGGTTGTGACTGCATCATAATTCAGCCTGTTCTGATTGTTATAGGGTATCCAACACTTGATCAAGAATGGACTTTCATATTCAAACTGGGAAAGATGAAAAATACTCTGATTTTTATATCTCTTCCCCCAAAGAACTGAGGACAAAACAGTAGTCACTTCCCCAAAGTGATACTCATAGGCCCTCAAGCAGCTGAAACCAGCTCTCCCCTACTAACTGGACTTAGAGTAGGTCTCTCCCCTACTAACTGGACTTAGCCCATTGTGCCTAGAAAGGGGATCATGGGCCAAATCTGACCTGCAATTTGTCTTGTAAATAAAGTTTTAGTGGACCATACCCATTCATTTATATATTGTTTGTGGCTGCTTTCGCACTACAGTGGAAGAGTTGCTGTCACAGAGACTGTATGGTCTGCAAAGCCTGAAATATTTATTATCTGGCCCTTTGCAGAAAAAAAAAATTCCCGACCCCTGGACTAGAAGAAGTCAAATGAAAACGGATCCATGGAGTGTCTGGAAAAGAAATCCAACATGCATTGCCACTCGGAGTGAAGAGTACATACTCTTGGTAGCTACGTAGCCATGAGCATACACAGATCAAGAGTTGGTACTGGCAGGATTTTAATGAGTGCTTCAGGCCTTTTAGGAGATAGAGAAGCAAAGGAAGCCCCGATACAAATGACTTCCAATAAGCACATCTTTATAGTTCTGTTGTTTAGTACCCCCTCTCCCCTAGCACTGGAGTGGGGACAGGATCAGAACAAAGGATATACACAGTATATGTCAGGATTAGTGAACCTGACAGTCCTCAGGATGACTCAGTGGAAAGTTGCTTAAGTGCTGGCTCAAAATGATTCACTGCCTAGAGATTCCATGGCAAGTGAGATGCTTAGGCTAAACTGGGCGGTACGGTCTGTCCACCTCCCTGAACTCAGCACAGGGCAAGCAGGCCGGCCCTAAGTGAGGGAGCAGGCTCTGGGAGGGGTTGATGAGGGTCTCAGCCCACTGGACGCAGCGTCTGCTGTGGCCACTGGCTGCCCTCTGGGGGTGGGGGTGTATATGGTGTGGCTGGAATGCTAGGAATTCTGGGCTGGCTTAGCAGGCACTCCAACTGGCTTGGTGTTCTACATGCTCCAAAGACTTTCTCCAGTGTCCTTGGCATCCAATGACTATACTTGGGCTTAAGATTTTTAGGGCTGGGCGGGTCCCTGGAAGCCTTCTGTCTCAGCACTGGATCACTCCTTCTTTAGGTGGTACCAGCAAACGAGCTGGCCATTCCACTGCAGATGGGACGCAGGCCACTTGGCTCCCTTCCTTAGCCTGGCTCTGGGCAGGGCTGCCTGGAGGAGCCAGCTGCTTAGCTAAAACTCAGCTTTAGGTGGCTGTGAACAGGTTTTGCTTCAGTTCAGCTATTGCTGAGTTACTGTTGGTGGCTCTGGGTTGGGGGTAAAGGCCTGGGCTGGGAAACAGGGAGAGAAGAAGGGAGATGAGCAGATACTTTGCTTGGACCTATGAGTTAAATTGTCTTCCTTTTCAGCTGTTGATTCTGAAGTTAGTTTGGAGGGGTGTTTTCTCGCCATTTCTAAGGTGACCAGTAAGATATGGGGCCCAAGTCCTACTTGTGGTACCTTTAGTTCTTAGGTGATTGTGTTTGGCCAGAGGAAAAGTGGAGAAGGGACGGAGTCATGCCCGATGTTCCTGGTTACCATGAAGTCTACAGAATTCAGAATGCAGATGGGGCCTGGAGTGCAAGAGCTACATCATTTTCACGAGCCTGCTAGGCAGCTTTGCAAGGTTCTCTGGTCTATACCCGAACACCTGCATAAGCCATGGCCACATCCGCAGAGCAGAGGCCCCGTCTCCCTCGGCTGAGATAACGTGAGCTCTGGCTAACTCAAACACACTGACTGAGACAACAGATTTTCTTGGAAAATATAACATAAAAGATAATACATAACAGGAAAGGCTTAGAGAATTAATTCATTCCCCAAATATTTGTCCAGAGCCTACACTGTGTCTTGGCACATGAGGAGATAAAGATACTTGGGTTCCAGATTATTTTCAGTTATCAGGGGATTCATCTCAGTTACAAGCAGTGAAGAGAGTGGAAAGGAAGTGGTTATTTGTTCTTTTGAAACTTCTCTGCCAGGGAGATGGCGCAGAAGCACAGTCCAGGAAGCAAGGAGACCTGGGTTCCAGTCTCCCCTAATTATAATGAGCACTGTGGCTTCAGGTAAGTTATAGAGTCTTTCTCAGTCTCCCCGTTTGTCCAATGTGAGGGGAGGGGGCTGGACGAAAAAAAACCCTTCAAGATATAATTTTCTGTGGTCATAGAACATGATTCCTGCCCTCAAGAGGTTTAGTTGCAAGACACTGAACAGACAAACGGAAGGTACATACTTAAATTTAATGCAGCAGAAAAGTATGCAATAAATGGTCTAGAGTCATGCCATCTACTACAGAAGCCACTGGCCACATGTGTCTACTTACATTTAAACTCACTGACATTAAATAAAATTTAAAATGCAGTTCCTCAGTCATACCAGTCACATTTCAAGTGTCCAGCAACCAAATGCGCCAGTGGCTGCCATATTGGACAGTTCAGATGTAGAATATTTCCATCATTGCAAAAAGTCTTACTGAGCAGCACTGGTATAGACAACACGCCCCAAGGATGTCCAGAGAACACAGAACTTCCCCTCCGTGACTCCTAGGCCCTCGGCTCATTGCGTCTGTTTAGCCATGAGAAACGCTGACCATCGCAGACAGTGGGACTCTGCTCTGGCCACCATGATTGCCCCACTCAGGGTGCTCAGCCACTCCACACTTCCTCCACTGACTGCTCCTTTGATCTTTCCCCAGGGCCTTTGGGAGAGCCAGAGCCTCCCAGCCCTCTCATGAAAACTTCCCTATTAAACAGAACTATGAATAATCCAGATAATCCAGCAATTCATGCATCTTTTAGAGCTCCCTGGGCTATTTGCCCAAGAGGTATGGTATGCAGAGTCTGACAGAGCCAGTGTGATTGATCAGTGAAAGTCAGAATTGTATTTATTAGTTGGGAGAAGCAAGCAAGGCCAGCACTGAGGAGAAAGTCCTTACATGCTCCCTCCACAGCACTACTAATAACATGAAAAAAATTATCCAATTTAATCCCAAAGACTGATTTCAAATCAAAACAAAGCAAATAAAGCAAAGCAAAACAAAAGGAACAGTGAGAGAGGCACAAGGGCTCCCCAGGGTTCCTCTGGCTTGTGCGATGGGTGTGGGTGTGAGTGAGTGAGTGTGGTGGAGTGTGTATATGAGGGTCACGGCGGTGTGAGGGGGGATGGTGAGGAGGGTAGGCAGGCTTGGAGGCTTTGGGGGTGAGGGCTAGGCGAATGTGCTCTGACTCAGAGGAGGACTCTCCCTCCGCTTGCTTCTCTCAGCGGGGTGAGGAGAATTTCACTTGTGTCAACCTCATGCCCAATTCCTCTGAAGGGGGGCAGGGAGGACAGTGTCTAACACAGAGAGTGTTAATGGCTGCTATTTTAACAATCTAAACTCACTGCCCCAGGGCGCCAGGAGAAACTAAACAGTCTTAACTGCAAAGGGTGCAATTTGATAAAATCAAATAAATAGCTGAAGGCACACTCACACTGAACTTGTGCCCAACTCAGTGTCAATCAACAAGTTTCCACTGAATGCTGGACAAGCCACCCCCTCTTCCAAAGAGAACACAGAAAACATTGCAAGTTCAGTTTGGGGGCAGCTGGATGATCTTATGTATCCTGTCCTTCCCAGTTTTTCCCCCCCCCTTTTGCTCATTCCTTCTTCAGCTAAGACTTTCGTTCCCTCATCCAGCCCCTCCCAAGTTGATTTCTTTCTAGTGCATCTCCCTGGCTCTGGCCCGCAGTGCTATGCTGCTTCTAGTCTGTGTTCCTACACATGAGGACAGACCTGCTGGCCTGGGCCTCCAGGCAGGGCTGCCCCGTCTGCACAGCAACAGCTTCCCACCTGCCACGTGCCCCAAGTGGAGACCGAGAAAACAAACCCAAATGGACACCAAATTATGGCTCCATTTGCCAAAATTTACATTTTGATAAGGCACATGCTGAAAAATTCTATTGTTCTAGGCTTAGGATGTGGTCTAGGCACCTACTTGAAACTAGCCAAACACGGCCACTAAGTCTTAGCATAAAAGCCTCATCTCCATCTTGGCCAGTGTGTTCCTACTTCCCCAGACTGAACCCTGGCCCTGTATTCTAAGATAATGATGAGAGCTTGCATTTATGGAGGGCTTACTATGGGCTGGGCCCCATGCTAAGCGCCTTACATGTACTAATTCATCTAATCCTCACGACAGTCCCTTGAGGCGGGAACTACTTACCTACCCGCTGGCGCACACACACACAATCTCACCCACTCAGACACGCACCTCACACACGCGCACACTGGCACTGAATGCGTGTCCACTCAAGGAAGCCTCTCTGCTGTCTCCTCAATGCTCGGGTCTTCAAAGTCCCCTCCCCAAAGTCTCTCCACTGGCATCTAGAATTCTATCGGTTGTGATTTCTTTTAGTTAAGCATTCACCGTACCTGTTGATAAAGAGTGAAGCCCCCCCCTCCGGAAGGGGTAACCCAGCCTCCTTCCCACCAGGTGACAGTGACAATGGGAGAGCTGAGTGGCTGGGAGAGAGGGGAGCATGTGGAGGACTGAGAGAGAGGAAAGGGGGTGCAAAAAGATGTTTGGGAGTACTAAACACAAATGTCTCCTCCTCCCAATGTCTGCAGTGGGCTGGGTGTATGTCAAACTCTAGGACATATGAGGTCCTTTGAGACTAGGCCTCCATCAACCTGACCTTTCCAGCCTCTTCCTTCCCGCACAGTCCATATTCACTCCAGTCATGCCCCCCCCCAACATGCCTTTGTGCATGCCCTCCCCTTCCCCCTTCTCCAACTGGCAAAGTCCCATTCATCTCTCAGAACCCAGCTTGGATATCAAATATGGACTCCTCTCTTAGGAGCTTGGCTCCCAGCTCTTGTACAGGGTCTCTCTCTCCTGTCTCTGCCTGATGGGTTCTCATCCATACCTCTACTGGGGTACTCATCACACCGTGTTGTAATGATTTCGTTATGCCTGTCTCCTCCACTAGATTGTGAGCTCCTTGAGGCAGGGACTCTGAAACCTCAGCACCATACGTGGGACGTGGCCCCAAGCTTGTACTCAGTGAAACGAATGAATGAATGAATGAGTGAATGAATGAATGAGTAGACGTGCACCATCAACTCTGGCTGGGAGGAGACTCCCTTTCCTGGGCTTCTCTGGGTGAGGCTGCTATCCAGTGTTTCTCAATAGGGTCATCACTGGAATTTCGTTGTTCCTAGTCACTTCTTCACTGCACTGTGTTCCTACTCACCGTGAAACATTTAGCATCCCTGGTTCCTGCCCACGAAATGCCAAGGACATTCCCCAATCACTGTGATGACCAAACAGTTCCTCAACATTTCCAAAGCCACGAAGGTGGTAGGGTGATCCTCCCTGGTTGGGAAGCAGCACTACAGCAATGGTTTCTAGCCCTGATCCCGGTGGTCTGAGAGGCCCCCTGCAGTACAGTCTTGCTGTGCTCCTGAACAAGGTGCTGGATGACGGGCTCCAGCCAGAATGTGAATTAGTAAGAAAGTGGCGAGTGAAGCAGCCCTGGCCTGCTAACAGGAATTATGGCAGCCTAAACAGCACACAACAGTACAAAGAATCCTGCTCAACGTTTTTACGACTGGGGGCAGCGGGAGGGGTCAGACCTAGCCAAAAAACTGAAAAACCCGTAAAACTTTCAAGGCAGCCCAGAGATTGTTACCTTGTCTCTGAGTGCATTCTCAGCACTGCCCCCATGTCTCTGGCAAGGCTCACTCTACTTTGAAAACATCAGCATTACTGGGCATCACCTTCACTCAGGGCACCTCTGAAAATCTAATTAGAAAGAAATAGAAAAGAAAGGCAGAGGTGATGCCATTTATTTTATCCTTCTGCCTGACACTCATTAAACCAGTCACCTGTTTCCTTTAGACACTCCACAGCTTTCTCTTTTTTTTTTGCTTATTTTTTTTAGTTTTATTTTATAACCATTTTTTAAAAATTGAAGTATAGTTAATTTACAATGTTGTGCTAGTTTCAGGTGTACAGCAAAGTGATTCAGTTTATATATATATATATATATATATATATATATATATATATAGTCTTTTTCAGATTCTTTTCCCTGAGGCTGGAGACATATGGTCAGTGCCTGGGCACGCGGCTACTGTCATTGGGCTCTACGGGAACAAGTACCGAGTTTCAGGCTTTGCCCGCATTCTCTCTTAGAGTTGCAATCTGGGGACTCAGGATTTAAGTTCTTTCTCTCCCCTGCTGTACACTGCCTTGCATATATATACCTCTTTATACTTTTCAAAGCAATTTCACACATCCACTTGGTTTTCACTGTCAATGCAAACCTTCAGAGAAGGTAGGAATTATCACTCGCATTTTGCAAGTTGAGAAAACAAGCACAAAGACGCTAGCCGGCTCTGTGAAAGTCCCACACTGAATTAGGGGGAGAGCAGGGTTAGACCCCATCTCTTCACTGGCTGTGTGCCTTCCTGCCTCCCCCACCTTGATAGCAGCCTCACCTGGGGGGAGGGAAAGCCGTACCCATACAACTGGAGCTCTCTCTCCATCCCAAATGTGGTCCTGATTCTGGAAGCCAAATGGGCCCTCGAGTCAGTGACATAGACCTGAAGCCAGATGGCCTCATCCAGCTGCCAACACACTGGTGCGCTGTGCAGCTTGGAAGTCAAAGCCCCAAATGCCTTCTCCCTAGTTCCAAGGGCATACCTGAAGGACAGAGAGCACACCCTTCTCCGGACTTTGGTATTGCTCTGCTTTGTGCAAAAACAAGCAGACAAAACCCAGACCAAACCAAACCACACAACAAGAAGACCAAAATAATATAGACAAGTAAACAAAAACAGTAGTCCCCAAACGGCCATATGCACATACACAATTTTCTGCTCGATTGTAACATTTAAAGGTCTTCTGGTCACCTTTTGCCTCCAATCATAACCACCAAGACAAATGAAATGTAGTGCCATTTAAAAATATGTTATGCTGGGAAATACAACTGACACACCTAAAACATAAGTGTACGGTTGAATTGAGGATTATAAAGCCAACACCCTTGTAACTACCGCACAGGTCAAGAAGGCTCCATCCCTCCCCACTGGAGGTAACCACCATCCTGACTTTTGGGACAATCACTGCCTTGCTTTTCATTATAGTTTTATTACATTTATGCACCTCCCTTAACAGTATAGTTTAGTTTTGCCTGTTTGGAACCTCATGTTAATTGAATCTCATTACATGCATTTGTGCACGTCGGTGCATCTCGCTCTTACTCAGCGTTAAGCCTGAGGTATGATCTACTGACTTTCAAAAGACTTCTGCTCCCCTTATTTAAGCCTGGAAATCAATTTCTTCCTTGTACCTAACTTTTTATGCTGAAGCTCATTTCTGCCCACTCTCCCCATTTGGAGATGGAAGGAGAAAGCTGGTTAGCATCCTCTAAGACCCATTTATCTTTCTGACGTTTGTTGAAGTCCCTTTAGTCGTTCTTTCACCAGGCGCAGTAATCACACTTTTCCTTCAACATTGCCTCATAGGTTTGATACTCTAATCCTTTAATAACCTTTCTAATAAAACCATACTGAATAGTTCCAGACATGATTGCCCTCAGAAAGCAATCTCAGAGGAGGCCTTTTCGGAGATGTACTTCTCCAGGTAAAGGGAAACAGGGATACAGGTCTACCCCTATGGGTTTCTCCAAAAGATAACAAAAGCTGCCAGTAATCAGCTCCTAATACATGATGCTCTCTGAAATTCCCTGGGAAACATTAATAATGAATATGTCTGTCTTTCAAAACCCAGCATTTCACACAGTCATTACTGGCGGTTACTGCTTGTCAGACCTGTCACTGTCAAAGACAATGCGGTCTCTGCAGTCTTCCTCATCCTCTGAAAACTATGCTCAGAAAACCAACATTTGCTAGATTCTTCTAAGACCCCTTGGTTATCTCCTGACTTCGCTTTCTCATCTCTACCACCAGCCTCTTCTCAAATTTCTTTTCCATTCTTGTCCCCATTTAAAAAAGAGACATGCTACAACATGGATGAACCTGGAAGACATTCTGCTGAGTGAAATGAGCCAGGCACAAAAGGAAATACACCGTATGATTCCATTTACATGAGGTTCCTAGAGGAGTCAAATTCACAGAGACACAAAGTAGAATGGTGGTAGCCAGGAGCTGGGGGAGGGGGAAATGGGGAGTGGTTTATAAGAACGGAGTTTCAGTTTGGGAAGATGAAAAAATTCCCGAGATGGATGGTGGTGATGGCTGCCCAACAATGTATGCGTATTTAATGCCACAGAACTGTACAGTTGAAAGTGATTAAAATGGGAAATTTTGTTATATACACTTTGTTACCGTAAAATTTTTTTAAAATAAAAAAGAGATTTTTTAAAATGGAAGGAGGAGAGGGAGGGAAGAGGGAGGAAGGGAAATAGAGAAAGAAAGCGAGGAAAAAAGCAAGCCACATTTCCCTGCCCGTCTTGTTCCCTAACCCTAACCCCCATTTCTCTCCTATTAAAATAGTAAAGGAATACCGCTTATAAAAGGTAGGGTGGTGAGCGTGGACTCTGGTTTGGCCTTAGATCCCTGAAGGCAGGATCTCGTGAATGTGAAGAATTCAAAGCTGCATGAATTTGCTAAAGGAAAGAAAATCGAGCTTCCAGGGACACTCACCTTATCTCTCTGTTTTAAAAGTAACCTCTACCCCCAAGTTTGAAGTCTTTCCTTTTCTCCCCAATTAAAAAAATATCCAACCAACCTTCTTCCTCCCCCTCCTGCAGACAACTTTGATTTATCCCTTTCTTTAAAGATACAGTACATATACTTCATAGACTCTCTCCAATTGAGGGAGTATAGCCCTAAAAAAAAACAGAAAAAAAACCCCTGTTTCAGCAGTCACATATCTATTGCTGGACCACTTCCCACACTCTGGGTCTTAACGTGTATGTGGCGAAGACAAAAGACAACACACCATGATATCTCTAAAACAGACTACTTTATGGCCAAAAAGATGGAGTTCTGTGAGGAGGTAGGTTTTGGAACAGACTTTAATAACTGTCACCCCCAATCTACCAGTTTCTAAGATCACTTTTAGGGAATAGCTGACGGTGTAAAAAAATCTAGATACAAAAATCAGAGGAAAATCAGCCTAATAAAGACTGCTGTTTATCTTAGTGGCTGCAAGTAATCTGGTAAATCTTTTGGGCTATAGTTATTTTGCATTCAAAACCCTGAAGTGAAACCCTTTGGCTCTAGACAACAGATAGCAAGGATATTTGGTTACTTCTGAAACATATTGGTTTTAAGTTAAGAACCCCAAAGTGAAAAACTTGAGAGAGTTAGCAGCTCATCCTAGAAACCACTGTGTCTTCTGCCATGAATACAGAACTTATCCTTGATGTTACAGAGAGGCTCCTCCTTCATCCCTACCCACCCCCCGCCCCTGCCCCTGCATAACTCTTCCAGGTACCCAGGTTAGTGGCCTCAGGATCTTTCCCCACTCACCCCCCATTCACTACCATCAGATTCTGCTTTCTAGATCCTGTGTGCTAGTTAAATTAAAAATGATTAATAAGAGTTATCACCTCCAAAGACAGATGAATTCATCAAGAATCAAAGTCTGAATTCAAAAGATGAAGCTGTAAGATTTTAATAGCATTTCAGGTATCAGGCAACTTGGCAGGGAAGCAGGGTGGGGTGGGAGAAGGGGAGCCTGACACAATGCTGGCTGGACAGGTCACGGGAAACTAAGGTAATCATCTCCTGCTCTGCTTACTCAGAAAGCAGGCCCTGGTTTCTGGATCAGCCCTGCAACCAGGAAGAAAGCTCACTAAAGGACATTTTGCTAATCCTTCCCTTAAAATACCCTAGATGTGACTCTTATTTCAAACTAAGTTGAAAACAGACTAAGCTGAAAACACTGATTTTATTTCAAACTATGTTGATTGCTTTTCCCTTTGAGAGTTTCATTTGTTTATCAACAGAAATTCCTGGGCTAATTCCGAGAAATGCCATTCATTTCTCGCCAACAGCAAGTCACAGACAATGGGTGGGGTAGAGGGGTGAGCTCCCCACGGAGGGTCCTTCTTTCTGGACCTGACAGCCAGGGGCTCTGAATGTGGACGACGGCAGAAGAGAAAGGCTCTGGGTGGGAGCTCTGGGAAAGCAGGGAGACCAGCCAGAGGGAACAGTGAGTACATGTTACTGCAGGGTTGGTCCTGGAGGAGTGTCACATAGGCAAAGTACGTTTCTGGGGGTGCCTGTGCTCCCCATTATCAGAGAAACAATGTTGTCAAGTTGCCCCCGGCTCTCTGCAGATGCACAGGGCTTTGCCCAGGATCTTGCCCAGGACTGCTCTATGCAGGCAATGCTCTCACCTCAAGACCTCCCCTGGGCCCTGTTACCATAGTGCCGTCCCCCATGCAAGTGCAACAGAATTACTTGAGGTGTTTGTTTAAAATGCAGAATACCCCCTACAGCCCAGCTGAATCAGAATTTTTAGTGTAGGGCCCGGCAGTCTGCATTTTATTAAATCCCTTTAAGCACACTAAAGTTTAAGCAACATTCATTTAGGGTCTTGTTCTAAAACGGTTGCTACTCTAATGAACTTCTCCAAACTAAGATACTGTATTTACCAATAGCTTATTGCTGTAATATAAACAACTTTTAGAAATTGAATGGCATAATCCAAGACTTCCTAAAACATATACTAAAGAACACTAATCCCGCTAATAAGTACTCTACAAAAACCAGGTCCCATGGCTGAGTAAGTTTGGAAAATACTTCGTCCCATACACTCACTTATAGATTCATAGTGCTTACTAACATACTAAAGGCTTTGCGAAGTCCTGCATTGAAAGAAACCTGTCTAACTTTCTCTAATCCAGAAACCCTCAAGTTTATTTGACCATATAAATGTTTTCTCTAGTTAACCCTATTAATTGTCCCATAAAATTGTGTTCCTTGCAGCAAACTTTGGGAAACAATGTCTTAGCCAAGAAGAATGATTGTAATGGTGGAGGTTTCTTAAATATAGCAAGCACGTGGGAGATTTATTTGGGACAAATGGGGTTTTTCAGTATCCCTCAATGATGTGCCACCTTCTTCACCTTTACATGGGGCCAACTTTGATTAACGTCCATTGAAAGAGTTCTGCTCTACCATGACGGAAAGCCATAGTTTTCCTAAATGTCTTGTTCTTGTATGGCATAAGGGCTTCTAGAATGCTAACAGGAAATCACATTCTTTTTAAAAAAGGAACTAAATCCCCAGGGTTTACCAGAGACAAATATCACCTCACCTGGCAGAAGGCAAGTGGGATGCCACTTTCCTGGAGAAGTTTTAACCCTTTATACCCTGCAGTGTTCAAAGACCAAGTGTATGAGGAAAACAATGGAAATAAACCATGGAAGACAGTGAAAGAGGTCTAAATGGTAAGACGGCAGTTAGTATAGACATGGAGGATCTACTCATCAACAGTGAACGTCTCTGTGGCCACCTCTCAATAATCAGTATAAGAATGCTAACAGTGATAATAATAAAGTAAAACCTCTGCTATCCAGAGACCAACATTCTAGAATCCTCAGGCTTCTGGATAGCTCTAGACCCAGAAAGAGTTGTTATTAATATACCAATCTTTGGGGAATTGCCTGGCAGTCCAGTGGTTAGGACGCTGCGCTCTCACTGCCAAGGGCCTGGGTTCAATCCCTGGTCGGGGAACTAAGATCACTCAAACCATGTGGCACAGCCAACAAAAACAAAGAAATAAATACCAATCTTTGGCAGGCAAAGAAATGACACTTGATCAATCATCTTGTATACTATGGCTTTTGTAGTTCCCTCACAAAAAAAGGGAAAAGAATATGCTAATTAGCTGTTACTATGTAAAAGGAATTGATCTTTTTCAATCAAACCCAGGAGGCAAGTGAATACAGAATTCAGAAAAGAGCAAAAGGAACGAGCAGAGCACAGTGGCGATTAGACATGGATGATGGCAACAGCAGCAGTCAGCAGCAACCATGAGGATGGCAGCAGATACTCAAAGAGATTAATCAAAAGAAGATGGGATAGCTTTAAAATCTGGGAGCGATTCCTCAGTAAGTTAAACACAGAATTTCCATACGACTCAGAAGTTCCACTCCTAGGTATATACCCAAAATAATCGAAAACATATGCCCCACAAAAACTTGTACATGAATGCTCATAGCACTATTCACAATAGCCAGAAGGTGGAAACAACTCAAATGCCCGTCAACTGATGGATAAACAAAATGTGGTATATCCATACAATGAAATATTATTCAATCATAAAAAGGAATGAATTACTAATACGTGCTACAACGTGGATAAATCTTAAAAATATTATGTTAAGTGAAAGAAGCCAGATGATGCAAAAGACCACATATTTATGGTTTCATTTATGTGAAATGTCCAGAATAGTAAAATCCATAGAAACAGAAAGCAAAGTAGTGGTTGCCAGGGGGCTGGAGCAGGACAGGTAATGGGGAATGACTGTTTAATGGGCACAGCGTTTCGTTTTGGGGTGGTAAAAAAATTTCAGGAACTAGGCTAGTGGTGATGATTGCAGCAATATTGTGAATGTTCTTAATGCCACTGAATTGTACACTTTAAAATCATAAGTTTTATGTTAAGTGTACTTTACCACAACTAAAAATAGATGAACCTCCCCCTTGAACTTTTGCCCTTAAAAAAAAACAAACAATGGGCTTCCCTGGTGGCGCAGTGGTTGAGAGTCCGCCTGCCGATGCAGGGGACACGGGTTCGTGCCCCGGTGTGGGAGGATCCCACATGCCGCGGAGCGGCTGGGCCCGTGAGCCATGGCCGCTGAGCCTGCGCGTCCGGAGCCTGTTGCTCCGCAACGGGAGAGGCCACAGCAGTGAGAGGCCCGCGTACCGCAAAAAAAAAAAAAAAAAAAAAAAAAAACAAACAACTGGAGGGAGCAAAAAAGGCCTGTCTACCTGATTCCTAAAACACTGGAAGTCACAGACATGGAGACAGACATAGTCCTAAAACTAGACTCCCTTTTTATATAAATGTACCGGAACACAATGTGCAGACAGGCCAGCGATTACAGACCAAAAAACAGATTCAGAGTGGCTGAGTGACTTGCAGTCCTCACTCTAAACTGTCCAAGGCCAAATGCCATATAGCTACCTCCTATCTTATGTAGTCTGCTTCTGCTATAGTATAGATTTGTGTAATCCAAACTTGCTCATATGTGAGTGGTAGATAAGAGAAAGATGTTGGTATAAAACAGAAATTGCATTGGTTCATACATAATTTTCCTTAGCAAACTCATATTTTGTACCATCAAGTGACAGCAACTGAATGCCAAGTACACTAGCACAACCGAAATCAGCGAACCATGAAGGAACACAGTACTCTATCCTATTCCTGTTCACCTCACATTCTCCCTCTTGGCTCAGTTTGGCCGTACGCTCGGTCTTCTAAATGCTTATCACATGATTCTTTCTGATCTTGTGCATTTCTCTCTTGTCTCTATCACTCAGCGGTCTCAACCTTTCCTTATACCCCCCTTCCTTCAAGCTAAAGTCGCCATTTTAAAGGATGAAGTCTCTGCTGACTGTAACATTCTTTATTAGAAATCTAAGGTGACTTTTTAAACCACGCTAGTATTTTATTAGTTACAGAGTTGCGTAAGTTTAGAGTTGTTTGCTCCAATCCTGTTTTTTCCTTAAGCTTGTTATTTTTCAGCGTACAGTTTTGAAGAATGGGAGGATTTTCAGAAAAGCACATACCGCATTATAGCAGAAATGCCTGTATTCACTAGCTAGCTCACTACCCAACTCCTGTTGAGAAATGGCATAGGGCTTCCAGCACCTCCTTATGGGAGCACACAGACTATAGTGCATCTGTGGAAAGGTTATTTCCTTACCCTGCCTGAAATGTGAAAGACTGGGGTGAGGAGTGCCTCTCTTGGCAAAACCGCACTGTCACTCTCTCTATTAAAACCATATCATAGAACTAAACCTCTTCATACCTAGCTGAAAAGGAAACACTGGATTAGGTCTCTGGTAAGAGATCGAAGCAGATATTTTGGCAAATTTAGAACAGCTCTTTAATGACCTGGGAATGTTGGAATACCTCTAAGGGAACCCAAGTTTATTCATTCTGAATAGCAAATTCTTAATGGAATGGCCATTTCAGAAAACTGTTAGTGGGGCTTCCCTGGTGGCACAGTGGATAGGAATCTGCCTGCTGATGCAGAGGACACAGGTTCAATCCCTGGTCCGGGAAGATCCCACGTGCCGCGGAGCAACTAAGCCCGTGCGCCACAACTACTGAGCCTGTACTCTAAAGCCCACGTGCCACAACTACTGAGCCCGCGAGCCACAACTACTGAAGCCCACGGCCTACAGCCCATGCTCCGCAACAAGAGAAGCCACCGCAATGAAAAGCCCACGCACTGCAATGAAGAGTAGCCCCCCGCTCACCGCAGCTAGAGAAAGCCCGCATGCAGCAACAAAGACCCAACGCAGGCAAAAATAAATAAAATAAGAATAAAAATAAATTTTAAAAAAAGAAAGAAAACTGTTAGATAATATCGTGATTTAGGCTCCTGGTCACTATAAAAGTCGTCTTTTGGTGATAAAAATTATACATGAAGAACAGAAGGAAGCAAGTCATATTCTTTCTCTCCCCCTTGCCCCGTTACCATTCAACTCCACCAAAAGAGAAGATATGGAATTCCATTCCTACAAATCTTTCATCAAGGACAACAGAGAGTCCTGCTTAGAGACTGGGATGAATTTAATGACCTTTCTCACTCCTGTGCAGTCTTGACTTTTTCATTATGAACGTTCTACCTTCCACGTAGCACCAGCCTCTGGACCCAGCAGAGCCCTGTGGTATGTGACCAAGACTTGATCTCTGCCATGGAGGCCTGGGGAAGTGCTGGAGAAAAAGTTTTCACTTGCTCTTCATGGGAATCGGTATCGATTTCTCTCTGGTAATTCTGGAAAAGCAGTCTGCATACTCTGATTTCCACGGGTCAGCAGGAGCTACAGGAGACAACCTCAAATGCAGGTGAGAACCTTGGAAATTTCAGGGGGTAAGAAGTTTAGAAAGCTAGAGCCCTGGGACACACAGAAACAGATAGGGGGTGAAGTCTCCTCTGTTCCCTCCAATGGAAGATGGGCTCTAAGCATGGCAGGTAGACTCTTCCCACAAAGTCCATCACTACACAGTAAACACTCCCTGAAGTTGCTACTGCTGTAGGATAGTATGTAAAACCTTGCATATATGCCTTCCTTGTTTGTTTTCCCTTTTTGATATAGAACTTGTTCATCATCTCGGCTTTAAACATTCTATTTTTCAGTGAAGACGGTTTCATCACGGTGCCTTCCATTGGCTTAAGACAGAACAGTAGAGCCCTTTCCTTTGACCGAACATTCCTGTGGCCCTGAAGGCATGAGTTTCCTCATGTCTAATAATCATTGGGGTGGAAGGAATACAGAGGACTCATCACATCCATTGCCCTGTCTCAAAGCAAAACTGTGCCAACTCTCTCAAATGGGTGGGTAGCTTTTTATTTCCAGAAATATGCAGTAAAGAGACTAAAATCCTCCTTAGTCATTTATTCTAGGATTTAACAACCACTGTGTCCCAAAGTTCTTTCTTTTATCAAACTCCATTCTTCTCTGCTATGGTTTAAACCTGTTTATTCTTGTTTTATCTTCAACAGAAAAAAAAATAGCTGGTTTGCATTCCAGTTCCATATGGCATAGAGAGCACACGAGAAAACGCCCTGCTACTTTCTAAACAAAGAAGAGTGAGAGACGAAATATAAAAGTAAACATAAATAAATAAATAAAACTGCAAAATCATCCTCAGAAACAAAAGTGAACTCTCTATGAAATAAAACACAAGCAAAAGTACAGCAATAAATGGGGGCCAAAGTGATATGGTCCACCGGCAGCTGGGACCAGATATAGACAGTTATATCCAGACAGCTGAGTAAGAACTATGGCCTATAAATGGCTTCCTATGTAAAGATGGGGACTCGAGTCACACTCCTCACATGTAAACAGGGGCTGACATAGCTCTGCCCACCCAAGGTGGTTCCCTCACATGGACAGATTGCCCAAGGTGGGCAGCTGCAGCTGAGGTCCCAATCCAAGGTCATTATCAGGGACTAGCCCTGCATAAGAAAACAGAGGTAGAAACAGACCATCTAGATATGAGGAAGCCCAAGGTGGGACACCAACTTATGACCTGGTTTAGTGCTAAGTGAACTACAAGGCCTGAAACAATGCTACCACAAGAAAGGAAGGACTTATGCAAGACAAAAACCCCACGGATGATGAGTTTTTAAACAAAAATTTTAGAAAACAAGCGGAAATCTGGAACTAAGAAAAGCTATGAAGAAACCCAATGAAAGTGAGAATTCACAGCTGAAAAAAAATGGATATCTGAACAATCAGAAATGGACTTTAAATAAGTATTTAAATACCTTAAAGAAATAAATAAGAGAATAAGACCCCAAGAAACAATAACAGGGGTTTATAAAATGGCAATTTGTAGATTTTTATATATCAATAATTCAAAATACAGTTATTGGGGAAAATACAGTTATTAAAAATAAAACAACAAATAAAACCCAACAGATAGTCTATATAGTAGGCATGGAAAAGCTGGAGAAAGAATTCATGAATTGGAGGACAGAGTTGAAGTAATATATCATTATAGGGAGTATTCCAATATATCATTATGGGGAAAAATAAAGGAGACATTAAGAGACTCAGAGTGTAAATTAAATGAGCTGCAATGACATATACCAAAGACAAGATTAAGAATGAACAAAAAGAGAGAAGGAGGGCTTCCCTGGTGGCGCAGTGGTTGAGAGTCTGCCTGCCGATGCAGGGGACGCGGGTTCGTGTCCCGGTCTGGGAAGATCCCACATGCCACAGAGCGGCTGGGCCCGTGAGCCATGGCCGCTGAGCCTGCACGTCCGGAGCCTGTGCTCCACAACGGGAGAGGCCACAACAGTGAGAGGCCCGCGTATCGCAAAAAAAAAAGAGAGAAGGAGAGGTAATTTTCACAAAAATAATGACTTAAAATTGAAGAGAAATTTGAGTCCTTTGGCTGAAAAAAAATCACGTGCTGAGCAGGCTAAATACAAACAAATCATACATCAAAACACCTCATTGTGTGTGTCAAAGAAAACAGAATATCTTAAAAGCTAGAAGAAGAAGAAGACGGATTACCTATGAAAGAACTATAATCAAAGAGCAGACTTCTTATCCACAAACAAAGGAAGTCAAGAAACCATTTATTAATATCTTCAAAGTGCTGAGGGAAAATAAACGTGCACCTATAATTTTATACCCAGCCAAATTATCATTCAAAAATGAGGGCAAGGGACTTCCCTGGCAGTCCAGTGGTTAAGACTCTGCACTCCCAACAGGGGGCCCAGGTTCAATCCCTGATCGGGGAACTAGATCCCACACGCATGCCACAACTAAGAGTTCACATGCCACAACTAAGAAGTCTGCATGCCACAACTAAAAAAAAGATCCTGCCTGCTGCAACTAAAGATCCCGTGTGCCGCAACTAAGACCCAGCACAGCCTAAATAAATAAATAAATAAATAAATATTTTTAAAACATGAGGGCAAAATAAAAACATTTTTGCATATAAGGATTAGGGAACTTCAGTATCACTACCCACAGAAAGAACTGTTAAAGGCTACAGTTAACACGAAAAATGAACTCACAAGGAAGTGACCTGCAAGAACAAGAAGGCAAAGGAAATGAAC
The DNA here is from genome assembly GCF_008692025.1 of Phocoena sinus. Lineage (NCBI taxonomy): Eukaryota > Metazoa > Chordata > Mammalia > Artiodactyla > Phocoenidae > Phocoena > Phocoena sinus. Next base: position 94,414,680 of record NC_045784.1, read on the forward strand.
AGCTGGTTTCTATACTCCATAAAATGGGCTTTTAAAGTCTTAAAGATAATGGTGTTTATTTCTTTCCATTTTATCTTTTCTGGGACTTATGACCTCAATTCTTTTAACACTTTCTTTTTCTCTCAAAAGAACTGCTAGCTTATACTTTCCGTTTTTCTCAGTAATTGCTTCCTGTTATGCAGCTGGGGTAGATGACAGCCATCTTCCACTCTGTGCGCTTCCACCCTATGCTCTGTGTCTGGGCCCTGCCCCAACCTCCTTCCCAGGAAAGAACAATTTCTGCACAGCCATTTAGGTCAATTCCTATGACATTAGACCACTTTTAGAGACTTCTGGGATAAGCAGCTTTTATAAGGCTATTTGACAGGCAACCTGCCAGATGAAAAAAAAAGAAAGAATCCTCCCATACTACACCCTTGTAATCCAGTTTAAATAGAAGAAGCAAATAAACACAGACAAGAATGGTACACTTCATTTAGGGATTTATTTTATTTCAAAGAACAACTTTTAGGTTGATGATATGCCAAGTCAGTCTCTCATATCCTGAAGCATATACTATGGTCACCAATACTCAGAATGATAAACCTGTGACATGGCATGACCTTTTGCCATCTGGGAAAGGATCCCAAAGAATCAGAGTGTATTTACCAATGTAAGAAAGTATACGTTATAAAGGTGGTGACAAAAAGGGCTTGGGAGTTTCTTCTCTATTCAACAAAATCTCCATTCCTGTAACATTTCAGTTAACCGAGTTGTCACTGAACCTCATTCCTAGCCTCATTCCTACCATTTTTGCCCTGACACTTTTGGTTTCTCTAGTGGTTCTTCATGTTTTTAGGGTCATGAACACCCCTTTAGGAATACCAATAAAGCTATGGCTCTTCTCTAAAGGAATTTACACACATACATTGTTACACCAAAAACTGCAAACAATTTTAAAAGGTTTGCTAACCCCCTCCAAAGTCCACCCATGGACCCCAACTCTGTCCTCAAGGGAAACAGAATCAACTCACAGGACTACAAAGCTTCTACTACCTAGATGGCAAGATGATCACTTACCTAGGACTGCTGTCAGGCCCATGGGCATTCTCTGAATCATTCTGTGCTTGCATGCCTCTGGTGTGGGAGCCAAGCCCCAGACGTGAACAAAGTGTCACTGAGACAGCCCCTGCCTCAAACACCCTAGCCACAAACCATGAAGGTAGACGTCCTAATAGCCTTGGAGAAAAGTCTCTGCCTGCCTTCCCCTTAGCCTTGCTCTGAACAATGTATACATAATAACTGTACAGTCTGGAGCAGGCAGGCAGCTTTATACTGTCATAAACCCCACTGGTTCAGCTCCTTTGATTTTTTGAATAGCCCCTCATCATTTAGAAGCTATGCTCAAATGCAATTCCAGCACTAACTGTGTAGGACACGTGCCTTCATGCTACAACTCCCCTGGTGTCTGCTGCCCACGGCAGGAAGAGGCTGGTTATGGAAGAAAAATCTCTGGGCCACAATTCCCTTCCCCCAGTTGACATCCACCTTCAAATGATTAAAAACCTATGAAAATCTGTTACTGGGTACCCAATAACTTATTAGAGCCTTGAAGAGCCCACTTGGGCTATAAACAGTATTTGGAGGCCGGTGCACGCGCTGCCTGAAAGTGTCCTATTGTTATTCCTGCCTGGAAGTTTCCCCTTCTGAGGAATTAGGGGAAAGGGGTGGGTTGGTGGAAGAGGGAGAGCCAGGAAAGAAAGAGGCGAACTGGTTTACCTGGGCAGCGCGGGCAGCAAAGATGAGGAATATGCACGGGAGAGAGGCAATGAAGGCTTGGACATCTGACTCGGCTGCAAAGCACATTCCCGTTCTGAAAGACAGAGGCAACAACAATAACAAAATAAATGTTTTTCAAGGTCACTGGGATCATGCCAGTTTGGGAAACAGTCATGCAGGGACTCACCCAGACAGTGAATAACACATTCCCGAGAAACTGAATGAAATCAGCATTTTCTTTCCTTTTCTCATCACTAGCACCTCCGCTGGGTTGGTTGATAGCTTACTGGCATATTTTTCTAAGGATCACTACTGCCACAGTTTTCAAAGCCTCCCACAATTACTGGGAGGCTTCTTCTGACTTGGCTCTGTGACGTTTCTACCACTCCCCAGTTCTTCACGTCTTTTCCAAGAGCCTAGTGTGATTTCATAATCACCTGTCCAATGTCATGGAAGGAAGGGATTAATGAGCAATGGGTCCCTTGAGCTGCTACCCACCCCTGCGCAAGGAGATAGCCCTAGCACATGGACCCTGGATTCCACATAACTCTTCCTTGGTCCCGAAGACTGAGTGCTCCCTCTTCTCATTTCCTTTTCAAGTCAGAATTTTACTGAGAACAAGCTAGAGTGTGGAATTGAACTGATTAGCTAGTATGACTGGGGGAGGGGGCGACTGGGTCCCTGCCTGATTTACAGTGACAAGATCCCTAGCTCTGACGGCTTTCAGCCATTGCTAGAACAAAGGAAGACTTTGGAAATCAATTTTGCATTAACATTTTCCATCTATAATTCATCGGAAGTATGGGCTACTTGTATCCATCAGGGTTTTGTGGGGGAAGAGGGTAATGAAGAGGATGTAGAGAGAAGATGCCTAACACTTGAGCCATTGGCATTGGGATCACAGTAACATTTTCACTGCCCTGCAGATAGCAAAGCCTCATCCCCCAAGGGTTAGCTGTCCATTTATAATGCGTTGCGTCAAGAATCTGACACATTCGTGCCATACCAGGCAGTTAATCAGTCTCCAGATGCTCTATTTAATAACTGCCCTAGCTATTTAAAGATGCAGGCTTCTTTTACCCCAATTTGAATCCCCTTACCACAAATCTTTTTCTTTTCTCATGTATTTTCTAGAATAAATTTTTGGAGCACTGCGTTTGGAAACACCACGGAGCCTCCTTACATGTCACGCTCCTCAGAGCCAGGTGGTGTCATCTTGAAGCGAGATCACCAAAGCATATCAGAAATCCCTGCACCTGGCTGAGGTCTCAACTGATTCCTCCTTAATGCCTTATACTGATTTCTGTTCTAGAGTTAATAGGTTAATAAAAATAATAACCACAATGATAGTGATGTTATGCAGTTAGCATTTCTCGAATATTGACTGTGACCAAGCACTGTTTTAGGTGACTGAGATGGATTAGTGAATTTAATCCTTACCATAACCCTATGAAATAGGTAATACCATTATACCATTTTAAAGGAGAAGAAGTTGAAGGAATCTCAGAGAGGTTAGATAACTTGCTGAACATAACACAGCTCAGAAGTGGCAGAGCCAGGCTTGGAAACTTGGTCTGTCTTGATTCTAGAGCCCTGTGGCCTGTTAAGACCACCTAATGTTGCCTGAAGGTTAGATTTCCACATGCTCAAAATTCTGAAAGCCCAAGTTTCTATTCAAATGGCAAAAGAATCAGGCTTGCAAGCGAGTGTTCCTGTTCTACCTGGGCGCTAGCGAGGAGTTGCAGTTCATCCATGAGGTCTCAAGTGAGAGGCTAGTCTTGAAAATTCTTTCTATATGTTCAGAATTCTCAATCCTCAAGGCCTAGTACAAGGCCTCCTTTCCCAATTGGCTTAATGCATTGGTTCTCTACCAGGGGCCACTTTGCTCCCCAAGTAACTTTGGCTATGTCTGGAGACATTTCTGGTTGTCACAGCTGGGGTTGGTGCTACTGGCTTCTAGTGGATAGAGGCCAGGGGTGCTGCTAAATATCCTACAATGCACAGGACAGCTCCCTACAACAAGAAATTATCTGTCCCCAGGAGTCAACAAGGGCTGAGGCTGAGAAACCCTGGCCTAGTATATGATGGTAGAGGCTTGTTTGGAAAGGTGCACCATAGCTGTGGTCCTGGGTCAGGGCCATGGAAAGATGGGACTACCTGCTTTGGCTATTGCAAAGATGGCATTTAAGCTGTCCAAATGCCTCTCTGAGTGACTGGACTGGAGCCAAGACCAAGCCAAGAGAACTCTAATCCTCACAAGGTACAGGCCAGGGTTTCACAACCTCAATCCTAATTACAGTTGTTGGCTGAAATAACGTAAAATACACTCTCCATATGAACCAGTTTATAATCTGTCCTAATCTCTTCTCTAAAGGCCAGGCTTGAAAGTGGTATTCAAAAATGATACTGTCTCACAATCCAGGCATTATATTGAGCTTTCTCCTCCACTCCACTTTTTCCATGTCCTATATCATTTGGCTAAGAGACCATTAAGTATCCATCTATAGCAAATACTCATCGAGAGCCCATGAAAATCAAGCCAAAAGGCAACAGAAGAAAAAGACAGGAAATGTGTATTTTTCCTTACAATCTGCTTCCTAACTTCTTTTACGTTTTTATCACTCATGCTCCCTGGCCATCTAGGCACTTGAAGGCATCTCTGCACGCTGAGGAGCAAAGTAGGAAGTCAAATGCCATCGGAGATTGTACCTCAGAGCAAATGCAGTTCACACAGTAAACCAACCCATAAGGTTCCAGGTAAGGATGCCATCTCTCACCCACTCTGTACTTCTTGTCTTGAAACACACAATATGTCTCTGAATCTGTGAGGGAGGAGACAGAATATGCCGGTTAGAAAACATGGACCAATCACAAAATCCAAAGGCAATCACAGGTTCCATCCACTTTAGTGTACATGAAGAGAAGAGGCATAGGGGATATTTCTAGAACCCCTATGATGGCTCAGTATTTTACATGCTTTCCTTATTTGATTCTACAATGACCCAGTAAGGTAGGCACTATTAGTCTCATTTTATAGGTGAAGGAACTCAAGAGTCATATAACTAGTTAGTAACTGACATGAGACTCAAACTCAGGTCTGCCTGACAGTGAAGCCAAAACCTTGACTACTGCTATTATAATGGTAAGATAAGGGAGCATGCCGTGTGTCTTTTTGGAAAAGGCTGTGCTACCTTGCTTTGGAAATGGAAGCTAATGTCTGAAATGCTGATCTATCAGAACATTCTCAGAGCTGCCTGGTGGTGGTGTAGAGTGATGAATTAAACACATTGTCTTAGGTCCCTATAAAAGGCTTTGCTCACACATGCTAACATCATTCCATCATTGAACAAATATTTGGGCACTTGATCTTTGTTAGGCACTATGCTAAGTGCTGGGGATAAAATGCTGAGCAGAAACACACACAGTCCTTGTTCTCATTTAACGTATAGACTTCTTGCTTAAACAATTCTCAATTAACTAAAAGTAATGTCTCCTTCCCCTTTGCTGGAATATAATTTTTGACAGCCACAGCTTATCTTGTACCATAGTTACTTGAGCACATACTGTGTTACTTGTCTTATTTTACATCTCTCATTTCTCCATTAAGGTAAAAGGTCCTTGAATGTAGAAAACATTTATTCTTCACTCTCCATCTATCACATGGCCCAGCACACTGTGGCCAATAAACGTAAGCAACTGACAAATGACTAGTAAATGAATTTCCAAATCATGTGGTTTGTCTTCCAATCCCACCCTCTTCTGTCTCCTGCTTCCCATCCTCCTTCCCATCATACAAGGTCAAAATAAACTGAGACACCTCTTGTTGCAAACACATTAATTTCCCCACACACTCCCCAGTAGATACTGCCTTGATGATCAAAATGGAAAGAATAAAGAAAAGACAGATAAGCAAGAAACAGGAAGAAGATATCTCCCACAAATAAATTATTAATATAAATACAATGTTAGCATCTGGAATATTTTCCATTCATTCAAATCGATAAGTAAAGGACCAACCAATCCAATAGAAAAATGATCTAAGCACATGAAGAGCAATTTAGAGAAGAAACGAGAGCAGGCAATAAACAGGAAAATATGTTCAACCTCATTAGTAATCAGAGATTCAAATTAAAACTACACTGAGGCTTCCCTAGTGGCGCAGTGGTTGAGAATCTGCCTGCCAATGCAGGGGACACGGGTTCGAGCCCTGGTCTGGGAAGATCCCACATGCCGCAGAGCAACTGGGTCCGTGAGCCACAATTACTGAGCCTGCGCGTCTAGAGCCTGTGCTCCGCAACAACAGGGGCCGCGATAGTGAGAGGCCCGCACACCGCGATGAAGAGTGGCCCCCGCTTGCCACAACTAGAGAAAGCCCATGCACAGAAACGAAGACCCAACACAGCCATAAATAAATAAATAAATACATTTAAAAAAAAAAAAAACTACACTGAGATAAATGCCTCAAGTGTTACTTATTGCTTCAAAGACCCTCTGTGGTTCTTTCCAGCTTCCCACAAGATAAATTCATTTTTACTTTTCAAATCTTTATTTCCAACTTCTTCAGGACGATGAACTGGGAGTCAGAAAATCTGGGTCTGAATCCTAACTAGCTCTAGTTGTGTGGCATCGAGCAAGTCATTTAACTCTGTCAATCTCAATTTTCAGCATCTATGAGACATGGATTATATGTTTCTCAAGCAAATGTTGAAGAATTAGATAAAGCTCTTTGTAAATTATAAAGTGCTACAAAACGTAGAGTGTTATTTTATACTAATTGATTATTTTCTAATTAGAAAGGTAATGGCTGCTCAGTGTAGAAAATTGGAAAACACAGAAAAAGAAAAAAGAAAAATGTAAAAGTATATAGAAAAAAAAGAAACATTCCATTCACACAATTCCAGCACAAGAAGAAACCACTTTTAATATGTTGGTAATTCATACATTGCCTGTGGATTGAAGGAAAAAATCAAAAGAGAAATTAGAAAGTATTTAATAATTTAATAATAATTATAATAATTTAAAGTATCTAGTAATTTAAAAGAAAATAAAAGCACAGCATATCAAAATTAGTGGGATTCAACTAAAGAAGTACTTAGAGGGAAATTTATATCACTAAGTACCTATATTAGAAAAGGGGAACAATCTCAAATCAGTGCCTTAAGAAACTAGAAAAATACAGAACAAAATAAACCAAAAGCAAATAGAAGGAATGAATAATAAAAAACAGAAGTCAGTGAAATTGAAAACAAAATCAATAGAAAAAAATGAATGAGACCAGAACCTGGTTCTCTAAGACAATCAATAAAATTGATAAACTTCTAGCAAGACTAACAAAAATAAAAAGAGAGAAGATGCAAATTACTAATACAGGGACAAAAGAGAGGTCTTTATTATAGATGCTACAGATACTAAAAGGATAAAAGGGAGATATTATGAATAATCTTACACCAGTTAACATCTTAGATGAAATGGATGAATTATTTGAAAGACACAATTACCAAAGCTTACTCAAGGAAAGATAATCTGAATAGTCCTACATCTTCTAAAGAAAGACAAAGAAGCAGCATATCCAAAACAATTTTGAAAAAGAAAGATGTTGGAAGACACACACTATGTTATTTCAAGGCAATATAAAACTAAAGTGTTCAAGATAGTGTGGTGTTGGAAAAAGGTTAGACAAATATGCCAATGGAATAGGATGGAGAGTCAAAAAACAGACAAGGACCCACACTTATGGGTCTACTGATTTTCAACAGAGGCTTACCAAAAAACTGAGTAGAAAGTACACAAAGTTCCCATGTATCCCCTCTTCACGTCACCCCCACTTTTTCCTGGCATTGAGGTCTTGCATTAGTGTGGTACATTTGTTACAATTAATGAACCGATACTGATATATTAATATTAAATAAAGTACATAGTTTACATGAGAACTCACTCTTTGCATAGTTCTGTGTGTTATGACAAATGTATAATGATATGTATCTACCATTATAGTATCATACAGAATAGTTTCACTGCCCTAAATATCCCCTACTCTGCCTATTCATCTTTCCCCCACTCCACTCCCACAACGCCCGAAAACCACTGACTTTTTACTGTCTCTATAGTTTTGTCTTTTCCAAGACGTCATATAGTTGGAATCATAGGGTATGCAGTCTTTATAGACTGGCTTCTTTCACTTAGCAGTATGCATTTAAGATTCCTCTAAGTCTTTTCGTGGCTTGACAGCTCATTTATCATTGAATAATATTCCGTTGTATGGATGTACAGCTTGTTTCTCAATTCACCTGTTGAAGGATGTCTTGGTTGCTTCCAATTTTTGGAAATTGTGAATAAAGCTGCTAAAAACACTTGTGTGCAGGTTTCTGTGTGGCATAAGTTTTCAACTCATTTGCATAATACCTGGGAGTGTGGTTGCTGGATTTTAGAGTAAGGCTACATCTAGCTTTTTAAGAAACTACCAAACTGTCTTCCAAAGTGACTGTACCATCTTGCACTCCCACGAGCAATGAATGAGAGTTCCTGCTGTCTCCACATTCTAACAGGTGTGCAGTGGTATCTCATTTGTTGTTTGAATTTGCAATTCCCTAATGACATTTGCAATTGAGCATCTTTTCATATACTTGTTTGCCAGGTATGTATCTTCTTTGGTGAGGTATCTGTTTAGCTCTTTTGCCCATTTATTACTTGCATTGTTAATTTTCTTATTGTTGAGTTTTAAGAGTTACTTGTATATTTTCAGTACAAGTCCTCTATCAGATATGCATTTTGCAAATATTTTCCCTCAGTCTGTGGCTTGTCTTTTTACTCTCTTAACAGTGTCTTTGGCACAGCAGAATTTTTCACTTGTAATAAAGTCCAGTTTATCAACTTTTTCTTTCATGGAGCATACTTTTGTTGTATCTGAAAACTCATTAACAAACCCAAGGTCACCTAGATTTTCTCCTATGTTACTTTCTGGAAGTTTTATAGCTTTGCATTTTAGGTCTTTGATCCACTTTGTAAGTTATTTTTTATGGTCATTTTTTGCATGCAGATGTCTAGTTGTTCCAGTACCATTTGTTGAAAAGAGTATCCTTTTTCCAATGAATTGTCCTTGATCCTTTTGTTGAAGATCAGTTGACTATATTTGTGTGGGTCTATTTCTGGGCTATGCTCCACTGATCCATTTGTCTATTCTTTCAATGACATCACATTGTCTAAATTACTATAGCTTCATAGCAAGTCTTGAAGTTGGGTAGTTTCAGTTCTCTAACTTTGCTGATGTTCTTCAATATTGTGTTGGCAATTTTGGGTCTTTTGCCTTTCCATATAAACTTCAGAGTTACTTTGTCGATTTCCACAAAGTAAATTGCTAGGATTTTGAATGGTATTGTATTGAATCTGTAGTTCAAGTCATGAATTACTGGTATCTTAACAATACTGAGTATTTCTGTCCATGAACATGGAATCTCTTTCCAGTTATTTGACTTCTTTCCTGAGAGTTTTGTAGTTTTCCTCATATAGATCTTATACACATTCTGCTAAATTTATATCTAAGTATTTCATTTTTGGGTGCTAATGTAAATGGTATTGTTTTTAATTACAAATTCCAATTGTTCATTGATAGTATACAGAAAAACAATTGACTTTCATATATTAACCTCATATCCTTAAACCTTCCTATAATTGCTTGTTAATTTTAGGAGGGTGTTTTGGTTGATTCTTTGGGATTTTTAAAATAATCATGTCATCTGCTAGCAAAGGTAGTTTTATTTCCTCCTTCCAAATATGTATACACTTTATTTCCATTTCCCACCTTATTGCATTAGTTAGGACTTCCAGTACAACAATGAATAGGAATGGTGAGAGAGGACACCACTGCCTTGTTCTTGATCTTAGGGGCAAAACATACAGCTTCTCTCCATTAAGTGTGGTATTAGCTGTAGATTTTTTTATAGATGGTCTTTATGAAGTTGAAGAAGTCCCCCTCTATTTCTCGTTTGCTGTATAGTGTTGGCTTTTGTCAAATGGCTTTTCTGCATCTATTGATATCATCCTGTAGTTTTTCTTTTTTAGCCTATTGATGAGATGGATTATATTAATTGATTTTTCAATGATGAAACAGCCTTGCACACCTGGAATAAATCCCACTTGACTGGATTTGTCCTACATTGTTTGATTCAATTTGCTAAAATTTTGTTGAGGATTTGGGCATGGGAGATATTACTCTGCAGTTTTCCTTTCTTATCATGTCTTTGTCTGCTTTTGGTATTAGGGTAATACTGGTCTCATAGAATGAGTCAGAGAATGTTCTCTCTGCTTCTATCTTCTGAAACCGATAGTAGAGTAGTACTGGTATTATTTCTTCCTTAAATGTTTGGTAAAATTCACCAGTACATCACAGCGTGGTGCTTTCTGTTTTGGAAGATTGTTAGTTTCTTTAACAGATATAAACCTATTCAGATTGTCTATTTCTTCTTGTGTGAGTTTTGGTTGGTTGTATCTTCCCAGGTACTGGTAAGTTTCTTCCTAAGTTATCACTATGATGGCATGGAGTTGTTCATAATATTTTTTATTATGCTTTTGGTAGTAGTGATGGCCTTTCTTTCATTTCTGATATTAGTAATTTGTGCCTTCTCTCTCTTTTTCTTAGTTAACCTGACTAGAGGTTTATCTATTTTATTGATCTTTTCAAAGAACCAGATTTTGGTTTCATTGATTTTTCTCTATTGTTTTCCTGGTTCACTTTCATTGATTTCTGCTTTAATTTTTAAAAATTTATTTTCTTCTGCTTACTTTGGGTTTGATTTGCTCTTCTTTTTCTAGTTTTCTAAGGTGGAAGCTTAGATTATTGATATTAGGTCCTGTTTTTTTCCCTAATATATTAATTCTATGCTATAAATTTCCCTCTAGGCACTGCTTTCACTATATCCCATGAATTTTTTTTTTTTTTTTTTTTTTTTTTTTTTTTTTTTTTTTTTTGCGGTACACGGGCCTCTCACTGTTGTGGCCTCTCCCGTCGCGGAGCACAGGCTCCGGACGCGCAGGCTCAGCGGCCATGGCTCACGGGCCCAGCTGCTCCGCGGCATGTGGGGTCTTCCCGGACCGGGGCACGAACCCGTGTCCCCTGCATCGGCAGGCGGACTCTCAACCACTGCGCCACCAGGGAAGCCCTATCCCATGAATTTTTATGAATTATATTTTTATTTTCATATAATACAAAATATTTTGAAACTTCACTTGAGACTTCTATGACCTATGTGCTATTTGGAAGTATATTGTTTAATCTCTAAATATTTTGAGATTTTACAGGTATCTTCCTGTTATTGATTTTTTAGTTTAATTCCAGTGTGTTCTGAGAGCATACTTCGTATAACTTATATTCTTATAAATTTGTTAAGGTGTGTTTTATGACCCATGAATGTGGTCTATTTCGGTGAATGTTTCATGTGAGCTTGAGAAGAATGTGTATTCTACTGTTGTTGGATGAAATACTCTGTAGATGACAATTAGATCCAGTTGATTGATGGTGTGGTTCAGTTTAACTATACCATTACTGATTTTCTGCCTGCTGGATCCTGTTAATTACTAATAGAGGGGTGTAAAAGTCTCTAATTATAATAGTGGATTTGTCTGTATCTTCTTGCAGTTCTGTCAGTTTTTGCGTCACATATTTTAATGCTCTGTTAGCTATACACATAATTTTCCTTGCTCTGAAGTCTACTTTGTCTGAAAGTAATATAGTTACTCCCACTTTCTTTAGATTAGTATGTGTTAGCATGCTATATCTTTTTCCATCCCTTTACTTTTTTTTTATCTATATATATCTGTACATCTAAAGTGTGTTTCTTGTAGACAACATATAGTTGGGTCTTGTATTTTTATAATCCACTTTGATAGTCTGTCTTTTAATTGGTGTATATAGACCATTCACATTTAAAGTGATTATTGATACAGTTGGATTAAAACTGATCATATTTGTAATTATTTTCTATTCATTTCCCTTGATTTTTTTTCTTTGTGTGTGTGTGTATTCCACTCTTTTCCTGCTTTCTCTGGCTTTATTTGAGCATTTTCTATTATTCTATTTTCTCTCCTCTCTTAGCATATCAATAATACTTATTTTTTCAATTTAGTAGTAGTCCTAGAGTTTACAGTACACATTTACACTAATCTAAATCCACTTTCAAATAACACTATACTGCTTCACAGTTACTGCAGGTACTTTATAGTAGAGTATTCCCAATTCCTCTCTCCCATCCTTTATAAAATCATTGTCATTCATTTCACTTTTCCATCAACTATAATCACTCAGTACACTGTTGCTATTATTATTTTGAACAAATTTTATTCTGTGAGATCAATAAAGAATGAGAAAAATAAAAGATTTTTTCTTACCTTCATTTATTCCTTCTCTAACACTCTTCCTTTCTTTATATAGATCTGAGTTTCTAACGTATATTATTTTCCTTTTTCCTGAAGAATTTCTTTTAATATTTCTTGCAAGGCAAGTTGATTGGTGAAAATTTCCTTCAATTTCTGTTTGTCTGAGAAAATCCGTATTTCTCATTGACTTTTTTTTTTTTTTTTTTTTTTTTTTTATTTTTTTGCTGTACGCGGGCCTCTCACTGTTGTGGCCTCTCCCGTTGCGGAACACAGGCACCAGACGCGCAGGCTGAGTGGCCATGGCTCACGGGCCCAGCCGCTCCGCGGCACGTGGGATCTTCCCAGACCGGGGCACGAACCCGTGTCCCCTGAATTGGCAGGCGGACTCTCAATCACTGCACCACCAGGGAAGCCCTCTCATTGACTTTTGAAGGACAGTGTTGCTGGATACAGAATTCTAGGTTGGTGGATTTTTTCTTTCAACAATTTATTTTTTTTTTAATAAATTTATTTATTTATTTTTGGCTGCATTGGGTCTATAGTTTTCTACAGTTTTAGAAGTTTTAGCCACAACAATCAGGGAAGAAAAAGAAATAAAAGGAATCCAAATCGGAAAAGAAGAAGTAAAGCTGTCACTGTTTGCAAATGACATGATACTATACGTAGAGAATCCTAAACATGCTACCAGAAAACTACCAGAGCTAATTAATGAATTTGGTAAAGTAGCAGGATACAAAATCAATGTACAGAAATCTCTTGCATTCCTATACACTAATGATGAAAAATCTGAAAGAGAAATTAAGGAAACACTCCCATTTACCACTGCAACAAAAAGAATAAAATACCTAGGAATAAACCTACCTAAGGAGACAAAAGACCTGTACGCAGAAAACTTTAAGACACTGATGAAAGAAATTAAAGATGATACAAACAGATGGAGAGATACACCATGTTCTTGGATTGGAAGAATCAACATTGTGAAAATGACTATACTACCCAAAGCAACCTACAGATTCAACGCAATCCCTATCAAACTACCAATGGCATTTTTCACAGAACTAGAACAAAAAAAATTTCACAATTTGTATGGAAACACAAAAGACCCCGAATAGCCAAAGCAATCTTGAGAAAGAAAAATGGAGCTGGAGGAATCAGCCTCCCAGACTTCAGTCTATACTACAAAGCTACAGTCATCAAGACAGTATGATACTGGCACAAAAACAGATATATAGATCAATGGAACAGGATAGAAGGCCTAGAGATAAACCCACACACATATGGTCCCCTTATTTTTGATAAAGGAGGCGAGAATATACAATGGAGAAAAGACAGCCTCTTCAATAAGTGGTGCTGGGAAAACTGGACAACTACATGTAAAAGAATGAAATTAGAACACTAACACCATACACAAAAATAAACTCAAAATGGATTACAAATATAAATGTAAGGCCAGACACTATAAAACTCTTAGAGGGAAACAAAGGCAGAACACTCTATGACATAAATTCTCTGGCATCTTTCAAGATGTTCTCTTTGTCTTTGATTTTCTGTAGTTTAAATATGATATGCTTAGGTGTAGGTTTTTTCATATTTATCTTGCTTTGTATTCTCTGAGCTCCCTGGATCTCTGCTTCGCTGTTTGTCATTGCTTTTGGAAAATTCTCAACCATTATTACTTCAAATATTTCTTTTGTTCCTTTCTCCTCTCCTTCTGGTATTCCTGTTACATACACGTTACACCTTTTGTAATTTTCCCACAGTTCTTGAATATTCTGTTGAATTTTTAAAATTATTTTTTTCAGCTTGGGAAGTTTCTCTTGGCATATTTTTAGCTCACTGATTCTTTCTTCAATCATGCCCAGTGTACTGATGAGCTCATCAAAAGAATTCTTGGGCTTCCCTGGTGGCGCAGTGGTTGAGAGTCCGCCTGCCGATGCAGGGGACACGGGTTCGTGCCCCGGTGTGGGAGGATCCCACGTGCCGCGGAGCGGCTGGGCCCGTGAGCCATGGCCGCTGAGCCTGCGCGTCCGGAGCCTGTTGCTCCGCAACGGGAGAGGCCACAACAGTGAGAGGCCCGTGTACCGCAAAAAAAAAAAAAAAAAAAAATTCTTCATTTTCATTTCTGTTACAGTGGTTTTGATTTCTTACATTTCTTTTTGATTGTTTCTTAAAGTTTTCATCTCTTTACATTGCCCATGTACTCTTACATTTTGCCTACTTCTTTCATTAGAGTTCTTAGTACCTTAATCTTATTTATTTTAAATTCCAAGTCTGATAATTTCAAAATGTCTGCCACATCTGAGCCTGGTTCTGACGCTTGATTTTTCTCTTCAGATTGAATTTTTTGTCTTTTAGCATGCCTCGTAATTTTTTGTTGAAAGTCAGACACGATGTACTGGGGAAAAGTAACTGAGGTAAGTAGAGCATTAGTGTGAGATTCTATGTTAATCTAGCTAGGAGTTAGGCTAATTTTACTGTTTTTTTGTAGCCATGGTGTCAGAGGCTAAAATTTGCCTAATGTCTTTGTTTATCCCCTCCCCACTGTTTTTGGGTTTCCCTAGTTCTCCTTCTTAAATAGTGTCTAAGGCTTGCAGTCCTTTCAATCTCCTGTTATTATACAGGACTCCAATTGATGTGGTAGTAAATTGTGGGGGAAGGAGAAGTGTTCTATAATCGTATAATTAGCTCTCAATCTTTTAGTGATCCATGTCCCTGAGCTGTGACCTTCAAAAGTGCTAATTAACTTTGCTCCTCCCCATCAATGTAGGTGAGACAGGATGGTTAGTGGAGTTGGGTATATATTCCTTCTTCCAGGTTGGTTAGGCTCTGATAAAACCCAAATCAGGGACTTCACTGGTGGTGCAGTGATTAAGAATCCACCTGCCAATGCAGGGGACATGGGTTTGAGCCCTGGGCTGGGAAGATCCCACATGCCAGGGAGCAACTAAGCCTGTGCACTACAACTACTGAGCCTGTGCTCTAGAGCCCACAAGACACAACTACTGAGTCCACATGGCACAACTACGGAGCCCACGTGCCACAACTACTGAAGCCCGTGTGCCTAGAGCCCGTGCTCTGCAACAAGAGAAGCCACTGCAAGGAGAAGCCCATGCACCGGAACAAAGAGTAGCCCCCACTTGCTGCAACTAGAGAAAGCCCCTGTGCAGCAACAAAGACCCAATGCAGTCAAAAAATAATAATAATAAATAAATAAATTTATTAAAGAAAAAAAAATCAGTTAGGCTCTGGTAAAATCACTTCCCTTGAGGCCAGGCCTTAGTTATGGAGAACAAAGAGCTCTGGGCTTATTTCAAAATGGTTACCTTTTCCCTCCTCTCCCGGAAACAGTTAGGAATTTTTCACCAAACCTGAGAACCTGATGGGGATTCTGGAGGTAAAACTCATGAAGAAAGAGTTTTTCTCTACCAAGCTAGAACATGCTCCTTTGCCAGCAATTAGTCAATTACCTGCTAAGTGCTCCTACCAGGATCCAGCAGTGGTAACTGTATTAGCCTGTCTTTCCAGTTTTCAGAGTAAAAAACACAAGGCAGTTTGCCCTGTGACCTCAATTTTCTGATTCATTTAAGAGGAGTTGTTGATTTTCACTTCCTTAAGCTTTTTGCTTATGGGAGTGACAACTTCGAAGCTCTTTACGTGTCAGACCAAAAACTGGAAGTTCCTTCTAGTCTCTAGTCTCTTTTCTGTGCATAAAGGTGTATAAAGTCTTTTATCATAAAATTAACAGCATATACAATATACTGGGTTGGCCAAAAAGTTTGTTCCGTTTTCCCATTAAAGTTTTCCCATTATGGGAAAACCCGAATGAACTATTTGGCCAACCCAGTACATTTTGTAAACTACATTCTAAAATTAACACATTGTGGACGTTTTTGTGCCATTAAATATTTCCCCCATACCACATGCCTAGTAACATGATTCTCCACTAACACAGCTGAACCATAATTTCTTAACCCATCCCCTATTTGGGGGTATCAAATTGTTTCCTTCTCTTTCTTTTTAAAAAAAGTCCATGAAAAATATCCTCGCATATAAGGGCTTCCCTGGCAGTCCAGTGGTTAAGGCTCTGCACTTCCACTGCAGGGGGCCCGGGTTCGATCCCTGGTCAGGGAACTAAGATCCCACATGCCATGCGGTGTGGCCAAAATATAAATAAATTTTAAAATATATATGTTCTTGGATATAAACCAGTGTATGCAATACTGGTTATTTTCTTAATATAAATCCTTAGAAGTAGATTTATTGGGTCAAAGGTTTTCAATGCTTTTAAACTCCTGATCTACATTGTCAAGCTGCCCTCCAGAGAAGCTACACTAATTTACTTTCCAATTGCAGTGTGTGAAAATGTCCAACACAGGATATTTTAATTGCTTAAAACTTTTCAAATTTGGTGAGGGAAGTGGAAACAATATTTCTTTTTTTCTTTATCAGGAAGGTTGAATACATATTCATGTCTAGTAAGTATTTTTATTTCCCCTTTTATGATATTACCATTATTATTATTAATATTGTCATATTAAGCTATATTCCTGGACCAAATGCAAGTGCTCAAAACCATTTATTAATTAAAAGAACTCAGAAAAATCAAAATTACTTTGCAGACATAACTTGTATATTTTTCAGCCAAATCTTAGGAATACAATTTTCTTGGTACACACACAAATTAGACTTCTGCTCCATGGTGTTCTAGAATGGAGTAGGAAAGATTTTTAACAATCCCTGCATCTTTAACTGAGGAGAGACAATCAAGAATTTTCCAAAACAAACATCGAAATGAGGCACCTTTTGCAAACTTCCACATGTTGGTGAGAGGAGAATGACTGTTCCTCTATAATAAATTTATAATGTAAATGACAAACACCTAAGTTATTTCTATTTCATGTATACAACTTATCTAGACATTTCAGAAAGAATCTGAATATATGCTTAGAAGCAAATCCATGAAGGAGCCTACTTAAGTGGCATTATTACGCTTGTATAAATTGCCTTACTTGTATGGTTCTTCAGCCACTTATCTTGGATGGAGGTAAGCTAGAAATTACTTTGTCGATTTAAATCCGCATCGCAAAGTAAGATGGAAGCTTGTGTATTATGTATTTGATTCTGGATTATTCTGTCAGAAATAATTAGCTCAATCAGAAGTTGACATCAGATCTACCTACTAAAAATATGAAGTTGGATGAGCTTTCATTATCAGCGATGTGATCTACATGGCTGTGTGATTTATTCCTTTCTTGACGAAAAAGAAATGGGATAATAAAAGATAAGGACCCCTGAAAGATTAAGCAAGCATTAAAATAAGACATGCTGTCAAAATATGGGTTTCAAGTGCATTTACATATTTTTAATACTCACATCCAAATTGTTAAAGATTCTAACTTGCAGGAAAGTCTGTTTCCAAAGGAGCAGTATACAGCGATGCCACAAGGAGGGTATTCTTTTATATATACCTTTTAAGCAAGTTGCTATCATTTCTCCGAAATATCTTTAAGACAGGTTATTTCATGGACACTATTAAATGGATCCTTTCAGTATACCTGAGCTCACCACTATTCATGAAAACCACAGATAGGGCTTCCCTGGTGGCACAGTGGTTGAGAGTCCGCCTGCCGATGCAGGGGACATGGGTTCATGCCCCGGTCCGGGAAGCTCCCATATGCCGCGGAGCGGCTGGGCCCGTGAGCCATGGCTGCTGAGCCTGCGCGTCCGGAGCCTGTGCTCCGCAACGGGAGAGGCCACAACAGTGACAGGCCCGCGTACCAAAAAAAAAAAAAAAAAAAACACCAACAGATAATTCGAATAACTTGCTTCAGCCAATAGATTCTGTTTGTCCCAAATTCAGCCTCTAAATAGTATTGGTAGACAATGTGTGAAACTGAGTGATCTAAATTTTCCTGCTCCAAATTTGGCTCAAAGGCTAAGGAAGTAGATGATAAATGTGAAAAGGAGCCAAGGAACCAGATCCTGAAAAACATAGAGCCAGATGAGAATGATGATAATAGTAATAATGAAAACAACAACAAAATTTGTTGAACACTTCCTATGAGCCAGGCTCTGCTCTAAGGGTTTTACATCCATAAATTCACTAAATTCTCACCACAACCCTACAAGGTAGATCGAATTATTAGCCCCATTTTACAGATGCGGAATCTGAGGCACAGGGAGGTTTGGTAACATGCCTAAGTTGACATGACTAGTCAATGTATGGAGCTGGAATTCAAACCTAAGTAGTCTGGCCTCAGGGCCAAGGACTGGAACCACTATAGCATTTTGCCTGTCCTGCTACATGGTTGTAAGGTGCGTGTCACCCACTTTTAGACCTTGAAAAATAATGGGCTTCCACACATTCTTGCCTTTTTCTCAAAATACCTTTCCACCCTACCTCTGAGACGCAGCTTTGCTCACCTTTTAAAGAATAAGGTGCTGTCTGTAGTGAAGTCAAGTCATGCTCAAATAGATTATATGAGATGGTACAGCTGGCAGACTGCATTTTGCATTTTTTTGGTATCCATCTCAATGATAAATCATAAAGTATGAAATAGTGCCCATGCTCTCAAAGGCTATGAAATCTAGTTGGGAAGCCAAGAGTACCCCAGCTAAAGGTTCTTTTTCATTCTCTTTATACGTATCAGCACTTTTTATCTCATATTACGATACTAGCGTCTTACAAACTATGCATCTTGAGGATGAAAATATCTTACTCAAACACTAACTTCGGAGAGAAACCCGACCATAAATGCAAATATAATGGTCTTCATCAAGTACGTTGGTCCTATTACCTCAGAAACATGGGATTTTGCCAATTATGCCCCAGACAGAAATCCACTTATTCCTGGAAGGAGCAAATTCAGGAACTGAAGGCAGAGACAAGGAGCTAAACAGTAACATCACTGGTGCTATTAAACAATGCTTCTGTAATTACTGACACTGTTTTTTTTCTATTACATAGCAAAAGTAAACACTATAATCTTTAAGACATATTTTTACCGTCGCTGTCCAAGATTGAGCAGTTAGCACAATTATAGTTGATCTCTCCGTGAGTACACCGAACAATGATCACTTTTCAGAAACTACGATAAAGTCCATTTCAGCACATGCTTATAAGTCTGAACTTTTAAAAACTTTTTGCCGTCACCCAGGAGTGAATTTCATGAGTTACACAGCATCATTGACCACACCTAAAGTTCCAGTATATCATCTTGGACAAGAAGCACAAGTGAGCTGATTTTACTGAAACAATGATGCCTCGCCAACTTTTAGGAGATATAGGCAAGAAAAGCAAGCTTATCACTTGCCAGTACCTGAGAGATACCAGCTGGAGAATTCATGACTTACCACTAACTCATGGTATCTGTTGAGTAGAACTTGATCCCAAAGGAATTCCAACTAACATTTGAGATGGACCTTCAACCTGCATCATCATAGCTATTTTTCAAATGGTTCAGCTGGCCCTAATTAAAAGTGGCAATCCCTGCTACTTTAGGGGGCCCTGTTAACAGAAACAATGACTACAAAAAGTAAACAACAGGGATGTGCCACTATGCCATCAATGTTTTGCCCAGCCATTACTGTCTAGCACCCAGGACTAGGTCAAAAGGTCAATAACTTCATCACCAGTCTAAAGGCAAGAAAACATTCCCATGAGCTGTTTTCAATAAGAGCTATTACCGTAGACACATCATCATGTAAGTATAACAATAATATTTATTTTATTATAACACATACAGTCAGTAGAAAGGGAGAGATGGATCTTTGCTCTTCATTATATGAGAGGACAAATCAAGTAAACAAATTCCTTAAGAATATATTTTTTTAAAAAAAGACTACAATAATAGTGAAGGAAAAATTAAAAGCCCAAGTACTTTCCTTCTGCCATTCATCAAACTTGAAGCAGAATGGAGGAAGGGCAGGATGTAGTAGTTACTACAGAAAAAAAGGGTCCTATTTCTCTAGAAATTGGGTTTCTAGAATTGAAGTCTCAGTCAGATTTCCTCAGGGCTTTAAGACTTCATTTCCAGGCTGTGGAAGCCAATGAAAAAGGAAAGCCAGGAAAAAGCCAAGTTCTTCACTTTGAGCATACAGCTTATTCCTCTTTATCTGGGGGTTAATTACCTTATTCCTATTTGTTGGATCATTCGTCCAAAATCAATTCAACTTAATATATATTGAGTGGCCTATGCACACCACGGCCTTCCCACTACCTGCCTTTTCTACTAGCTTTTCTATTAGCAGGTGGGCAGACTCAACGAGAAGAAAAGGGTCCATATTTCAAAGAGGTTTGACAGTTGAACAAGGCGACATTATTGGCTAAGTTGAGAAATGGAGATTTTCCATGAAATTTCAATTCATTGTGCCCTTCTATCTCCCATTAACATGGATAACTGGGACTTGATGGTATTCTCATTAGTCTTCACTATGAGGCCACAGGAGATCCTTTTACAGAAAGGCTGTTCAGCTGGTGAAACCTGATCTGAATAATTTTTCTGGCCAAAAATCATCTCTTACTTGTCATCTGGCATAGGACTTTGGGCAAAAATCAAAGCTGTTCTTCAAAAAAAACAAACTGTTTTTTCTATCAGCACCTCAGCTGCACACGTCTCTGATAAAAGGGGTTTACTTTCCGCTTGGTCAAGAATTCAAGTTGTGCTCTTGAACTTTTCACAACAGGATCAACTTTGCATGTTCTGCAACTGGCATCTAAAATATTCAGCTTTCGCTTTAGACAACATGAGTTATATCTCCACTGCAGGTGCATTTTAGAGAATCAGTCGTTAATTCACTACAAGACAGTGCTTCATTTTTATAAAACAATATGTATGTACAGCTGAGCACAGAAAAAAGCACTAGAAGCCTATATGCCAATTAACCATGATTAACGTAAATGTTGAGATTACCAATGACTTTTGTTTTCCTAATACTTTTATGTACTTCTGAATGTTAAAAAATGAGCATATGGGCCTTCCCTGGTGGCGCAATGGTTAAGAATCCGCCTGCCAGTGCAGGGAACACGGGTTCGAGCCCTGGTCCGGGAAGATCGCACGTGCCGCGAAGCAGCTAAGCCCGTGCGCCACAACTACTGAGCCTGCGCTCTAGAGCCCGCAAGCCACAGCTACTGAAGGCCATGCGCCACAGCTACTGAAGCCCGCGCGCCTAGAGCCCGTGCTCCGCGACAAGAGAAACCACTGCAATGAGAAGCCCGCGCATCGCAACGAAGAGTAGCCCCCACTCGCCACAACCAGAGAAAGCCCACGTGCAGCAACAAAGACCCAACAGCCAAAAATAAATAGAGTTGCCTCAGGTATATATATTTTTTAAATGAGCATCTGTTTTTAAATAGAAAAAATAACGTTAATATAAACTTTGCTTAGGGCATCTGAAAATCGACAATCCAGTCTAGTAGACATATTAAACAACCATTTGTATAACGTTTATATGTTCTAGCCTTCAATTAACTTATATCATCCAAAGTTAAAATATCTGGGCCACTTTTCCTTAGCACTTACAGAAAGACTTTTACTGAGTTAAAATTTAATACTTGCCCTCTTCCTTTACAGAGGGTTAATAAAGAAATGCCGAACACAATTCTTCTCTCTTCTATGAAATTAAGGTTACAGTCGGTGTCTTTGTACCACCCAGAATGTGCTTCATGCAAACATCCCATCATTAATACGGTTTGAGTAAGTGGGAGGTGGGAAATAAATCTCTATAGATGAAACTATAATTTTCTCTTGCCCACCAATGGAAACTTTCTCTTTTTGTCTTTTCAGGAATCATAAGCCAATTTAGAATGTGAATAATGTACCAAAGCAGGTGTTAAGAACATCTACCCTTTCTACTTTCCTCAGATTGCCTCCATTTTTTTTTCATCTTTTAGAAAGTCATCTTGCAACTATTGTTTCATGTATAACCTGTATCTAATCTTTTTAGAAGTAGGCAGGCTATAAATCTTAAATGCACAAAACACTCTTTGCAACAATCTTGCGTCAATGATAAAAGTCCGGGTGTGCTCCAAGTATCTAAAACCAGAGCCTTGGTTTCCCTTGTCCCACCTCCCCAACCCCTATTCTGGCATCCTTTAGTTTGCTGTCCAGAAAGCAAGAATTCCTCTCAGTTAGAGAGTAGAGAATCTTTAGTTCAGAGAGAGCATGAATGACTCAACCAATACCACACAGCAAGCAACAGAACTGACCAGAAACCAGGTCCCCTGACTTAAAGCACAGTCCACTCGCCATTAGACTACGAGGACATTCCAATCCTACTGAGAAGTCAGGGAAATCTAAGAAGCGTGGACATAAAGGCACATATTTTTAAGCTTCCTCACAAATTTCCTTTGGCTTAGCTTATTTAGGTTCCAGAATAACTTTAGTCCTAGTCTCTGTCTTTTAACTCCCAAATAGTATACTGCCTCTCTTAGGAATTCTGGCTACAAAGTTCTTTATTCACTTACTCGGATCATCTCATGTGCTAAGTGGCTGCCATGTGCAAAGGACTGGGCTTCTCTTCAAGAGAATGCACTGGCTTCCTCAGAGAACTGCTAGACACAAACTGGTGTAGTGAACAGAACACTGAATTTGGAGACCTGGGTTTTCATTCTGGCACTGCCTTGGACTTACTGTCTGGCCTTGTACAAAGTCACCTGACCTCACTGTGTTTCAAGTTTCTCATCTGAAGATTAAGGGGATAATATCATTTGGCTTGCAAGAGAGTTACTTGAATCGCTACCACTTATTAAAGACTGTGTGCCAGCCACTGTCACAAAGCACTCCATGTGAACAGTCTCATCAGTTCTTCAAATGACCATGTTGATGGTCAGTACACAACTGTACTGATAAGTACACAACTGTACTGATAAGACCACTAAAGCTGGAAAGATTAAGCAACGTTCCCAAGGTAAGTAAGAAAGTCATGGAGCTGGGGTTTGTATCTACGTGGACTCCAGAGCTTCCATACCCAACCCCACTGGCTCCCCCCCAGTATAAAAAATAATTATGAACATACTTTGAAAAGCATTAAGCTATCGAATTTTAAGGTATTCTTCATTTATTCTACTTCCATCTATTTAAACCCCTAAGATGTCAACAGGTCTACTCTTCTGCTAGCTTCTTTCTCTTGTCAAAAAAATCACCTCGAACGTCCAAGTGAGAATCTACAGGTGGAAAACTCAAGCCTTCTTTCTCTTGTCAAAAAATCACCTCGAACGTCCAAGTGAGAATCTACAGGTGGAAAACTCAAGCCTTCTTTCTCTTGTCAAAAAATCACCTCGAACGTCCAAGTGAGAATCTACAGGTGGAAAACTCAAGCCTTTCTGGTTGGCTTTCACAATAAAGAGGCTGGGTAGGCTCCATAAGGCCATGATCCCCATGTCTCAAATTTTCTAAGTATCCTCTTCCTTCCCTTCACTCTTCTGGGGACTCGCCCTTCCTGGGAAGTTCAGAGGCCCATTTTCAAACAAATACAAATGTTGGAAGCTTTTCTCCTGAGGAGAAAAATGAATGAGAATCTAGTCCCTTGGAAGATCCAGCTAACTCACCTTATAAAGCAGGAATGGACGCCATGAAATACACGAACAATTTCTCTCCCCAGGATGACTGCCAGCCTTGGCACAGGCTGGTCCATTTGAAATACATAATTGAATATTCTTAACAACTCAATTCTTCTACCTCACTTTGATCAATAGTTCATTACCTAAGTCAGAATTGCCAGAAGAGGCAAACCCTTCAGCCTGTTTGTCCTGTATTTGCATGAATATTAAGCACTGAATGTTATGCTTCTTTGAACTTCAAAAGAGCTTCCTGGCCTCTTTTGACTACAACTTTAACAACAGAGCATAATGGAGTTACACAAAGACCTTATCCCGGCTAAAGACCTCATCCCGGCTAAAGACCTCAAACCTTGCTGCTTCTGGACAGTAACAAACTTTTATATAAGCCATAAATGACTCATTCATCCACTGTGATGCACGTTCAGTATTTCCTGGGTTCCTGAACCTGTCTTCCCTCCTGTGAGAGCAAGGGAATTCTGGCTAATTAGCTACTAGTAAGTGGTAGCACCCACTTCTACTTTTCCTTGTGCAAACAGCTTTCTGCAATTAAAGCATTTTCTGCAGACCTCCTCAGATTCTACACCAACTGAGTGAGCATCTTTGACCATAACAGCATCCCCTCTCATTCCACCCTGATGCCTAAAACAGGAGAGCAAAACAGGCTACAGAGCATCTGCCTTGACCTAGAAACTTACACTCGAACCAGCCTGTGAAAAATCAAAAACCTTGGCTTCCTTGGGTAAAATGGTATCAGGGAACAAAGAGAGACGGGAAGCTTTATTAACTTTACACTTACATGTTTCCTGAAGTTTTTCTAGTGTTTTTTTAATTAAAAAAAAAACCCTCCTTTTACTCCTTCCACCTCCATACCTATACCCTTCTCTAGAACTCGACGGTAGAAATATGGGAAACAAGATGTCCTTTTACTTTAAAGGACTTTTACCTGTTGTAAAAGTAGTATTTGCCAATTGTGGAAACTTTGTAATAAAGAGAAGTACAAAAATGAACAAAAGTAACAGTCGTGCACCTACCACCCAGAGATAAAAAGCTAGTTCCCGGGGCTTCCCTGGTGGCGCAGTGGTTGAGAATCTGCCTGCTAATGCAGGGGACACGGGTTCGAGCTCTGGTCTGGGAAGATCCCACATGCCGCGGAGCAACTGGGCCCATGAGCCACAACTACTGAGCCTGCGCGTCTGGAGCCTGTGCTCCGCAACGAGAGAGGCCGCAACAGTGAGAGGCCCGCGCACCGTGATGAAGAGTGGCCCCCGCTTGCCACAACTAGAGAAAGCCCTCACACAGAAACGAAGACCCAACACAGCCAAAAATAAAAAAATAAATTAATTAAAAGAAGGCTCAACATTTAAAAAAAAATAGTTCCCTATTGCACACCATGCATGAATATAAATTTCAGATAGAACAGAGAATTATGGGTAAAACCCCCAATTATGGAAGCAGTAGAAGAAAATACAAGAATATGGAGTAGGAGGGAATTCCCTCATGGTCCAGTGGTTAGGACTCCTCGCTTCCACCGCAGGGGGCACGGGTTCAATCCCTGGTCAGGGAACTAAGATCCCGCATGCCGCACAGTACAGCCATAAAGGAAATGAATGACAGATCTGACTACAAGAAAATTTAAAACTTCTGTATGGGAAAATACAACTTATACAAAGCTTAAATCAAATGGCAGACTGGGAAAATAATACGTGAGATACAAAAGTTAATAAAAACATTTGATGTTATGTTAATAAATATGCTTTTGCAAATCAGTAAGACACACACCCAAATGAAAGCCAATTCAGTGAAGAAATACAACTGAATTAAAAGTAATTGAAAAGATACTCCAGTAATAGGAAAGTATCACAACAAAACTGAGATATTATTTCCCCTATTAAACTGGCCCTAAAATACAAAGCTTAATAATTCTTTCAGTGAAGGAATTAGAAATGGACATGCATACAAAGATGGTGGAAGCATAAATTGATACAACTTTTTTTGAAGGAAATTTGACAGTTCTTACCAAGATTAAAACTGAACATACACTTTGACCTAACAGTTACTCACAAATACTTGCCTAAGTGCCTTAAGGCATCCATTAATGCCTTACTTATAGTAATAGCAAAAACTGGATACAACCTAAATATCTACAAAAGGGACTGGTTAAACAAACCATGGCACACTCATATAATTGGGAACTATGTAGACATTAGAAAGAATATGGTACTGTTACACTGCAATGTTCTAACATGGAAAGACGTCCTGGACACACTGCTGAATAAAAGCAGGTTACAGTAAAAAGTATATATAATATCCAATTTTTGTAAAAGAAAAAACCCTACAGACATGTATATATGTTTTTATAACACACAGAGAAAAGAGTTTGGAAGAACACACAGCAAACTATTAGTAACGGTCATCCCTGGGGAGTGGGATGGGTGTTGAGAGATACAGGTTCTTTATGAAGTTCAGATACTTTCATATCATTTTGTACAATGAGTATTATTTTTATAATTTAAGAAATTTTAAAATAAGTTAATATAAGTATTTTCCCGGGCTATCAAATTTTCAATAAGCAGTGTTTGAATGGTAGCATAATAGTACATTACATGGATCATTTACGTGACCATTCCCCACTGCTTCTAACTTCTCTTAGAGCTGTAATATAAATCTCTGCGCATGTAGTGTGTGTGTGTCTGTGTGTGTGTGTGTGTGTGTGTGTGTGTGTATCAAGGCAACATACCTAGGGCATATGCTTTGAGAGTTTCCTTTTAGTGGAGGTAAATTTGCACATGTCTTCGAGACAGTTAGCTTGGGTGTGGCCACAAAGAATGATGCTGAGTGGCTCATTCAGGGAATGACCATGACCATAGCCTCATTATCTGACTATAAGCCTGAAACACTAGACCAGAACTGGTCCCCTAGGCCATCTGTTACATAATCATTTTGACACCAACTGAATATCAAAGGGGCTTGGGACAGATTCATAAGCAGTAGGAAATGTCAGCGTGATAGTTTTGGGAGTCTGTCAATCGTTTTTCAATCATATTTTTCTTTGGTTTGTCAGTTAAGTTCTATCTAAGTTGCATGGACAATATTCCTCAATTCTTCACGAATATGGAAGGCTTCCCAGAAGAGATGGTCTTCTAACAAACAGTTGCAAGCTTCCCCATGCTACCAGTAAGTCCATAAGGGAAGTTTCTTCCTGAGAGAGGAAGGATTTTTAAGCCCAGCTGCTTGTGAGTTTAGCTGAGAATGGATGGACAACTTTTCTATCATATCCACTTAAATCAAGGAGGACTTCTGGAAGAGGAGGGTTCTGAGGTCGATTACACATTCAAGTAGAAGGAGAAGGAGGTCCGTTGAGGACTGCAAGAGAAGAGGCTGATCCAAACTTCCTTAACGATACCGTGTCCTGCTAAACTTCCTGCTGTGCCTCGATCATACTAGATATCACCACGGATTACTCACGTTTAAAAGCCTAATCAAAAGCACTATTTCTCCCAGGAAGGAGACTCACTTTACTATGAAAATCGCAGTGGGGCAGAAACACAGGTAACAATGGAACAGGTTTGGCACTGTTCTCCCTGTCAGCAAGCCTCATGCCTGATATATTTAACTTATGCTGATAAAGGAGATAAATGTTTAAGTGATGGGCTTCAGATGCTGTTTCAGCTCCTACCAAGCATATTTGCACAGTTCCTTCTCATGAATAAGCTCAGTGGAGCAGAGAATGCCCCTCTTGGACCAGTTCCACTTTGTGCTTCTTTTGATGCAGCCAAAAAGGGGAACTAGAACGATGGCTTTTCCTTCAAATTTAGGGCCAGGGTCCACCTCAGAGGTGGCTGCAAGTGCCCAAAGAAGGTGAGGCTCACAGTGGGCAAAGGCAAGCAAAAAGCTCCTAACAAGAGCAGCGGTGTCAACGGTTACTCATAAATCTCCCAAATGTGGCTGCGAAGAGGGTTAATTACCCCCCTTTCCTGCCACTCTGCTTTCTCCAATGTGTCAGCCCATCACACGGATCGCTGACTTTCTAGAAATATTCCCTGGCTTTGCGGGGACGTTCCTTTCAATAAATGGCATCCAATTTGCTCACGGTCCCTGGAATCTCAATTTCCTCAAAGGATTTTTCATCTCAACCCAGTTCATGTGAAGGTTTTTTCCTTCTTCGTTTTTCAGCAGAAGGGAAGAGGCAGAGTCTGCTTTACATTTTTCTTTTTTTTTTTTCTTTTTCTTTTCGGTGTTATTCTTTTTCATAAACTGAAAACCTTTGCTGAAGAGTCTGAAATTTGGGAAAAAATCCAGCTCATCTGTCAGATATTTCAAGAATTACGTAAAATGGAATGAGATTTGTACAGTTTAGAACAGGTAAAGGAAAATAGGCTAATGTGTCATGTGTCCTATGAGATGAAAACTATATGATAATCAGAAAAACAGCCCCAAATTTAGTTAGCCCGAGTCAAAGCTCTCATTCTTTCACCAACTCAGGCAAAAACCAGTAACATTCACTTTCTTCTCTTAGAATAATGGCACGGCCACATTTGGGCTAAATCACAATCTCTTCAGATTATAATCACATTTTCAAAGAAATTACAAGAAAGTATCTTGTTTTTTAAACTCAAGACACTTACGTTTTACTTGCTCTGCTTTGCTTCCTTCTAGGAAAAGAAAGAACAGCAACAAGGAGAAGATGTATCTCACGCCTCCCATCTTCCACTTTTTTCTTATTCTGGCCACTGCAAAAGGCAACTTGAAACTTTCAGGGCCCTGGGTACTCAAGCTGTTGGGAAGAAAGCAGAAAAAAAGACTTAGAACAGATCCTCTGGAACTGATGGAGATCTCTGATGCTTAGGCTCCTAACTTGCTGGGGGAAAAGTGCTGGAGAATTTACACAAGTGAAAGCATTGTTTTTCTGCTAAGAAAAGAGAACTTGCCTCTCCTGTCTTGCAGAGACTGTGGGGAGAAATTCAAGCGGATGAACATACATTCCTATACAACGCTGAGGCTAAATCCTTGCAGGCAAGTCATAGGAAAGTAAAAATAAATTTTGAAATCCTCATTTCTAAGGGAATTAAAGTTGATTTCTCAAGAGATTTTCTTTGGGAGAAAAGGGAAACTGGGGTTTGCAAAATGGCCATTTTGGCAAACAAAAATAATAGGCAGTGACCCAAACAATTTCTGAAATGAAAGTTAACTGATCTTAGCTTCAAGACTACCGTTATTATTAATCCTTCAGGGATGAGGCACGACTCATCAATGTTTCTCCTGTGTCTCCTATGAGATCTATAAGGAAAAACTCTTCCAATGGGTGATTTGAAAATATTTAAATAATTCGAGAAACACCACATTTCAATCTGGGGTTAACATTGGATGGGAACTGAGCTCAACGATCTTTTCAGAGGGTCCAACCTAAATATTGAGTATAGAGAGCTGGATGGAATGCAAGATGATCATTCTGGAGAGCTGAATTGTCTTTGGGTCGTGATGTGGATGCCACAGCTCTTACTTTAAACGCTATGAAGCTGGCCAGGTAATTTAAAATCCATTGTTTCAAATTACGAGTATGTAAGTAACCAAAGAAAAACTGTCCATGGAGAATAAGTTATGCTATCAGCCAGGATTTGCAGAACTGGTCTGCCTCTCTACGTCCTCCCTGCTCCTTAAACAAGGATAAATTCTCCCGGGACATGTTCCTAGCCTTCCAAAGACCTGGGTTCTCATGTCTTGGTCCCCTCTGTGAGCTTTTGGCCCAGCTTCAATCACTGGAATGTCTACCTCTGTCCTCTGAGAGTTACCAGGTTCCACTGAAGCAAATCATTTCCACGAATGCTTTAACACAGCTACTCATCCCAGTGAGGTTTCTTCCTGAGCCTACTTTAATAAGCTTATCCCCCAAGCCTCCAAATGAGAAAGATTTTTTTTTAACCGCTGAAATCCAATTTATCACAATCACGTATGGGTCTCAGGGGGGATTTCTGAAACCACGGTTTTCGGGTCTCCCCATGCAAGAACCAACCGGGTTGTTTTTCTTGTACAATGGTTGGGTGATTCGGTGAACAGTAGCATTGCCTCATAATTCAAGCTGGCAAGAAAACAGATCTTAGAATTTTTTTGCTTTTCTTGGGTCTCAACTAATGGTATGAGCAAAGAGAAAAGTTGGTGACTAGAGAGCAATTAATCTCTTTTGGCGTTCCTGTCATCTGTGTGGCCTCCCCGGCTGGGATGTAGAACATCAGAAAACGAATCTCTTTATAAATAATCACTTTTGATTTACAAGATCCTGAAGTCCTGCCTTTGTATTCTGTGCGGAGCTAGAAACCTGGAAGAGTTCCCTCCCCAGGTCTCCGTTCAATTTCTCTTTATCGCTTTAACTTTTTCTTTTGGGGGAGGGGGGCTGTTCAAGACATTTGTTAGGGCTGCAGCAATAAACACCAGCAAGCATTGCTGAGCAAGCATGCCGACTCTTACACTTGCAAAGAGCCAAACTGTCCTTAATTTTTCAAATTACACTTTGACCCAGTTAACTGGAGTTATTTCGGTATTAACTCTCTGTCTGCTTCACACAGGCCGTTGTGCCATTGAACTTGCACTGGCTCTTTTACAGGTTACTTAGAAATGTAGCCATTGACATATTTTGGGGGCATCCAGGCCCCAACAAGAAAACAACAAAGAAAACAAAATTCTGGGACAAACACTGCAGAGTGGGAGAGGGTGAGTGCACTTTACAAGAGAACAAGAAACAGGTCAGAACCTAAAGAAATGTATCCATTAAGATGCCTCCATGAAACAAGCATTCACAAAGTTCATTTGCGTCAAGCAAAGGGACCAAGGCTGGGACTGCAAGGCAATCTGGGCCATCAAGTGTCAGGGGTCTGTCGGTTCACAGAAGAGGTCTCCTGGGTAGAACAGAATCAGAGACGTTCCCAAAGGAAGGCTAAGGGATGAGCACATGGGCCAGCTCTTCAGGACCCACAGTGTTTCTTTAATCCTGCCGAGAGGCTTCAATGCCCTTGCAATCTCACATTCACTGTCATCTGTGGGGCAGCCTCCAGGGTAGCAATCCTCTTTCCAACAAACAATAAGAAGACACTGGATTCTCAGGCCCGTGTCCATCAGCTAAAATCCTCTCCCCGGTCTACCACCCAACAAGAAAAGCTCGGTTCACTGGTGGCAGGTTGTCACTGAAAAATGGCAGCTTCAGGCCAGGGTGTCTCTGGTCTGAGTCGAGATGCCTTCATCGCTGCTATGACTGAAGAACAATGCCCCGCCATTTGGCTTGCAAAACACCTTTGCTATCTATCATTTCATTTTATTCCCCACAACAACTCCACCTTCAAAATGGGCATCCTGGAGCCCAGAGAACTCAATTGCCCATTCTCATAAAGTTAGTGGCAGGGCCGGCAGGCACCAGAAGCCAGGCTTTCCAGGCCCTAAGTTCTGGCAACACTGCGCTGCTCCCCGAGCCTAGCGTCTCCAACCCAGACGCCAGTGGTCCGGGCCGGAAAATGAGGCAGATGTCCAGAGGGAGCATAGAGGAGCCTCTCGCCCAGTCCGCCCTGTTTGGTAAACCTGAGCACGTATGAACTACCTACGGGTCCAGGGCACCTCAGCAAGCCAGCAAAAGGCTCGGGACACATGCGATCACTAAGGGGACCGTAGAAACCCGTTACGTAGCTACCCAAGTGGCCTCCCCGCAGCTCCAGAGCCTGGAACTACACAGGCCGAGCGAGAGTGGCGAGTGGTGAGTTCGAATCCGGGGGCCTCCGACCTGCCTTGGTCTGGCGCCCTGGGCTCCACCTCCAGCCGGGCCGCGGGCAGCTGTGGCGGAGAGCGGGTTAGGGTGGCAGGTCGGGGAAGTTCTGGGCGCCCTGGGGGAAGACGGCCCACCTGTGCAAAGGCTGGAAAGGAAGGGAGGGGAAACGGGCGCCGGACACCGCTCACTTACCTGGCCACCGGCCTCCTCCGTCTTCCACGCGTGCAAGCGCTCCGAGCTCCCCGGGGCGCTCCTCCGAGGACGAGGACTCGCAGGTTGTGGCGAGAACTGGAGTGCGCGCGAGGGGGGAGGGGGGACTCAAAAGTGGGTGGGAGGAAAAACATCACCGCCCTCACACCACGAGGAAACAGCGGCTCGCTCGGCTCCCGGGGGCAGAGACAAGGCGCGGGCGCGGCGGCCCGGGGCCACCTGCCCGCCCGCCGCCCGCTCCCCACTTGGCCCGAGAGGCCGGCCGCTCGGCGCGGGCGGGAATTCCGCGAGCAAGCAGCCGCTGCAAGCCCGCACCCTTTCTCCGCCCCGGCACCGCCGCTCTCTTCCCGCTCCCCCGACCCGAAAGTTAAGAAATCGGGAGAAAGTGTGAGGCTCAGCCGGCGACTTTCCCATCACGCAGCGCCCACAGGGCACCCCCCTCCTCTGGCTAAGCGAGCGTTGGGGTCTTAAAGGGACCGCACATCTCCTCCCGCCCCTCCACCCCCTCTGCGCTGGATGCACCTAGGAGCTGCCCGCCGCTAGCGCGCGGCCTGAAGACCCCGGCTACCCTCTGACTTCCCCGCTGGAAGCCCGCAACCCCCTCTCCTCCCGCACGACGGCCTCTCTGCGTGCACCTGGCCTGGTCCTGAGCCGGTGCGCGGGACGCAGGATGAGTTGGCCTCGAAAATTATGCCCTAGCAGGCTGCTTATCATTTCCGGGCATCTCCCAAACCCACGTCGCGGCTAATGAAGTGACCAAGCGTTGGTGCCCTTAAAGGCAGGATGGAGGTGGGTGTGTGTGTGGAGGGACAGGGGACAACTTAGAAACCTGCTTTCGCCCACAGAGGGCTCCTAAGCCCCACGGAAAGGGCCTCTGATAACTGTTAGGTGTCTTGAAGAAAACTTAAGAGTGGCTCATCACAGCCATCACTGTTCTAAGAGTCCTTAGGATTTTGAGTTGGGTCAAGAACCCATCCTTGAAATCACAATAGCACTGCTGATGCCTTGGTGAGCCTGGGACAGACTAGTCCAAATTTGTGTTTATTCGATGAAGTATAGTTACAAAGAATTACCAGAATCCTCTAAGGGCCTGAAAGCGTTGCCTTGAGAGACAGTACCCATTTATATTTAAGCCCCTAAATTTAGAGAGAGCTGCAGGGCTTTTTCGACATGAAACTGCATAATATGGATACTCCTAACATCTACATGCCATGTTATGGCTTACAGAGCACTTTCATATACATCTTCATTACTTTTTAAACTCTCACAACAAACTGAATGATCTCTGTGTGGCCTCAAGTGTTAGAGTTGGTGGGGACCCTCTGGACCATTCAGCTCAACCTCTTCCTGTCACAGAAGAAGAAATTGATGGAGGAGGTGGCCGGAGAGGTGATGTATCCAAGGTCACACAGCTAGTAAATGATAGATTTGAGATTCCAGTTCAGATTTCCTGACTTTCAATCTACTACTCTCTGGCTGTTATCTCCAGTCTATAGATGAGGAAACTGATGCTCAGGGAAACTGTAGCTTGCCAAAAAAAAATCATACATCAGGAAGAGAGAACAAAGGAAATTTAAAACAAGAATAATTGTCCCTGGAAGTTGCTTCCTTTTTCTTCCTTCACAAGTGTTAATATCACCCAACTAGCCGCTGAATTGCTGGAGATGATTATTTCACTGTTAACAAAGAAAGGGGGGCCCTTTCTGAAACGTTGCCTTCAGGGCCCAAAATGTCTAGCTCCATCCTGCTGCTTGGGTAGCCATACATTTACATTGCCACATGCGTTCAATCTGTGCTGTCCTATATTAGTTCGAACTTGCTGATTTGTTGCCTTATAACTGTTCTCAAGCCATTTAAGGCACTGATGTTTTGTCTCACTGCACTGAGTTCTTCAAGGCCAAGGACTGGTTGTTCAATTTCCTTTGTATCTACATCCCCCAACCCCCATCATCACTCCCAACGTGCTGAGAGAGTATTCAGGAAAATGGGTTTCAGGGAACAGCCCGGGACAAACATGGATCTTAGCATTTAAAATCAGTAGACTCACTGAGATTTAAGAGCTCGTCTATTTGGCTACAACCACTGGCTCCCCTTGCTTGATGTAATACTCTGATTACTGCATAACAAACCATCCCAAAACCTTAAAAGCTTAAAATGATTTATTACGATCGAATGGTTCTTTTCAACTGGGCAGTTTTTGCTCAGGATCTCTTGTACACTTGGCAACTGTGTAAGTGGGGTGCTGGAATTCTCTAAAAGGTTCTTCATTCGTGTAAATGCTGGTGGTCCTTGTATTAGTTCCAGTCTTGATTTCTGAATTGGGAACTCCAACATGGGTCCTAACCTAAACTTCCTACCAGATCTTATAAAAGCTAAACTGATGATTATCTCTATGCCTTATTTTTCTCTACTTATTAAATGGAGATTAGAGCATAGATCATCTCATATTCATTCTTTAAAAATGTTTTATTTTGAGATAATCATAGATTTATGTGCAACTGTAAGAAATTATTCAGAGGGATCTCAAATACCCTTCACTCCCAGTAGTAACATCATGCATAACTATAGTACAATATTACAAACAGGAAATTGACATCAGTGCAATCCATCCACCTTACTCCAATTTCACCAGTTTTATATGCACCCATCTGCCTGTGTGTATAGCTCTGTGAAATTTTTTCACGTGTGTAGGTTGATGTGATCATCACCATAGTCAAGATGCTAAACAGTGCCAACACTACAAGGGGCTCTGTTACTCATCACCTCTCCTCTTCTTCCTACTCCCTGGCAACCACCAAACTGTTCTCCGTCTCTATAATTTTGTCATTTAAGAATGTTACGTGTGGGCTTCCCTGGTGGCGCAGTGGTTGAGAGTCCACCTGCCGATGCAGGGGACGCAGGTTCGTGCCCCACATGCCGCGGAGCACGTGAGCCATGGCCGCTGAGTCTGCGCATCCGGAGCCTGTGCTCCGCAGCAGGAGACGCCACAACAGTGAGAGGCCCGCGTACAGAAAAAAAAAAATAATAATAATATTACATGGAATCATACATAGGTAACCTTTTGAAACTGGCTTTTTTCACTCAACATAAGTCTCTGGAGATCCATTCAAGATGTTCCAGTGTCAAGAGTTTGTTCCTTTTACCGCTGAGTAGTATTCCATGGCATGGCTATATCACAGCTTATGTAACCATTCATCTATTGCAGGACATCTGGATTGATTCCAGATTTCGGCAGTTACAAATAAAGGGGCTATGAACATTTGTCTACTGATTTTGCATGAACCTGAGTTTTCATTTCTCTGGAATAAATGCCCTAGAGTATAGTTCCTGGATTGTATGGTAAGTGCATGTTTAGTTTTGTAAGGACCGCCATATGCTTTTCAGAGTGGCTGTACTATTTATATTCCCCACCAGGAATGAATGAGAGATCCAGTTTCTCTACATACTTGTCTGCATTTCTTGTTGTCATTATTTTTTATTTTAGCCATTCTGATGGGGTATAGCGATATATCATTGTGGTTTTAAACTGTATTTCCCTAATGCTTAATGATAGCTACCATCTTTTTGTGTGTTTATTTAACATCTGTATATCCTTTTCAGTGAAATATCTCTTCATGTATTTTGACATCTTCTAATTGGATAGTTTTCTTACAGTTAAATTTTAGGAGTTCTTTATATATTTTAGGTACTAATCCTTTGTTGCATACATGGTTTGCAAACACTTTCCCCCAGACTGCAATTTGTCTTTTCATCCTCTTCCCATAGGATTTTATAAAACAAAGTTTTCAATTTTGATGAGGTCCAATTTGTCAGTTTTTCCTCCTATGGATTCTGTTTTGACATTAAGTCTAAGGATGCTTGGCTTAGCCCTAGATCCAAATTTTTTTCCTATAGTTTATAGTGCTATAGTTTTAAGTTTTACATTTAAACCTATGATCCATTTGGAGTTAATTTTTATATAAGGTGTGAGATTTAGATCGAGGTTCACTTTTTTGCCTATGGATGTCCAATTGCTCCAGCATCATTTTTTGAAAAACTATCCTTCCCTCGTTGAACTGCTTTTACACCTTGGTCAAACATCAGTTGGGTATTGTATGGGTCTGTTTCTGGTTTCTCTCTTTTGTTTCATCGATCTCTGTGTCTATCCCTCCAACAACAGCACCCAGTTTTTATCATTGTAGACATTAGTAGGATTAATATCAAGTAGAGTGGCTCCTCCCACTTTATTCTTCCTTTTCAAGATTGTTTTAGCTATTCTGGGTCCCGTACCTTTCTGTATAAATATTAGAATAAGCTCTTCTATGTCTACAATACACCCTTCTCAGATATGGATAGGAATTGCATTAAACCTATAGATCGATTTAGGAAGAATTGACAGCTCTAATCTGTTGAATCTTCCAATCCATGAACACAATATGTTTCTCCATTTCTGTAGGTCTTTTCTGATTTCATATAGCAATGCTTTCTAGTTTTCAGCGTATAGATTCTGTATGTGTTTTGTTAGATTCATACCTACGTATCTCATTTTCTTTGGAGCAATTGCAAATGTTATTGTGTTTTTAATTTTGGTTTCCAGGGTTCACTGCTAGTATATATTAATGCAGTTGATCGTTGTGTGTTGATCTTGTAATGCAGCGTGTTGCAGAATACAGTCATTTTATTTTTTTCCAGCTTTATTGTGATTTAATTGACATAGAACATTGTGTGAGTTTAAGGTGTACAACATGATGATTTGATATATGTATATATTGTGAAATGATTACCACAATAATGTTAGTTAACACGTCTATCACCTCACATAATTACATTTTTTTTGTCTGTGGAGAGAATATTTAAGATCTACTCTCTCAGAAACTTTTAAATATATAATACAATTATATTGTATATTTAACTATATGCTAACTATAGTCACCATGCTGTGCGTTAGATCCCCAGGACCTATTTGTCTTATAACTGGAAGTTTGTACCCTTTGACCAGCATCTCCTCATTTCCCTCATCCCCCAGTTCCTGGCAACCACCATTGTACTCTCTGTTTCAAAGTTTGCCTTTTTTTTTTTTTAAAGATACCACATATAAGTGAGATCATACAGTATTTGTCTTTCTCTATCTGACTTATTTCACTTAGCATAATGCCCTCAAGGTCCATCCATGTTGTCAAAAGTGGCAGAAATGAATGTGAAAATGGAGGCATTACAGAATGATTAATGCTGAACAATGTTTTGAGAATACATATTTTAGCCTTTTTAAATGCTTCTTATCCCATTTGAACCTGGAAAACTCTGGTTATTTGATTAACTTTCAAATAAAATAGCAGGACACATAAAGATTAATGAGGAGTATATTACGGTGTATGTTTATTTCTTTATACAGAAAATCAGACCAACCTAAAGTTTGTATTAATCAAATATTTGATTCAATATTTAGAAGTTGACCTTTTAGGACCCTTAAGCTGTATTTAATATGAGCCCCTTTATCACGTGTATGTATTCATGTTTGTTAACTGAGTTTTTGTCCTTGTTGTATTTTCTTCCTGTTGATCGTTTCTAAAAAGTGCTATAACACAGAATTGGTTGTCATTAGTGCGGTTCATCTAATATTTCCGTCTTTCTTCCTTTCAGGTTCATGGTAGAACTTTACCGCCCTTCCTGCTATGGGATTGAGCATGACCAACTGATTTGCTTTGGCCATTGAAATCTTAGGAAAAGCGATGCGTTACTTCAGGATGGAAACCAGGAGCTAGTGCGTAACAACCTGCCCCGTTCCCTGCCCACTACCACAGGAATCATGAATGCATATATTGAAATGAAGCCTGAGTTTCTGAGTGCCTAAGATGAGCAAAGCCCCCATCAGAATTATTTTGGGAGTCTAAAGTGAGTGGTAAATGGAACTTTGTGTATTAAGCTTGTGAGATTTGGAGGTTGCTTCTTTTTGCAGCATAATCTGACCAATCCTGACTGCTGATACCACCAGTAAAAACAATTCTGTTTCCTCATACTTTATAAAAACCAGAAAAGTAAACAGAGCAGCTTATAGAATCTTGGAAATAGAATTAATAGAAGCCATTATTTTTTGGTTCAATATGTTCCTTCTTAGTTAAGCTGTCATTTTTCCATTTATGCCTTTCAGTTACTGTACCAAACAAAAATAACCCAAGATATTTTTTAATTTGTGCTTTGTGGTATATCTGAATAGTATTTTAAGGAAATGATTTTCCTTTGAACTGATTTTAAGATATTTGCGGGAGCATTTTATGCGATTCTCTTCCCAAAGGAGCACATCTCCAGATTTATCATAAAGGCCCATGAAAAAGCAAAATTTGGTTTATGGAAAATTTCGGGAACATACTTATTTTAAAAATTGAGGTAAACTCATCATACTGTGCAGGATTATAGTAAATATCTAAAAGATGAAAGGAAGTGTATTCCTTGATTCAAAATTGTAGCGTGCTCACAATAACCGTGAATGAGTCAAATGGGCAGAGCGTAAAACACATTCACTTCTGACTGAGGATTTTTCACGTAGTTTTTGTTTGTTTGTTTGTTTGTTTTTTGCGGTACGCACGGACCCAGCCACTCCGCGGCATGTGGGATCTTCCTGGACCGGGGCACGAACCCGCGTCCCCTGCGTCGGCAGGTGGACTCTCAACCACTGCGCCACCAGGGAAGCCCTTTCACGTAGTTTAACTACATTTTCAAGCAGTCTCACAGAGGTATGTAAACTTTGTTAACTAGGGACATTGTAAAAACAAACTGGAGATCTAGTATGTCCAAGTGTTATACCGTGCGTAGAAAATGCAATATGGCGGAATAGAAACTGCTTCCCTAGAAGCTCTATTGCTATAGAGCATTTAATCACTTTAAATTGCCTCTGCTTAGATAGCTTACTATAGAACCTCAAGGTACCCACAGCTCTTTAGAACTGCCGTGAACTTCCCACAGTCTTTGCCTTTATTCCAAAGCTAGGTAGCAGAGCATCCACTATTATTCTTCAGCAGAACCAACAGAAGTGCCTATCTCATTGTCTTAACCACGGTTTTAGAATCAAGCATTCCTGAGTTTGAGTCCCAACAAGTCGTATAACTTTTCCGAGTCTGTTTCCTTCTATGTAAAAGGAGGATGATGATGCTGCTGCCGTGGAGGTTCAGTGGCCTAATATATGGGGAGGGTCTGGCTCAGCGCCTGACATATAGTAGACGCCTGCTAGTTCTTTCCAGCCTCACTTTTCCTTCCTGCCCCCATTCCTTAGGCCAAGTGTGAGAGCTTTTCCACACTCGGTAAAGTCCTTTATTAGCTACTCAAGCTTCAGTTTCCCTGTCTTTAGAAGAGAGTGGAGAGAAAAGCAGGAAGAGAAAACCAATAATTAGCCCAGTTTTCCACCCTTTTCTTCTAGGCAGGGAGTAAGTTGGGGAGTAGAGTGCCAACCTGCCTTTAAGTAGAACAGTCAAGAGACTGATGCCAAAATGGAAGTCACTCTGCTTTCACACACATGTGCATCAGCACCGGGTAAGGTCCTGGTGCCGGGAGAACATCATAAAATATTAGATGCAGATTTGGGCCTAACATCCTCTTCTCCATCTTCATGGCACATGGACTAGGAAACAAGACACAAGCCAGAGTAGAATCGTGAGAAGCCACCTGGATATTCTCACATTCAAATTCCCTGATCTTTCAGTTCTCAAGGAAAGAGAGTTTGTTTCTCATTAGGAAATGATGCTGACAACTCAGCATCAGCGTTATAACCCAGGGAATAAGAGCAGGAAACAGAGGATCTAGAGAGCAAAGATGGCAAACTGCTGACCCAAAGGCTGACAAGAGCCTGCACACGTTTTGCTTGGACTGAACAGGGATTTTTTTTCAAAATTTGAATTGGTTCCAAACAATCTTTAATGTTTATTATTAGGAGATTTCACACAAAAACCTTGATTTCCAGTTCCTCTTGAAAAATTAGAATTGCTGGCAACACTGGGCTGACATCTCTGCCTAGTAACATAGTCTGGAACAGAGGAGTGGCTGCTGCTTTTACATAGCATACGTGCCCATCAATTGCTACAGTCCCCACCACGCCTTACTGTGTCCCTTTTGTTACCCTCAGGCCTGCTTTACTCATTCAGATTACCTTTCTAGCTTCTAGGGCCATTTGAATTTGAACCGTGGTGTACAGTCATAACTGTCTAACAAGTGGCTCTCTAGGGAGAAAAATAATCCTGATTCATAGCAATTTCCAATTTCTGATATATAAATATCCCCAACATGGCTGATTTCAAGCTACCAGTATGTCGTCACTTAACGCAGAGCTGGTAAGAGATGCGCGCAATTGCCTCTCCCAAGCTGGTGAGACCTGGTACCAGAACACCACTCGAATCCGCTTTAAAAAGGTT
This sequence comes from Phocoena sinus, assembly GCF_008692025.1. NCBI lineage: Eukaryota > Metazoa > Chordata > Mammalia > Artiodactyla > Phocoenidae > Phocoena > Phocoena sinus. Next base: position 94,454,701 of record NC_045784.1, read on the forward strand.
CAGCAAAGTAAGTGGGATGGTCAGGGGTGTGAGCCAGGAGATCTTATTCACAGGCTAAGAGTCAGAAATCAATGAGAAAAAGTCAGATTCAACACCTGACATGGAACCCATCATTAAGTCAACACTACGTCCTTGTTCCCTACCTCTTTTTAAAAATCCCACAGGCCAATTATCCAGTTTGGGGGCATGGGTAATGTGCGAGGGAGGTGTGGACTGATGAAGGGTTGGCACTAGCTCGACGAGGTCAGATGACAAACTACAGGCCCCCTGACCGTGCTGCTGAGTCCTGCCTGTCAGTCGAATACTACGCTCCTTTTCTCCCTGTGAGAAGGGAGGGGACGAGGGAGAGCAGTGAGCTGCCTATTTAGAAGCCAAGTTGGGAGTGAAATGGAAATAGGCTGTGAATTACATCCAGAAATCTCTTCTCACACTAGAACTGCAGGGCTGCTGACCTCAAATGCAGATGGCAAAGACCACAAGTAGGGACATCCTCTTCTCACATCCCATACTGGAAAATGACTGAGTGTGCGTAGAACAGTATTCTAGAAGGTGAAAACTCTACAGCACCTTTGGGACAACTTAGTCCAAATCTGATTAACTTACACAGGGAGAAACTGAGGCCCGGGGAGGGGGCAGGGGGTGAGTAAGTTGCTCAACCGGGTCTGGAAGCCTGGCTTTCGGACAGCCAGTCTCAGACATTTTTTTCTACATCATACTGCGTCTCAAGGAGTTAAAAAGTGGACGCTTCAGTCCACAAATGGGTTGTGTTGCCAAACCAGCAACATGAATAATATTTTTTGACTGAATCAACTGTCTGTTTAGGCATCATGTAGACACAGTCAGACACTCATCTCCAGTTTTCCCTGTGTTTGGATGGTTTTAAAACCTAACAGAGAATCTGCACGCCCAGGGAGTTTTGCCAAGAAAATCTGAAAATCTAAACAGCCACTCTCACATTGGCCCTGTAACCAAGTGTCCGAATTTTTTTTTTTTCCTTTTTCATATTAGAGAAAGTATGTTCTTGCCACAAGAGAAGCAGCATCAGAACCTGGATGGATCCTTGAACTGAGAATTAGGATTCTTGGCTCTGGTCCTGACTTTGCTTTGGATGGGTCACATCCTGACCTCCCTGTGGGCCTCAGTTTCCCCATCTGTTCCTTCACGCTCTAGCAGTCTTTGATTGTAAAATCATATTCCAGGTGCCCAGTCACTAAGCTTGTTGGTCCCTTCCAACCTGTGTTTTTGTGGCCACAGAGCATTCTAGAACCCAAGTGCCAGAGACATTGCCGAGCCTCTGAAATCCTGCAGGACTTGCTTGTTGGGCTTATTCTCCACAGCAGCTAATTTACATACGCAGCCCCAATGTCTATACTCATTAGGGACCCCTCATCTCGCTGCCTTTGAATTTTCCTGGTAACCTCTCAGTCATAAAAGCTGCCTGTAATCGAAAAAAAAAAAATCTCCAAGAATCATATCTTTAAAAATAAAAAGCCTAAACCCAAATGAACCTTTTACTAGATTATGGGCTCCAGTGCTTATTCCTCGGGGGACTCTTGTGAAATCAGAGACAAAAACTTGAGAACAATCAGACAAAGAGAAATGTCAAATGAAGGTTTGGGTTTATTTAATTTTAGTGTTTTCAAATCCACCCTGGGTTGAGGGGAGGGTGGAAGAAGCACAGAGAAACCCCCTCCCAGCTGCAAAGTCCACGTGCTCAGCCATGCTTTTCTGTCACTTAGAGTTCAGCTTTCCCCAATATTAATGGAACTTAAGCCAAACAAGAGTTCCTTTTATGCTTTCTCCCCCCCCCCCAACTCCGTGCTTGCTAAGTCCTGTGCAAACTTGCCACAGTTCCCAAGCACACAGCTGTGAAATGATCAGGGCTGGACTAATGCCAGTACAAACCAATTTATTGGGGTCCTGAAATTAACTAAAACCTAGAAAGCCTGATTAATTGTGGCACAGCACAGCAAGGAGCATTCAGGGGGCCACAGCACACACGGGGACTCTGTCCTGCCCCTTGATTGACACGACGCATAAAGAGTTCCTTCTGTGGATGGGGCTGTGCTGCTCTCACTACTTATTCATCCATAACCAAAATGTCATTGAGTCCAGCAGGGAAAATGGTAGTTAGTGGGTCTTAGCTACCTATGGAATCAGCCAATCCCATAATGGTAGTGCTTGGGATTAATTTCATTTAATTTAATTATCATCTTCTGGCCGCCCATTTGACAAGCTCGACTTTTTTCAAAACAACAGGGACTAAATATGCCTTCGGAGAGTCATCGTCGACAGCTAGTGCTACTGCCATTTCTTGGAACACCTTACCACATAAGACAAGGAGAAGGAGAGTGAATCTAGGGCAAATCATCAAGGTCAAAAGATATTGGTGTCCCCTACAGACCAGTGCTTTTCTTCTCAGTTCCAGTGCAAAGCAATAGCAGACCAATGCATTGCAAAAAGAGTCCTCCTCTACTGGGGAGGAGGGATAAATTAGGAGTTTGGGGTGAGCAGATGCAAACTACTATATATCAAATACATAAACAACAAGTATCTTGTACAAGTATCTTGTACAAGATACTTGTTGTTTATGTATTTGATATATAGTAGTTATATAAACTATATATGTTATATAAACTATAATGGAAAAGAATCTGAAAAAATATATATATACACATACATAACTGAATATATATATATTATATATATATATATATAACTGAATCGCTTTACTGTACAGTAGAAACTAACACAATATTATAAATCAACTTCAATTAAAGTTGATTTAAATATAAAGTTCAGGGCTTCCCTGGTGGCACAGTGGTTGAGAGTCCGCCTGCCGATGCAGGGGACACGTGTTCGTGCCCCGGTCCGGGAAGATCCCACATGCCGCGGAGTGGCTGGGCCCGTGAACCACGGCCACTGAGCCTGCGCATCCAGAGCCTGTGCTCCGCAACGGGAGAGGCCACAACAGTGAGAGGCCCACGTACCGCAAAAATAAATAAATAAATAAATAAATAAATAAATAAATAAATAAATAAATAAAAATATATATATATATAAAGTTCAATTAAATATATTTCAATTAAAAATAAAAATGATAAAAGACTCCTTACCTAAAAGTAGTAAGTACAATGTCAAGACTCCTGAGGTGTTTGCGAGTGGAAGCTCTTGAAGGCAGAGGCAGTGGCAGCAAGGAGACTTCTCAACCTTGGGAACAAGGCATTGCTGTAAAGTGCTCACTTGTCAGCACGTAGGGGGTTTCCCCTTCTGCCCAGATGTCTTAGAGCCCTGGTGTGGGCACAGTTGTCTAACATGTAAGCTTCTAGAGTGCCAGACCCACCTCTGGCGGGTTCTCTTTGTCAGCCCCAGGCCTAAAGCCTGCCCTGAGTACATCCAGGCTGACTGAACAGTGCGCTCTGATGCAGTTGTGCCATTGTTAAGGCACTGAAAGAGTTCCTTGCCGTTGGGTAAAGTGCTGCTGTCTCAAGCTTCCCCAGGTGTCCCCTGCAGCCTCCACTGCTCCTGCCCCTCCCCTGGGACCCTCGGGCATTCCCCACGATCCATAGCTAAAGAGTTAATGGCTGGCACAGCAGAAGGCCTTCAGTACCCTGTGCCCATGGGCCTCTGGCATCTTTTCTAGTTGTTTATTACCCAAACTGGACCAGAAAGTAACTATTTTAGAAATCACCCTAAGTACATCACAAAACGATACCTTCATTGCTGGTGGTGATGAGGAGAAACTTACTGATAAAAGCACCCCAGGATCTTCATGAGAAAGACACCAAGCATCTGTTTCATTCCTCATGGCAGCCCTGAAGCCGTGAGCACTGGCGTTGCCGCAGGTTCCCTGGGTAGAGAGCATGGCATCTAGTACAAGGGCTGGCAGGAAGTGGGTGTGCAGGAAGTGTGCAGGGAAGCAGGTAATTCCGGCTGCTGACGAAGTTGCTCTTGCCACTCTCCTTGGCCGTGATCTTCCTTCAGGATAGGCCAGCTCTGGGAGATTGAAATCTCCCCATGGGAATAATCATCGTTATTAATAATCAGAACACTACCTACAATTTATTAGGTACTCACTGTGTGTGGACATGACGCCAAGCACTTTTCCATGTATTCTTTTGAATGTATTCAAAATGTATTTCGAATGATTTACATGGATTCGTTTACATGTATTATAAATGGCCTCAGAACAACACTGTGAGGTAGGTATTATTATTGTCATCCCATCTTTTACAAATCGGAAGGTCACATACATAGTAAGGAGTACAGCCAGGACTCAGATTCACGGCTGCTGAGTCTAAGACCCATGCCCTTACCCGCTCACTCTCCCACCAGTCTGTGGCTCCATGCGTTCAAGACTGCAGGCCATATGCCTACACAGGTCTTGGTTTGAATTACTGCCTCTATTTTCCTTTTCCCCACACTCTCTGATAGTGAATCCTCTGGCTCGCCTGTCCCTAGATTCCCCACTCACCACCTCCCCATCTTCATGGTGTTTCACAGGCAAATAAATAGAATAGGCAGGGAGCCAAAAATTATACACTGAGTCCTAAAAAAAATAAATAGACCCACCTTCTCTCTTTAGAGGTTGGATTAGAAGAAGAGGGCTGTCTGATTATGTTCATGACCCTAGAAACCATTCTCAAGCAGAGACAGCCAAGCCAATAATATTTAGAAAAATAACAAAAATTGACTGTATTTAGCTCTGCAGAGGAATCCTGCTGCTTATTCATGGTTAAATATTAACATCTCAGCTGTTTCTGGCCATCTGAGTGACGGGCCATAGATGTGGATAAATGACCTTCTACAAACTCAATCTGGCTGTCAGCTTCTTAGAAGAAAATAAGAGTTATCTTCATATTAAGAGTTAGTGAAACCAGGGGATATTAGCTGTACCTGGTGCATTCAAAGTCCAAAGAAGCCCATATGAAAGTTAAGTTATAGATGGTTGGAGCTAAAAGGAATGTATAGATTGCACCTCTTTCCCTTGTATTGCAGATGAGGAACTGCAGACCCAGAGAAGGAAAGAGACATGTCCAAAGTCACACAGTGAGTTACTGTCAGGGTCTAGCCATCACCCTTATTTTATATGAATGAGACTGAGGCCCAGAGATTTGTCAAAGGCCACAAGGCCAGTTATGGTGAAAAGGCTGGGCTAATCAATATGTTTTGCCTCCGTATCTCATATTCCCAGATATCCAAAGGGAGTGACTAGATAGCTTATACCTGCAGGGGTTTCTTATCTCAGGCCACGAGCTCAGTTGTGTAGGAAATGTAACTTAAATCTTCCATAACGAAACCTCATTTCTACATCAAGTCTTCCTTCAGGCAGGTAGTAGACTCTCAATCTTAGTCACTTCTGGTCCTCTAGATCATTTCTGGCCCCTCCTCTTTCTTCTGAGTTGTATGTAAGCTCTGAAGAGTTTCGAATTTGCCCAGAATGGCGTTGGAAAGATACGGGGGCTGGGGGCTGGCGGTGGAGATGCTGGCATCTACTTGCACCTGTAGCATCTTCTCTGGTCCTTGGCTGTAGATTCAAGCAGGCCACTGTTGCACTGGCCTTTCTTCTCCACCACAGGGCTTCCCCAGTTCCAGCTCTCCCTCAACCACTTCCATGCCCCTCGGGCCCATGGGACACAGGACATCCCCCCGTCTCTTTGGAGTTGCAAGAAATTCAATGGGGCTGCCTCAGACCCATCTGTAGACATTTTTTCCAATTCCACATAATCTGGACTATGGTGAGCTACAGGACCAGACTCCTCTCGGGTTCCCTAAACTAGCTCGGAAATTCATGGTTCCTCCTGCCCCCAGGATCCCTCCCAGTGAAGTGTCAGACACGGAACCCTCACTTGGGGCTCGTTATGCTGACTCATTCCCACTTTCCTTGCTGCCTCTCTGACTACCCCATTTGAAAGATCTTTACATCGATGTAGGAGTGCAGAAGACTCTTTTCCTCACATCCTCTGTTTGATGCCCAGAGACTCAGGCTAAGGGATAAGGAAACTCAAAGCCTGTCGCTCTCAAATGATTATCTCTGCTATAAGTTTGTTGCTGTTTAATATTTTTTAATGAGTCCTCAGGTTCACAGAGATGGAATCATCATCATACTTGCTTTAAGAGGATGTGTTCCACACATGACCCTCTTTGACTTAACTAGTTATTTAGTTTTAATAATTGTAATAGACACCCGAAACAACCCCACTCAAAACGAAAGCTAGAAATTTAGAACCTTAATAATAACCTACATCTAACCGTGTGTTCCTTCCCCCACCACACCCCTGCACCCCCCTGCCAACCCTACCCGATGTAATCATGATCCTGAATCCCATGCTCACCGTGCTTTCGCTTTCGTGTTGATTTAACGTTAATACATTTACATGTCTTACAGAAAGTACTTCTTAATCTTTAAAACCATGGTTGTCTTCAATTCTATGAAAAGGGTATCATGTCTTATGAAAATCGCCTTGGACTTTGTTTTTTTCACCTAATGTCATATTGTTGACTTCATCAACACTGTCGCGCATGACTCTAGATCATTTATTTTGACGGCTGTACAATGTTCCACCACATGAACATATCCCAGCTTACTCATCCAGACTCACATGGACAGGCATTTGGTTTGTTTCTATGTGAACTTTAAAAGCCAACAATTGACTCTTTCCTTTCTCCCGTTATTTATGCTGTGATGGCCCTACTCTGAAGCAATGGATGCTGATGCTGAGTGAATCAGCCTGAATAGGAGACAGGTAATGGAATAACAGGAAACGCCTAGAAGGAAAACGTAACTTTGGTTAATATATCAAAAATTATGTAGATGCAAACTCGAAGGCTTTTTACCTAATTAGACCCTAAGCATGGCATTCGTTGGTCAAAAGGAGCAGTCCGAGGGGGAGAGCAGGGTGGGGATGGTTCCTTGCAGCTGAGCCCAGGTACTGAAAGAGCATCTCAAAGAACTTGTTTTGTAGGAACAGAGTCTTTATAGTAAAAAAAAAAAACAGTCTATCACTTAGCCTATTTCCTCCTCCTCTTTCTCCTGATTAGTTTTGCTCAGAAGTCAGGATAGGTGGGGTGGAGAAAATTTAAGAGAGATTGTGGCTCCTGGCTCAGCAATACCATGAGTATCCTTTAGTCATGTTTTAGATTATCTCCCCATTTACTAAAGAACATTGACTCTGCTGAAGTTAACACCACCATTAGTGCCAAAGCGACCCAATCTAGATTTCTTAACATATTTCCCTTTCTCTGTCACAATTAAGTACCTCATGACACTGACAAGTGCCACTTAGAGGCAAAATGCTGAAAACGAAGAATTTTACTGGAGATTCAGGGTATGAAGTGTGTTTATAAGAAGAAGGAAGGTGGTTTATAAGTTTACAAAATTATTTAAAGGTGGGATTTGCTTTGAGGATCTTCTTTCCTCTCAGTCTATGGCTTATGAACTGATTTAGGGAAAAGATCAGGCAGCTTGTTGGTAGGGAGGGGTGCGTGATACTCACTGTTCATCTTCTTTAGCCAGTGGGTAGCCAGCTGCTGACTTCTACTCCTTTAATTTAACTTCTAATGTCAATACAAAGCTTATTCTTCAGACTGACACCATGTGCTTACAGCTCCAAGAATCATTTGCTGGCAACTATGATCGATGTTTCAAAGGAGAAAGAAAGGTTGAAAATTATTTGGGGATACTGTTTTTTATTCACCCCCCACCAACATGGGAGTTACCAAAAAAATATAGGAAAAAGTAGAAATATGCTACTGATAATGTTTAAAAAATACAAAAAAAAAGATTAAAAAATACATATGGTTCTGGGTGAGATATACTACAGATTAATTTCAGAGTTACTGTACCTTTTAAAAGCACAGTCTTTTAAACACTTTTTATTATTTTAAGTATATATATATATATATATATATATATTTTTTTTTTTTTTCTTTTTACTACCCCATTTCTCCAGGACTCACTTCTCCCGTTAGGTGTCACAAGAAAACAGATAATATATATTTCATGCCCTCCATGGACATCACTTATCTTTTTTTTTTTAACTTTAGTACAACTCTCTTTATTAGCTGTATTTTTGTATATTTCTTCCCATTGATATTTTAAGTATATTTTAATACACTTTTTATTTTGGAATAATTTTATATTTACAGAAGAGTTGCAAAGACAACGCAGAGAGTTCCCATATACCTTTCACTCAGTTTCCCCTAATGTCAACATCTTACACAACTATAGCACATTTTCCAAAATTAAGAGATTAATGTTATTGGTATATTACTCTTAACTAAACTCCAGCCTTTATTCGGATTTCACCAGTCTTTCCACTAATAGCCTTTTTGGGTTCCAGGCTTCCATCCAGGATACAACATCACAATTCAGAAACTGTATTTTAAATGGGAAGAACCAACCAATTAGAGAGACAGTTGAGAGAAAGCCCATCATGCCTAAAGCAATTAGTTATTAGATTTTGCAGTTGCATGAGTTTCTGAGGGAATGACAGTAGGGAAGGGCAGGTGGTGGGAGGCTGGGAAGAAGAATTAATTAATTAAAGGAGGCTTTTTTTCATATTTTATTTGTTATTATTAAAGAGCTCTAAGCCTCATGCAAATGGAGAAGGAGCCACAACTGCTATCAAGAATACAAAAGAACACAGAGACCCCCAAAATGAACCCAAACTGCACCTGACTTTCAGAGCACCCGTCTCTCATTTCTGCCTACCCTGACTCTACTCCCAAATCAGTTAACAATATTTTCTTAACAGCAAAAAGATTTCTTTTATTGGGATATATCCATCTTATCTTAGCAGGGAAATAAATATCAGGAAATCTCCATCTCAGTAGCCATGTGAGAGAGAAAAAAAATCACCATCAACTCAAGAATAAGAAACCAAAATATATGTATCTTTCAGTCTGTAACACCCCGGATTAGGCCCGAATACAGTTTCTTTTTTTCTCCCTCCCTCCCTCCCTCCCTCCCTCCCTCTCTTACCCACCTTCCCTTCTTTCCCTTTCTTCTATCCTTTTTCTCTTTTTTCCTTTCCCCTGTCTCTCATTTTCTTGTTCTTCCCTTCTATCTTTGGGTCTTTAAAGGAGGCTTTTAAAAAAATATTTATTTATTAAATAAATGTGCCGGGTCTCAACTGCGGCATGCAGGCGGGATCTAGTTCCCCGATCAGGGATCAAACCCAGGCCCCCTGCACTGGGAGCGTGGAATCTTAGCCACTGGACCACCAGGGAAGTCCCCTAAAGGAGGCTTTTATAAGAGTCAAATAATTTTGTACAGTTTTGTCAGAAAGACTTTTTATTTCCCTGAGGCTCACCATGATGGCCAGGTTCAGGAAAATGTGTAAAGTAGTCATGGTGTAAGGAGGCACTGTGGTTTAGAGAAATTTTCCTAATTTTAGCAGTTAGGAAATTTGGGCTCTAGTCTAAACACTATCACTAGACACTTCTGTGACCTTCTGGAATTCACTAACTGGCTCTCTGCCTCCGTTTCCTCATCTATAAAATGGGAGGAGAGTTTTACTTAACTCATCTCAAGGAGGTGTTTTGAGAAGCGAATGAGATAATGCGTGTGAAAATTCCTTTGGGGCAAAGGGGACAAAAAGCACTATTCATATGCAAGGTGCACTTATTAATAAGAATAAGAATGTGATTATGTGCAAATCAGAGTGAGCTGATTCTCCATCGAGAACGATTCTGAAAGCTGAAGGTTGGCATTCTTGGTTTCATTCAAAACGTCTCCAGCCTTCTGGGTTCTTTGCGCTTGGATGACAAATTGATTGTGACCTATTGAGACTCAGATGTTTCCATTTCCAAAAGTAAGGCATCAGATTTTTTAAAAAATGAAAAGAAAAGGAAAGCAAAATTGGGCTTCGTCTTCCCCGTCACCCAAGGAGCTGGCTGAGAAGTGAAAAATTAAATCAAAGACATGTTTTGACTATGTGTAACCAAGCAAAGAGCTCCAAGTGACTTTGTCATTGTATTGACTAGATCTTCTGGTTGTCTGGGCGTCATAAGGGCAGTCTCAGAAGCAATTTTATATCAATTTTCCTATTTGTGTACCAGTTGGGTTTTGACACATCAAGGACACTGCGCCCCCAAGAATTCCCACTGAAAGTGGACTCCCCGTAGCCAAAATATATTTGATGCCGGATAGATTTCAACTGAATTGAAAATACTCTAATTACAGTAAAACATTTGGTCTTTACTCTGTACTTCCTTGGTCTTATCTCTTTTCCAGAAATGTTAACAAATTGATCCATTTTTCAGCTGCTTCAGAAACATAAATAAAAATGCTGACTGTATTATTCTCACCATTTTCCTGCCCTCCAATGCTCCTGAGAAGTACGTGTGGTGTCTGTGTTACAGCTCATATGTGCCAAAGAAAAAAAAATTCTGCCGATGGGCTCTAGATATGTGTTAATAAGCAGCTCAACCTGGCTCAAATTGGAATTCCTTCGTACATTAAAAAATATTTACGCAGCATCTAATATTTATTAGGTAGTAGAGTTCCTTAAACCTCAAATAAATGCATATGTACTTGAATGATGGTTATTGAATAATGATAATTATAATAGTAATATGTGCCAACATTGAGCTAAGTATGCTTTATTTCGTTTACTCTCACAAGTCAAAGAAGTTGGCTTCTGATACTTCGTTCCAGTTAGGTCAGATGTTCATTCAACCTGGACATCTAAATTAGGAGCTCTTATCCTAATGGTTTTGAGCTACCTTGACTACTTTGTTTCTTCACATTTGCAAAGCACACCTTTTCTTCTTTGTTGGAAAGTTTAAATTAAGGAATCAATTTATTTTACAGTTATGGGGCTATTCAGTATTTGGGGTTTTTTGTTGGGTCTTTCTTTTAGTTTTTATTTTATTGTGATAAGAACACTTAGATGAGATCTACCTTCTTAACACATTTTTAAGTGCACAATACAATATTGTTAACTATAGACACAAAGTTGTACAACAAATCTCTAGAATGTGCTCATCTTGCATTACTAAAACTTTACACCCATAGATTAGGAAGTCCTAGGAACTCCCCATTTATTCCTCCCCACCACTCCTGTCAATCACTGTTCTGCTCTCTGCTTCTATGAGTTTGACTATTCTAGATAATTCATATAAGTTAAATCATACAAAGCATACTTTGACCCATTTTGCAGATAGTCTTATCACTTTAATGAATTATCTCACTTGAGGCTCATGAGTCCCATTAGGAAACTGAGGCTCAGGAAAGCTGAGTAGCTTGCCCAAAGTCATGCAGCTTGTAAATGGAGCCTGTTGTACTCCAGCACCCATGCCTTTAACCACTTTGATAACTGCCTTGATCCAAAAATAGAAGGAGATCCTAGGTTTGAGCTAGTTCATTCAGTAAAGATCAAATGTCGCCAATAAAAAACTCACCCTCTACTCTCTTTCATTCATTCATCCTTTCAACAAGTACTTATTGGGCACCAGCTATGTGCCAAGCATTGTTATAGGCTGTGGAGAGCATCAGTTAACAAAACAGGAAAGAATGGACAAAAATCTCTGCCTCCGTGAGGCACACATTTTAGTGGCAGGAGGGGAGATAAATAATAGACAAGATAAATAAGCAAATATGTACCATGCTGGATGGTAATATATACTGTATTAGATCAAGCAGAGAGGGAGATAGGGAATGCATATGAGGAGGGTGGGGTGAGGTTTGCAATTCTAGGATAACCTTATTGAGAAGGTGACAGTTGAAGAGGCCAAGAAAGTGAGCCATGCGGATATCTAGGAGAAGAGTGTTCCAAGTAGAAGGAGCAGCAAGTTCAAAGGCCCTAACATGGGGCAGTACCTTGTGTGGTCAAGGAACAGCAAGGAGACTGGTGTGGCTGGAGAGGATAGAGTGAGGGGGAGAGCAGTAGGGAGATGAGGTCAAAGAGGGAACAGGGCCAAATCCTGAAGGGCTTTGAATGTCATAACCAGGATGTTGGTTTTAACTATGAGGGAGATGGTGAACTGCTGGAGGATTTTGAGCAGAGTGTTATCTGATTCGTGTTTTCATAGGGTCACTATGGTTCCTATGTTAAGAATATACTTATGGTGGGCCAGGACAGAAGCAAGTACATCAGTTAGAATCCTACTGTAATAATTCATGAAAGATATGATGATGACTTGGGCCAATGTGGCAGAGTGGTAAGAAGTGGTCAGGTTCTCAATCAGCTTCGAAGGTAGAGTTGACATAACTTTCTGATAGATCGGATGTTAGGGGAAACCCCAAGGTTTTGGATCTTAGCAGAAGGAATAAAGAGTTGCCATTTACTGAGATGTGAAAGACTACAGTTAGAGCAGGGAGGAATATCAGCAACTGAGTTTGGACGTGTTAAGTTTAAAATACCTAACTGACATCTAAGTGTGGAAGTCAAATAGGTAGTTGGAGTCACCGCTGTTTTGATGGTATATAAAATTAACACCCTGGATGAGATCCTCTAAGGAACAAGTGTAGATAGAGAAGAGAAGAGGTACTAGGACTGAGCCCTGGGCACTCCAACATTTAGATGACAGGAAGATGAGGAGAAATCAACATAGGAGACTGAGAAGAAGTGGCCATAGCAGTAAAAGGATAAAGAAGTGAGTGTAGCATCCTCGAGCCCAAGTGAGAAAAGTATTTTAAGGAAGAGTGAGTGACCATCTGTGAAAAAGTGTGCTGAGGGGTCGAGTAAGATGAGAACTGAGAATTAATCCTTGGATTTAATAATATAGATGAGTGACATCACCAGTGAGTGATCTTGATCAGAGCAGTTTTGGAGAAGTAGTGGAAGCCAATGCCTTATTAGAACAGGAGGAAGAGAATGGGAGACTGAGAGTATATACGATCCTTTCCAAGGAGTTTTTCTATAAGGGGGAAAAATAGAGCCATAGCTGGAGGGAGAAGTGGAGTCATGAAGAGGTGTTTTGGTTTAAAGATGGGAGAAATAGCATGTCTTATGCTGTTAGGAAAGATCCAGTAGAGAGAAATTTCTTAGTGTCCTCATCTGTCAGGTGTTACTAGTTTGTGACATTTGTATCAAGCCATGTGCAGTGGTTCTCAAGCTTTGCTTTGTGTTAGAAAAAAATCCCAATGCCCAGACCAATTAAATCAGAACCTCTGGAGTTGGGGCTTAGCAATTAGCATGTGTGTTTGGGGAGCTAGGTCCTCTCTTAGGTGATTCAAGGGACTGTAGAAAAGCCATTTGCCCCCATCTAGCTTCTTTCCCATCCACTAGATCTTCAGGGTTAAGTCAATGTCCTGTACAGTTGCAAAGGAGATAAAATAATGTGGCATTATCAATCTTAACAGCTTAGAGGAAACTGTTCCAGACCCTTGCCAGTGTGACAGCTAGTGTAATACACGATCTGGCAGAGATGAGACAGCACAGATAATTTTTGCTTGGGGCTGGAAAGAATAATTCCTCATTTCTCATTCTTTTGATTGTACATTTTGATTTTAGTTGTTCTTTTTGAGTCAGAAATGCCCTTTGCTTTTGCAAGCAGAACATCGCATAGGTGGTAGAGCAGCAGGCACTGCTCACCCAAACTACAGTGCCTTCTCAGGGTTCAGGATAGGAAGCTGAGGCTTGAGGTCTCTGCCCTTTCCCCCTTGCTGCTAGGAATATGGACATACTAATAGATACACAGTCCTATAGCGTCCTTTAAAGAAACCACATTCAAGGCCCAATACGCTGTGTGACCTGAGAGATCTAAACCAGGTGCTATGGAAGCAAGGAGAAAGGAGCCATTAATTCTAACAGGGATACTTCATTCACGTATTAATTCAAGAAACCTTTACTAAGCACCTATTAGGTGTCAGGTACTATTCTAGGCATTAAGAATAATCAGTGAACAAAACATGCCTTTGTGAAACTTATATTCCAATTGAGGAAGACAGAAAATAAACAATAAACACAATTCGTGAGGTAAATTTAATTACTGTTTTCAAACTTTCACCCTCCTTCTATCTATACTTTTTGCCATGTAACTCTGTAGTTCCTCCTACTAGATATAAAGTATATTATTGGTCTATAGTATCCCATTTATGTTGATTTTGGCCATGAGACTTGCTTTTGCCAATGGGATATTGGTGGAGGTGATGTGAACAAAGGCTTGCGCAGTTGGGCTTGCTTTCTTGTGCTTTTGCCATAAGCTTGAGAAAGATAAGCTCCGGGTAGCCTGCTGGTCCAAAGATGAGAGGCAAGCGAAGGAGAATTAGACCCAAATTGCAGTTTGCAGCCAACCCACAGTCAACCAACAAATACATGATTGAGGGTAAATGATTGTTGTTTTAAGCCACTGAGATTTGGGATGGTTTGTTAACATACAATTATTTGGCAATACTTGACTGATATGTCATATATATAAAACTTCATATATACATATGAATACACACACATATATATATACACACACGCACATATGTATGTATAGGTATGTTAGAAGATGCTAAGTGCCATGGAAAAAAATTAAAAGTGGAAGTGGAAGGGAAACCAGTGCTGGGGTCAAGGGGTGATTTACATTATTAAATAGGGTGAGCGTGACAAAAGAAGAACGAGGGGTGGGGAAAGTAATGGAGCATAAGGACCACAGGGAGACCAGATCTTGCTGGGCCTTGCAGGCCATTGAAAAGGCTTTGATTAGCTCTTTCTTCAAGAAGTCCTATTTTCCAAATAAAGTGTTATTTCAAGACCACTTTCTGAGCACTAAAAATGCTTATTACTACTGGATTGGTCATTGTGTATTTTGTTTAAGTAAAATACCCTGTGAGTTTATACTGGTCATTCTAATTCATACTCAGGATGACATGGGGTTCTATTAACCTCTTCTACTTTACATCTATACCTCCCTTTTCCCACACCGGGTATCCTTGTTGTCAAGGACAGCAGTGTTGATAGAATTGGAATATCACTCAAATATTCATTTGCTTTGTCCCACATTACATTCAAAGCTGAAATGTACACATATTTTGGCCCAGCAATTCTAATTCTAGGTATTTATTCTTAGAATAAAGCTCTTCTGTGTGCATAAAATAGGCATGTATCAGGATATTCATTGTGGTCTATTTCATAAAAGAGGGGAAAGAGTGAAAACAACCTGAATGTCCATCAGTAGGGTAATAGGCAAAAAAATCTTGGTGCAGCCATAATATGTAATAATATGCAGCAGGATAAAAATATTCAGGGTATTATTAAGGGGGAAAAGTGAGTTGTAGAATAACAATAACGGCTAGCATTTACTGAGGGCTTAATATATGTTGGATGTTGTCCCAAGTACTTTATATGTATTAATTATTGCCATCATTGCAACCCTGCCTATGAGGTAGGCAATATCATTATCCCCACTTCACAGATAATAAAACTGAGGCACAGAATATTTGAGGAAATTCTCTAAGGTTACATAAGTGGTTAAGTGCTAAAATGGGGATTTGAATTCAGGCAGTTTGACACTAGAACCTATGCTCTTAACCTCCATATTATACCACCTATATCATTTACACAAGTAAGCCCCCAATTTTTATATTAGTATATATACATATATATTTTACTTCATAGAGAAATATTTGGAGGGACATGTATCAAACTGGTAGAGGTGGTTACCTTGGGGTAGTGTAGTGAGATGAGGAAGGCCAAGAGGGACCTTCGCTCTGTCTATATGATTTGAAATTTTAATAAGGAGAATAAAGAATATAGCCATGCATTATTTCTGTAACTTAAAATATTTTTGGAGAAACTAAGAGGTTCTACTTCTGGTAATGACCAACTAAACATCTATTGGACCAACCCTCCTGAAGATAAAAATATAAACTCTGGACAAAATTTGAGAAACAACTCCATCAAGAGACTAGAATGCAGTAGAATGCAGGCAGATTCTGGAGGGTGGGTCAACACTTGGTCCAAGAGAGTGGCAGAGGATGTTCCTTTTTTCAGCTTCTTGCTGAGGGCAGGCCATCGTCCTTGCTGTATTGAGCCAACTAATGCTCAGATAGAAAACTGGCAGGTTTTCTGGACTGAGTAACCACAAGGTAGAGTTTGGGGCATCCACAGCTGCTGGAAAGTGTGGGAAGACTCTCAGAAAGGAAAGCAGCAAAGAGGAGAAGGTACAAATTCTGTGTATAAATTCTTCCCAAATCTCTCGACCTCTGAACTTTAGAGGTGCAGAGTGGACTCCAAGAAGTTCAGCTAAGGATAAAAGAATTGATCTGAGATCAAGCTGCCACCCAGGAGTCAGAGTTTGTAGTTGAAGTCCAACCAATTTAACTGCCTGTTAAAACAAAAATATCAACATTCCTCAAGGAAATATAACATTAACCAGAGTTCCCACAATATAACATTCATGAAGCCCAGGTTACAATCCAAAACTATGTGATGGATGCAGTATCAGGAAAATATGACCCATTCTCTAGAGAAAAAACCTTCAGTGAAGACCGACTCTGAAATGACTCATACTGAAATTAGCAAGCAAGGGCTTTTAAGCAGCTATTGTAACTATGCTCAATGAAGGAAAATATACCTAAAATGAATGCCAAGATTGGGAATCTCAGCAGAGAAATAGAAACTATAAATGAAAAATTTTAAACTGAAAAATACAATACCAAACAATTTTTTAAAATAGTAAATGGGCTTAAGAGCAGAGTGTAGATGACAAAGGAAAGACTCAGTGAACTTGAAGATTGAGCCATAGAAACTATCCAGTCTGAAGAAAAAAGAAACAAATGAAGAAAAAAAAAACACCCAAACTAATATGTAACGCCAGGGGTCAGTAGGGTGATATCAAAAGGTCTAACTTGTGTGTAACTGGAGTTCCAGAAGGAAAGGAGAGGGAGAATGAAACAGGGAAAAAACTTTTTTGAAGAAATAAGGGCTTAAGGGGCTTCCCTGGTGGTGCAGTGGTTAAGAATCCACCTGCCAATGAAGGGGACAGGGGTTCGAGCCCTGGTCCGGGAAGATCCCACATGCCACGGAGCAACTAAGCCCGTGCACCACGGCTACTGAGCCTGTGCTTTAGAGCCTGCGAGTCACAACTACTGAGCCCGTGTGCCACAACTACTGAAGCACACATGCCTAGAGCCCATGCTCCACAATAAGAGAAGCCACTGCAATGAGAAGCCCACGCACCACAGCGAAGAATAGCTCCCCCTTGCTACAACTAGAGAAAGCCAGCATGCAGCAACGAAGACCCAACGCAGCCAAAAATAAATAAATAAAATTTTTTAAAAAAGAAAGAAGGGCTGAGAATATCTAAAGTTTGGTGAAGGATATACATTTACAGATTCAGGAATCTCAGTGAACCCAAGAAGGATATATACAAAGAAAGCCATGCCTAGGAAAATCATAGTCAAACTGATTGGGATCAAAGATAAAGAGAAAATCTTGAGAACAGGCAAAGAAAACGTTACATTATATAGGGCAGCGGTCCCCAACTGTTTTTGGCACCAGGAACCGGTTTTGTGGAAGACAATTTTTCCTCGGAAGGGGGAGCAGTGGGATGGTTCAGGTGGTAATGCAAGCGATGGGGAGCGATGGGGAGTAGCAGATGAAGCTGCTCACCTCTTGCTGTGCTGGCTCGGCTCCTAGCAGGCTGTGAACCGATAGTGGTCTACGGCCCAGGGGTGGGGGACTCCTGATATAGGGAACTAGTGATTCAAATAATCTAGAAATGATCCAGATGTTGAAATTAGCAGGAAAAAAATGGAGTGCAGCAGACAGTTGAATAATATCTTTAAAGTGCTAAAAGGAAAAAAGAACTCTTAACCTAGAATTCTATATCCAGAGAAATTATCCATCAAGAATGAAAGTGAAATGAAAATAGTTTTACATAGAAGAAAACTAAGAGACTTTGTGTCCAGCAAATCTGTACTACAAGAAATTATAAAAGGAGTCGCCTGAAGGGAAATGATACCAGATGAAAACTGGAATCTTCAGGAAGGAATGAAGAGTTTCAGAAATGCTAAATATCTAGTAAATGTGAAAACTATTTCCCTCTTAATTTCTTTAAAATACATATAATCGTTTAAAGCAAAGACTATAACATTATTGTGCTGGATTTAAAACGTATGGAGTAATTATCTGACAACTATAGCACACAGATGGGAATTGAGGTCAATTGACTTAAACAACTGAAACAGTTCTATATTTTATATGAAAAGATAAAAGATTAAGTGCACAATGAAAAGTTAAGGATGTATATTATAATCCCCAGAGCAATCACTAAATGAGTAATACAATGAAGTATAACTAAAATGCAAATAAGTGGATTTTAATTTAGAATGGAATTCTAAAAAAATATTCAGTGACACAGCAAACATAATCCCATCTGGCATTTTGTAGAAATGTACAAGCTAATTCTGAGAATTTATTTCAAAATTCAAAGGACCTAGATTTCCAAAGCAATCTTTAAAAGAACAAAGTCAGAAAACTTAATACACTTGACTTAAACATTTACTGTAAATACTGTAATCAAGACCATATGGTATCGACATAAGGATTGACAAATAGAGCAATGGAACAAAATACAGAGCCCAGAAATAGACCCACACTTACATAGTCATTTGATTTTTGGCAAAGATGCCAACACAATCAAAAAGAAAAGGTAAAGTCTCCTCCACAAACAGTGCTGGAAAACTGGATATCCAAATAGAAAAAAAATGGACTTCCATCTTGTCTCAAGCCATACACAAAAACTAATTTGAGTAGGAACATACATCTAATGTAAAAACGTAATCCATAAATCTTTTAGAAGAAAACACAGGAGTATACCTCTATGACCTGGGGGTAGTCAAAAGTTTCTTAGATAGGACACAGAGAGCAATAATCATACAATTTAAAAATTGATAAATTAAACTTCATCAAAATTAAAAACATTGTTTAGCAAAAGACACAACTAAGAAAATAAACATATAAGCCACATACTAGGAGAAAATATTCACAAAGTATGTATCTGATAAAGGACTGGTATCCAGGATATATAAAGACAAATAATCGAATAAAAATGGGAAAAATATTTTAACAGAATATTCACAAAATATGTGAATGGTCAATAAACACATGAATATGTAGTCAATATCATTAGTCATTAGGAAATTGTTAATTAAAATCACAATGAGATACCACTACACATCGATAAGAATAGCTAAAATTAAATAGACTGACAACACCAAATGCTGTCAAGAATTTGGAGCAACTGGAACTTGCATACATTTTTGGTGGGAGTGTAAAGTGGTATAACCACTTTGCAAAAACACCTTGCAGTTATTTATAAAACTAAATATGCTGCAACCCTAATACCTAAAAATTCTATTCCTCAGTATTTTCCCAAGAAAAATGAAATAATTAGTCCACACAAAAACTTGTATATTAATGGTCATAGCATTAGTATTCATAATACCTCCAAATTGGAAATAAATCATGGGTCCAGTAATAAGTGATGCGGGGGACAGGGGTTCGTGCCCCAGTCCGGGAAGATCCCACATGCCGCGGAGCGGCTGGGCCCATGAGCCATGGCCGCTGAGCCTGCACGTCCGGAGCCTGTGCTCCGCAACGGGAGAGGCCGCAACGGGAGAGGACACAACAGTGAGAGGCCCTCATACTGCAAAAAAAAAAACCAAACAAAAAAAAATTATGCTGAATGAAAGAATCCTAAAACAAAAGAGCATAAACTGTATTATTCCATTTACATAAAGTTCTAGAATAGGCAAAGTGAATCTATGATAAAAAAGAAAACAAAACAAACAAAAAACAGTGGTTGCCTGAGGCAGGGATAAAGGTAGGGATTGACCGCAAAAGGGCATGAGGAACTTTCTGAAGTTTTGGTAATGTTTTATATCTTGAAAGGGGCCTGGGTTACATGTGCATTAATTTTTCATATCTCACTGGTGGTTCAGTGAAGATGTATGCATCTTATTTTTATGTAACTGTAATCTCAAAAGAAAAAAATGACCCTAAACCAATGCTGAACTCTAGTTCATTACAGGCATGCTGAAGTATTTAGGGAGAAGTGTATTGTCATCTGCAATTGACTTCAACATGTATCAAAATAATAAGATGGATGATAAATGGATAGAGGGATAGGGAGATGAAGTGCTTGATAATGCAAAGTACAATGTAAATTGTAGAACCTAGGTGTTTGGTATATAGGTGTGCACTGTGAAATTCTTTCAACTTCTCTGGATGTTTTTAAATATTAATAAAATATTGGAGAAAAAAATAATGGTGGATGTGATTTATCAAGAAGTATCCCTTATCTCCCCACATCTCTTCCTGTGTCTGATTTTTTCATGCTCACCCATATTTAGTATCTGAATTTCCCCCTCCTATTTTGTTCCCTGGGTTATAACTTGTCCCCTCACACTTCTCCCCGCCACCCCCACCCCCCGCCATGTTTCCATAACTCCTATCTCTATCACTAACTCCACTTCAGAATATCCTCAGATAAGGGAGGTAATCAGCTTGTCCACTGGACCTTTTCAAGGGCCCTGCCCCATCGGATGGGACCTCCCATCCCAGGCTCCAACACCCCTCCCTGGCTCCCACTGAAAAGGATTAGCTTGCAGAGATCAAGCTCACAGTGAAGGGGAAATTGCAATGGACACACAAAGGCATCCATCCTGGCTTGTACGGTTGAAGATGGCCTTGTGTGGGGTTTTTGTTTTACCTTACATCCAGATCAAACGTGATGACCTCAGTTTATTACAGAGACAGTTTGCACAGAAAGCAGGCCCAGGCAGTGTCATCAGGGCCTTCCCAGACAAACCATGATATATTTGCTTAGGAACCAAGATGAAATTCAGAGGTCTTGGAAGAAGTCCAACAGGCTTGATCAC
Organism: Phocoena sinus; assembly: GCF_008692025.1. Lineage (NCBI taxonomy): Eukaryota > Metazoa > Chordata > Mammalia > Artiodactyla > Phocoenidae > Phocoena > Phocoena sinus. The sequence goes on from NC_045784.1 coordinate 94,475,522, forward strand.
TGGTTCTCATCTTAGTTATGTTCCTGAGTGATGGTTGTGAATTAAGCTTAAAAGGAAATAAGTCTCCAAAACCTCCAGAACTAGATGTCAGAACATCTAGTCCAATGGTTCTCACCCTTGGCTGTACATTAAAATTACCCGGGCACTGATATTTTTAAAGGCTCCTCAAATGATTCTAGTGTGCAGGTCGAGCAAGTTGGATTATCCAGTCAGGATTCACTGGGATAGGCATACCAGTTGTGAAGATATTGAGAAATACTTTCTTCTTTTTTTAAAAATTAATTTATTTATTTCTGGCTGCGTTGGGTCTTCGTTGCTGCGCGCAGGCTTTCTCTAGTTGCGGTGAGCGGGGGCTACTCTTCATTGCGGCACGTGGGCTTCTCATTGCAGTGGCTTCTCTTGTTGTAGGGCACGGGCTCTAGGCACGCAGGCTTCAGTAGTTGTGGTACGTGGGCTCAGTAGTTGTGGCTCGTGGGCTCTAGAGGGCAGGCTCAGTAGTTGTGGCGCACGGGTTTGGCTGCTCCGCGGCATGTGGGATCTTCCTGGACCAGGGCTCGAACCTGTGTCCCCTGCGTTGGCGGGTGGATTCTTAACCACTGCACCACCAGGGAAGCCCGAGAAACATTTTCAATGAAGTTGGTAAATGTCCTGATACCTGAGTGCCCAGGACACATCGTCTCTTCCAGTCCAGAAGCCCCAGACATCCCCACAATCAGTTACTAAACGCGTAATGTCTGCCCAGCAGGAGTCCTCCAGAACCCTGCTGCAGCATTTAGCCAGATTCCATTCTAATTAGTGCCCAGTACTGTACCCATTTTTAAATATTTCAAGTACCACTTCTGCAGCCAGTGTTGAGAACCACTGATCCGGTCAATTCAGACAAGCATCTGAATCTTTTATCTGTACCACACCAAATAACTGGTCTGACTACATTTCTACCTTTGTCCGCGCATATAACTCGCTTATGATCTTAAGCAAGTCATTTCCTCACTCTGAATGCCATCTGAAAAATGACAGGGTTGAACTAGATCCTCTTTAAGCATGCTTCCAACTCTGAATTGTGTGGCACTGTGATTCTATGACTCATGAGTTCAGCAAAACTAAAAAAGTCTCCAAGAGAAGTGAGAGCCAACCGGATCCAGCCTCCTGTACCCAAACCAACCAAAGAAAACCCACAGTGCGTGCTAAATGTATACTGCTCTTCTTAGCAGACGCGAATCTTTCTTAAAGCTGCACACTTCTCCCAGCCCACCAAGTTATGGGCTTGGAACTTGAAGCGTGGAGATGAATTCTACCTAACCTGAGCCAAAGATGCAAATGTTATTAGAGCCGATTATGAAGTCATCCCGTCCACGTTTAAAGCATGGTCCCAACAGTTCCATTTACAACTTCTTGCAGTAGTGACTTCCATAGAGGGTGACGTACTATAGGAAGACATAATCCATTTTACTTGTTCTATGTTTATTTGCCATCCATTTCATTGAGTAACCCCTTGTTTGTGGATTATAGGGAAGAGGAGAAGTCAGTTGGTTTTTATTGGTCCCTCCAGAAATTTAAACAGCTTCAAGCTGTCCTCTCCCAGTGTATGCCTCTTTTGGCCAAGCGTGCCTTTGATTTTACAATCTCACAGCAATCCTCAGGGCTATGGCTTTTCAAGCACAGCTCACTTTATCTGGATCTTTTCACTTTCCACTTGATCTTTCCCAAGGCAATGTTCCCAAGTGGTAACTGGAACCATGTTTATGATAATCTGAAGTGAGATGGTGAGTTGGCAATTATGTAGGCCATGCAATCATTGTGAATGGCCTGAACTATCCAGGTCACTTGTCTATACTAACAAATAAATAGCGTAGTTGCCAGATCATTTCATTTCATGTAGTGGAGGTATAACTTATCATCTATGCTAATATCTCTGAAATGTACATCTATAATACTGATCTCACCCCAAGTGAGACCAATATCTCTCAAAGTTCAATGCAAAACTCAGAGCCCTCATCTCCATCTCCATTCTAATTGCCCTTATCGCAATGCACCAAATACTCCCCTGTGCCTCAGTACTGATTATTCCCCATATCCCCCAAGCCAGATACCATCAAACAAAGATGAGACCATAATACAACAGTGCAAGGAAACATATGATTTATTTACCCAGTCAGGCCAGAGAAGACTGAATTGGAATGGAAGGAAGGGACTGGACCCACTTATCAACCAAAAGCCTGGTTGGCCTGGACTGGCTTGGTCGTTGACCCACTTCCCTTTACATCATCTTGGGACTCTACCCTCTTCCCGACATGAAATTCCCTCCACAGTGTGTATTTGAAATATTCAAAGTGTGCTCTGTGAAAAGACCACTGTGGCAGAGCCACTTGAAATACTATTTTATCTTTTTTTTTTTGCGGTACACGGGCCTCTCACTGCCGTGGCCTCTCCCGTTGCAGAGCACAGGCTCCGGACGCGTAGGCCCAGCCGCCATGGCCCATGAGCCCAGCCACTCCACGGCATGTGGGATCCTCCCGGACCGGGGCACGAACCCGCGTCCCCTGCATCGGCAGGCGGACTCCCAACCACTGCGCCACCAGGGAAGCCCTGAAATACTATTTTAAATGCAGATTCCTGAGTCCTATCACAACCAATGAATACAGCCTAAAATTGAAGAACCAATGCTATTTATTTTGACCGTATGACTTCATTTGCCTGATCCTTTATTTGCTCAACTAGCAAATGGAGCAATTACCTTCCTGCTTTACAGAGCTGCTTAGAGAGCGTTTTCATTTACATAGTCATTCACCATCTTCAGCTGAAAGTATCTAAACTTAGAGGCATCTTTCACTCTAAATTGTTTGCCTACATCAACTTCTTCATGTATATCAGTGGTACCACCATTACCCTCAGGATTCCAGAGTCAAACCTCGAAGCCCACGGCAACAAATTAGAATGAATCCGTTGTTTGTTTCTGTTTTTTGTTGTTCTTTGTGGTTGGTCTTTCCCCGCCACCCCAGGGGAGAAAAAGAGTGGTGGATTAAAAGCTTGCTTTGTTACCATTGCATAGACATTGTCACAGCGTCACCTTTTTACAGCACAACCTCCAAGCCCTCATCAGGAGTGTACTCTTAGATGGAAATTTGAAGGAGTCTGCAGAAGTTCTGTAGCAAGAATCAAATACCTTGTAAGATACAAATTGGAGTAAGGCAGGCCCCAGGCAACTCCTACTTGGGGTCAATTTCACCCAGATCCGTGAAATCTCTTCTCCTATTGGAGTCCCAGAGACTGCTGGCTATCTAGCTTAAGCCTCTTGGTTGATTTCAAAGTAAGAAGGCTTCCACCTTCATTATCTAGCAAGTGCTGTTCACTATTACTAATCAGAAGCTTACATTTATGGAGCACTTCTAGGCACCAGGTACTGTTCTGAAGACTTTACAAGCTTTCATAGCCAAGAAGTACAGCACTGGGATTCAGACCCAGTCAGCGTGGTTGCAGTGTCCATGCTCTTAACTACCACACTCTCTGCTAACCATTGGCAGGTTTCAGCATCTAGACTGTGGGTGAGGCTGAAAGCTGCCTGCCTCGAAGAATCATCAAAACTTCCTCTTTCTGTCACCTCTGCCCAACTGATGAGAACATGCTACTAAGGATTTGGCAAAGCCCTTAAAAAGGCTCCTGCAGCTACATACATATATAGTAAAAGGATAAAGAAATCCATGGAATGGTAACGACCCCATTTAGGATGGAGGTAGAGGAGGGGGTGTGATCGGAAAAAGGCACACTGAGAGCTCCAACTGCACTGATAACACTTGATTTCTTAAGCTGGGTATGTGTTTAAACACATACCTTTTGTACATCTGAAATATTTCACAATAGAGATTTTAAAAGGACTCCTAGGGGGACTTCCCTGGCAGTCCAGTGGTTAAGACTCAGCGCTTCCACCGCAGGGGGCACGGGTTCAATCCCTGGTTGGGGAACTAAGATCCCACATGCCGCTTGGCATGGCCAATACATAAATGAAATTTTTTAAATTAAAAAATAGATAAAAGGACTCCTAGGGATTGCACTGCCTTAGACAGAGGGGAGAGTTCAGCCTACAGCATTGCGTTTACTGTACTAAGGCCTGAAGAATCTAGAAGTGGGTGTGCATCATCCTTTCTCACAAGGGAGGATATAGTCTGTATAGTCTGTATTATAGTCTGTATTTCCTCTTGGCCATCCTAAATCCCTTTCAAGGTCTGGCAATGAGCAGTATCTTAATATTATAGATACTCATATTCCCAAATCCTGGAACTTCATATTTCTAAACCTGTGAGGGATTGGGGCCTGTATATATGGGGAGGTGGGAGAGCAAGGTAGGCAACCAGGCAGAGGGTAAGGAGGGAAGAAAGACTGGAAGAAGAGTAAATACTTGAATAAGCTCCAAAGATGGAGAGAAAGGGGAAGAAAGAGAATGAAAGGAAATAAGAGCAGAAAATAAGGAGAATGATAGAGCCTAAACACACACACACACACACACACACACACACACACACACACACACACACACAGAGACACAAATGGACAGAGAGGCCAGGGAGAGAAAAAGAAGGAATGGTATAAGGAAATGGAAAGAAGGGAGGCCGAAAAGCAGTGGAGAAGATGTAAATAAGAGCAGAAAGATAATAAGTATTATTAATTGAGGGCCTACTACGTTCCAGACACTGTGCTGCATCCTTTATAAACATTATCTCAAGTGACCATCGCCGTGCCCCCCCCCACCAGTAAACCCATGAGATAGGCATTAATAGGCCCATATTCCACAGACGAGAAAAGTGAGATTCAGAGAACTTAAGACATTTGCCCTAGGTCACACAGCTTGCTAAAATGCAGTTTGACCCCAGATCTGAGTGACCTCAAAGGTTGGGAGCTGAACAAGTGGGCTTACTGCCTCCCAGCAGAAGACATGAGAAAGAAAAAGAAAAGATGTTGGAGAAGGGAACTGAAATTCTCCTACGTACAGGGCCCCACCAGGGAGCAGATGTGCGGGAGGAGGCTGGCTGGGCCTGTGGCGCCCTGAAGGGTGTCCGCCTTGTCAACGGCGGCCCAGCTCAGCTCTAGCTGATCGCTGCTTTGCAGGAATGTGGACCAGCTTCACCAGATACTCTGTTTTTTAGGTAAAGTTCAAAATCCAGATTTTTTAAAAAGGAAGTCTCATGATTGTTTAATGTTAACAACAACAAAAAAATTATTAGGGGAAAAAAACCACCCTGTGGGCCAAATAAAACCCAATTATGGGCTGAATTTGGCTCACCGGCCACCAGTTTACAACCTCTGGATGAAGAATGGCAGATAAAACAGAAAGGAAGAAGAGAGAAATAAGGATCAGAGAACAAGAAAGAGAGGAAAAGAGAAAGTAGGAGAAAAGGAGAAAGATTAAAAAAAAAAAAAAGAAGTCGGGAATTCCCTGGCGCTCCACTGGTTGGGACTCTGTGCTTTCACTGCCCTGGGCCTGGGTTCCATCCCTGGTCATGGAACTAAGATCCTGCAAGCCCAGCAGCGCGGCCAAGTAAATAAATAAAAGTCAGAAAAGAGTGAAGGATCAAATAAAGGGCAGTGCAAGAGGGAAAGGAGCAGGGGGTCGAGGGAAGCCCAAGAAGTAGAGGGGAAGCAGAAAGCTAGCAGAGAAAGAAGCAAAGAGCTCAGAAGACAGAAGTAAGAGGAAGATCAAAGGATGAGAGGGGAAGAAGGACACGTAGAAGAGAGCAGCCTCCACCCAGCAATCCTGGGGGGACCCTGGACCAGTAGGTGGCAAGGGCGAGGTGAGGTGGGAGACCCAGCCAACCGCCTTTCTTGGGCTTGCTCTCTCCCATTGAAAGGTGGAGCTGTTTTCCTCTCTGGAAGCAATCGCTCCGCCTCCCCGAGACACAGGGTGGTAGCAGCTGCAGCATCGGCTACATGGCAGGGTGAGGCCCCTCAGGGCCGTCTCTGGGGCTGGACAGCAGGCCGAGTGGAGCCCTCTGCTGGCCAGCACTGTCTAGCCTATTAGGGAGCTTTCAAGGCGGGGTTAGAGCTGCAGGGAATGGGCCGGCCACACCCTTTCCTGGCATCTGTTGGGAGCTTGTACAATAGAGCAGTAGCCATGGTAACCCAGTGTGCCCGCTACCCTGTTTGGATTCACAGAAGGGGTTGAATTTTGCATCAGGACAGCCACATTCAGAAAAGACTGATCCAGTCTGTTCCAGCCCCCTGGGCCCCCTCCCTCTGGAAGCCCCAGACAAAACGTGGAGAGAGAAATATTGGGCAGAAGAGGTTCTACAGTCTCTAGTCCTTCCCCTTCCTGGGCCTCATATTTCTCCCCCAGGGGGCTTTATTGGGTCAGATGGTCCCTAGACCTCAAGGTTAGAAAGGAACTCAAAGATAATTCCTGCATCAAACTCCAACATTAAACTTAATGCCCCACGCGTCCCCAGATGATAGGTTTTACTACCACCTGTGGCTTCTCAGAGAGCCAAACTCACAGTGGCCATTTCCAGGTACTAAGACTCTTCATACATATACATTCTAAGTACCAAACAGGTTGCTCAAATTGGGCTATATTTTCAATGCTTACATGGCACACAATTACACTTTGAACTAAAAAAATGCACATCAGTTCGCTTCTGTCTGCTCACTAAGAGTTAACGATTCATGTATTTTTTGACAGATACCACAGTTTGGAATCTTTGCAGCTAAATAATGTCACAGAGTCTTTAATATACCAGTGACTATTATGTCAATTAGGAGTTTGGCTGATGACCATGAATCACTCATAATCTACAGCCTAATTCTAATTTAAATGTTCCGTGGCAGATGGCAGTGTTCTACAACATTATTGTGCTAGTCACAAGATAATTGCCAGATTTATTTTTAAAATGAACTCACAGTACAGTACAAGTAGTGGGCTGGGTGAAGAGACAGAAGTTCAAAGTTATGTGATGAATATCTTCTTTTCAGTGCACACTATACAGTGTACAGTCATGACTGTACACTGTATATCGAGAAATTCATTCAGTGATGACTTCAAAAGTCTAAAGTTGGAGCCTTTTGTGAATACACTGCCCAGGTCAAATGCCCTCCTTTCTTGTCCCCCATCTCCATGCCTTTGGAGGCATTATTTACTTTTCAGTAGTGGACTCTTGGAGGTAAAAGACTTCAAACATCTTGACTCGGGACATTTTAGACATTAGAATGGGGTAATGGGTTTTGGAGATTTAGTGCCCTTCAAATGACATCATGATATGGTTCCCTACTCCTACCTCTTGCAAAATCTGAATTGAGGTGGCAGCATGGTAGGGGGACTGGTCTTTTTAATGATCTTTCTTTTGAATTATGAAATAATAACAATTTTTAAAATGAGCTCCTAGATACAGAGAACATATAGGTAGTTGCCAGAGGCAGGAGGTGAGGGGTGGGTGGGCAAAATGGGTAAAGATGGTTAAAAAGGACAAACTTCCAGTTTAAAATAAATAAGTCCTGGGCATGTAATGTACAGCATGGTGACTATAGTTAATAATACTCTATTGCATATTTGAAAGTTGCTAAGAGAGTAGATTTTAAAAGTTCTCATCACAAGAAAAAAATTTTTGCGACTATGAATGATGACGGATGTTAACTAGACTTATTGTGGTAATCGTTTTGCAATACATGTAAATATCCAATCATTTTACTGCACATCTGAAACTAATATAATGTTATATGTCAATTATACCTCAATTTAAAAATAAATACAGACTGGAAAAAAATTACAAAATATTTCAAACATGCTGTTACAAATGACCACCCAATTTAGCAGCTTAAAACAACCATGATTTTATGCTCATGGAATCAGCAGGTCAGGAACTTAGAAAGGGCACAATGGGGAAAGATTTCTCTGCTCCATGATGTGGGAAAACTTGAAGTCTGGGAGTGACTTGATGGCCAGGGGCTGGAATCATCTAAAATCTTATTCACTCACATGCCTGGTGCCTGGACTAGGAAGACTCAAAGATTAGAAGTGCCAACCAAAGTGCCTACATGTGTCCTGTCCACACGACTGGCTTCCTCACTGTCCAGTGACTTCAAGGTAATCAAACTTCTTCCATGGTGACTCAGGGCTCCCAGAGTAAGCGTTCCCGCAAGCGAAGTGGAAATGAAAGCACCTTTTCTGATCTAGTCTCAGGACTCACATAGGGTCACTCCCACAACATCCTATGGGGTACAGTGAGCCTGCAAGATTCAACAAGAATCCTAAAATCCATATGGAACCACAAAAGACCTCAAATAGCCAAAGTGAGCTTGAGAAAGAAGAACAGAGTTGGAGGCATCACACTTCCTGACTTCAAACTATATTACAAAGCCATAGTAATCAAAACAGTATGGTTCTGGCACAAAAACCCACACATAGACCAATGGAACAGAATAGAGAGCCCAGAAATAAACCCATGCGTACGTGGTCAATGAATCTTTGACAAGGTGGCCAAGAACACACAATGGGGAAAGGATATTCTCTGCAATAAATGGTATTGGGAAAACTGGATATCCACATGCAAAAATAATGAAACTAGACCCCTAGCTTATACCACTCACAAAAGATTAACTTGAAATGAATTAAAGACTTAAATGTAAGACCTGAAACTATAAAACTTCTAGAAGAAAATATAGGGGAAAAGCTCCTTTATTGGCCTTGGCAATCATTTTTTGGATATGACACCAAAGCAGGGGCAATAAAAGCAAAAATAGACAAGTGAGGGCTTCCCTGGTGGCGCAGTGGTTGAGAGTCTGCCTGCCGACGCAGGGGACACGGGTTCGTGCCCCGGTCCGGGAAGATCCCACATGCCCACGGTGCGGCTGGGCCCGTGAGCCATGGCCGCTGAGCCTGCGTGTCCGGAACCTGTGCTCCGCAATGGGAGAGGCCACGACAGTGAGAGGCCCGCATACCGCAAAAAAAAAAAAAAAAAAAATAGACAAGTGAGATTACATCAAACTAAAAAGCCTCTGTACAGCAGAAGGAAACAATCAATAGTGTGAAGAAGCAATCTATGGGAGAAAATATCTGCAAACCATATATCTGATAAGAGGTTATAAGGAACTCCTACAATGAAATAGCAAAATAATAATCATCATAATCATCTAACTAAAAAAATGGGCAGAGGATCAAAATAGATATTTTCCCAAAGAAGACATACAAATGGCCAATAGGTACACAAAATGATGCTCAACATCACTAATAATCTGAGAAATGAAAATCAGTCACATCATAGCTCACACCTCACACCAAGAAAAAACAAGAGTTAGCGAGGATGCGGAGAAAAGGGACCCCTTGTGCACTGCTGGTGGGAATGTTAATTGATGTAGTCACTACGGAAAACAGTATGGCGGTTCCTCAAAATGTTAAAAATAGAACTACCATATGATCCAGCAATACCACTACTGGGTATTTATCTGAAGGCAAAGAAATCAGTATCTTAAATCAATTATACTCCAAAAAAATTAAAAGAAAAAAAGAAATCAGTATCTTGAAGAGATATCTGTACTCCCATGTTTCTTGCAGCATTATTCATGATAGCCAAGATATGGAAACAACCTGTAAACAGATGACTGGATAAAGAAACTGTGGTACACACACACACACATCATGTGTGTGTGTGCATATATAATTCTGCCGAAAAAATGAAATTCTGCCATTTACATGAATGAAACTAGAGAACATTATGCTAAGTAAAATAAGCCAGAGAAAGACAAATACACTTGCTAAGAGAGAAGATCTTAAGCATTCTCACCACACACACACACACACACACACACACATACATACACAGGTAAATATGTGAGGTGATGGATGTGCTAATTAACTTGATTGTGGTAGCCATTTCACAATGTGTACATACGTCAAATCATCACATTGTACACTTTAAATATACAGTGCAATGTTATTTGTCAATTATAACCCCATAAAGCCGGGAAAAAATAACCAAATGGCACAAATTCAAAATACCAACAACTAAAAAAATGCTGTAAGAGGGGACAGAGTCACCCCCCCCATCTATAGGAAAAGTGTCAAAGATTTACACATTTAGAAACTACTACACATATTAAAATATAGGGAATAATATAAAAATAAAACACCAAAGTATCCATGACCCAGAATTTATGCATTAACATTCTTGCTAGGGTTCTTTCGGATGATTTTTTTAAACAAATAAAATGCCGCTTTTAAAGAAAGGACTCCAGCCTATTGAATTTCCTGTTCCAGTATCTGCAGACTGTTGATATAGAAATTCTCCTTTATAATAATAGGGAGCATTTTTTGAGCTCCTGCTAGGTGCCAGGCACTGTACTTTTTATGTAGATTTCTCTCAACAACCTATTAAGAGGGTATGACAACCATCCCCAGTTGATAGAAAAAGACCCCAAGACTTAGAGAGGTAAGTTGCCCAAGGACACAAAGCTAAGGGTTCTAGTCAGTTCTACAAATATTTATTGAGTATCTACTATATGCCAAGCCAGACATGGCCCCTTGCCTTATCCATAGAACTTATAACCTAGTGGGAGCCAGGTCATAACAATAAAGATTAAAGAAAAGGCTATGAAAGAACTATATAGCTAATGTCTTAGAGAAGTCAGGAGAACACAGAACAGAGTCAATCTTTGAACCCAGGCAGCCTAGTTCTAAATCTGCATGCTCAACCCTTGTACTATACAGATTCGTAATTTTTAGTCTGGTTTAGAATTAAGACCTAACAAAATTAGGTGTGTGGCACGTGGCATCCTTTCCTCTAACCACTAGGCTGTACGTCCTCCCCTTTGCCTTCATTTAAATTACTCTTCCCAGCGTTTACTGCTTCGTGCTTATTTATTTTGCTTCTCGTCTCAGATTTTCCTGGTAGAACTCTCTTGGCAATAAGCAATCTTGTCACAGAGAGGTTCTATAAAGCAGACATGTTTAGACTATCTTTAATAAAATTAAGTGGCCTCCTCCACCACAATGAACGATGTTGAGCATATATTGAAACCTCAAAAGTCCCCAAGTCCAAATTCATCCATCCTATATTATAAAGGCATTAAGGCTGCTTTTATCATTCGGTAAAATAATCGTTGAATGATTTTCTTGGAAACTCTAAAAGCTGGGAGGGGAAGTTAAGTGCTTTGGGTCCTTTGGGGATATAATTAGATCTTCCAGGACTATTTGACTAGGTTATGTTGCCCGAGGCCTTTGGAGAGAAAAAAAAAAAGGTTGATATTTTCACCCACGTTGAACTCAAGCATGTGACACACATGTTTGTGAGATTCCCCATTATGTGCCAGTCTGGGGTTGCACTTTTATTACAATCAGGTTATGCTTTTCTCTTGCAATTTAATTTTATGCCATTGATATGGTGGGTCTTAATGAAAACGTCAGACTTTTTTTATGTTTAGAAATAATGACACAGGAAATGAGTTGGGTGCCCCCATGTAGCAAGTAAATAAATTAGAACAAAATCCAGCTACGAGATTCTTTCTTTCCTGATCTCAGTTCTGCACCTGCTCAGTGCCTGGTTTCCTGGGGCTTAATGGGAAAGAAAGGCAAAGGTCCTGACTTCTCTTTTCAGATTGACCAGGCTTATTTGTTTGTTTGTTTTTTTAACAGCTTAAAAAAATTGAGATACAATTGACATACCCTAACATGGACTCTTTTAAAGTATACAATTCAGTGGTTTTGAGTATATTCAAGGAGTTGTGAAAACATCACCACTATGTAATTCCAGAACACTTTCCCCACCCCAAAAGCAATCCCCATACCTACAAGCCGTCACACTCCACTCCCACCCACCAGCCACCAGCCACCCCTGGTGACCTACTTTCTGTTTCTATAGATCTCCCTCTCCTGGATAGTTCATGTAATGGAACCAGGCCTCTTTTTCCTCTTTCTCCTTTCCCCTTCTCTCTCTCTGACTCCCTGCAAAGTCAGGCTCCTAGAATGCTAGGATGGCCTGTAGGGCGGGGCTGGATCTGTCTGAAACGGGTTTTCTTTTCTTGTTTTCTCTGCCTTGCTAGCTCATCTGCCTTTTCATTCTCTCCTCTCTTTGTTTAAACCTACTCTCATTCAAACCATTCACGAGTATTGATTGGACATCAGGTACAACTAACTCATAATATATAAAACTGAGTACTTGAGTCAAGAAAGCTGTCCTAATAGCTTTATTTGCTTTAACTCTTTTGATACAGCTGAATGAGGTGGGTATTATTATTATCATCAGTCCCATTTTACAGTTGATTAAACTGGGGCATGGAAAGATTCAGGGACTTACACGCAGCGAGTCAGCGCCAGGGCTGGGATATGCATGGTGTTCCGTGCCAGGGGCAGGAGGTGGGGATGGCAGGCCGGGTGAGCAAAGAAAAGACATGGCTCCTGACCTCAAGGAGTTGGGGGAGGAAATGAATCACACACACATATGATATTGAAGCAACAGTGTAAGAGAGCGGTTTTCAAGTGTTAGTATGCCTCAGAATCACCTGGAGGCTTGTGGAAACCCAAATCGCCAGCCCCTCCCTCCAGAGTTCCTGGTTCGGTAGGTCCCGGATAGGGCTGGAGAAATTGCACTTCTAACAAGTTTCCAGCTGAGGACCTTTGTTGCTGCACGCGGGCTTTTCTCTGGTTGCGGTGAGTGGGGGGCTACTCTTCGTTGCGGTGCGCAGGCTTCTCATTGCAGTGGCTTCTCTTGTTGCTGAGCACGGGCTCTAGGCGCGTGGGCTTCAGTAGTTGTGGCACGTGGGCTCAGTAGTTGTGGCTCACGGGCTCTAGAGGGCAGGCTCAGTAGGTTGATCTTGCTGGGCCGGGGCCCTCACTGGGAGAACCACTGTCTTCGAGCATAGCTGTCATAGTTGCACCTGGAAATGTAGCAGCTACAAGTACAAGTATTTAGAAAAAGTATGAGCTTTGGCCTGATGTCGGTGTTGCAGGATGAGTTACCTGAAGATGTTGGCAAAAGGAAGAAAAACCTCAGGTCAGGAGGATTAGATCTCTTCCCTCTTACATGTCTCCTGTGTTTCCCTGCCTCTTGCTCCTTGCATGTCAAGTTCAAGCTGCACCCAAGGCCCTTCACAATATGGCTGCGGCGGGTCTCTCTAGCTTCACAGTCCCGACCTCTTAGCAGCCCCTTTACAGTTTAGCAATTCCAAGTTGCTCTGGGTTCCCAACCTTCCACGGCAGTTCATGCCCTGCTGTTGTTTCCTCTGCCTGAAATGTCCTCGCTCATGTCCCCTACTCACTGGAAGGCCTCCTGGCTCTACCAGGCTCTGCCACATACCGACCACGTGACCTTGAGCGACTTAGTTACCTTCTACGTGCCTCAGTGTCCTCATCTGTAAATGAAGATAATAATAGGGCTATTGTAAGGATTAAATAAGGTAATACTTATTAAACACTCAGGACAGAGTCTACGCATATTCAAAAATATTAAGTATTTTCACTACTACTATTATTATTATCCATTTTACTAAACCCAGCATAGGCATTACCTCCACCAGAAAGTCTTCCTTGTCATTCTCAGCCCACGCCTACTGATGTTATTAGTGATTCTCTCTCTCTCCTGTACTTCCTCTGTACCTAATACATGCTTCAGTTCAAATTCCTGCTCCGTCACTTGCTGGCTGTGTGATCCTGAGTAAGTCACTTAATCTCTCTGAACCTCGGTTTCCTCATCTGCAAAACGAAGATAATAATAGCACCACAGTATCCATCTCACAGGATTATTACATATATGAAAGAAGGCAACGCGTGAAGCAGCTCTAAGCACAGTGCTCAGTACTTAGTAGAGGCTCAATAAATGTTTGCCAGAGTTATTTTGAGTTGCACAGTGGGATTGTGAAAAATGAAGAGATTGTTCCTTCTCAAGGTAAGATTGTGATGCTCTTATCTCAGGAAGCAGTTGGGAGAAGCAGCTGGTTTTATGTATGTTCCCAGTTGTGACATTACTATTGCACTCCTAGACTGGACCTCTACCTACCCCACACCTCAAATCACGTTCTCTTATTGTGCCCACCAGCTCCCACCTGGTTCCTCAGCACACACCACACTGTTGCAAGCTTCCTGCTCGGTCTGTTTCCTCTTCCCCAAATCCCATTTCCCACATTCTTTCCTGGCCAATATCTGCCCATTCTTCAAGATTCAGCTTTCAGTGTTACCTGTTCCAGAAGGACTTCCCTGAGCCTCCGGATTGAGGTGGGTGCTGCATCTCTGCTTACCCCATCACAGAGCTTATGATAGACCGTGCCTGTTTTGGTCACGTTGTGCGGCTTGCGGGGTATTAGTTCCCCGAGCAGGGATCAAACCCAGGCCCCCCGGCAGAGAAAGTCCCGACTCCTCACCACTGGAATTCCTGACCATGCCTTTCTTAAGAGCCAAGCCTCTTCAGCTTCATCTCTGTACCCTCAGCATCTAGCACACCATTTGCAACATAGTATGTGCTCAATGAATATTTGCACTAAAACAGAGGAGACCCAGCTGTACTGGAACAGGCGTTATTGTTCAAATGTCAATAAGTTGCCAAAGGCAAGTTACCTTTCCTGGAACTGCAGCATGGAAAACATCCGGGCATTCTTCTGGTGGCAGGAAAGATGGTTCATTTGACCTATGACATTAAAAAATGGCATTAAACAAAACTGTCCTTTTTCTGCCACTCAAAGCTTGGAAAACGCTGCCATCTAGTGGTAGACTTCAGATATGCTGGAGCATGAGCTCTGCAGTTCCCCCTGGGGGCGTGGAGAAAACCACTGAGGCTGCACCTACACAGAGCACGATGAACGGCTAATTTCTCTGAATGAGGCAGACATGTGACATGCATTTTCACCCGGTATATCTTGTTAATTGAGAAAGATAAAGGTTTGGGTCTCCCATTTAGTAGTCCCCAAGTCCTATGAAGGTGGCTGGTTGCTGATGGGATAGGGATTTCAGAGTCCAGATGGAACCTCTTTGGTCCCTTTGCTACATTCAGTGCCAGATAATGCACCTTATTTTTTCAAATGGAAAGTATGGTTGGCAAAGAGCTGCTCTCAGGCCTTATACAATCTGATTGGATGCAAGAAGCAATTAAGGAATAAGACACCATTCAACTTGACTCAGGCCATTTGACTGGCTGTATGAGTGTCATGCAAACATACCCAGATGTATACACGAGTATTTGCCATCCTCCTGGGGCTCTCTGTACTTTTTCTAGGAACCTTCAAAGAATTTTGGAATAGATGATTGCCCTTAGAATTGCCCTGAGTCTAACACTAATAAGAAACATGACAGATAATCTACCACATATCCAGCAAGTGAATGCGCACTGCATTTGAAGTCAAACAGATTTGGGTTCGGGTTGCTGCTCTATCACTTACTACCTGTGTGACCTTGCTAAATTACTTCGCCTCTGTGTGTCTCAGTTTCTTCATCTGCAAAATAGAAGTGAAAAATAAGCCTCATCTCGCTTGGTTTTTGTGAGGATTAAGTGAGATATACATATAAAGAATTTGAAACAGTGTTGGGCACTTTAGTAAGTGCTTGCATTTTTAACAACTAATTCGCTATCCTGAAAAATGAAACTAGGAAAGTCATGGACAATGTAATGTACTTACTATATACACAATTTTATGTATCTGTGTGTGTGTGAGAGAGAGAGAGAGTGAGAGAGAGAGATAAAGGCCTAATTATAGTGTTAAGGAGAAATGAAAGGAAAGTGTTTGTAATTAATCCATCTGTAAAGGTTCAGGCCACACCATGTTAGAAGACCTAAGGAAACAGGCAGGAACTTGCACCTTTGTGTAGAAACCCCACAGGTGTAAATTATGCTACAAATGCAGACCCTTACAGGGCATTGCATTAATGACTCAATTACCATGAGCAGCATTGCTGTCAGCAATTTGATCTTCAAAAATGGTAAACTACTCTTGGGAGAGTTCCGAACAAAACAAAGTTCAATTTTCTTTCAATTTACATGGTAGTTGTCTTCCTGGAAATTTCAAGCATATACTAAAACCATGCAAATAAATATTTTGTGTTCATGTGTAAAGCAGAGTTATGTTCTAGGCACAGATGATTATGAATAGATTTCTCAAATCTACATGAATAACTGGGTAAGGGGAGGGGTGGCATTCAAAAGTTGGGCAGAATCCAGGGCATTCTTCACTGTGTGGGACTGTCCAGCAAAGTTGGGGACATCTGACCTCTGTCCACTAAATGCTAGTAGGGCTCCACACCTTGTGGAACCAATCTCTACACACTCGCATGCACCCAGAGCACGGAATTTGAGAATCCCCCGATACAAAGTTTCAAGGGGAAAGTGAGTCAGGGCCCTGCTATTCATTACAGGACGAGCCTGGAAGACAAGAATCCAGGGATGGAGACTCAGCATTGGGTGGGAAATAGAAAAGGGTCTTAAAACTTGTAGATTCGATTGAGTCGTGAGTCTGGATGAAGCATGCACGGGAAAAGGGTGGAGTTGGGGCTCGAGGGGGATGGGGCGGAGGCAGTTATCCAGACACTGCAGATTGAAGAAAGGATGGGAGTCATGGCCAGGTAGGCAGCCAGGGTCAGAGCCTAAGCCAAAATTAAGGCTCTAGAAAGGCAGCAAATCAGGAAGCATGAAGATAGACGGCAACCAGGGTTAAAGTAGCAGGCGGAGCAAGGGAAGGGGGTCTGAATACAGGCTGATGGCCTTCCATCCGACTGGTTAAAAGTGCAGACTTGGAGTCAGAGGTACCTGGGTTTAAATCCCGACCCTGCTACTCATTGTGTGACTTTGGGAAAGTTCCTTCAAATCTCAGAGGCTCACATTCCCTCGTTGGTAAAGCGGGCACAGTGATCAGTGCCTGCTATCTCCCTGGCATGGTGTGTGCATCATGAATGCCTGCTGTTATGACTACCGTCCCTGCCGAACTGCTCTTCCTTCTGTGCCCACATCTCAGTGAGTGGCATCACCACCCACATGCCCAGTCATCCAGGCCAGAAGATGATCCCTTGAAGAAGCCTGGAGATGCTCTTTGACCCCTGTATCTCCTGCCTCACAATCTCACTGATTTTTCCTTGGAAATTCCTCCTGTATCTGCTGTCTCTCCTCCTTTCCCGCTGCCAGGATATCATGGCCAGATATCATGCCACTTCAGCCTGTCACCACCCCTCACCTGTGTTTGGATCCCATCCAGGGGGCTTGGCTACACCTGGAGGAGGGGAGGGACTACCAGTTCTCCTGTGGTGATAGGCAGGACATTTATCCAGACTGGGTGGGAATAAATGAAACACAAGGGGGCGCTGTGGACTAGAACTTAAAAGGGGAGTCAAGTATATTATCAGAAGCATCGACTGGTGGGCAGTGTGGTGATTACGCCCTCGGACTGTGGCGCAAGTCTTCCTGGGTCTGAATTCTGACTCTGCCGTTTACCAGCTGTTGGACCCCAGGTGAGTTACTTAACCTCTCTGTGCCTCAGTTTCCTCATCGCTAAAATGGAAATTAAAATAGTATCTCTGTTAGAGAGTTGTGATAAAGACAAAATGATTAATTATATGTAAAGGGCTTAGAATGGTGCCTGGCACATAGTCATCATGAGAAGTATTTGTTAAAATACTTAAAAATTTTAAAGATAGGGTTAAGCACAGGTTCATCAGCTGTCTGAAAAGTTGAGATGTTGTGCAAGCTGCAGACTGTTATCAGATGCAGGAACTGTCTGGAACAGATCTGAAATAGAGGAGGTTTTTGGTCACCCTCTTGGATTTGATCAGGGGTGTCGATGACCTGGAAGTTTAACTTTGCATTGCCTTGGATCCCATGGGAGTGGTTTGTCCGGGAAGCTGGGAAGGGCTCCATATGGTTACAGAACTGACGCTGCAGAGTCCTGGCGGAGCTAGAGTTCTCGATTTTTCTTTCTACAAAGAATATCGAGTCCCTTCTGGGGAGCTAGGTGGTCTGGTGCAGCTTGGCCGAAATTCACGCTGGTACGTTTGTAGAGGAAAATGCAAGCAAAATCCTGAGATGTACAGGCTGCAGTTGCCCTGAGGATGGTAGGAGTATGACTTTATAGTCAGAAGAAGCCAGGGATCAAGAAGCAGGGTGACGCTGAGAGGTAAGGTTTGCAAGTGACATTATATCTGGCCAGAACATTTGCATAGTGCCATGTGTGGACTTTTACGTGTACCTCAGTGCTTATTCTTTTTCTGAATCACAGAGTGGGTTCATCCATGCTGGGGCTGGCTTAGGCCATGCAAATTGGCTGGGAAGGGCCCTCAGAGTTTTCAAAACCCCTTTAGTCTATCAGAAATCTGAAAGTAGTTACCGTATGTCCTGACAATTTGCCAGGGTCCAACACACAGTGCCTGGGGGGAGGGATGCTAGGGCTCAGTTGGGGTCCAGAGCAGGATTTGGTTTGGTTACCCCTTTACCAGCATGCCGCGCTGGGCTTCCTGACAGGCAGACTCACTACATCAAGGGCACAGGAAAGGTCAACTTCAAAGACCTTATCTGGAGTTTCACAGTCAGGAAAACTAGAAATGTCACAGGAAGGAAGTTCAGCAAAATCATCTACGGTTTAGTTTTGCTTTTGTTTTACATTACATATGAGGGAGACGTACATATAGTCTTTTCAGTGCTTTCAGGCCTCTGAGGGTCCTAACTGGGCCTTGACAACAAGCCCAGCAGCTTGGGAGCAGTGACTGTGTTAGACTGTATTACGGTTATGGGACCCTTTGGCGCTGAATCCCTTCCCGGCCGCTGGCTCCTACAATGGCGCCATCTGGTGGCATATGCCGTGCTGTGGGGAATGCGTTTTAACCTGCTGCAGACTGTTCCAGCCTCCCCGTGGAGGGAGGGTGGGCTTCTGTGGCAAAGGCGAGGAGGTGAGGCCTGGCCTCTTGGTGTGGTGCTCAGCTCCACATCTACGTTTCTGTTCTGCTCCGCCTGCGGTTTAGCAGCCAGACTCGTTCCTTTCATAGCATCCCAGCACTCAGCCTTCCCGCGTGGACCCTAGGCACAGATACACCCATCCAATTCCTGGGCCAGAGCCAGACAGAATTCCTAAGAGGTGGGATTTTGACCTTGGGGTGCCACAGAGCCCTTTAGTAGGCCTATGAAGCCGACAGAACCCCCTTTTAGAACCATTTAAAATTTTTATTTTATGGAAGTACAGTTGATTTACAGTGCTGTGTTAGTTTCTACCGTACAGCAAAGTGATTCAGTTATACATACATATACCTTCTTTTTCATATTTTTTTCCATTATCGTTTATCACAAGGTATTGAATATTGTTCCCTGTGCTATGCAGTAGCACCGTGTTGTTTATCCATTCCGTATATAATAGTTTGCATCTGCTAATCCCAAACCCCCAATCCATCCCTCTCCCAACACCCCCTCCCCCTTGGCA
This sequence comes from Phocoena sinus, assembly GCF_008692025.1. NCBI lineage: Eukaryota > Metazoa > Chordata > Mammalia > Artiodactyla > Phocoenidae > Phocoena > Phocoena sinus. The sequence goes on from NC_045784.1 coordinate 94,494,872, forward strand.
ACCACAAGTCTGTCCTCTATGTCTCTGAGTCTGTTTCCGTTTTGTAGATAACTTCATTTGTGTCATATTTTAGATTCCACATATAAGTGACATCATATGGTATTTGTCCTTCTCTTTCTGACTTACTTCGCTTAGTATGATAATCTCTAGGTCCATGCGTGTTGCTGCAAATGGCATTAGTTCATTCTTCTTTGGCCGAGTAGTATTCCGTTGTATACATGTACCACAACTTCTTTATCCATTCATCTGTCGATGGACATTTAGGTTGCTTCCATGTCCTGGCTATTGTAAATAGCGCTGCAATGAACATAGGGGTGCATGTATCTTTTTGAATTAGAGTTTTGTCTGGGTATATGCCCAGGAATGGGATTGCAGGATCATATGGCAACTCTATTTTTAGTTTTGTGAGGAACCTCCATACTGTTTTCCATAGTGACTGCACCAATTTACATTCCCATCAGCCATGTAGGAGGGTAGAGCCATGTTTTAAAATGCATAAGGCAAACTATATAGAAATAAAAAGGGAACCTATTATACTGAAATACAGTTATAAAATATTAAAAAATGGAATCTGTGATATAGCAATATAGATGCTTTTTTATTACGCATGAAATAACAAGATCTAGTGGCAGGTCTCATTACCTCCATAATTTCGAAGCAGTGATGAGCATAAACATTACTTGAAGAGATCTGCAGCTGTTGAAATGTGATATGCAGCCATCTGTGACTTCCACTGACGACAAAGTCACAGGTACTGCTAATACCACCGAGGGTTGTTGCTTACGTTTATAATTGAAGGAGACGCTACATTGAATTAAAGGAAAATGAAGTTAGAGATTAGGAATGACAAACATGTGTTTTCTGCATTCAAATTCTCAGATCCTCTCTGTGGATGAACCCCACGTGTGGAGGCCAAGTTAAGAAGCCCCGCATTAGAACACGCCTGAGCCAGGGGGCGACAGATTGCAGCCCCGGCTAACCCCTCCTCTCAGTCAGGCTCTTAGAAGAGGGGGATCTGGAAATCCACAGAATGCCCTGAAAGGGAGCTTACCGGTTGCTACAGCAGCGCCCCCTCTCTGCTTCTTACTCCCTCGTGTTCAGGCTCCCACACAAAGCGGGAAAGTTGGGGCAGGGGGCCAGACATTGCTGCAGCTTTACATTCTCTCTCTCTCTCTTTTTTTTTTTTTTTTTTTTTTTCTGAGATCACTTCCTCTTTTCTCCAGAGGGTGGCGTAGGGGCAGGGTTGAGATCCCTTGGCTGCTGTACCCTGAGGCATCACAACCCACAGAGGAGCAGCTCTGGCCAATCCGCCGCCAACTTAGCTGCCAGAATGAGCACCTGTCAAGAGAAATCGGCCTTTTCTTCTCCCCAAACAGCAGGTGACAGCTCTGAAAAACACCCCTGAGTTGGAGGCGACTTGTTTGAGTCCCCGCTACAAGGGGTTTAGAGACTGAGACTGGCCCACCCAGGAAGAGGGGAACACAACCAGGGTTGAGGTTTGGTCCTGCAGTGCTAGAGGGAGAGCGGGTATTCCTACTGAGACAAGCTGGACCACAAAACCTCGAGGACCAGCCAAGGTGCATTCCTTTGGAGAACAATAAAGATGGGGTACTAGAAAGACTCGGTCCCAAACCCAAGTTTAAGGTCCAGAGGTTGCACAAGAAGCCAATCAAAGGATTGAAATGCCACAAGGCCATAGCCTGGCAGAGCTGGAGTGGAGCAGTCTGCAGAGTAATTACCGTGATGCGATCTGGGTCATGCGGCTGGCCGCTGAGGTTTAGCATGAGGGATTCTGGGGGTGCGGGAAAGCTCTCGGGGGTGTCAAACTTGCTGTGACAGGGGATGTTCCAGACAGGGGACACCAGGAGTGGTTATGTGTGAATTCAACAGTGGTGAGGTCTGAAACTTTAAGACTCTTATTTATGTGCTCCTTCTGCCTAAAGAAGCCGCGTACATTGTGTGTAAGCATGCCAGCACTGAAGCCACACTGCCCAGCTTTATATCCCAGCTTTGCTTGTTACCAGCTGTGTGATCTTGGGCAAGCTGCTTAAGCTCGCTGTGCCTCTGCTTCCTTATCTGTAAAATGGGGATAAAAATAATACCCTTTTTATCCCCTGGTTATGGTAAGAGTTAAAATTAGGCAATGCGGGTAGAGTGATTAAGGTAGTGTCTGTCACATAGTATAAATTTAATATATATTAGCTGCTATTATTACATGCTGCTAAGAGGCAGTAGGACTCACGGAAAGTTAAGTCCCAGCTCTGCCATGTGTTTTCTGAGTGACTTTGGGCAAATCAAATTATTTATTCTCTCTGAGCCTCCGTTTCCTTATCTGTAAAATGGGAAGAATAATACTACCTAGTCTCACAGGGTTGTTGTGAGGATTAAATGAGAGAATATGTATGAAGTGACTGGCACATATGTAAAGCTCACTCGGTATGAACTCTAATTATTGACCCATGGGCAGCAAACAGGTAGATTTGAAGAGTGCCCTCCAAAGTCAGTAGTTGACAAGGAAAAAAATATTGGAAGGCCATATAAGATATTATTGATGGGGGTGTCCTTTAGAGAGAATGAGTAGGGATAAGGGATGGGAGGTAAGAAAGAAGTCCCTACAATTAATTTTCTGCTCTTTTGAACTTTTTGTACTTTTTTTTTTTTTTTACCATGTGTGAATTACAAAATACTAATGGGTTATCAGTAACTATAGACCATCTATGATCAGTTTATACCTTTTTGTATTAAGGGGGGAAAGTCCAATATCCTGTGATAAACCATCATGGAAAAGAATATGAAAAAGAATATATGTATATGCATAACTGAGTCACTTTGCTGTACAGCAGAAATTAACACTACATTGTAAATCAACTATACTTCAGTAGAGTTAAAAAAAAAAAAAAGAGGGAAAAGCCCACGAGTCGGGGTCTTTGGATGGAAGCATTTGTTTCTGAATACTCTGAGCTGCAGCTGCCTTCTGGTGAACAGTGTGGTGGTGACCAGGCTGAAGACATCAGGGTGTCGGGCACAGCAGGCAAGGGGGATGTGGCTCGTCTTGGCATGGATGTTGACGGCGAACACTGTTTTGTGGCCTGGGAATGGTGTTGATCTGTTAGAATATCCAAGATAGTAAATCTCAGATTATGAGCCCTGGACCAGCTGCAGCAAAATCCCTCGGAGGGGCTGGTTGAACCTCACCCAGGACCCTCTGGATCTAAATGTCTGTGGGTTTGACCTGTATTTATAACTAGCCCTCCAGGCCATTCTGAGGCCCAGTAAATCACGAGAACACCGATGTAAAGTTAACAGCGGAAGCCTTAGCTTCAGACAGATGTGAGCTCGAGTCCATTTCAGCCACTCCTGAGCTGTGTTGAAACCCGCACCCCTCAAATGCATCACTGCCAACTTGCTGCTTGGGCCCCAGGACCCCCTGTTACTTAACCCTGTCCCAACTGCACACACACATACCCCCTTCTGGGCAGAGGAAAGCCTCCTTGGTGTGTGGGGTTGCCCCCTTCTCCCCCTTACTGCACATGTGCAGTTATCATGTGGGCAGCCATTTTCTCTCCTTTCCTCCCCAGGCCCCAGTCATGAAATGGCTGCCAATCTTCCTCCCCAAACATGGTTGCTAGGTGGCTGGAATTCAGTACTGTGACCAATCAGGGGGCTGATACTGTTTACTTGGCTATTGCTTTCTCCAGCTCACGCCCTGGTAGCAACCTCTACCCAAGTGTACACATACACCCGGGTGTAAAAACCTCTCTAGGTCTTAGGGTGGAAGGGGGATAACAGTAGTGCTTAGTTAATGAGACTGTTCTGATTATTACAGGAGGTAACGTATATAAAATGCTTAGCACACTACCTAGCTTCTAATATTAGATCACGTGCAGGACCCCTTTTCTGGCAAAGTTGTGGTCTTTTATTATCTCCTTAGTCCCTTTCTCTCTCTGGGCCTCAGCCTTCACATCCCTAATGCCATGAGGGGAAGCTAAGTGCATGATCTCTGAGGTTCCTCTCAATCCTGGCTTCTTAGAGTTCTCTATGAGGGATTGGACAAAAGACAACTTTGAGTTGGCCCTGGGGAAGCCACCAAGGTCAGTGTCAGGCAACAGATGCTTCAGAGCAGGGTCTTGAAGGATGAATAGGAGTCCTCCTGTATATACCACTATCAGAGCAGTTCTTGCCCAAGTGACTAAAAGTTGGCAGACCTTGCCTGGGCCTTGAAGCTACTTAACTACACCCTCCTCCCCACTACCTCTACCTGCACAATGGCCCTTATTCTCAAAAGCAGTTCTCTCAAAGGCCTTTTCCATGCAAGCTCTCACTAACTGATGTGGATATCCTTTCTCTTTACAACTCCTGGTTATACCTTACAAAGACAGGTAAAAGCTGTTTCATCAGTCCACCTAACTGATGACAGGATAAACCAACGGCTTTCAACCTTGACTGTGCATTAGAACCACTTGAGGGCTTGTTCAACACACGGATCCTTGGGCTCCACCCCAGAACTTATTCAACCAGTATCTTCAGGGACAGAGTCTAGACAACACAAATACCAGGCATCACAAAGTGTGGCTGGTCCATAGAACACCTGCATCGGAACCACCTAGAGTGTTTGCTGAAAGTGGAGATTCCTGGTTGGTCCCCAGACCTACTGAATCTGATTCTCAGGCTTAGGGATGATTACGTGGTTGGACTAGATCAATGGTTCTCAAAGTGTGTCCCCCAACTCCCCAGCCACATCATATCACCCGGGAACTTGTCAAAAATGCACATTCATGAGTCCTAGACCAGACCTACAGAATCAGAAACTTTGGGGGTGGAGGTCAATAATCGAGTGGCTGCTGGGCATAGAAGTCAGTTACTGCTGCCTCCTGATGAAATTTCAGCAAAGTTAGGCTCACAGCATTTCTGGGAAGATCCCACTCGGGGATTACCTTGAGACAGGATGGTCACTAAGGCAATGAGTCATGGGTGAGCCAAGTCAAGGTGTGCAAGGATTATGTGGAGGTGAATAGGCTTCAGACATAGCTGGAGCCAGAGGAAGCCTCATCTCTTCTTCTAGAGATCATGCCGAGGGGTGTCTAAACTGGGAAAATGGACAAGACCCCAAGACCCCCAGGAGATACCTTGTAGCCCCCAAGAATCTGTTATTCCTTTGCTGGTTCAGGAATCTTGCCATTGTACATCTGAGGATGCCATGTCCAGCCTCAAACAGACATGGCTGAGGAACTCATCCTCTTTATTTTCACATATGCATTTTAGAAAATATTGCATAATTATTCATTTTATACGGCACTTATACTCTCTATCTGCCAAGAACTATACTAAGGGCTTTACGTAGATTATCTCATTAAAATTCTTACATCAGCCCTGTGAGTCATGCAAGAAATTGAGGCTCAGGGAAACTTGGCCAAGGTCACAGTGCTACTAAGTGGCAGAGCTGAGATTTGAGAATCGGTTTGTCTGACTCTAAGACTCATGCTGTGAACTGTTCATTCAATCATTCATTCATATATTCCTTCACGTGTTTGTTGAACCCCTACTATGGGACAGACATGTTCTAGGTATTGGGTATGCAGAGTCAACATAAGCCAAACGTAAAAATCCCTGCTCTCGTGGAATATTCACTCTAGTACAAGAGACAGACAATAAACTAGATAAATAACTACAGAGTATATAAGGTAATTGTAAGTGCCAAAGAAAAAAATGAAGCAGAGGGGTGGTGATATGACATGTTGGGAGATAAAAATAAGGTGGTCAGGAAAGGTCTCATGGAGAAGGTGACATTTAAGCAATGGCCAGAAGGAAGTGATGGAGCAGGCAGGCAGCTATATGGGAGAAGAATATTTAAGGCAGAGGAACATCACGTACAAAAACTCTGAGGTGCAGGAATACCTGGCGTATTAGAGGAATAGGGAAGTGGACATTGTGACTGCAGCAAAGTGATGCAGGGGAGAGTAATAGGAGATGAAGTCAGGGAGGTAATTGAGGGACCAGATCGTAAAGAGCTTCTAGGATTTTGTCTCTTACTCTAAGGGAGACTAAGGGGTGACATCTGAATTAGGTTATAACAGAATCACACTGGCTTCTGTGTAAGAATAGACTGAAGAGGAGTATAGGCAGAAATAGGGAGAACAATTAGGAAGCTATTGAAATAATTCAGGCAAAAGAGGATAGAGTTAGAAAACAGTCTGACAGTTTCTCAGAGTTACCACATGACCCAGCAATTCCACTCCTAGACATATGCCCAAGAGAAATGAAAACATATGTCCACATAAAAACGTATACATGAGTGTTTATAGTAACATTATTCACAATAGTCAAAAAGTAGAAACAACCCCAATGTCATCAAGTGATGAATGGATAAACAAAATATGGCATATCTAGCTAATGGAATATTACTCAGACATTAAATGAACTTAAGTACTGATTCATGCTATAATATGGAAGAATCTTGAAAACATTTTGCTAAATGAAAGAAGCCAATCACAAAAGACCACATAGTGTAGGACTCTATATGAAAAGTCCAAAAGGGCAAATCTATAAAGACAAGAAGTAGATTAGTGGTTGTTTAAAGCTGCAGGGAGTGGGGGAATAGGCAAATATGTGGGTGATAGCTAAGGGTTTCTTTTGGGGCTGATAATATGTTCTAAAATTGATGTTGGTGATGGTTACAAAACACTGTTGACATACTAAAAAGCATTCAGTTGTGTACTTTAAATGGGTAAATTGTATGGTATATGGATTGTATCTCAATAAAGCTGTTTTTTTAATGATGACGGAGGGTTGGACCATGGTGAAAACAGTAGAGGTGGTGAAAACTATTTGGATTGTGGATATATTTTGAAGGCAAAGCAGACAGGGTTCGCTGACGTGCTGGATGTGGGGTGAAAAAGATAGGAATCAAAGATAAGCCTAAGTTTTTTCACTTGAGCAACTTGAAATGTGAAGTTGCCACGAACTGATATTGAGAAGGTTCTTTGGGATAGAGATGGAATTCTACTTTGGACATATTAAGTTTGAGATGCTTATTAGATATCCAAGTGAAGAGTTGAGGAGGCAGTTGGAGATATGAGTCTCTTGTTGACATGAAAGGTCCGGGCTGAAGATACAAATTTGAGAGTCAACCGTATAGCAATGGAATTAGAAGCTACTATAATGGATCATCTCACCAAGGGTATGAGTGTAATTATGTCATATTGTCTCCCGTGTATTTGGTGGCCCTTCTGAAGTCACTCAGGAACTGCCTAAACCAGGGTCTCATAGAGACCAGATCTTGGGAATATATCAATATGTTCCCGAAGAAACCAATCAATTTCAGTTTCGTGGATGATGTCATTCATCAAGTGTGGATATACCATTGGGATACTGCACATTTCAAAGGGAATCATCAGATAATTTAATTACCTCCAAGAAAGTCTGAAATTCTGCCTTTCATTCATTTCCTCCTTGTTTTAGACGGTATTGTGTGCTCCCCACTAGGTTCAGGATCATGAACACCCAACCCCTTAAGTTGATCTGAAACTCTGGGGCTGAGCAAAAAATGTTGTGATCCTGTTATCACTGTTTTGATGGTCTAAGCATTCCGGCACCGCCTCAGTTTTAGTCTCTTCTTTTTCATAAAAAGTACTAGGATCTGGGGAGGGTAGGTTAGAGAGTCCCATTCATAGGTTTACATGCTTCTGGAGGAGTGGGACTGAGTCTTAGTCATTTTCATATCTATGAACTTCCACTCTCTAGGGGTTAGGGTGATTCCAGCATGGGAGTGTTAGCCAAGTGAGCCAGTGTTAAGGCTGGAGTCATGACGAGCAGATAACACTTCCATCCCTCACCCTGAGATAGTCAGGAATATAAAGGGCCAAAGCAGAGCTCAGATCTATGGAGTGCAGGTCAAGCCAAGGATTTCAATCGCAAAGGGTAAGAATGGAGCCCGTTCCAAGAAATAGTGTCCAAACTCAGAATGGTACTGACTTGGCAAACTTGAGCCGACTATAATGTCCAACCCAAGTGTCCCAGACAGCACCATCTGGGTCTATGGCATCTTCTCTCCAGCCCTTAACCATATGGGGCAGAATACTAGAACCAATGGTAAATGTATAATATGGAAGAAAATGTATAAGAACTCACCTTCTATTCCAGCAATGCATGGGACGCATTAAGTTCTTCCACTGGAACACAAACCAAGTCTGTCCTGTTCATTAGTGAGGGTTGAAAAATGGGAACCACAATGAGGGCACCTAATGATGCCCAAGGATCACTGAATGTCTTTGCTAGACAAGAAAGGGCCAAGAATCTTCCATTATTCAATGTATTTATACCCCCCACCTTGTCAACCTCGTGGACCTATATAAGTAAATACAAATAACACACTTTGTTAAGGATTCCAATAAAGGATGCTGATATAGGGTACTGAAGAGTGGGATGAGGTAGACCCAGAGGAGGAAGTCATCACTTCTCCCTGGGGATGCCAGCAGCTTCATTGAGTCTTGAACTGAGTTTTCAAAAACAAATAAGTGTCCTACAGGTGGTGGGAGCAATATGAATAAAGGTGAGATGGCATGGCATATAAGGGGACCTGTGAGGAGCTTAGCATGGTTTTAGGGGCTGGAGATGGAGTTCAGATCACATAGCACTGTGTTTGAACTGCAGCTTGTAAACCACTCCTATGTTGTAAAATCAATTTGGTGAGTCATGACCAACATCTTATTAAATGAGGTGGGCGGGCTTCCCTGGTGGCGCAGTGGTTGAGAGTCCGCCTGCCGATGCAGGGGACACGGGTTCGTGCCCTGGTCCGGGAAGATCCCACATGCCGCGGAGCGGCTGGGCCCGTGAGCCATGGCCGCTGAGCCTGCACGTCCGGAGCCTGTGCTCCACAACGGGAGAGGCCACAACAGTGAGAGGCCCGCGTACTGCAAAAAAAAAAAAAAAAAAAAAAAAAAAAATGATATGGGCTATAATAGAATAGAAAATATAATGCATTGACTATAGTAAAGGTAAAAAAATCTTTTGTGAAAAATTTTAAGTCGTTTATATACATATTTATAGCAGTGGGTACTGGGTTGCAACGTAAAATCTATTTTGTACCGTGGGTCACGGTCAAAATGTTTGAAATTCACTCACAGGGGAACTTGTCAACCCTGCTGACATGTTTGGACATTTTCCTGTAGGCCATGGCAAGCTACTGAAGGATTTTAAGCAAGATAATGACACGATCCAATTTGTGTTTCATCAAAAAGTTTAACCACCTTAGATCAAATTAGCCATGGAAAAGGTGTTAGAATCAAATTAAGTACAGATTGACAGCTGATCTTTTCAAAATTAAATGTTCAAGCTAATTTAATCTATGTGTCATAAGGAAGACACTCCGAATTGTACACATTCCTTTATTTGGAGAGCATACCATGTGTCAGGCACCATGCTGGGCACAGAAGAGACAATATAATAGGGAACAAAAATCAACACCATTGCGTCAGGACTTCCCCGGTGGCACAGTGGTTAGGAATCTGCCTGCCAGTGCAGGGGACATGGGTTCGAGCCCTGGTCCAGGAAGATCCCACATGCCGTGGAGCAACTAAGCTCGTGTGCCACAACTACTGAGTCTGCACTCTAGAGCCCGTGAGCCACAACTACAGAGCCCACGTGCCACAACTACTGAAGCCCACGTGCCTAGAGCCTGTGCTCTGCAACAAGAGAAGCCACTGCAATGAGAAGCCCATGCACCGCAATGAAGAGAAGCCCCCGCTCACCGCAACTACAGAAAGCCCACGTGCAGCAATGAAGACCTAATGCAGCCAAAAAATATATATAAATTAATTAATTAATTTAAGAAAAACAGCAAAAAAACACCATCGACTCCTTCGCAGAGTTCAATCTAGTGAAAGAGACAGGAAACAAACAAAATCTGAATGAGTGTGGTAAGTGCTACAGGGAGAAGTACAGGGTGGTATGAGAGAGAGGAGTGGAGTTGGGGTACGGGAGAGAATAGTGATTTAAGCCAGGAGGTCAGGGATAGGCTCTCTGAGGAAGTAATCTTTAAGCTGAGCCCTGAGCCCTTAAGGATGAACAGGAGTGAGAAGTGTGTGGGGAAAGAGGGTCTCAGGAAGAGGACAGCAAGTGCAAAGGCCTGGAGGCAAGAAAAGAGCTTGGCATGTTCAAGAACAAAAAGGAGACCATTGTGGCTGGAGTATCACGATCAAAGAGAAAGAGTAGCACTGGATGAGACAGGAGACACAGGAAGGGCAGGGGAGGCCGCTGTGTGAGCTTTGAAGCAGGTGAAAGGCAGGATAAAACCCGGAAGAATTGGCATGCATTCAGACACTTGTCAGGGCCTTTGGCATAGGCATGCTGGGAGCAGTTAAAGACACTGATGTGTAAAGAATACCACTCACCCTTTACAGGCTTCTGCTGCAGATGGAATGAGCCATCGCTCCCTCAGAATTTGCCTGCTAGAAAGTTCTAAAGTGTGAGAGGATCCAGAGATTAGAATGTGCGTCTGCTAGCTGTAAAGGCATGGTGTGTACTGCACAATGCCAGGGGCACCATTCAAATTCTTTGATGGTTTCTGGGACTTTTACCACTTTCTGGGTGCCAATTCCTAGAGCTTTTCTTGAACCCAGCACCATTTGCTTAATAAACTCACCTTTCTCAACTCAGGTTGTTGACCCTTTGCCGGCATGCTAGCAACAAGGCAAGCCTAGCTGGATATGCATAGAGGACGTGTGCTTGAGCTGGAGGACCTTGGACTTGACAACCCCTGTCACCACAGTTCCAAATAGCAGCCCTCTGGATTCTAGAATAAATGAGTAGAGAGTAGTGGCTGGAAGAGGACCATATGGTATGGTCCATTCAAATGTCCTTCCTTGCGGTTTGGTACTAGTTGGCATTCTCTTTTTACCAATGTTTTACAAAGTGGATGTTGGGGTTTTGGGGGGGGTTTGTTTCTGTTTTTGTTTTTAGAGCAGTCCTTAGTTCCTACAAGGATCATCTGGCTCCAGTGAGTGTGGAATAGTAGCAGTGGAAACTGTGGTTACTAAGAAAGAGGGTGTTTTAAGGGATGGGCTGCAGTGATTTGAGTGCATCTCTGTTGTGCTGAGGGAAGCCATGTTTTGGTAGGAGGTATGGTGGAAGCGGTATTCCTCTAATACAGTGGTTCTCAACCTGGGGTGAACTTGCCCCCCTGGGGCACATTTGGGAATATCTGAAGGTATTTTTGGTTATCATAAATGGGGTGGGGGTAGGAGGTGCTACTGGCTCCCACAACAAAGGGTTTTCTGGCCCAAATAACCATAGTGTTTCAGTTGAGAAGTCCTTCTCTAAAATCTCATTGATATGCTATATGTCAATGTAGCATAGCTACATTGTAGGAATTAGCTACATGCTAATTCCAGTCTGCTGGAATTAGTCTACAAAGTGGTAAAAAATGGAGCAGAACCCCCCACCAAAACCAGGAACAACTTAGAGGTGCAGCCAGTGATCACATGTGTGGGTTGAAAAAGATAGAATGACTTACCTGGTACAAGGTGATTCTATGGCTTTGTGTCTTAACCATTTTTTATTGAGGTATAATTGACATACAACATTATATTAGTTTCAGGTGTAGAACATAATGATTCAATATTTGTATTTATTGCAAAATGATCACCACAGTATGTCTAGTTAACATCTATTACCACATATGTTTACAATTTTTTCCTTGTCATGAGAACTTTTAAGACCCACTCAGCAACTTTCAAATATACAATACAGTATTATTAACTATAGTTGCCATGCTGTACATTACATCTCCATGACATTTATTTTAGAACTGGAAATTTGTATCTTTGGACCGCCTTCACCCATTTTGTCCACACCCACCCCACCGCCTGCCTCTGGCAATCACCAGTCTGTTCTCCGTATCTATAAGTTTGGAGTTTTTTTTTTTTTGATTCCACATATAAGTGCAGTCATATGGTATTTGTCTTCCTCTGTCTGACTTATTTCACTTAGTATAATGCCCTCAAGGTCCATCCATGTTGTCCTAAATGACAAGATTTTATTCTTTTGTATGGCTGAATAATATTCCATTGTGAATATAAATAAATCTATATATATAATATATTCTTTATCCATTCATCCATTAATGAACACTAACATAAGTGTAAATAATGCTACAATGAACATGGGGGTGCAAATATCTTTTTGAGTTAGTGTTTTTGTTTTTTTTGAATAAATGCCCAGTAATGGAACTGCTGGATCATATTTTGAGGAATCTCCATACTGCTTTCCATAGTGGCTGCACCAATTTACATTCCCACCAACAGTGCACAAGGGTTCCCTTTTCTCCACACCCTCTCTAGCATTTATTATTTCTTGTTATGACTCCATCTCTTATGCTCCATGCTGCAGTGGTCTGAGAGCACACCAGCATCAGGTGACCTTGGTGATCAAACAGCTCTGACTCCAAAAGAAGCTTCCCAGAGAAATAAGTGTAGAAGTAGAGGTCACTTTTGAGATAAGATGGCTCTCACTGCATTGTGAAAGGCTTTTGTCTGTCTAGAGTCAGGTGATGATAAAACTGGACAGGATAATGGGGGTTAATACAAAAGGTCATGATACAGATAAATTCCTCTCCCGTTTGATGAATCTGGTTATCTAGACAGTCATGGTGGAGAAGTAAGTATTGAACCTTTGCTAATACCCAAGTAATCCCAAGGAATAGCTAGATTGTCTCAGGTGTCACATGTCACTTGACCCCTGATATCATAGCTGAATAAATCTTGGCTCAGGAATTAGACTTCAGGGCTTTTAAATAAGTACATCTCATGGTTGGTGCAAAGGGAGGGACAATTGAGAATGTCATCTATCTAGACAATAACCTTCTGTCTGGGTAGTGGTGTAGAATACTGGTTATTTGTTGATGGAGAATGACTGGGTGTTAGAAAGGTCAAAGGGCATGGTAGTGTTTTCAGACTAGCTGGAAGATTCTTATAGGCTATTTTCCATTGTCAACTTTCCAAACAAAGATGAGATTATAGGTGACAATATTAGAATCAAGGTAGTCCTGAAAGAGGCAGAGTTTTGAAATATTTTTCTTCAAGAGAGCATTGAATGTCTATATACTAGCAGTGAACAATCTGAAAAGGAAATTAAAAAAAGCAATTCCCGGGGGCCTTCCTTGGTGGCGCAGTGGTTGAGAGTCTGCCTGCTGATGCAGGGGACGCGGGTTTGTGCCCCGGTCTGGGAGGATCCCACATGCCGCAGAGCGGCTGGGCCCGTGAGCCATGGCCGCTGGGCCTGCGCGTCTGGAGCCTGTGCTCCACAACGGGAGAGGCCACAGCAGTAAGAGGCCCGTGTACTGCAAAAAAAAAAAAAAAAAAAAAAAAAAATCCCATTTACAATAACATCAGAAAGAATAAAATACTTAGGAATAAATTTAACCAAATAAGAGTAAGATTTGTACACTGAAAACTATGTAACACTGGTGAAAGAAATTAAAGAAGGCCTAAATAAATGGAAAGACATCATATGTTCATGTATTGGAAGACTTAATATTGTTAAGATGGCAATACTCCCCAAAAGTAATATACAGATTCCATACAATCCCGATCAAAATCCCAACAGTCCTTTTGCAGAATTGGAAAAGCTGATTCTCCATTCACATGGAATGCTTAGGGGTCCCAAATAGCCAAAATATCTTGAAAAAGAAGAACAAAGTTGGAGGACTCACACTTCTCGATTTCAAACTGATTACAAAGCTATAATAATCAAACCAGTGCGGTACTGACATAAGGATAGACATATAGATCAATGGAGTAGAATTGAGAGTCTAGAAATAAACTCATGCATCTATGGTCAATTGATTTTTTAATATAGTCATCACAATCATTCAATTAAGAAAGAATAGTCTCCTTAACAAATAGTGCTGGGGCAGCTGGATATCTACATGCAAAACAATGAAGTGGGTCTTTATCTTATACCATATACAAACATTAACTCAAAATGGATCAAAGACCTAACTACAAGAGCTAAGACTATAAAACTCTTAAAAGAAAACATACAGATAAACATTCATGTCATTAGACTTGGCAGTGGTTCTTAGATATGACACCAAAGCACAAAGAATGAAAGAAAAAATAGGTAACCTGGACTTCAAGAAAATGAAAAACTTTTGTGCACAAAAGGCAGTAACAACAGAGTGAAAAGACACCTACAGAATGGGAGAAAATATTTGCAAATCATATATCTGATGAGGGTCTTTATCCAGAATATATAAAGAACTCTAACAACTCAAAAGGTAAAAAAGGGAAACAACCCAATTAAAATAAAAGATGAGCAAAAGATTTGAATAGACATTTCTCCAAAGAAGATAAACAAATGGCCAAGAAACACATGAAAAGATCTCAATAGCGTTAGTTATTAGGGAAATGCAAATCATAAGGTACAATGATTTGGCTACACTTTATACCCACTAGGTGGCTATAATAAAAAAAGTAGAAAACAAGAAGTGCTGGGTGCTTTGTGACCACCTAGAGGGGTGGGATAGGGAGGGTGGGAGAGAGAGAGACGCAAGAGGGAAGAGATATGGGAACATATGTATATGTATAACTGATTCACTTTGTTATAAAGCAGAAACGAACACACCATTGTAAAGCAATTATACTCCAATAAAGATGTTAAAAAAAAAAGAAGTGCTGATGAGGATGTGAAAAAATTGGAACCCTCCTTCGCTGCTGGTGGGACTGTAAAATGGTATAGCCGCTGTGGGAAACAGTTTGATAGTTCCTCAATAAATTAACCATGGAATTATCATATGACCTAGTAATTCCACTCCCAAAAGAATTGAAAACAGGTACTCCAAGGAACACTTGTACACAAATGGTCATAGCAACACTATTCACAATAGCCAAAAGGTGGAAACAACCCAGTGTCCATCAACGGATGAATGGATAAACAAATTGCAATATAAACATACAATGGAACATTATTAGCTTTAAAAAGAAATGAAATACTGATCCATGCTACATGGATGAACCTTGAAAACGTTATCCTAAGTGAAAGAAGCTGGTCACAAAAGACCACACGTTGTGTGATTCCATTTATGTGAAATATCCAGGGGCTTCCCTGGTGGCGCAGTGGTTAAGAATCTGCCTGCTAATGCAGAGGACACGGGTTCGAGCCCTGGTCCGGGAGGATCCCACATGCCGTGGAGCAACTAAGCCCGTGCGCCACAACTACTGAGCCCTTGCGCCACAACTACTGAAGCCCATGCTCTGCAACAAGAGAAACCACCGCGATGAGAAGCCCGCACGCCTCAACAAAGAGTAGCCCCTACTCGCCACAACTAGAGAAAGCCCTCACGCAGCAACGAAGACCCAATGCAGCCAAAAATAAATAAATAAATATATAAATAAGAGATAAATTCTAAAAAAAAAAGAGAAATATCTAGAATAGGCAAATCCATATAAACAGAAAACAGATTAGTGTTAGCCACGAGCTGAGGGAAAGGGGAATGGGGAGTGATTGCTTTATGGGTGTGGAGTTTCTGTTTGGGGTGATGACAATGTCCTGGAACTAGATAGTGGTAATAATTGTACAACGTTGTGAGTGTACTTAATGCCACTGATTTATACACATTCAAATGGTTACTATGGTAAATTTTGTTATGTGGATTTTCCTATGATAACAAATAAAAATGAAAAAGAGAAAGCATTGAGCCTTTTTTTAGTGGGGGTGGAGGGCTTGATGACTCCCTCAACACATCACTATAATAGTAAAAACAACAGTAGTGATAGTAATGATAACGATTATTACAATTATACTAATAGCTAACATTTATGGAGTGTTTATTATGTGTCAGAAACTATGCTGCGCACTTTTCTAGGCATTATTTAATCTTCCCAACAGCTCTCTTATTACTTCGATTTCACAGGGAAGAAGGACTCAGAGGTAAATAGGTAATGAGTGGCAGTGCTGAGATCTGAACCCAGGTCTGTCGGATTGCAGAGCCTGCATTCTCACTGATAAACACTAGGGAATCAAGCTAAATGACTGGTAAGACCCTGAGTGATTTATGTACATTAATTCATATAATTCTCAGAACAACATTATGAAAGAGGAACGATTATTATCATCATTCCCATTTTACAGAAGGAAATTGAAGCAGAGACCGTCATATAACTAATGAGAGGCAGAGCCAGGATTCAAACTCTGGTCTAAGTGACCCCAAATTTCTGTGCTTAACCATTAAGCTGTATAGTACCAGTTGCCCAAGTACTTATGGAAAGCTTAGGTCTTTGGTTAAGAGAGGGATATGGGTACATAGGGACCTGGGTTCCAGAAGCAGATCTGCTATCATGGTAAAATTACGTCCAAGGTTCCAGACTGTTGACTGGAAAAAAAATGCACAACGTAAAAGTTGAGGGTTATGTTTTATTCAGCAGACTTTCTGAGGACATCAAGCCCGGAAGGCAGCCTCTCAGATAGCTATGAGGAACGGTTCCAGAGGTAAGGGAGGAGCCAGGATATATAGGAGTTTTTGCAACAAAGACCAGGTAGTCGGAACATCAGATTTACCGCTGGTTAAAGAAAACCAGACGTCTCAGGTAAATGAATTTAGCGCTTTTCTACGTACGGGAAGATGCAAGAGTCTGGGCTCATCGAAATCATTCCTTTGATATGCACCTTTAGATGAGTCCCCTAAGGGTGCAACGTGGGGGGCAGTGGGTGGCTGCAGTGGCTGAGGGCCTGGCAGTGGGCAGCCCCTTTGTTTCCATCCGGAGTTCCCTCAAGGCTCACTGCTGGGGGGGAGGGGGGAGCAAGGATAGTGGTTAATGGCTTGATGGCCGCATCCTTTGTTTGCTGATATGGCAGGCAACATTTTTCATTCACAAGGTCTAGGAGAGATGGATAAGCTAGAGCCCAGGAGAAGGATAGACAACATAAAGGGAAGAACACGGTGTTTCCAGAAAGTGGCTTAAAGTTGTGGGCTTGCAGCGCCAAAACCCTGGAGGACCTAGGGGAAAGGTGAACCGTGGGTAAAATGTAGTTTTTACTGCCGATCCTAAAAAAGCATTTGAAAGCTACTGTCATACAGGGCCTTGGAAGCTGTATGAACTCATTTGGACATTTCCACATAAGCAAGGGAGAGCTATTGAAAGATTGAAGCAGAGTGCTGGATGACCCATTAGCGTTTCATCAAGAGTTTAACTCTATTGAGCTATTTGTAGTGAGGTGGATGGACCTAGAGTCTGTCATACAGAGTGAAGTAAGTCAGAAAGAGAAAGACAAATACCGTATGCTAACACATATATATGGAATCTAAAAAAAAAGGTCATGAAGAACCTAGGGGTAAGACAGGAATAAAGACACAGACCTACTACAGAATGGACTTGAGGATATGGGGAGGGGGAAGGGTAAGCTGTGACAAAGAGAGAGAGAGGCATGGACATATATACACTACCAAACGTAAGGTAGATAGCTAGTGGGAAGCAGCTGCATAGCACAGGGAGATCAGCTCGGTGCTTTGTGACCACCTGGAGAGGTGGGATAGGGAGGGTGGGAGGGAGATGCAAGAGGGAGGAGATATGGGGATATATGTATACATACAGCTGACTCACTTTGTTATACAGCAGAAACTAACACATTGTAAAGCAATCATACTCCAATAAAGATGTAAAAAAAAAGTTTAACTGTATTTGATAAAATTGGCCATGAAAAATGTCTTTTGATGCGCTTCCCCCCCCCCCCCCCCCCCCCCCCCCCCCCCGCTTTCACCTTTATATGGCCGTTTTGTGGCTCATAGGCGTGGCCATCAGGGGTGAGCTGTCATTGCTAAGTCCTCATATGACGGTTGGAGGAACAGGTTGTTAATTTACAGATAGGAGAAATGGCAGCCATGCTCTAGGTACCTGCAGAAAACATGAACAGACAAACTGTACTACAAACACAGACACTCAGCTTCAGTGGTTGCCAACAGAAAGCCATACAAGGTCCCTGGTTCCAGTGGTTCCTGCAGGGCAAATTATGGTACCCACACCCTATGGCATGTGGCGTGAGAGTCATATGCCTCGGCTAGATGCTGGGATAATAATGCTTCTCACCTATGTTGTTGGGGTTTTTTTTTAACATCTTTATTGGAGTATAATTGCTTTACAATGATGTGTTAGTTTCTGCTTTATAACAAAGCGGATCACCTATACATATACATATATCTCCATATCTCCTCCCTCTTGCCTCTCCCTCCCACCCTCCCTATCCCACCCCTCTAGGTGGTCACAAAGCACAGAGCTGATCTCCCTGTGCTATGCGGCTGCTTCCCACTAGCCAGCTATTTCACATTTGGTAGTGTATATTCACCTATGTTTTTAAGAGGCTTAACCTACAGCCAGTAACTGGAAGTGATAATATTTAGCGCTACAAGGTCACTAAGCACAAATGGATCTGGATGAAAACTGGAAACCAAGATACAAAGGGAGCCAAAAGAGAGGCCAAGACAGGAGGTTTGCAGAGGTGAGAGGAAGGCAAACCTGGAAGAATTTCCCTTCATTCACTCAGTAGCGGCCTTGTATGCAGTGCCCATGGCCTTAGGTATGATCATGCTGGCCGCATTTAGAGAGGATGCAGTGTTGAAGGTGGCTGTGGTGTGTCTGACTCCCCTTCTGTGCTGCAGGGCTGGCTGGGCGTGTGGCAGGGACAAAATATGGCTGAGAGTAGGAGTTCTGAAGTCAAATGAATCTGGGCTGGAAACTTAGCTCTGTGTGTCTCTGGCCACCAGTATGATCTCGGCAAGTCACTTAACCTTGGTGAACCTCAGTTCTCATCTATAAAATGGGGATGATGCTCAAAATGGATTAAAGACCTAAATGTAAGGCCAGAAACTATCAAACTCTTAGAGGAAAACATAGGCAGAACACCCTATGGCATAAATCACAGCAAGATCCTTTCTGACCCACCTCCTAGAGAAACGGAAATAAAAACAAAAATAAACAAATGGGACCTAATGAAACTTCAAAGCTTTTGCACAGCAAAGGAAACCATAAACAAGACCAAAAGACAACCCTCAGAATGGGAGCAAATATTTGCAAATGAAACAACTGACAAAGGATTAATCTCCAAAATTTACAAGCAGCTCATGCAACTCAATAACAAAAAATCAAAGAACCCAATCCAAAAATGGGCAGAAGACCTAAATAGACATTTCTCCAAAGAAGATATACAGACCGCCAACAAACACATGAAAGAATGCTCAACATCATTAATCATTAGAGAAATGCAAATCAAAACTACAATGAGATATCATCTCACACCAGTCAGAATGGCCATCATCAAAAAATACAAACAATAAATGCTGGAGAGGGTGTGGAGAAAAGGGAACACTCTTGCACTGCTGGTGGGAATGTGAATTGGTACAGCCACTATGGAGAACAGTATGGAGATTCCTTAAAAAACTAAAAATAGAACTACCATATGACCCAGCAATCCCACTACTGGGCATATACCCTGAGAAAACCATAATTCAAAAAGAGTCATGTACCAAAATGTTCATTGCAGCTCTATTTACAATAGCCCAGAGATGGATATCATCATCAGATGAATGGATAAAGAAGATGTGGCACATATATACAATGGAATATTACTCAACCATAAAAAGAAACGAAATTGAGCTATTTGTAATGAGGTGGATGGACCTAGAGTCTGTCATACAGAGTGAAGTAAGTCAGAAAGAGAAAGACAAATACCGTATGCTAACACATATATATGGAATTTAAGAAAAAAATATGCAATGAAGAACCTAGGGGTAAGACAGGAATAAAGACGCAGACCTACTAGAGCATGGACTTGAGGATACGGGGAGGGGGAAGGGTAAGCTGTGACAAAGTGAGAGAGTGGCATGGACATATATACACTACCAAACATAAGGTAGATAGCTAGTGGGAAGCAGCCGCATAGCACAGGGAGATCAGCTCTGTGCTTTGTGACCACCTAGAGGGGTGGGATAGGGAGGGTGGGGGGGAGGGAGACGCAAGAGGGAAGAGATATGGGAACATATGTATATGTATAACTGATTCACTTTGTTATGAAGCAGAAACGAACACACCATTGTAAAGTAATTATACTCCAATAAAGATGTAAAAAAAAAGAGCTAACATTCATCCAACAACAAAAAAAATGGGGATGATGATAGTAAGTATCTCATAGGGATTTTCAAAGATTAAAGAGATGATGAACATAAAATGCTTAGCACGCCTGATACTTAGTAGTAGCTCAGTGAATGTTAACTCCTCCTCCTCCTTTTATCCTTCCTCATTGTGATTATTGCACTGAATGGAGTTCAGAAATTACTTGAAGAATTGTCCTAAGGGAATTCCAGGTCGGAGTCATGAAGGCAGTCCAAAATCAAGCTTCTAACCAACATGGGTGTAAACCAAGAGGGGCAGTCGACGTATGAATTTGAGAGAAATGGAAATAGAAGGAGATCAGCGAGAGAGGTTGTGTACACAGAGGGGGTGGGAAGGAGGCCTGGGGTAATGACTGTGCCAGGATGCAGATGACTTCCGTGGCTTTTCATCAGGTCTCATGACCACCATCATGGTTCTTCCAGAAGCATTAAAATGGACAACAACAGAGTGGACACTATTTTCTTCCAAACTTCTTCTGACAAGGGGTGGATACCAGGATTTTCCTGCATTGGCCTTATGAGTTCTGGCCTCTTGCTGACCGGAGATGTGAGGTAGAATCCTAAGACCAGGCCTTTGACTGTTACCCTCCCATCAGGCCAGCTGTAGATCTAGCCATACTGTCAACATGAGCCCTATATCTTCTCTCTCTGTGAGATATTAATATTTTTCTTCCTAGGTTATCTGGGAGGGCCACTGAGTGCAAAATGGAAGATGAGATCTTAGTGGGTCAGGTGTAGCCGGGAACTTGTCTGGAAAGCTTTGATGCTCACCAAAGGGCATGGAGTCAGGAAGATGCTGGTGTCAGAGAGCTACAGGGTTGATAATAGATATCCTTTGTCTTTTTTTTCAATTGAAGTATAGTTGATTTACAATGCTGTGTTAATTTCTGCTGTATAGCAAATTGACTCAGTTATACACATATACATATATGGATTCTTTTTCATATTCTTTTCCATTATGGTTTATCCCAGGATATTGAATACAGTTCTCTGTGCTATACTGTAGGACCTTGTTGTTTATCCATTCTAAATGTAATAGTTTGTATCTACTAACCCCAAACTCCCAGTCCATCCCTCTCCTTCCCACCCCCCCCCCCCTTGGCAACCACCAGTCTGTTCTCTATGTCTGTGAGTCTGTTTCTGTTTTGTAGATAAGTTCATGTGTGCCATATTTTAGATTCCACATCTAAGTGATATCATATGGTATTTGTCTTTCTCTTTCTTACTTACTTCACTTAGTATGATAATCTCTAATTGCAGCTAATCTTCTTAAAATGTTATAAGCAGTGATCCCTGAGCTTCCATGGTGCATACATGCCTAGAGGCAACCCAGACATTGTCTTCCATATCAAGTTTCCCACCGATTCTCTCTCACCCCATGCCCAGAACCAGCAGGTCTATCTTTTGTACTGGTCTTTGGCCCAACAGAAGGTGCCCTTTCTAGGCATCCTACAGCTCCCCAGGGTACAAACTGGCTACAAGGATGTCTCTCATATTAGAAATGAAAAGTAGTGAAGGCCAGGATAATAGTTGCTATGAAAGGAGGTGTTTCCAAACCAGGAATACAGTGAGATGTTGTAGGCAGCTTCTGCTGTGGTGAAGTAGGTGGATCACGTGGCTGGTAGGCGGAATAGAAGCAGAGAAATTCTTCTCGCACTGGACTGCTTCTACTCTTTGACTCAGTCTGTGGGTGGATGGTACACAGATGGATGAAGCTGGGCCAGATGGCTGGGAAGTCCACAGAGGTAAAGGATCTTGTAAGATAAACAAGGTGGTGGTGATTGCTGCCCACCTTTACATCTTCATTTTGTACCGGTCTCGCCCTCATTCACCATACTTCAGCCTCTTCTTTCTGTTTCCGAAACCTAGGCCCTTTCGTGCCATTGGGCTTTTGCACTTGTTCTTCCCTCTGCTTGCATGTTCCTTGCGGGGTTTGTTCCTTTTCATCTTTCAGGTCTTACCTCCTCAAAGAAGTCTTTTCTGATCACTTTGCCTAAAGTTGACCCCTGCCAATTACTTTTTTTTCACATCACTCCATTAATTTTCATGTTGGAATTTATAAGCCTCTACAGACTGTTTACTTGCTTCTTTTCTCCTCCTTCCCAGACTATAACGTCTACGTGATGGACCTTGTTATCCCTTATCAATACTATTTCAACAATACCCAGCATGATAAACACTTAATACATATTTATTGAACAAATGAATGAATAGCTCATATGGATGGGAATCAGAGTCAGGATATAACATAAATTTTTTTGTTAGGATACCCACTGCCAACACAAGGAGGGCTTTGTAGCTATGGAAAAGGCCAGGTTGGGAAGGAGCTTGAGTGTGAAGGTGTCCCAGGAACACTTGGTGTCAGGAGTGGAAGAACTGGTCTTTGAATTGCTTGGACCTATCTTTGACCTGGATACAGGTGTCAGAGTTCATGGTATTCTGGGGTGTGTCATATCAGTTGCAGCACTGCAACTGTAGGCCCTGTATTTAGGTTTGGGATAAGCCACAAACAACTAGACAGTTGGAATAATGTCAGGAAGTGGGCACTCCTCACTTCCCAAGGCTATCTATGAATGACCCTGAAACTCAGTGAGGTGCTTCTTGCATAGTTAATCCCTTGCGGCCCCTGCTGAGTCACCTCTGCTAGTTGTGGCTGTGTCTTGACAACCACAAAATCCCCTGTTACCTACATTTCCTTGGATGCCTCCCCATCTCATAGTACTCCAGATTCTAGGACTGCCTCAGAAATTCTGGCCGCTTGGGATGTAGCAGATGGTAAGCTCTAACCGCTTGAGTCATAAGGCACACAGGGGCTAGATTAAAACCTTCAGAAGCCCTAAGCACAGAAATGTGTATGTCCCCCACTTCTAATTGAAAATACAAACAATAACAAACCGTAAATAGGTGTTAGAGAAGTCCAATGAAGTGCAAAGTTGTTGTTGTTGTTTTGTTTGTTTTGTTTTGTTGTCGTACGCGGGCCTCTCACTGCTGTGGCCTCTCCCATCGCGGAGCACAGGCTCTGGATGCGCAGGCTCAGCGCCCATGGCTCACGGGCCCAGCCGCTCCGCGGCATGTGGGATCTTCCCAGACCGGGGCACGAACCCATGTCCCCGGCATCGGCAGGCGGACTCTCAACCACTGTGCCACCAGGGAAGCCCTGTTTTTGTTTTTTGTTTTTTTGAGATGCTATTTTGGTGCTTTTTGTAAAAAAATCAATTTTTTTCCAAATACATTTCTTAGTCTATTGGAACTACTCCTTTGCTACTCTCCTAGGTAAATGCCTAGTGTGCCTAGAGGGTAAAGCGGCAGTAAGCAGCCACTGTGTTTAAGTTGCACTAGACTTCAGTAATCTGAGTATTCTGTCACCATGCACTCACTGGGACCCTTGATGAAGTGACAACATACCTCTAAGGGAGTTCTGATGGTCAGTCGCTTTCTTTTGCAAACAAAGACGTTGAAGATGTCCACAACAAGCTTCCTAGAGAATCAGACAGAGGAAGTGGGCACTGGTACTGAGATTCTTCTGTGATAGAATGGCCCCATACAACGATGCTAGAGGAATCAGCTTCACTAAGTTATGGCCTAGTTGGTTGGACCAGAACCTAACAGAGGTGAACAGAGCCTTCGTGGCCATGACTGTGGTCAGAGATTAGAGGAAACCATTTCCTAGGTAAGAAGTCCCCTATTAGCCATGTCAGGGCAGAGACATGGTGATTCAAAGCTCAGCAGTATTTAGTGAACTTCAGGCATTTATAGACATGATTGATTGACCTAAGGGGTTATTTCACCTGGGTGGTTGGCATCTAAGCCAGATAGGATTTTGTTCAAGAATTCCACCTCTGGAGGGACTTCCCTGGCGGTCCAGTGGTTAAGACTTCACCTTCCAATGCAGGGAGTGCAGGTTCAACCCCTGGTCGGGGAGCTAAGATCCCACATGCCTCGCGGCCAAAGAACCAAAACAAAACAGAAGCAATACAGTAACAAATTCAATAAAGACTTTTAAAATTGTCCACATCAAAAAAAAATCTTTAAAAAGAATTCCACCTCTGGAAACTAAAAAAGTAGAACTCATAGAACAAGAGAGTAGAACAGTGGTTAATGGGAGCTGGGAGTGGGGGAAATGGGGAGATGTTGGTCAAAGGCTATAAACTTCCAGTTATAAGAGGAATAAGTTCTGTGAATGTAATATACAGCATGGTGACTATAGTTAATAGTACTGAACTGTATACTTGAAATTTTCTAAGAGCGTAGATGTTGTGTTCCTACCACACCAAAAAAAGAGGTGACTATGTGAGGTGATGGATGTGTGAATTAACTTGATTGTGGTAATCATCTCATAATGTATATGTACATTAAACCATCATGTCGTGCACCTTAAATATATACTTTTTTTTCAATTACACCTCAGTAAAGCTGGAAGAAAAGAATTCCACCTCTGGACTTGGAATCTGCTGTGTGGGCTCAAGGGTGATGCCACTACAGGCAGCACTAGACCTGCCAGACTATATATTTACCTTCTTATTTTGCTTTGTTTCTAAAAGCAGGTCAGAAAATAAGATACGATGCGATCCAGATAAAGAACAGACTGTCTGTGCAGGAGGTCATATAAGCTGTTGATCATTAAAATAATGGATAACATTTACTGAGCACTTATTATGTTCCTGGTTCTATTCTTATCCTTATTTTATAGATTACAAAACTAAGACACAGAAAGCTTATGTAACTTACCCCAAGGTCATATAGTGATTGGAAGAGTTGGGATTTGAACTAAGGTAGTCTGACTATAGAGGTCATGCTCTGAAGAAGTATGGTAAACCACTGTCCAGTGCTGTGCTCGCTTCCATTCCGCTACGTGCTAGAAGATATTCACGATGTTGTTCAGGCTAAACCGTATGGCAGTAATTTTGCCTTGGCTGAGGTGCAACTTCTATTTGTCACCTTCCAAGAAATGAAGACAACTGTGGGCCTCTAGAGGTCCAATTTCATAATGATGCATCACAGAGCTGGTCTCGGAGATCGGAAGTCAGCAGGTGCAGATAGTGGTGATCATGTCACGATTGATTATTGTCATTCAGGTGAAGGTAGAACTCTTCATTTTTCCAAGTTAGAAAGAGAGCTGGGGTCTCATTAAGGGAAGCAAACGAATGCCTGCAGCAAGTTGGTGTCTTATCCTTGGGCTCTAACACAGAATATAAAAATTGAGTGGTGACCTGAGCCCTGGAGTCCAGGCTGGAAGGAATGGCTGTTCCCTCAGTGTAAGGACGGTTTCTCTACTTGCTGCCCCCGACCCCCTCGGGGTGGGCAGTGTTCTGGGTGATCCAGGGCTGAGAGGGCACATGAGGTGCTGGGTAACTATTGTTTTGTTATAATCTGGACAGCCTGAGTTTTAAAGGAGAAGTCTACTTTGAGGATTTCTAGCCATAAAAAGCTGAGGGCCCAGGGGAAGGGTATACCCAGCCCCTGGGCACTTTCCCCGATTCACAGCTTAATGGAAGGTCTCCATAGTTACTGATCCCCTCCACAGGCAGTACCTATCTATCGGTGGTGTCAACAATAGCAATAATAAGATGAGAATGTAAATTGGTGCAGCCACTAATGGAAAACAGCATGGTGATTCCTCAAAAAAAAGAAAACTAGAACTACCATTTGATCCAGCAATTCCACTGCTGGGTATATATCCAAAGGAATTAAAGTCAGGATCTGAAAGAGATACCTGCACTCCCAATGTTCATTGCAGCATTATTCACAGTAGCCAAGATATGGAAACAACCTAAATGTCCGTTGACAGGTGAACGGATGAAGAAAGTGTAGTGTGTACACAAAGTAGAATATTATTCAACCTGAAAGAAGAAAGACATTTGTGACAATATGGATGGACCTGGAGGACATTACGCTGAGAGCCCGCGTGCCACAAACTACAGAGCCCATGTGCTCTGGAGCCCAAACGCCACAACTAGAGAGAGAAAACCCACACACCACAACTAGAGAGAAGCCTGCGCGCCGCAACAAAGAGCTGCAAAGAGCCCTCACGCTGCAACGAAAAATCCTGAATGCCTCAGTGAAGATCCTGTGTGCCACAACTAAGACCTGATGCAGCCAAAAAAATAAAAAGAAAGAAAGAAAAAAAGAGAGTATAAGATCTAGAGGCCAAGTGCCTGGATCCACATCTTAAGCCTGCTGCTTATTGGCTATGTGACCTTAGGCAAGTTACTTAACCTTTTCATGCCTCGGTGTCTTCATCTGTAAAATGGGGATATAATGGTACCCATTTTAGGGTTAACGTGAGGATTAAATTAGTTAAGTGTATGTGAAACAGAATAGTGCCTAGTACATAGTAAATACTATGTGAGCATGTATTACCATTTTTGCTATCTGCCAATCAAGTCCCCAGTTATGCAGTAGGTGCACCATTTCCTGCAATCCGGAACAGAATGTCTTCCATGGAAAGTAGGACAACCATTAGCCATCACCAGTGATTTTCTATAGGAGTTGTAGTTTTGGCGGCAAAGACTTAGGGTTGATACTGAAACTCCACAGTTCCAACGCTGGGCTGTCACTTAGCAGGATGTCTACGTACACTACTGCCACAGCCCTCCTCTGGGAAATGCATATAGAAGCCCCAAGGAGCCAGGTGGACTTTAAAGCTTGTATGATACCTTGCCTTTGACTAGTTGAGCCAGAGGGATTACTGGATTACTGTAGTTCTGATCAGAAGGATGTCCCTTATACTCAGGCCAAAGTGGAGGGATGCCTCTTGCCCCTTGGTGTCATTATTTGGAATCAAAAAGTACTTCTCTAAAACAACATCCTTAAAAATCGTAGGAGAAACAATCGGAGAGAAAGAATCTGTTCCTCAAAACCAATTAGGACTTATCAAAGATGAGGAGGTAAGGTATAAGCAGGGGTTTGGTGGTCAGTGTGTAACAACTGGCTCTCCAGTGGGGGGAAAAACTAATTTGTAGTGTTTGACAATTTTCATGGTGTAAATTCTCCTATTATGGATGATTTCAAGACACCAATGTGACATCACTGAGCACAGAGTTGGGAAGGTATGTGCACACTTAACTCTCAAGAGGCAGTGGTAGGGACTTCCCTGGAGGTCCAGTGGTTAGGACTCTGCACGTCCACTGCAGGGGCCAAGGGTTCAATCCCTGGATGGGGAACTAAGATCCTTCATGCCATGTGCCACGGCCAAAAAATAAAAAGAATAAAATAAAATAAAATAAAAGAGGCAGTGGTAGCCGGTTCCAGCCAATAAAAATGGAGTCTGAAAGCAGCGAAAGAGAAGAGAGGTTAGAAGCTGGTGGTGAGGTGTGAAACCTAAACTCATTCCGGAGCCTCAAGGCAGGTCACTGCAGTAACATGGACACGCGAGAAGCTTTCAAGGACATGGCAACAGAACGGGTGATTACCTTTCCCACAATACATTCCATTTCTTGCCTTGGGTCATCGACCCAGTTGAGGAGTCACCCAGAAGAAACAGAGAGAATGGGGAAATATGCAGACAGAGTGGAGCAGACAGAGTAGAAATGCGATGTATGGTCAGGCCACTCAAGATGGCTGTTCTCTTGCTCTCTGTACATCCCCTGCTTGACCAGCACCTGCTTCACCTACACCCTACTCACACGACTGACCTTCCTAAGTACCTGCCCCTGCCCCAGCTGGTGGTTGTCTTTAATCAAAGGGGCGGTGAGGGGCGTGCCCCTTGGCTGGTTTCCCTGGAAACTGATGAACCCACCTGACGTCAGTTCCCCTATAACTGGCAATCTCCCCTTCCCCCTGGGAGCGAAGACTGCCACCATGTCCTGCCTGGCACTGTTGGCCGCACACAGTGGGGTGTGGCTCCAGGACCTTGCTTCAGATGGGTAAGCTTCCCCATCCATTAAACCACTGATGTCTCTGTTGCAGACTCGGGCTCTTTCTTCGGTCATGAAGCTGGGCAAGCACAGGCCTTGTAGGCCTGCGGGGTGCAGCCCAACATGCTATCAAGCTGATCATCTCTTTTAAGGGCTTCGGGTAGCCACCCTTCAGTTGGGGGCAAAGGCAGGAGGAAAAGCTCCCCCTGGACTCAGATACTAGCCAACATCCTTCTTGTTCTCATCCTAGGCCCACCGGAGGGGGAGCCTAGAAGTTCTACTGGTTGGCCTGTCTAGCCTCTAGGTTCGACCAGCCATTGGAGTGACGGAAGTGCCAAACAGAAAACTGATTTCTCTGTATCCAGAGAAAACTATAATTCGAAAAGATACATGCACCCCAATGTTCACTGCAGCAGTATTTACCACAGCCAGGACATGGAAGCAACGTAAATGTCCATTGACAGAGGAATGGATAAAGAAGATGTGGTACATATATACAATGGAATACTACTCAGCCATAAAAAAGAAGGAAATAATGCCATTTGCAGCAACATGGATACACCTAGAGATTATCATACTTAGCAAAGTAAGTCAGACAGATAAAGACAAATATCTTATGATATCGCTTATATGTGGAATCTAAAGAAAACGGTACAAATGAACTTATTTTACAAAATAGAAATAGGGTCACAGATGTAAAAACACAAGCTTATAGTTACCAGGGGGGAAGGCGGGAGAGGGATAAATTGGGAGATTGGGAGTGACATATACACACTACTATATATAAAATAGATAACTAATAAGGGCCTACTGTATAGCACAGGGAACTCTACTCAATACTCTGTAATGACCTATATGGGAATAGAATCTAAAAAAGAGTGGATATATGTATATGTATAATGGATTCACTTTACTGTAAGCCTGAAACTAACACAACCTTGTAAATCAACCATACTCCAATAAATATTTAAAAAGAAAAAAATGGATTGCTCTGAAAGAGAGCGTTCCTCTGGGGGAAATGCAGTGACTTTCTCCATGCAAATCTCATGTCCACTAGGTTGGGAAACACATCCCTGCTGTACGTAGGAGGTGTAGCACAGAGGGATGCCTCCAAGAGCTCATTTAAAGCTTGCACCTGGCCACTCATCTATAGATGGTGATTGGTGGATGCAAAAGTGGAGGGCTTTGAATAGTACCCTCCAAAGCAGAGATACAAACGTGGCTTTCTAGTGAGAGATCCGGTAGATGTCAAGTCCTTGGAGACAGAAAATTTCCTTGATGATTTTGGTAGCAGTGGTTGGTATAGCTGGGGTACTATTGCAAAGTCAGTAATATGCCACTTGAATAATAGCATTCTTTACCGTTAGAATTATTCCCTAATCCCAGTTCAATAGTGAGGTTTCATAAGAAACTGGCTTCCACAGCAAAGAGGTATTAGTGGCAACTCAAGATTGGCTTGGGCTGCGTGGTCAGCTAGATCAAGTCTTCATTCATAAATCTATCCAATAGCCAGGAGTCTACTGGGGCCCAGACATGAAAGCAGGTGCCACTGCTTGTAACTCTATAGGAATAAAGCAGGGAGCATGAATGGTCCAGGCTTAGGCCCAACTAATCCCACAGGTTAACACCTCTCTTCCAGCTGTTTCATATACTGACCCACCTCCTGCCCACTGTTTTAGTAGGTGATGGGGCTGCAGTAAAAAGTGTTGGTGGGTGACAAAATAACACCATGGAAAAGTCTCCGAATTCCCAAGAGGCTGAGAGACTTGGGCACATTGTCTATTCACCGTGGGGGGGGGGGGGGTGAAGGCGGGGGAGGGATAAACTGAGAGACTAGCTAGGCACCAGGGTGGGTCAAAACTTGCCCATGGTGAAGGGCAGTGTTTGAAATGTGGGTGAGTCATCCAACTCTTCCAAAGACTGAAACCAAATGCAGGCATATTGATGGTCCATCTAGGTTGTCGAGCAAAGGAGAGGGTGGAGGGGGAGAATCCAGGTACGAAGGGAACCAATCAAGAGTGATAGGATGCCAAGCAGATGGAGTCAGAACCTGAGACAAATTTCTTGAGCCAAAGAAATGCGACTGGAGCTGCTTATGTGGAAGACCTACAGCCTCGCATGCGGAAAAGTGGGAGCTATTACAGGCAACCACACTACACTGACTTCATCCCTTCTCTGATTTCCTCTGCTGTGCAGGATGTGGCAGGTTGTGTTTCCCCGCGTACAACTGATAAAAGGCCTACCTCAGTCCAGTGCTTTTTGGAAACACAAGCCAGTTTCTCAGGACCAGTTTTCCAGCCAGTACCCTTTCAGGTGTTTTATTCACTCAACAGTTACTTATTGAGTACTTGCTGCAACCAGGCACTGTAGCTAGACACAACGTCTTTGGGATCTTTTTTTCAGCTACTACTTTTTTTCAGTAGTTTAGTTGAGGTAGCAGAGCAGGGCTTTGATGTCCCAGACAGAGTGAGGTGCAATGAAGGATGGGATGGATGCATAGGGAAGAGGGAGGCTTGGTTGGGGAGACCATGGAGTTAATCTCAGCTACTTTAAAGAGTCTCAGATAATGGTCCTAAAAGTTCCAACAAGGACAGGTAATGGACCTATGTTTGGCAGAGATTCAGCCAGCAACAACTTGGATGCCTGCCCTTAGAACCTGGTGCCCTTTGAAATACTCCGAATCAGCCCTTTTTGTGTAGGAGAACATCCTACAGGTGCTTCTAAGGGGTTCATGTTCTCACAGGTACTGCCTGGCTGCTGGGTGTCCATGGTTCTAGGGGTAACAGAGGGCTGACTGTACTGTTGGTATTGATAAATTGAAGAATACTGGCTGGCATATCTTTTCAAGTACAGTAAGTCCCATACATATGAACGAGTTCCATTCCGAGAGTGCGTTCATAAGTCCAATTTGTTCATAAATCCAGCAAAGTTAGCCTAGGTACCCAACTAACACAATCGGCTATATAGTACTGTACTGTAATAGGTTTATAATACTTTTCAGACAAATAATGTGTAAAAAACAAACACAAAAAATGAAGAGAACATTTTAAATTTTACAGGACAGTACCTTGAAAAGTACAGTGGTACAGTACAACAGCTGGCATACAGAGGCTGGCATCCAGTGAACAGACAAGAAGAGTTACTGACTGGAGGAGGGAGGGGAGGTGAGAGATGGTAGAGCTGAAGGATCGTCAGCAACAGGAGAAGGAGGGCAAGCTGCAGTTTCATTCACGCCTGACGTGGATGGCACAGGTTCTGGTTCCTTGCCGGATTCAATTCTATCTACCCTCTTAAAAAAATAATCCAGTGATGTCTGGGTAGTAGCCCTTTTTTTCTTATTATAAATGACACAGTAGCAGGGGATTGCATTCTGAACGGCTGCTGCAACCTTCGTGCACCATTCTACATTTGAGTCCTGGGCCTCAAAAACTAACAGTGCCTCCTTACATAAAGAAACCCCCCTTGCCATTTCCTGCGTCGTGAATCTCTTTGGTCTTTCAGTTACTTCTTCTTCCTCTTGTCTCTCTTCGTCCTTTCTCTGGGCCTCCAATTCCATCAGGTCTTCATTAATAAGCTCCTCGTGTTGCACAGTAAGGAGTTCAGTGAAGTCGTCCTCTTGCAGATCTAGCTCCGGCTTCTCGCTGAGGGTCACCAGGTTGCTGAAGACCTCTTTGGACTCCTCATCCACCTTCTCAAATCCACAAAAATTGTGAACGAACTGCGGGCAAACGTTCTTCCAAACCCCATTTGTGGTGATGGCCATAACCTCACACCAAGCAAAGTCAATGTTTTTTATGGCCTTGTAGATGTCATAGTCCTTCCAAAATTGTCTCAAGGTTGTTCCCCATCCATCACTTGCCTTTACTGACTGACAAAAGGTGTGATGTAAATAATATTTCTTGCAAGTTGCTGTAAATCCCTGGTCCATAGGTTGGATGAGCGATGTAGTATTTGGTGGCAGATGCGCTACTTTGACGTTGGGATGAAAGTCGTCCATGAATGGGGGGTGGCCCAGAGCACTGCTGAGCAGCAAAAGAATGTTGAATGGGATGTCCTTCTCCAAGCAATATTTCTCTACCTCCGGGATAAATTGGTGGAAAAACCAGTCCTGGAAAATGGCCTGTGTAACCCAGGCTTTGGGGTTACTCTTCCACACAACAGGAAGAGAGCCCTTGGCTATGTTTTTAAGGGCTCTTGGGTTCTCTGAATGATTAACTAAGAGAGGCTTCAGCTGCATATCGCCAGAAGCACTGCCACCAAACAACAGAGATAGCCTATCCTTTGCTGCTCTATAGCCTGGCATCAACTTTTCCTCCTTACTGATGTAACTTGGGTCTGGCATCCTCTTCCAGTACAGTCCTGTCTCATCCATATTAAAAGCCTGCTCAGGTAAATGGGCACCTTCATCAATAATTTCTCGAAGCATTTCAGGAAATTCTCAGGCAGCTACCGTATCTGCACTCGCTGCCTCCCCACTTACTTTTACGTTGTGAAGTTTGGCACTAGCTTTCAACTGATGAAACCAGCCATGGCTGGCATTAAAAGATGCGCCCAAAGCACCGAGCTGATCTCCCTGGGATAGGGAGGGTGGGAGGGAGACGCAAGAAGGAGGAGATATGGGGATATATGTATATGTATAGCTGATTCACTTTGTTATAAAGCAGAAACTAACACAGCATTGTAAAGCAATTATACTCCAATACAGATGTTAAAAAATTAATTAATTAAACAAATATGCGCCCTCTGACTCTTTGCTGTGTTTCCTCTTCAAGTCTTCATTCATAAAGTCTTTTAGCTTTCTCTTGAATCAGCTTTACGCTGAGCGGGACTCGACGCTGATGCTGACCCTGCGTCCACACACTGAGAAGTTTCTCCATCTCCTCCATCACTTTTCCACGCTTCTTCAATATTATTGTCGACATCATCGGCACAGCAGACTTCACATGTTCTAAGATCTTGTCCTTGTTCTTTAGAATTGTGCCAATGGTTGAACAATTCATGTTATGAGAACGAGTGACGTCTACCATCTTTTCAGGTCGCTCCTCTCTCTCAATTACTTTCACTTTTGTTTCCATCATTATCACTTGCAGCTTCTTAGCAGTACCAGCTACATCACTGCTGCTTTTACACTTGCTTCCAGACACCCTGGGCTTGAAATAAAGACACTGTACTAGTGTACTCTATACAGTAGTGTACAGTAAAGTACACAAAAGCACAACCACTTGTAGAGGGTGCGCGCACGTGACAGTGGACGCCAGACGTGAACTAACTTATGTGACTGGACATGTGAACGCACATTCGCATCTCTGAAAGTTCACAACTTGAAGGTTCATACGTAGGGGACTTACTGTACTAAGTGTGCTGGTCTGGGGCCTGCATTACCTTACAATGTATTCCTTGCTCATCTCCTGATCTGCTCTGTATCACAGGTGGACTGAACTCTGCAGACTACATTTCCCAGACTTCCATATTGGTGGGTTTCCAGCTAAATTTCAGCGAAGGGTAAGTGAGACTGGAGGATGGGAAGTTGGTCCTGGAGGTAAAGATGAGAAGGCAGGGTCTCTCCTCCCTGTCCTATGTGCTTCTAGTGGCATCTAGACGCAGTAGCAGCTATGTCTCTTCCGTGATTTCAGCTCCCACTGGACAAGACCACCTTGGTTCCAGCTTCCTTTCAGTGATCCCAGCCCTAGGACTCTGCTAAACCTGTCTCCCCCTACCATATCTCTCCAGTTTAGTGATAATAGAGGTTCTCGATTTGCAGTCTTAGGGTTACTTCACTGTTTCTTGCTGACTTTTCAGTTCTTCTATCACCCGTGTAACCAATTTCTTGCCTTAAAGGCATCTCAACTTTAAATACTTGAGTGCTTTTCCCTCTTCCTGGCTCGACTCTGATTAATACACCTGATTAATATGATTTGCTTGAAAATAAGTATGGAGGGCTTAGATAGTAAAGCCATTTGGTGGACGTGGAACGGAAGGGCCAAGAACTGTGTCCTCAAAAGCATAATAAGGTTGAAGGAAGACATCAGGGAGCTCTTTATCCTATGGAAGCAGATGTTGTTAAATGGGCTGCATTGCCTTCTTTAGATGGGGCCACTATCGGGATAATATGGGGTATTTGGTGAGGGCTTTCACCATCACCAGTAGGGTGTGGTACCCATGTAAAGGGAGAAACTTCGAAATAATATATTGGGTGATT
Organism: Phocoena sinus; assembly: GCF_008692025.1. Classification (NCBI taxonomy): domain Eukaryota; kingdom Metazoa; phylum Chordata; class Mammalia; order Artiodactyla; family Phocoenidae; genus Phocoena; species Phocoena sinus. Next base: position 94,529,082 of record NC_045784.1, read on the forward strand.
GTGTCACAGGGTTACCTGGAGATCAGACAGGAGGGTGCATCAGATATAAAGCTACCAAAGACTAAGATATTGGCTAACCTAAATGCTGCCATTGCACAGATGAAGATCTGGGATGTTAGCCTCTCTGGCTGGGATGGACAGTAGCCCACCTTTGTAGACCCAGTATCCTGAACATTTTGTGCTCTCTTCTAGAGATGCCCTTCACCAGCTCTGAACCTTAAGCACATTTTAATGAGAAGATCTTCCCATTGTTCATGCTCATATGCTACCTTGGTTGGCTCTAGCTGAGCTGGGATGACTGCAAAATTCTCAGTCCAAAGAACTTTTCACCACGGAGTTGCCTCTTATACCCCTTGACGCTCTGTCTTCTGGAAAGAGGAATCTACTAGGCAGTTTTTGTATGAATTGAGCTTCTATATCTCACAGAGCTGCTCCAGGCTCAATATTCTTAGTGCATTGTCATGAAATACCTAGCCACTTTTTGAGCTAGTACCTCCAAGACCAAATTGGCCAGTTAGTATAATCTGGGTTCATCTTCCTGGAGGAACAAGAGATGGAGGGGCAGAGATCACAAGTTGGGATTTTCCTGGGACTGAGTAATTGCTAATAGTATCTGGAGAATCCCAAGGTGTGTTAGTTGGCCCTAGAGAGGGACCTCTCCCTCACTGACCACTGACAATTTGCCTAGCATTGTATGAATTCCTTGGCTGGACAAAACGTGATACCCATAAACTCAACCATAGTGCTTGCCAACTTTTATTTCTTTTTTTCTCATAAATTTATTTATCTGTTTGTTTGTTTGTTTGTTTTGGCCTCATTGGGTCTTCATTGCTGCACGCAGGCTTTCTCTAGTTGCAGCGAGTGGGAGCTACTCTTAGTTGCGGTGCACGGGCGTCTTGTGGTGGCTTCTCTTGTTGCGGAGCGTGGGCTCCAGGCCTGCAGGCTTCAGTAGTTGTGGCATGCAGGCTCAGCAGTTGTGGCTCACGGACTCCAGAGCACAGGCTCAGTAGCTGTGGCACACGGATGTAGTTGCTCTGCAGCATGTGGGATCTTCCTGGACCAGGGATCGAACCTGTGCCCCCTGCATTGGCAGGGGGATTCTTAACCACTGTGCCACCAGGGAAGTCCCCCAACTTTTATTTCTCAAGGTTGGGCCAGGGATGGTGTTGCAACGAATGGTGTAGGACTAGGTGAACTAAAGGGTACAAGTGAGCTCAGTTTAAGAGAGCTGAATGGGTGTTTTCCAGATTAAAATATTTTTCTTTCTAAGAAGTCACAGAGAATATAATTCATAAGGACTGGGAAATGGCTGGGGTACTTCAAAGGTGAAAACACATCATGCTATTCTCAAGTTGACATAGGCACACTTGGAAGGCCGTTCATCCCTTTATCCCACTGTTATTTATGGCCTGCCTAATATTAAGCTAGTTTAGGAAATTAAGGATTAGTAGTTATGGGCAACAACATGGAGACTGCGATAGTGCTGATGGAAACGGGGTTCCCTTGGAGTGCCACGTTAGGGAGGCCAGTTCTATTATTAAAGAGAGAGCTTTAGGTTCCCTCCCACAGGAAGAGTGATAAACACTGTAATGATCATTTACAGCTTGTCTCCTCAACGTGCGCTGCCTCTTCTTCCAATGATACTTGAGTTTTGCTTGAGGACCCACCTCTACCCCATATCCTGTCTATATGGATTAGATGAGTCCTATACCATGGACTCTAGGTATAGCCATAGAACCTGAGCCTAAGTCAATGCATCTCATCTCCTTACGCCAAGATACTGGTTCAAGATTGCTCATATGACCACATCAGACCCCCTGGGTCTGAATTTTACTGAGAATATTGGAAAACTGACACCTTTCCTCTCCCCTCACCTTTTGACTTGAATCTGGAAAGCCGGGAAGTAGGTGATTATGCAGCTCTTTTGCCACCATGACGGGCTACCTGGAACAACCATGAACTACCATCTTGGGCTACATTGATCACTATGTAGCCACTAGCCATGTGTGGCTACTTGAATTTAAGTAAGACTTCTAATGCTTGGGTTACTCCAACCCAAGATGGAGGAACTGGGATTAGTTTACCCTTCCTCTTCAAACAACTAAAAACAAGGCAATATAATAAACAAAAGTTTTAATACAATAAATATTAGGCGCTGAAAGATAGTGATCCCCAAAAGATGGGGGAAAGTGAGGTAAGCCCTATGATTGACTGGGTTTAATACCTTGAGAAGGGTTCCAGGCCATGGCACGGAGCAGGGAATCAGGCACAGCCAAGTGGAATCCCTGAGTTAAGGAGATGGAGCTGAAAGTCCAAGAGACAAAGGTGGCAACAATACCAGAGAGGGGAGCGTTGTACCAATCAAGAACCACAAGCACAAGCATCTATGGAGAGTCTCCCTAGCAGCGTACTAAGGGAAGAGTGCCCCAAAGAAGTGGAAAACATTCAGGGCCAGGAACCATGGCTTTCCCCATCAACGACAGAGGAGAATTTCATCATTCACGGTCATTGGGTAGAATCCTAAGAAGGTATTGCCTCAGTTGTGGAGAATAATTAGACTGAGCACTGCTTCAGACCCATCCCACGAATCATAAAAGCGTGACCTGGAGGATCAAACTCTTTCCAAGTAATGACTGCATCCCAGAAGAAAGCTCAAGAATATTTACAAAGATGCAAACATATACAGCACTGAAGTAAAATTCACAGTGTCTGATATCCAGTCAAAGATTACCAGGCATGCAAAGAGGCAGGAGAACAAGACTCATTAAGAAGAAGAATCACTCACTTGAGGTCTTTGTTTTTTTTTATTGGGGTATAGTTGTTTTACAATGTTGTGTTAGTTTCTACTGTACAGGGAAGAATCAATCACTTGAAATCAACACAGAACTGACACAGCTATTAGGATTAGCAGAGAAGGGCACTGAAACAGTTTATTATAACGGTATTCCATATGTTCAAAAAGTTAGAGACATGAACTATACAGAAAGGATATAAACCTTATTTCTATAAAGCTTCTTATAAAGTTAAACATACACTTTTCATTTGACCCAGGAATTACATTCCTAAGTATTTATCCAAGAGAAGTAAAAAAGATATGTCCGTGCAAAAATATGCCCATGAATGTTCATTGCAGATTTATATAGAATAGCCAAAAACTGGACATAGCCCCAATGTCCACCAACAGGTAAATGGGAAAACAAACCGTGGTGCATCCGTCCAATAGAATATGCTCAGCAATAAAAAGGACGTAGTACTGATACATGGATGAACGTCAAATGTATTACGGTGATTTAAAAAAAGCCAAACAAAAAAGTACACAGGTACAAGATACTATTTATATAAAACTCTATAAGAGGTAAATCTAATCCATAGTATAGAAAATAAATCATTAGTTGCCTGGGGCCAGGCATGGGGCGGGGGACTGACAGGGAAGTGGCATGAGGGAATCTTTTTGGGTGATGGAAATGTTCTAGTTTTTAAATTGTGGTTGTGGTTACACAGGTGTATACACTTGTCAGAATATCAAACTGCTTGAAGCAGGTGTATTTTATTATGTTTTATATTATATGTGTCATATATGATATTACTGTATTTGTTATATGCAAGTTATACCTCAGTAAAGTTGGCTTTTATAAAAGAACAAGCTGTTCTACACCAACCTTGGTTTCTACCTCTACTACCTTCTCTGTCTCTGAATACATGGGCAGAGCCACGGGGCAACCTCTAACATTCTAAGGAATAGTACAAAACATAAGCCATCTTGGGTACCTGAAGCTATAATCAAGCTAGAGACACCATATGCCCCTTCTGCTACAGCTGTATAACCAACTAAATGATTTCTTTTCCTAGGCTTTTCAATATCGTTAAGTTATTCAACACTGTGCTATTCGGTCTCTATCACAGTTTGTGCACATTCAGCGTATCTTCTACTTTTTCCTTATATTCCTTTCCTGTCAAGATTTCTCTCCCCTCACTCTTCACTCCTGTGCCTTTCCCCCACCCTTATCCCAGACACACATATTCTCCCAGCTAGTCCTGGCATCCCAAGATCGTAGATTCTTGTTGACCCCATGAACTCTCAAACTGGGTCTACAAGGAAGGGTTTTTTTTTTTTTTTTAAACATCTTTATTGGGGTATAATTGCTTTACAATGGTGTGTTAGTTTCTGCTTTATAACAAAGTGAATCAGTTATACATATACATATGTTCCCATATGTCTTCCCTCTTGCCTCTCCCTCCCTCCCACTCTCCCTATCCCACCCCTCCAGGCTGTCACAAAGCACCGAGCTAATATCCCTGTGCCTTGCGGCTGCTTCCCCCTAGCTATCTACCTTACTACGTTTGTTAGTGTGTATATGTCCATGACTCTCTCTCGCCCTGTCAAAGCTCACCCTTCCCCCTCCCCATATCCTCAAGTCCGTTCTCCAGTAGGTCTGCGTCTTTATTCCTGTTTTACCCCTAGGTTCTTCATGACATTTTTTTCCCCTTAAATTCCATACATATGTGTTAGCGTACGGTATTTGTCTTTTTCTTTCTGACTTACTTCACTCTGTATGACAGACTCTAGGTCTATCCATCTCATTACAAATAGCTCAATTTCATTTCTCTTTATGGCTGAGTAATATTCCATTGTATATATGTGCCACATCTTCTTTATCCATTCATCCGATGATGGGCACTTAGGTTGTTTCCATCTCCAGGCTATTGTAAATAGAGCTTCAATGAACATTTTGGTACATGACTCTTTTTGAATTACAGTTTTCTCAGGGTATATGCCCAGTAGTGGGATTGCTGGGTCATATGGTAATTCTATTTTTAGTTTTTAAGGAACCTCCATACTGTTCTCCATAGTGGCTGAACCAATTCACATTCCCACCAGCAGTGCAAGAGTGTTCCCTTTTCTCCACACCCTCTCCAGCATTTATTGTTTGTAGATTTTTTGATGATGGCCATTCTGACTGGTGTGAGATGATATCTCATTGTAGTTTTGATTTGCATTTCTCTAATGATTAATGATGTTGAACATTCTTTCACCCAAATCCTCCTGTGGGGGAGGATTGAATGGAGACATAATATGTTACCAGTCAAGTTAATATGCTAGTCATCTGTATGGTCCAGATTGGATTGGGTTCTGCAGAGCCAGTTTGGAGTCCTATCACAGCTAGGGGTCCCAAGAACTAGAGGGACAGCTAAGCCACCATTCACTGGGAAGAGCTGAAGGACCAGGCCCAATGCTTAGCAGAAATCAAGACAGTGGTTCCAGCAAAAGTGCAGAACTGGGTGGAGATAAAATTAGAACAAGGTTTGAAATGAGTAATCAGGATTAAAGAGTGATTTCTATGTACACTAGTAGGGGTTTGTGGCTTGCCTCTATGGCCAAGTGGGGAAGTACCACATGGGAGGGTTAGGTTGGGTTAAAGGGCTGTGGAGAGGGAAGACAAGAGGCAAAGAGGGGCCAGAAGAGCTACTGTAGGTTCCTGTCTTCCACCAGACATACCGAAGGAAGCCCTATAGCCCTTCTTGGCAAGGAGGTTTGATTGTGGGGAAGGGTGGGAAGAGTTTGCCCTGCTTTCTGTCTTTTAAATCAACTCAACCCACTCACATTCCAATCACCAGCCAAACTAGAAAATCAAGGCCCAGACACTAAAAGACGTTTGCGGTAATGTTCCCTCATCACTGTTCCTACGTCCCGGCCCAATCGTATCTCAGCCTACTCTTGCTTTGATCTCATCTCAGCCTAATTTTGAAACCCTTGCTTTGTATAGGTCCTTCAATCCTAACTCAGACCCTTTGGATTTGGTATTTATAGTTGCCAAATACTTGCTGGGCACCCCAGCCAGGCTAGCTGCAGACTCCTCTGTATTTGAGTATATGTTGAGGTGGGTGTTGAGTCCAAAAAGCGGGAATGCTAGTCCTACTAGTGAAGTCAAGTCCAGTGCCTGAGGGATAATATCAAGCATCAGGTTCAAGGATATAGAGGAAGGGTCTAAATAGGAGATAAGACAAGGAGGTAGGAGATAAGACAAGGAGGTAGGAATTAAGGAAATGGGGCACAAGTTCAGAAGTGAAGCATAAGAGACTTCCCTGGTGGCGCGGTGGTTTAGAATCCGCCTGCCAATGCAGGGGACGTGGGTTCGAGCCCTGCTCCGGGAAGACCCCACGTGCCATGGAGCAACTAAGCTCGTGCGCCACAACTACTGAGCCTGTGCTCTAGAGCCCGCGAGCCACAACTACTGAAGCCCACATGCCTAGAGCCCGTGCTCCGCAACAAGAGAAGCCACCACAATGAGAAGCCCGCGCACCTCAACGAAGAGTAGCCCCCGCTCGCCGTAACTAGAGAAAGCCTGCGCACAGCAACGAGGACCCAACACAGCCAAAAATAAATAAATTAAATAAATTTAAAAAAGAAGTGAAGCATGAGACAGGACATAGAGGAACTTCCCTGGTGGTCCAGTGGTTAAGACTCCACGCTTCCTCTGCAGGGGACATGGGTTTGATCCCTGGTCAGGGAACTAGGATCCTGCATGCCTCGTGACACGGCCAAAAAATACCTTCAAAGACAGGACGTAGGGAAGTCCTTCAGGATGTGGGGAGCAAAAAAGATCAGGGATGTAAGATGCCCCTATTTATTGATTGTTAGTGTCATGGTGCTCCCCTCCAACTCACACCCTGTGCTACCACCAGAAATCGGGAATCACGGTTCTGACTATGGCTCTGTAAAACTTTTTACTGCTGCTCCACTGCAAAATGTGACTCCAGGGGGGACCTTGAAGATGGCGGAAGAGTAAGACGCGGAGATCGCCTTCCTCCCCACGGATACACCAGAAATACATCCACACGTGGAACAACTCCTACAGAACTCCTACTGAAGGCTGGCAGAAGACCTCAGACCTCCCAAAAGGCAAGAAACTCCCCACGTAACTGGGTAGGGCAAAAGAAAAAACAGAGACAAAAGAATAAGGACGGCACCTGCACCAGTGGGAGGGAGCTGTGAAGGAGGAAAAGTTTCCACACACTAGGAAGCCCCTCCGCGGGCGGAGACTGCGGGAGGCAGAGGGGGGAGTTTCGGGACCGCGGAGTAGTGCACAGCGACGGGTGCGGAGGGCAAAGCGGGGAGATTCCTGCACAGACGATCGGTGCTGACCGGCACTCACCAGCCCGAGTGGCTTGTCTGCTCACCCGCCGGGGCGGGCGGGGCTGCGAGCTGAGGCTCGGGTTTTGGTTTTGGACGGAGCTCAGGGAGAGGACTGGGGTTGGCGGCTTGAACATAGCCTGAAGGGGTTAGTGCACCACGACTAGCCGGGAGGGAGTTCGGGGAAAAGCCTGCACCGGCCGAAGAGGCAAGAGACTTTTTCTTCCCTCTTTGTTTCCTGGTGCGCGCGGAGAGGGGTTTAAGAGCGCTGCTTAAAGGAACTCCAGAGACGGGCGCGAGCCGCGGCTAAAAGCGCGAACCCCAGAGACGGGCGCGAGCCGCGGCTGAGGGCGCGAGCCCCCGAGACGGGCGCGAGCCGCGGCTGAAAGCGCAAACCCCAGAGACGGGCGCGAGCCGCGGCTAAAACCGCGGACCCCAGAGACGGGCGGGAGACGCTAAGGCTGCTGCTGCCGCCACCAAGGGGCCTGTGTGCGAGCACAGGTCACTCTCCACACCCCTCTTCCGCGGAGCCTGTGCAGCCCGCCACTGCCGGTTCCCGGGATCCAGGGACAACTTCCCCGGGAGTGCACACGGCGGGTCTCGCGCTGGTGCAACGTCACGCCGGCCTCTGCTGCTGCAGGCCCGCCCCGCACGCAGTGCCCCTCCTTCCCCCATCCCCCGGCCTGAGTGAGCCGGAGGCCCCGAATCAGCGGCTCCTTTAACCCCGTCCTGTCTGAGCGAAAAAACAGACGCCCTCCAGCGACCTACACGCAGAGGCAGGGCCAAATCCAAAGCTGAGCTCCTGTGAGCTGTGAAAACAAAGAAGAGAAAGGGAAATCTCTCCCAGCAGCCACAGAAGCAGCGGATTAAAGCTCCACAATCAACTTGATATACCCTGCATCTGTGGAATACCTGAATAGACAAGGAATGATCCCAAATTGAAGAGGTGGAATTTAGGAGCGAGATCTATGATTTTTTTCCCTTTTCCTCTTTTTGTGAATGTGTACGTGTATGCTTCTGTGTGAGATCCTGTCTGTATACTCTTGCTTCCACCATTTGTCCTAGGGCTCTATCCGTCCATGACTTTTTTTAAAAAATTCTTTTTCTTAATAATTAAGTTTAATTGTAATAACTTTATTATACTTTACCTTCGTTCTTTCTTTCTTTCCTTCCTTCCTTCCCTCCTTTAGACAACGAATCACCCCAAATTGAGGAGGTGGTCTCAGGGAGCAGGATTTATGATTTTTCCCCCTTTACCTCTTTTTGTGAAGGTGTATGTGTATGCTTCTGTGTAAGATTTTCTCTGTATAGCTTTGCTTCCAACATTTGTCCTAAGGTTCTATCCGTCCCTTTTTTTTTTTTCTAAATATTTTTTAATTCAATAACTATATTATACTTTATTTTATTTTTACTGTATCATCTTTCTTTCTGTCTTTTTTCCTTCTTTCCCTCCTTCCTTCCTTCCTCCCTCCCTCCCTCCCTCCCTCCTTTCTTTCCTTCTTTGCTTCTTTCTTCCTTCCTTCCTTTCCTCCTTTCCTTCTTTCTTTACTCATACTTCTACTAATTCTCCCTACTTTTTCTCCCTTTTATGCTGAGCTGTGTGGATGAAAGGCTCTTGGTGCTCCAGCCAGGAGTCAGGGCTCTGCCTCTGAGGTAGGAGAGCCAACTTCAGGACACTGGTCAACAAGAGACCTCCCAGCTCCACATAATATTAAACGGTGGAAATATCCCAGAGACCTCCATCTTAACACCAGCACCCAGCTTCACTCAACGACCAGCAAGCCACAGTGCTGGACAACCTATGCCAAACAACTAGCAAAACAGGAACACAACCCCACCCATTAGCAGAGAGGCTGCCTAAAATCATAATAAGGCCACAGACACCCCAAAACACACCACCAGACGTGAACCTGCCCACTAGAGAGACAAGATCCAGCCTCATCCAGCACAACACAGGCACTAGTCCCCTCCACCAGGAAGCCTACACAACCCACTGAAACAACCTTAGCCACTGGAGACAGACATCAAAAACAACGGGAACTACGAACCTGCAGCCTGCAAAAAGGAGACCCCAAACACAGTAAGATAAGCAAAATGAGAAGACAGAAAAACACACAGCAGATGAAGGAGCAAGATAAAAACCCACCAGACCTAACAAATGAAGAGGAAATAGGCAATCTACCTGAAAAAGAATTCAGAATAATGATAGTAAGGATGATCCGAAATCTTGGAAGTAGAATGGACAAAATGCAAGAAACAGTTAACAAGGACCTACAAGAACTAAAGATGAAACAAGCAACGATGAACAATGCAATAAATGAAATTAAAATCACTCTAGATAGGATCAATAGCAGAATAACTGAGGCAGAAGAACGGATAAGTGACCTGGAAGATAAAGTAGTGGAAATAACTACTGCAGAGCAGAATAAAGAAAAAAGAATGAAAAGAACTGAGGACAGTCTCAGAGACCTCTGGGACAACATGAAACGCACCAACATTCGAATTATAGGGGTTCCAGAAGAAGAAGAAAGAAAGAAAGGGACTGAGAAAATATTTGAAGAGATTATAGTTGAAAACTTCCCTAATATGGGAAAGGAAATAGTTAATCAAGTCCAGGAAGCACAGAGGGTCCCATACAGGATAAATACAAGGAGAAACACGCCAAGACACATATTAATCAAACTGTCAAAAATTAAATACAAAGAAAGCATATTAAAAGCAGCAAGGGAAAAACAACAAATAACACACAAGGGAATCCCCATAAGGTTAACAGCTGATCTCTCAGCAGAAACCCTACAAGCCAGAAGGGAGTGGCAGGACATACTGAAAGTGATGAAGGAGAATAGCCTGCAACCAAGACTACTCTACCCAGCAAGGATCTCATTCACATTTGATGGAGAAATTAAAACCTTTACAGACAAGCAAAAGCTGAGAGAGTTCAGCACCACCAAACCAGCTTTACAACAAATGCTAAAGGAACTTCTCTAGACACGAAACACAAGAGAAGGAAATGACCTATAGTAGCGAACCCAAAACAATATATAAAATGGAAATAGGAACATACATATCGATAATTACCTTAAATGTAAATGGACTAAATGCTCCCACCAAAAGACACAGATTGGCTGAATGGATACAAAAACAAGACCCTTATATATGCTGTCTACAAGAGACCCACTTCAGAACTAGAGACACATACAGACTGAAAGTAAGGGGATGGAAAAAGATATTCCATGCAAATGGAAACCAAAAGAAAGCTGGAGTAGCAATTCTCATATCAGACAAAATAGACTTTAAAATAAGGACTATTAAAAGGGACAAAGAAGGACACTACATAATGATCAAGGGATCGATCCAAGAAGAAGATATAACAATTGTAAATATTTATGCACCCAACATAGGAGCACCTCAATACATAAGGCAAATACTAACAACCATAAAAGGGGAGATCAACAGTAACACATTCATAGTAGGGGACTTTAACACCCCACTTTCACCCATGGACAGATCATCCAAAATGAAAATAAATAAGGAAACACAAGCTTTAAATGATACATTAAACAAGATGGACTTAATTGATATTTATAGGACACTCCATCCAAAAACAACAGAATACACATTTTTCTCAAGTGCTCATGGAACATTCTCCAGGATAGATCATATCTTGGGTCACAAATCAAGCCTTGGTAAATTTAAGAAAACTGAAATTGTATCAAGTATCTTTTCCGACCACAACGCCATGAGACTAGATATCAATTACAGGAAAAGATCTTTAAAAAATACAAACACATGGAGGCTAAACAATACACTACTTAATAATGAAGTGATCACTGAAGAAATCAAAGAGGAAATAAAAAAATACCTAGAAACAAATGACAATGGAGACACAACGACCCAAAACCTATGGGATGCAGCAAAAGCAGTTCTAAGGGGGAAGTTTATAGCAATACAAGCCCACCTTAAGAAGCAGGAAACATCTCGAATAAACAACCTAACCTTGCACCTCAAGCAATTAGAGAAAGAAGAACAAAAAAACCCCAAAGCTAGCAGAAGGAAAGAAATCATAAAAATCAGATCAGAAATAAATGAAAAAGAAATGAAGGAAACAATAGCAAAGATCAATAAAACTAAAAGCTGGTTCTTTGAGAAGATAAACAAAATAGATAAACCACTAGCCAGACTCATCAAGAAAAAAAGGGAGAAGACTCAAATCAATAGAATTAGAAATGAAAAAGGAGAAGTAACAACTGACACTGCAGAAATAAAAAAAATCATGAGAGATTACTACAAGCAACTCTATGCCAATAAAATGGACAATCTGGAAGAAATGGACAAATTCTTAGAAATGCACAACCTGCCAAGACTGAATCAGGAAGAAATAGAAAATATGAACAGACCAATCACAAGCACTGAAATTGAAACTGTGATTAAAAACCTTCCAACAAACAAAAGCCCAGGACCAGATGGCTTCACAGGTGAATTCTATCAAACGTTTAGAGAAGAGCTAACACCTATCCTTCTCAAACTCTTCCAAAATATAGCAGAGGGAGGAACACTCCCAAATTCCTTCTACGAAGCCACCATCACCTTGATACCAAAACCAGACAAGGATGTCACAAAGAAAGAAAACTACAGGCCAATATCACTGATGAACATAGATGCAAAAATCCTCAACAAAATACTAGCAAACAGAATCCAACAGCACATTAAAAGGATCATACACCATGATCAAGTGGGGTTTATTCCAGGAATGCAAGGATTCTTCAATATACGCAAATCTATCAATGTGATAAACCATATTAACAAATTGAAGGAGAAAAACCATATGATCATCTCAATAGATGCAGAGAAAGCTTTCGACAAAATTCAACACCCATTTATGATAAAAACCCTCCAGAAAGTAGGCATAGAGGGAACTTTCCTAAACATAATAAAAGCCATATATGACAAGCCCACAGCAAACATCATCCTCAATGGTGAAAAACTGAAAGCATTTCCACTAAGATCAGGAACAAGACAAGGTTGCCCACTCTCACCACTCTTATTCAACATAGTTTTGGAAGTTTTAGCCACAGCAATCAGAGAAGAAAAGGAAATAAAAGGAATCCAAATCGGAAAAGAAGAAGTAAAGCTGTCACTGTTTGCAGATGACATGATACTATACATAGAGAATCCTAAAGATGCTACCAGAAAACTACTAGAGCTAATCAATGAATTTGGTAAAGTAGCAGGATACAAAATTAATGCACAGAAATCTCTGGCATTCCTATATACTAATGATGAAAAATCTGAAAGTGAAATCAAGAAAACACTCCCATTTACCATTGCAACAAAAAGAATAAAATATCTAGGAATAAACCTACCTAAGGATACGAAAGACCTGTATGCAGAAAATTATAAGACACTGATGAAAGAAATTAAAGATGATACAAATAGATGGAGAGATATACCATGTTCTTGGATGGGAAGAATCAACATTGTGAAAATGACTCTACTACCCAAAGCAATCTACAGATTCAATGCAATCCCTATCAAACTACCACTGGCATTTTTCACAGAACTAGAACAAAAAATTTCGCAATTTGTATGGAAACACAAAAGACCCCGAATAGCCAAAGCAATCTTGAGAACGAAAAAAGGAGCTGGAGGAATAAGGCTCCCTGACTTCAGACTATATTACAAAGCAACAGTAATCAAGACAGTATGGTACTGGCACAAAAACAGAAAGATAGATCATTGGAACAGGATAGAAAGCCCAGAGATAAACCCACGCACATATGGACACCTTATCTTTGATAAAGGAGGCAGGAATGTACAGTGGAGAAAGGACAGCCTCTTCAATAAATGGTGCTGGGAAAACTGGACAGGTACATGTAAAAGTATGAGATTAGATCACTCCCTAACACCATACACAAAAATAAGCTCAAAATGGATTAAAGACCTAAATGTAAGGCCAGAAACTATCAAACTCTTAGAAGAAAACATAGGAAGAACACTCTATGACATAAATCACAGCAAGATCCTTTCTGACCCACCTCCTAGAGTAATGGAAATAAAAACAAAAATAAACAAATGGGACCTAATGAAACTTCAAAGCTTTTGCACAGCAAAGGAAACCATAACCAAGACCAAAAGACAACCCTCAGAATGGGAGAAAACATTTGCAAATGAAGCAACTGACAAAGGATTAATCTCCAAAATTTACAAGCAGCTCATGCAGCTCAATAACAAAAAAACAAACAACCCCATCCAAAAATGGGCAGAAGACCTAAATAGACATTTCTCCAAAGAAGATATACAGAATGCCAACAAACACATGAAAGAATGCTCAACATCATTAATCCTTTGAGAAATGCAAATCAAAACTACAATGAGATATCATCTCACACCAGTCAGAATGGCCATCATCAAAAAATCTAGAAACAATAAATGCTGGAGAGGGTGTGGAGAAAAGGGGACACTCTTGCACTGCTGGTGGGAATGTGAATTGGTTCAGCCACTGTGGAGAACAGTATGGAGGTTCCTTAAAAAACTACAAATAGAATTACCATATGACCCAGCAATCCCACTACTTGGCATATACCCTGAGAAAACCAAAATTCAAAAAGAGTCATGTACCAAAATGTTCATTGCAGCTCTATTTACAATAGCCAGGACATGGAAACAACCTAAGCGCCCATCATCGGATGAATGGATAAAGAAGATGTGGCACATATACACAATGGAATATTACTCAGCCTTAAAAAGAAATGAAATTGAGCTATTTGTAATGAGATGGATAGACCTAGAGTCTGTCATACAGAGTGAAGTAAGTCAGAAAGAAAAAGACAAATACCGTATGCTAACACATATATATGGAATTTAAGGGAAAAAAATGTCATGAAGAACCTAGGGGTAAGATAGGAATAAAGACGCAGACCTACTGGAGAACGGACTTGAGGGTATGGGGAGGGGGAGGGGTGAGTTTTGACAGGGCGAGAGAGAGTCATGGACATATACACACTAACAAACGTAGTAAGGTAGATAGCTGGGGGGAAGCAGCCGCAAGGCACAGGGATATTAGCTCGGTGCTTTGTGACAGCCTGGAGGGGTGGGATGGGGAGAGTGGGAGGGAGGGAGACGCAAGAGGGAAGACATATGGGAACATATGTATATGTATAGCTGATTCACTTTGTTATAAAGCAGAAACTAACACACCATTGTAAAGCAATTATACCCCAATAAAGATGTTTAAAAAAAAAAAAAAAATGTGACTCCAGCACACAGAATGCAAAGCCCTCCATCAACCGCTTATGTCTCCCAACTTTCACTCTGTGCTCTAGGGTCACTGAACTATTTGATGCTCTCTGCAAATGCTGTTCCTTCTCTACGTACCTTTACAGGGGTTACTTTGTCTGCCTAGGGTGATCCAGCCACCTGTTTGCCTGGCATATTTCCACTCACTATTCAATACTTGGCTGGAGCATCTGCTCTCTGAGGCCCTCTCTGCCTACTTTCCATGCAGAGTGAATTATGCTCTCCTTTGTGTCATCCTTCTCAGATGTTGCAAGAGATCGAGAAGACAGGATCTATAGGCCTTGATGACTGAATGGATACTAAGGTTGGTGGAGAGGTAGGAGATAGGGATGGTCCTAAGTTTCTTGCTTGGACAGTCAGGTGGATGGTATTGCCATTTGCTGAGGAGCAGACTGCAGTGGGGTGGGTGATGGGCTCAGCTTTGGACATGTTGGGTCTCAGGAACCTAGGAGACATCCAAGTATAGATGCCCAGTAGTCACTTAACACAGTACTGTAGAGCACAGGAGGGAGACCTAGGGTAGAGAATATGAATTCAGGAGGCTAAAGTCATAAAGCACATGGATACTGTGTGGAGGAGGTTGATAAAATTGCTCAGAAAGACCTGTAGAGTGAGAAGAACAGGGGACCCAAGGCTCAAGAATCACTAACACTTAAGGGGCAGAAGAAGAAAGGCTTCTCACAGACAGAATCTGTTAGGAGTTAAGGGATTTGCCAAAGGGAGGCTTTTTGTGACTCAGATTTGGGCGTTATAACCAGAAATGTTTGTAAGAAATGGTCTCTTTTGTGTGTATAAAAATCCCAAGGAAGTGTATGATTCCACTTCTATGAAGTCCCATTTATAGAGGCAGAAAGTAGAATGGTGGTTGCCAGGGGCTGAAGGAAGGGGGAAATGAGGGCACAGAGTTTCAATTTTGTAAGATGAAAAGAGTTCTAGAGATTGACTGTACAATAATGGGAATCACTTAATGCCACTGAACTGTACATTACAAATGGCTAAGATGGTATACCTTATGTCGTGTGTATGTTCCTACAGCTTTTAAACATCCCAAGGAAAGAAGAATTTCAACATAGACTCAGAGTAGAAGAGTTTAGGGCTTTCTTCTCTTTTCCTCAGTAGTTCTTTAAACACCCGAGAATACTCTATGTCCTTTCTCACCCCACAGGACTCTACCCCACCATCCTCTAGCACTTGGGTACCTAATTCAGTGCTTAATAGAATCAATTGTTTGAAAATCCTTCCAGCTATTGACCACAGTCTAACTCTGAAATAAAATGGCCTTCCATTTCAGCTGATTAATATAGATTCCCTCAGTGCCCGCGAATGTAGTTTCAAGATATGAACCTTGCCATTCTCAGGAGTATTCATTTCCCTGAGGTATTCTCCTGTTTTACAGACAGAGCTTGTGTTTCCTGCTGCAGTGAGCACCCACAGAAGCGGTTGAGTTACACCAGCCCTGGCGGGAGGAGGTTCCTGTGCCTATTAGCAAAATGCCAATCACTCAATCACTCATCCCTGGGCTCCAAAGCGAACAACAAAAGACACTCAAATCCACTTGATAAGAGTTGGGCCGGTCAGTCTTTGTGGTTCCAAAGGAGAATTGGCCTTTAAATAAGGTTTGGGTTTTTTTTTTTTTTTTTGCTCCCTGTGAAGTAGGGAGACTTAGGTTATATAAGAAGGCTGAGCCTGGGCGTCAGGGTGTTACATAATGGGTGTGGCACGTGGGGTGGATAAGGTATAGGCAGATGCTTCTGGATGTTCATGCAGCATCATTTCTGGGCACAGGCAATTAACGTTTTTGTGTTTCCCCTCTCCCCAGACCACAGTTCTGTCTCTTTCTCTATTTATTATTGACTGGTTTGTGGACACCCAGACCAGGGCTAGGTCCTGTGAGGAGTATAGAAATAGATACCTGATCAATCTTGCTCTCAACAGCCTTATTATCTAGTTGCGGAGTAATTCAGGGATGATTTTACCGTAATCCATTTTTTAAATCTCAAATACACAAAGTGTTCTTAGGAGGGCAGTGGGACCTGAAATCCACTCTGCTATCCCCATTTCCCAAACTCAGCGCTCTGGCTTGGGAGAAAGGGGCATCTTTCCCCGAGTTTGTTGTCCTAGCGGGGCTGCATTTTTGTAATTCACCCAATGATGCTTTATGTGCTGGTGGAGCCCCTGGCCTGGAGATAGATGATGACATAGCTCAGGGCAGAAAGGTAGAGGGGCAGAGCTGGGAAAATCAGGAAGCTGCTCTCTGGAGGAGGGTTGAAGTGCAGACTTAGAGATTTACAGAGGCAGCTCTTACACCACCAGGACTTCATTTTGACATAGTGAATATCAGCCTGTCAACGGGTTGTTTTTGTTTTCAAGCTAGCCCATAGCACCCCTTTGTGCAAGTGACAAAAAGACTCCCCCTTAGGTGGGCAAATTACAGAAAAGCCCCCTTCCACTAGCCTGACAAGTGGAGCAAGGGCTTTCTTTCTGTTCCAATTTGCCCCCTGTTCTAACTTGGCTGGGTGCATTTGTGGAATGCAAGAAACGCACATCTATTTGTGGTGGCCCTGGCTAGCCTGTAGCCAAAAGTGTGTCTGCTGGGACTTTCCCAGCCTTATTTTTAGCAATTTAAGGCCACCCAGGAAGAAGCTGAGGAATGTCAATTCTTTCTTCTGTGCCCAGGGGAGTACACTGTCAGCACCAGATATGAAGTGTACCACTGGGCTCCTGGAAAGCATGGAGGAAAAAGCCGTCTGGGTTTACATGATGGGGAAAGTCAACCTAATAGTGATGGGGCTAGAGATTCTAGGGTCAGACTGGCCAGTGTTCAAATCCCACAGCCACTGCTTGCTAGCTGTACAACCTTAGGCAGCTTTACCACCCTCTCTCCCCCGAGCCTCATTTTCCTCTTCTGTAAAATGGGTATAGTATCTCCCAGGGTTGCTGTGAGGATTAAATGAGACAATATATAAGGTGTCTGGCGTGTAGTAAGCACTTGACAAATGTTAGCTATTGTCGTTTCCCTGCAATTTCTTCCGACATTACACAATAAGGCACTGCTACTTTTACAATGAATGGTGTATTTTCATCCCAAGGGAACCCAGGAACGGACAGGCAGAGGCGAGGGAGAACTCTGTATCACATTCTCAGATGGGACTTTCTCTCACTCCAGTTAGCACATGCCATATGGCAGAAGGCTCGATTGCAGCCTTCTTCACCCCTCACTAGGAGAGATACGATTGTCACCTGGCAAGCCGATTTCCAGATGTTCTCCTAGGTTGCGTATGTCCCACAGCAGATCTTATTTCAGCAGTACGGTTGGCTAACTCTGGAGAGTTGAGGTTTTTTTTTTTTTCTTTCGTTCTTCAGAAAAGCATTTCTTGCTAAAAATAAAATAAAATAAGATAGAAAACATGAAAGCACTGTATTTATGTCAACGGGGCCGGCTTTCAACACAGCTGAGAGTTGGTTGAGAAGTGTGTCTCTGGCTGCTTTTCATTCTCCCTTTCCATTTCTCTCCTCTCTCCCACATTCCAGGATCCCATGGTTTGTTCCCACAAGTCCTTCATCTTTGTTCACTTTTTTTTTTTAACATACACATTTTAAGATGTGGCCCCTTTAAGACCTCTTTTCCCAGATAGCTTGACAGCTGATGGGAGAAACCTGTGATAGGAATTGTGCCTACCTATGGGTGCCGCTGGGTCTGGGAGGCCCCTCAGATCACCTCAGGTGTAGCCCATGCTGCCAAACCCACGTAAGGTTTGGACTCCCGAAGCAAATCCCATTCTGGGCCCCTCCAGCTTCAATACCTGGCTCCACCTCACTTTTTTCTTTTAAATCCAAGTGCAGGGGGTCCAATAAAAACAGAAGAATAAAATAAATCACCAGCTATAAGGCCTGAGAGGAGAAAAGACAATGGCACAGTGGAAACTGTCAATTAGCATCTCTTGAGAGAATACTGTGAATCAGGAAATGCCCTTGGCACTGTCTCACCCCTCACCTTATTTACCCATCCCAGCACTCCTAGGAGGTGAGTACTTTCATCCTGTTTTTACAGATGGGGAAATCGAGGCTCAAAGCAGTTATGAAGTGGCAGAGCCAGGGTCTGAAGCTCAAATCCACATACTGGGCCACCAGACAGGAGCCAAAACCGGGAGTACCTGCTTCACTGTATCTTACAAAATGCCTAGCAGTCGTTCAACTCATCCATACTTCTTTTTTTTTTTTAAACATCTTTATTGGAGTATAATTGCTTTACATGGTTGTGTTAGTTTCTGCTGTATAACAGAGTGAATCAGCTATACGTATACACATATCCCCATATCTCCTCCCTCTTGTGTCTCCCTCCCACCCTCCCTATCCCACCCCTCTAGGTGGTCACAAAGCACAGAGCTGATCTCCCTGTGCTATGCGGCTGCTTCCCACCAGCTATCTATTTTACATCTGGTAGCGTATATATGTCATGCCACTCTCTCGCTTCGTCCCAGCTTACCCTTCCCCCTCCCCGTGTCCTCAAGTCCATTGTCTACGTCTGTGTCTTCATTCCTGTCCTGCCCCTAGGTTCTTCAGAACCTTTTTTTTTTCTTAGATTCCATATATATGTGATAGCATATGGTATTTGTTTTTCTCTTTCTGACTTACTTCACTCTGTATGACAGACTCTAGGTCCATCCACCTCACTACAAATAACTCAATTTCGTCGACTCATCCATATTTCTTGAATAGCTACTCCATGCCAAATGTTGTGCTAGGTCCTGGGTCTATTACTGGTATAACTTGAATCAGCCTAGGGTGATCGACCACCCTAGTTTGCTCAAGATGTGGGGTGTTGAGTGCTAAAACTTTCAGTGCTGAAAACAGAGCCCCGCCTTCAAATCACTTGCAATCACTTCCTTCCTGACTCTGGTTCAATGCCATCATGTTGATAATCTAAAATCGGCCATAGTCAGAGGATTTATTCCACAGAAATCACTAAACTCGACAAATTAGGGCTTTTTTTTCTTTCCCAAGAGAGCTCATTGCTAAGCATTCATTGGCACAGCATTGCTTACAGTCTAGTAGGAAATACATCCAAATGGATGTGCAGTATCTATACCTAGCACAGTGTCTGATCCACTGTAATAACGAGAGCTAATGTGAGTTGAGAGCTTACAAGGCACTGTTCAGAGTGCCTCTAGATTAACTTCTTTAATCCAATCTTTATAGCAACCCTATTAAGTCGGAACTATTGTTATCCCTGTTTTACAGATGAGAAAACTGAGGCACAGAAAGCTTAAGTAAGTTGCCCAGAGTCATACAGCTACTAAATGAACAAAGCCCGGACTCAAATACAAGTGTGCCTGGTTCCAAATCTGTACTCGAGGTAGCCTGTGAAGACAGAAGATCCCAGGTTGAACAGAGTAATGGTGTCTGATCCAGGTAGGCCCTTGAGACTGAGAGGCAGTAAGCCAGTTTTGTGAGATGGTATTGGAAGGCACACGCATATACCTATTACTTAAGACTGTGCGTGGGACCTACTAAGTGCCATATCAAGCATTGGTGTTATTTACTATTGTTGTTGTGTCGGGGTCCTAAGAGGAAAAGAGGTCAGAGTTGAAGTCCATGGTAACAGTGACAGGGGCACACAGATCTCTTCTTACTGGAGCATGGTTGTTTCTGTACGGGCATATTGAAGACTGCTGGCTTGGAGTGAGGACAAAAAGAATCCATGCAGGTTGCGTTTGGGGCATTGAATGAGCTACTGAGATCTGCTGAAGTAGCCTCTGGGGCCTGTGGTTGTGTCTCTCTGATGCAGCAATATAAAAATCCCTTGAACCAATTAAAACCCAAAGTCTTCTTTCACCCTAAGAGCTCCAGGGCCATTCCTCAAAACTCTGGACCTGCTGGGTATACCAGACTGTTTCCAATAACTAGAGTGGGCCTGGAGAGCCTCAAATTTCTTAGGCCAGAGGTTTTGGCTCTCTGCTAATCCAGCTTCTCAGAGAGAACTACCTTTGGTCCTTGGCTTCTGCTGGCTAGAAAACCATATTTCATCTCCTTTCGTTATGAACATCCATATTCTTCACTTTACCTCTGTATTCTGTCGCCTGAACACCTGGCCCCAGAGGTGTTTGGGAGCACAGAGGAAGAATAAGTGTTGCCTTCTCATGAATGTGACTGGAGATCATCGCAGTACTCAGGGCTCATTTGTCTGTCAGGCACGTACGCTTTAGAATCCCACACCCAGCCCTTCTGAATGACTGTAGCAGC